>NW_027507785.1:214753987-215380237 GCF_037356315.1 Lithobates pipiens
ATAGTGAATGGCAGTCTCAGCCTGGACCACTGCCAGGCCACGCCACCAATGCGTTTCACGCCGCACACTAGAGCTTACTTATGTGGAAAAATAGGATTTTTATAACAGCTTACCTGTAAAATCCTTTTCTTTTATTTACATAAGGGGACACAGAGTAATAGTAATAACTATGTGGGTTATATCAGACCATCAGGTGCTGGACACTGGCATGCCCCTTAAGGCATGAACTTCCCCCATATAACCCCTCCCATTGCTGGGAGTCCTCAGTTTTGTAGCCAAGCAATCAAAGTGTATAAGAAGGGAGGGACCTCTGTGTCCCCTGATGTACATCAAAGAAAAGGATTTTACAGGTAGGCTGTTATAAAAAAAAAATCCTATTTTCTTTTCTTACATCAGGGGACACAGAGCCATAGTAATAACTATGTGGGATGTCCCATTGCAATGGCAACTGAAGGGGAGGCGGCAGACAGAATCAAGGAAACCGGAGGCCAGAGGACTCATTGCAGCCTGCAGTATATCCTGTGCCCAAAGGAAATATCCTCATGACCTTTAATGTCGATTTGATAAAATCGGATAAACGTCTGAACCGAAGACCAAGTTGCGGTCTTACAGATCTGAGCCATAGAGGCCTGACGATCCACCACCCAAGAGGCACTAATCGCCCTGGATGAGTGTGCTCTTAATCTAACAAGGAAGAATTTTCTTCTTTAAGCTGAAGCTTGATCAATCACTTGGCAAATCCATTTGGAAAAAATTGGATCTTGACTCTGTCTGTCCATACCTTGGACCCTCTGGCAGTACAAACAAAACCTGTGTTTTGCAAACCTGAGAGGTCGCACTTAAATAGATTCTGATCGCTCTTATTACATCAAGAGATTGTAGTGCTTTCTTTTCCCCAGATTAAGGCTTCTGGGGAGAAAGAAGGAAGAATAATATCTTGGTTTAAATGAAAACCTGTTAACGCCTTTGGTAAGAATTCAGGAGGACATAAAACCACCTCATCCTTATACATGATGAAATATGGCTCTTACAAGACAGAGCCGTTAGTTCCGATACTTTTCTAGCAAAAGAAATGGCAAGCAGAAAACATTATCTTTCTTCTCAAAGAACCAAGGGAATCTCCCGTAAGGTTCAAACGGCCGATTTAACAAAGCCAATAAGACCAGTTTTAAATCCTAAGGATGTAGAGGTGCCTTGATAGGGGGAATAAACCATGTTACCCCCTGCATAAGCTACGCACCAAGAGTGGGCAGCAAGAGGCCATAAGAAAAGACATTGACGCGGCCTGGATCTGGCTCTTGATAAAAGTCAAGGCCAGCTTCATTTCAGATCCCATATGCAGGAATCCTGCCTATTGAACCACTTCCTGGGGTGCCAACCCCCGGATCCACACCAAGAAACCTATGCCTTCCAGACTCTAAAGTAAGTGATTCTGGAAGCCGGCTTCCTGGCATTAGTCAAAGTAGACACTACCGAAGGAGATCACCCATGATCTTTTATAGAGCGGGATTCAATCAACAGTCAAACCTGTTAAACTCCTTGACCATATGGTAGGATGAAATACCGGACTTTGTGCAAGACTGCCTACTGCCATCTTTATGATCTCGATAAATGAAAATCTTCTGGGACCCAGCTGGGGCCACCAGAATCATCTTTTTTTGTTCCAGCTTAATCCTGCGTAGAAGGCACGGAAGTAGCAGAACTGGAGAAATGCATAGATCAGTGAAAACTGATCCCCTGGGAAGACTAATGCATCTGTTCCGCCTGCTAGCGGACCCCTTGTTTGACAAAGTTGTCGACCTTATTAATGAATCTGGACGCGAATAGGTCCATGTCCAGAGTACTAGGGGTGCACCGAATGTTTTTTTGGTGCCGAAACAGATACCGAAAATGAAAAATACACTAGGCCGAAAACCGATACTGAAACAGCACAGATACCGAAATGTGTTTTTAAAAAAATATTTTTATACATGAGATGGTCAGAGACTGGGGACATGGTACAGGAGATGGTCAGAGACTGGGGACATGGTACAAGAGATGGTCAGAATCTGCACACATGATACAAGAGATTAATGCAGCCTCAACAGTGCCCATCAGATGCAGCCAGCCAGAGTGCCGTAAAGGGAGGAGAGCCACCTCCGTCGCCTGTTTGATCACAGTGCCGGGAACATCACAGCTTTCATTTCAATAGCTGTGTGTTCCCGACCACGCACCATCACACACAGCCCCTCCCCCTTGTCCGGGCACTTTGATAGACAGATCATCCGTCCAATCCTGCGGGTGATCTGTCTATCAAAGTGCCCGGACAAGGGGAGGGGCTGTGTGTGACGGCGCGCGGCCGGGAACACACAGCTATTGAAATGAAAGCTGTGATGTTCCCGGCAGCCTGAGAGACTGGCATCCGTAGTGATCACAATCCATGTCAGAGGAAGGAACGATTTTCCGGACTGAATCACCGGGGACCTCAACCACCAGGTCAGAGAGTCCCTGACTGGCTGGCTCACCTGGACCTGTCGATCCCAGTACTCGCATGCAAAAGCGAGGCAACGACCACTTGTGGTTCATCAGTAGTTTGACTGCGAACCGGGGGCGCGGGTATGCTGGAGGGGAAGAATCTGTTTGGCGACCAAGAGAGAAACTATCTTGTAGCCTGTGGAAATCAGGTCGCAGACCCACTGGTCGGATAACCGGGAGGTCCACCGGGCTGCAAACTCCCGAAGGCAACCCCGCATCCGATACAAGGGTGGGGGCAAACCTTCATGCAGTAGCACTTTTGTTCGCAGGCTTGTTAGCCTTGCAGTTCCAGGGACACTTTTGACCGTCCGTAGACATCCTGTAGGGCTGGGAACGTTTTGTTGAAGCTACGGGCGGACGAAAAAGCCGCTTGTGAGAGGAAAGAGAGGGCCCTTGCCTGCGGCGTGGCTCTTTAGCCTTCCTGGCCTGTGGGAGTAGTGCACTCTTACCACCTGTGGCATTTTTAATAACTTCATCCAAAGAGGCTCCATTGAGCCGGTCGCCAAGGAAGGGAAGATCCGTCAGGGCTTTCTTGGATGCCTGGTCAGCAGACCAGCATTTAAGCCAAATCAGGCGCCTCAACACCACAGCTGACACTAAATCCCTGGATAACAAAGGGAGAGTACCCAGGGCCGCGTCACAAACGTACTTAAGGCCTTGCACTAGTTGGCCTGCTAGTTCCACGCAGACAGGGGAGGCGTTTTGCTCTCCCAATTCGCAGTTCAAAAGTTTTGTCCAATTAGTCAGTGTCTGCGACACCAGTGCGGATGCCAGTACTGGTCCACGGCTGACTCCACAACCGTAAACAAGGAACGTGCCACCGCTTCGGCCTTCCTATCCGTGGGGGTCCTTGAATGCAGGAGTCCCCTCAACCGGGATCGTAGTTACTTTATTTAACCTAGATCTTGGGGGGGTCCACGACCAGAGGAGCCAACCATTTTTTGAGAAGGCTTTCCTCAAAGGGGTAACGCACCACCATGTTTTTGGGGACCGAAAAGGTCCTTTGCGGCCGACCCCCTTCCCTGTAGAAGCCAAATACGGGAACACCTTAGATGAACGTGCTGGCTTGCAGGACCCAAAAGAGACCGATACATCAGCAGAGGGACCCGCTGGCTCCTGGATCTTTAGGGTATCACGCACAGCTGTGATAAGTGCTCCAACAAGCGCTTTGTTGGCTCCGAACGGGGAATCATCCTCACTGTCCAAATGGTCTTGGTCAGCCTAGTCTGATAGGTCAGAGCAGGGGTCACCAGCCGCAGCATTGCCCGAGTCTGCATCACAGCTCTCCCCAGAGGACAGGGGGTAGGGGCCTTTTACGCGCACCTTTCCTTCCACGCACCGCCTCCATTTTAGCAACAAAAGAGTTAAGGACCACCGCCAGGGTGTCCATGGGCACAGCGCTAGCCGCAGATGACCCAGGTTGCAATAGCCTGGATTTCGGGGGAAGAAACACCAGTTTCTGAAGCCATGCTGACTCTAGCCTGTCTGCCACCTGCAAGGGGACTTAGGACAGTGAAGGTGCCACCCTCCTGCTGCCACCGTGTGGGGGTGGAGGGGTACTGTGATTGTTGCCTGTAGTCCCCAGGAGGTTACCCAGTTGCAGAGTGAAGAAACTGTCGCAGCAGCTGTATAGAAGAGCGGTGAAATGATCTGCAGAGCTTGCACCAGCGTTCAGGGAAGAGCCATCCAGCATCCTGTATACACAGTTGACACAGCATGTGAGAGCACATGTAATGCTGTCACGAGAACTGCGGTGAAAAGAGCGCTCGGGCTTTAAAAAAATGGCCGCCAATGCAACTAATAGGAAATTTCCATAGAAAATGGCTGCTGAGGCTCACAAGGGGAACCTGCTTTGCCCAGTCAAAATGGCCACCAGACAGCGCCATGAGGAGGGAGGGAGGGGAGATAGGGACGTGGGAGAGAAGAGAAGGAGGTGAGGTGGCCCCCAAATCGACCTCGCAGGGAATGCCCAGCTGCTCACCCCACCGAAACAGGGAGAGCCGTACTTACCAGTCCCGAAGAGCTGGGAGACATTCCATCACAGACCTACTCCTGCGCAGTTACAGGGTAGCTGTTGGCCTGGTATACTGTGATCCAGACATCAGTAGCCCGGTCATATGTATACCCCGGAGCATTAAAGTTCACAACCACCTCTGGAGCTGAAGTATGTCGTGGCCTGCACACACTCGATGGCCGGACCAGGGAGACTACAAGGATAACTTAACCAGCCTGTCACCTAACCGGCAGTTGATAGAAGATCCCAGGATCTTTCATCTTGCGCAAAAACATCAAACCTGCATCAATAAAATGAAGCAAAGGTCCCGCAGGGTTCCTAGGTCATTCTTCACTAGGCAAAATAAAACTGAGTTCTGCCTGGGCAGCAGGGAGGGTTGTTAGCACAGGGTCCCCCCCCCCAGGGGCGGGACTAAAGTTCTGTGTATGGTGTTACAATTTTTGCCTAGTTCTCCTAATGGCAGGCTAACAAACCCATTTAGTTACAGAGAGGAGCTGTGAATATAAGAGAAATAGGATTTTTGTATTCACTGTAAAAGCCTTTTCTCTGAAGTTCACTGACTGACATAGCTCCATAATTCTTGACCATAGGGTTGTTACGCCACCTTCAGGAGGACTAGGCAGAACATGTTATACATGTGAAAAAGCAGAACTTTCTAGTTTTCGCCCAGGGGGCAGTGCCTTCAGTAACAACCCCCCAGCCTGCTTCCTGCAGCTTCAGTATGTCAACAAGTAGTACAACGTAAATCAATAGGAGGGGAGGGTGCTGTGTCAGTAAATGAACTTCAGAGAAAAGGATTTTACGGCGAGTACAAAAATCCTATTTTCTCTTTCGTTCACTGACTGACACAGCTCCATTGTTCTTGACCATAGGGAAGTCCCCAAGCAGTGTCATAACGAGGGGTGGGAAACCCACAACCAGAAGTGAGACAGATGGGGGGGGGGAGATAGGGGCAGGGAGAGAAGAGCGACCCCCGAATCAACCTCCCAGGGAACGCCCAAGCTGCTCAACCCTGCCGAGGGAGAGCTGTACTTAGCATCCAGACGAGCTGGGGACATCCCATCACAGACCCACTCCCAAAGAGTACGGGGTGGCTGCTGGTCATGGCACACTGTGACGCAGACATCAGTAGCACAGTCATATGTGTGCCCCGGAGTGTTGCGCTCACCGGCCGCCCCTGGAGCCCAGGGGGCATGTTGTGGTCTGCACACGCTCGATGGCCAGGCTGGGGAGACTACAAGGATAAGGCTATCTAGCCTGTCACCCAGTCGGCTGTTGATGGCAGATCACAGGCCCTTACAATCTTGCGCAAAAGGCAAACATTCAGCAAAAAAATCCTAGGACCGATGAACCCACATGGGAGAACACCTTCACTAGGCAGAAAGTGAAGCTGCAGGAAGCAGGCTGGGGGGTTGTTACTGAAGGGACCGCCCCCCGGGCGGAACTAGAAAGTTCTATTTGTTTTACATGTATAACATGTTCTGCCAAGTCCTCTCCTGAAGGTGGCGTAACAACCCTACGGTCAAGAATAATGGAGCTGTGTCCCTCTGTGAACGAAAGAGAAAAAAAAAATACAATCGGCCTAACACATAAACCCCCAAAAAAAAAAAATCTGCATCATAAATCGGCCACCGCGATTTCTAAATATCGGCAGGAGAAAAACCAATATCGGTCGACCTCTAACCTCAAGCAACTCGGGTGCAAGCTGTCCACACATTTGCAAAGGTCAACAAGTGCGTGCGCGCGTCCCCCCACTTTTACTTTGATTTGCTCAACTAGAAAAAGTAAGCTGGCCTACATATTACTTTTTATTAGGCAAGTTACTCAAAGAACTGAAGTCGCTTGATCACCATGACAGCAAAGCAACTAAACATTTTAGGCAAGATCAGCAGGATGTAGAGGAGGATGTGAGGAGAGAGTAACCTAATTACATATACACAATCAAGCCATCTTTCTCAATCTCCACTAACCTGTTGTAAATGTGAAGAGGTCATTTTGTCTTGGCCTGGGCTTTCCTCTTTAATAGGGTTTTCATCCAACTCCACATGAAAGATGTAAAATATAAAACCGTACAAAGCAGGTCCAAGGCCGTTGCAAAGCCCTCGAATTCCTGTTATCATTCCTTGCACAACACCTGCAGTAAAACATTCATTTATGTCAAGATTTGATCTACTAAATTTGACATTAGAAAGTCAATATACACAGACACCAGTCCAGACACTGAATATCATCAATATTTGTGGATCCCTGCTGTCAAGCTGCATATGTACAATAGTAAGACATTCACTTTAGTAGCTCTATATTGGGAATTCACTTCTATAGAAGCTTGAGCAGGAGCAAAAAGGCATAAAAAGTTAAACCAATCCCATTAAATGTGGCAGGGATAATCCAAAATGGAATGTGGTTTTGAAAATTCCCCCTGCTGGTGTCCCGAAGAATTTGAAATAACTAAAAGGGCAATCAAGCCTCTCAAAAGAGCATCAGACTAATCATTTCCTATAGGTGGACTTGCATTTTAAAACACAAATATATTCATTTAGTATACCATTGACAAGTAGTATCAGGAACATTTGTATAAACTACTATAAATTGAACTTAAAAATTCCATAAAGCTTCTTAATACAGACTTTTAGAAGGGGGGTACTTTGCATTGTACATACCTCTTTTGACTTCGCTGGAAACATTGCAAGATACACACGTGTGCACACACACCGAGGTAAGTGTAATTTCCGGATTACATTTGCACCTCAAAACGCTGCAGTAACTAATTTAGTGCAATACGACAGATATTCTTTCAAACCACACTACATAAAGTTTTAGGATTATACAACAAATTTGTCTAATGTCTACCATACCTTGTTGGTCAGCATCAGCAGTTCGAGACACCAAAGCACTCACTGCAGGGAATGTAATACTTGACATGGCTGCCACAGCGCCAGCAGCCCACATCATCCTGGAACAAGTATGAAGTGGAGACAATACATTAATATTTATAATAGTATGTGATTTATTTTTATTTTTTTTATTTAATAATCTCTCACCGCCCGCCCTCCATCACTGCAGTTCCGCCCTCGCTGTGCAGCCGCAGCCAGCAAAGAGATATCATCTCTCACTGCCTGCCCTCACTCTGGTACTCAGCCAATGCACACATGCTGAAAAACTGGGGAGAAAAGACTCTTTGCAGGTCAGAGACTCACTGTTGCCTGCCACCATTTGACTTTACATTTAAAAAAGCGAACAGCCTGCATCTGTTATTTTTTGGTGACAGCCAACAGTGGGAAGCTTCAGCTGGTGGAAGGCAACGTGACAAGCTGTATCTGAAGGCAGGTGATGTGGCAAGCAACATGCTCAGGGCTCCCACTGATTCTGTACTATAGTGAGTTGAACTATTTCATTTTATATTACAATATAATAATAGAAATAATGCACTTCAATCATCTTGACACTATATCAACCATGGTGCCATGATGATTGAAGAGCAAAAACCAGCCATTGCACTGACAAATTGCCTGCGAAAAACCGGGCCTTGCCATAATTTTCTTCCACGCAGCAGTTTCCTGGTGCCAAAAAAGGTTGGGGACAGCTGCTGTACTGTACTCAAAGATATGGCTTTTAGCAGCTTGCTGCCTGCAGTACATTTATTGCGGATGGCTGGCACAGCCGAGGCGAGGCTATGTAGCTGTACGTCGTGGCCTTTATTCTGAGCTTAAACAAAGCACAAGTTTGTCAGCAGAATTCAGCCAATCATTTGTGGCTGAAACTTGCGGATCAGCTGTGGCCACAACACAGATTTCTGTGACACACACACGCACAACTCTGTACAAAGACCGTGATGCTTTTCTTCTCCCTGAAATCAAATCTGACTACTTCAGGGAGAAAAGGCAGCCAGATCTGTACGTACAAGCAACGCACACATGTTAGGCACAGAGTTAACCCCTTGATGTTAACCCCTTCGCAGCCAGTGTCATTAGTGGTGCACAAACTCATCACTGATCACTGTATTAGTGTCACTAGCAATGTCACAGTCAGTGACACTTCCTAGCCAGTGTCTGTAAGCACCAGATTGCCTGACACTATCACAGTCCCACTAAGGTCCCATGTCCACGGGACGCTAGGGCAAACGCCTCTGAACGAACTTGAAACCAGCGTTTAGAAACGCCCGTTTTGCCACGTTTGCATGCCGCGTTTAACCACGTTTGCTTCTAGAAGCATTTAAAGATACCCTCATAAGACCCTCCCCAAGCTCAAAAAAACATTGTTATTTAACTATTCCAGCCATTTTGACCAGAGTGAGTAACAGCAGCAGAGAGAGCGCAGCTCTATACTGGTATTTTCCTCTATTTCTGTGTTGTTTTTTTTTTTGCAATGGATCCCATAATGAGCATATGTGAGGAAATGTTCCCGACGTTGCTCTTGATGAGGCTAGAACGACTAGAAAATCGCGTGCGAGGTCCAGAGTCAAAGCTCGTCGCTATTGGATCCATCCATTGATTGCGCAGGGAATGTCGGTAGGATAATTTTCTAACATGCACAGCTGCATACCTACACCGACAATTTTTTTTTTTTCATTTCACGCGCTTGTCCAATGCCACATTTGACCTTCTACTAGAAAAGGTCTATTTGCATGAAGAAATTGATAGAAATGTAAATTTGCATAAAGTGTTGTATTATCGCGCAATTGCCAGTTAAAGAGTGCCAAATAGTAAAAAATACCCTGGACATGAAGGGGGGAATGTATCCTATGCATTAAGGTGAAAAGACTTCTGGACAGTGACCGCCCACACCCCAGCTCCCCCCCCCCCCCCGTTTTACTCACGCGAGCCCTTCGTTCCCTCGGCGGAGACATGCTCTTCTCCTCTGCCCGGGGTTCTTTGCTCTTGATTGGATTGATAGCAGCACTGCCATTGGCTCCTGCTGCTGTCAATCAAATCCAATGGCACGGGGGGCGGGCCGAGTATGGCATTCTGTGTCTAGAGATGCAAATGCTGGACTCAGGAGGGCGCCCCGCAAGGTAACCCCACTGGGGAGCGCTTCTCCTAGGGAGTTCACCGATGCAAAAGCAGACTGCCAGACTGACTGCTCTCATCGCCAAGATGTTGATGGGGAGTTTGGTTCCTCTCTTGACCATGTTCCGTGAACGCTCAAGGATTGAAAAACTCCTCTCCGAACTGTCAAGGATTGAAAAACTCCTCCCCAGCCTGGCAGACTTGTGTCTGTTTTAAGGACTTTCTAGTTGTAAGTAAAAGATTTTTCCAGTGATAGAGCTGGGGTGGTAATTCACCAAGACAAGGAGGTTGTACAGGAGCATGGGTAAGTCAAGGGAAGAACATTTTTTTCTCTCTAATTTGAGAAAAGGTTTGGTTGGAAAGTTCTTGAATGGAAATGGACAAAGGTTACTGCCTCAAAAGGCAACCATTAGGCCTAGAACTTGCATGACAAATCTCACTGTGGAATCTCAGCTGCTGAGCATGAGCTCTTAAAAGAAAAAAAATGTTATTTTCTGGAAGGGATGTGTCCGGATATCTTTGCAAAAAACATGCGTCCTTCGGGACCAGGTAATGTAGACAGACTGACTTGGATGCTGAAAAAGTCCTTTGTGAACACCCTGGGTGCAGAGGAAAGGCTAAAGGGTAGTGAAAAGAACTGGAATCGGTTGTCTGCAACTGAAAAGTGCAAAAATGGCTGATGAGTTGGGAGAGTGGGAACATGCAGATGGGCATCTTGGATGTCCATGGATGCCATGTATTCTCCTGGTTTCAGAGAGGCAATTACCAACCTTGCGGATTCCCAATAGGCCCCTCTATTACTGCTTGAGGACAACCCAAAATTTGGGATTTCTTTTTACTTTCATAATCATTGATAACAGTAAACAGGACAAATAGAGAGGGTGAATCTCTCTAATGGGGCCACAGACCGCAATAAAACCTAACAGGTGTTCTAATTCTTCACCATGCTATCCAAAGCTTAAAAAAAATAAATGACATTTATATGCCTTTGGATATACTTTAACTCCACAGTAGGAAGAACACCCCTGTTGGGCTTCGATACTGAACAGGTTTGAGTAGAATCCTTTGAACTTGTCTTGTGGCGTTTCTGGCACAATGACTTCCTGGGTGGGTTGGGGCATTCTGCAAATGTAACTATTGGGCAGTTTTAGGCCGATTTGAAATAAGGAAGCGATAATGTGGTAGTTTTCAACTCTATTTTGTCCCCCTTTGAAACAACAGATTAAATCCACAGGTCTGGGATATCTGTGAGAGAGAGAGAAACCGTCACAGATGTCCCCCTATTTGTAGGAGTGAGAGCACCCCTCCGTTGGGAAGAGGGTTTCGGGGCCAAGTCTTGCACCAAAAGAAGCGCTGACCTTCTGTTTTTTAATGGTAGCCTAGGTAGAGCAATTAGGCGCTCTACATTTATAGGCTTCAGTGGAAGGTGATTTTGGAACTTCTGCCATGCAAGTAAAACTATCACCTATGACCTCTTTATTGAAGTGGTCAAGTGCCTCACCATACAGACATCTTCCTTGGAAAGGTATGTGTGTGAGGCTGTCCAAGCTTTTGGCCTTAAAGTGGATGTAAACCCCATTCATGAAATCTGATCTGGGCACATATCTGTAGTGTTTACTTGCCTTTTCCTCCAATAAGCCTACACACAGTGTACACCCAGACTCCACTCCCACTGCTAGAACAGAAAGAAACATTTCTAACACATTGTGCACTTTCTAAAGAGTCTAGAAAGCTGAAATCAGCAGATATACATGTAAAATGTATGTAAAGAGATTTGTGCAATCTCTGTGTATTATCTGAGGGCGTTCACTTCACTGGGTATATGTGAGGGTTTACATTCACTTTAAGATTCTGCACGTGAATGATAATCAAAACAGCTTTAGAAATTTGTCTGGTGACATGTACTAAGGCAGTGGTCGCCAAACTGCAGCCCTCTGCTTGCCTTTATCTGGCCGTGGGGAAATGTTCCTCCCACTGACCCCAACAGTGGGGCACTGTTCCTCCCACTAACAATGGGGCACTATTCTCCCCCCGTCACCAACAATGGGGCACCAATTTTACTGACACCAAGGAAAGGGCACTATTGCTCCTATTGACCACTGTCTTTATTTCCACCTACCCCTAAGCGTGAGACAAGGTCTACTCGCTCTGGTCACAGTCTGAAGGACTGTGACTGACCCTTTGTTTAGTTTGAAGAGCCCTGTTCTATCACATCCATGTAAATAAGTAGAGCTGAACACAATTGCTCTGCAACAATACAGTCCTATAACACAGGAACGTGATGGTGTTTTTCTTTATTGTCCTAGTCCAGTCAGCAACATTTTGACATACAGAAATAGCAGCTAGAGATGGTTGCAAGGCTGGGCCCGCTAGGTTAAAAAGAGAGCTTTTAGAAGCGTCTCTAATTCTCCATCTGCAGAAAGAACATCTCCAATAGGTACAGTGGAATATTTGCCAAGGACAAAGGGCAGGATTAACCACAGGAATAGCCCACTTCATTGCAAACCTTTCTCACTAGCTAGAGAACAGAGGTTTTTTTGGGTTGGAGTGAAAATTTATTTCGAGATCTGCAGTCCGACAACTGGGTCAACCTCTTCATAAACAAGGAATGTTTTGCAGGATTTTTCAGGTCTCTTATGCCCAAAAGGATATGGTGAGATAGAGGAGAATTTGGTTGCACAGTGCTAAGGCTTCTGTGGACAGAAGCAGTGAGCTTTTCAACATTATCAAAATGTGCTGCGTAAAGCTCCTCCTTCAATATAGCGACAATGCTAGACAGAAATCCTCCACAGCTTCCTCCAATACTGCCTCAATATTCTCTTCATTCCCTTCTATGTTCCCGTCCTCTAGGACTGACATATCAGGATCCAATTCTGGTCGAGAATATGGATTAGGACAAAAGTCAATTTTTAAGCCCTGGACAAAAGATATATTAAGGCCATAAAACGCTACAAGGAATTGTGGCACAGATGCAGAGAATTCTGCTTTAAACAGGCCTGATATAAAACTAGAATCTGATGTGGGGGACAGTGTTAAAACCAGGTTCTGCTCCATTACAAGGGACGCAATGTCACGGAGGTTGAACGTTGCATGGTGCTTTGGCAGAGCGAATTACTCCCTTTCACCTGGTCTCCACAATTACTACTAGTAAGTATATTTCCCTGCAGGATATTCACAGAGTAGAGTGTAAGAAGAGGCGAGTGTGCCTGGAAGGAGTACACAGAAACACAGGTGTAGATTGTTCTTATTAAATGCACTAGGTGGACGTAGCATTGAAGTGTGCGACCAGTAGTGTGCTGTAACAACCTGGTCATCCACCTGAGACTGAACTTTAAATTGTTGAATGTTAGTGTCAAGTTTGCGCTGTGGAATGAATACATTAAATACATAGCCCCAGTATGGGTCAGAATTACAGGGTGAGCCCGTCTTGCCTATCCGCGATGCAGGATTATATAAAATGCTCAAACTTCACTTGTAACGGTGGGCACACCCACAAAGCGGTCTACAGGGACTGCGCTCCACAGAAATGGACCAAGGCCCTGGAACTGTACAGCATACTGGGGCTGACAAAATACATTGCCCCAAATGCCAAGGTTAGAGACCATACAGGATTGCCCTAAGCAAAATTACAAATCGCCCCACAGCATGGGGTCTTTCAGGAAAAAACACAGTACTCAAGGAGTGGGGTAGGGTTATAGGGGGCATGTCCTCAAATGCTTGTCAGTTTCCAGTCACCTGAAACTACACTCCTACAACCCATGGGGTATGAATAAATTGCATGTGTACTGTAAAATGAAGATCATCTTAACTAAAATAAAAAAGTAAATACTTTAATATACCAAAAGCAAAAAAGTATTTACATTTCCCTCCCTCAAAAGAAGAAATATTTGTAACAATTTACCCCTTTGAAGGAGTGGGTAACCCAGAGGATCCGTAGAAGATATATTTCTCTGATTAGACATTTCAGGTTTAGGGTAGATAATAAAGCAAATACTTGGGCGGGCAGCTTGGTCTATCTAGTATTTAACCCATATTTGTCCAATGCACCCACTCCTAAAGCATTTTTTTCATCACCACCCTAGATTATAAAATAAGAAAAGAGGACAGACCAGTCTATCCAGAATGCTGGCTTCATTGGCATATTGTGCTGCCAGTTTCTCTAGTTTCAGGATGTGTATTATTTGCATTAGCAAAGACTGACATAACAGTTGTGTGCTGAAAGTTTTTTCCAGTAATTAGCTGTAAGGAGAGTATGTACAACTCAGTATTGTTGAAAATGTCTTGTTCCAACAGTAAGGTAATGAAAAACTTACCAAGGTTCTGATCCAAAACCATACCAGGCCAACTGCAATATTTGGAATCCCAGACCCAAGAGAATGGTATTTTTGTTTCCAATTGACCTCATGAGAAAGCTCAAGACAATGGTCTGTACAAAGAAAAAAAAAAAGATGATGTACTAAACGGCTAAAAAGGTATCATATCTAGAGTGGTATATGACATAAGGCTTTTAAAGGCAGTATAGTCAGATTGTTCTTGTATTTTCAAAAGTAACTGAACATATGCAATTATTAAGACTGCTCCCATCATTAAAATGGCTGTACATGTCTTAGACCATTTAAAATCTATTTCAAAGTGATTAATCAAGTCTGTCACTTGTACTAAGTACAGCAAACAATATGGCTTTAGAGCAGGTGACGCAATGAGGCTGCAAGTACAGTAAATCTTTCAAATCACTCTGTATCCAATAGATAGGCTGGACTTTTACATGTTAAAGGCAGGATGTGGCCCCAAGTCAAAGCAAAACCAGAGCCCATGGACAGTTAGCTTGTGGCTGAAGGCTCTGCAGGCACACTATACAAAACTCAGAATTTTAATTTACTTGCATGAAACCTTATGCATCTGACCTTCGGCAATAAGGCCAACAATCATTTTAAAGAATTCTGCTAGGAATTGTTTGCATCAAGGTGGGCATCTCAGTACAATACCAAGTAAAAAAAAAAAAAAATCTAGGGGATAAAAAGCAGTTCCACGTGCCCATAAGGTTATAAGGAATTGTATTCACACAGGTTTTGACTTGTATGAAAGCAGTCTGTACAGCAAGCTTTTGGCAAGCTTTGATCAGCTTTGTTAGGCTTAAAAGAGTAACTCCACTTATGTTGAGAAAAAAAAACCAAAAGCATTCACCTCTGGGTGATCTATGCACATTGCAGGGATTTTAAACTTTGTTGCAGATTCCTACCTTTTGTTGCTCTGAAGAAATAGCTGTTTGCGTCCATGTGCAAAGTGAATCTGTATAGGAGTGGCTTTATAATTATCAGGCAGGGTCCGTTCACACAGGGGCAACACGACTTTCAACACAACTTTTGGAGGCAACTTGGACACGACCTGAACATGACTTGGGGCGACTTACAACACGACTTTAAGTCGCCCCAGGCCAGGCGACTTTTGCTCCGCCCAGAGAATGAGCTCTCAAGGGGGAACTCCACGCCAAATTTATTTAAAATTTTTTTTGGCGTGGGTTCCCCCTCCGAGAGCATACCAGGCCCTTAGGTCTGGTATGGATTTTAAGGGGAACCCCCTACACCGAAAAAAAGGCGTGGGGGTCCCCCCATATCCATACCAGACCCATATCCGAGCACGCTACCCGACCGGCAAGGAAAGGGGGTGGGGACGAGCGAGCGCCCCCACCCCCTCCTGAACCGTACCAGGCCGCCTGCCCTCAACATGGGGGGGTGTCTTGGGGAAGAGGGGGCCGCGTGCCCTCCACCCCAAAGCACCAGGGTTGTCGGGAAGAGGCCCTTGTCCTCATCAACATGGGGACAAGGTGCTTTGGGGTGGGGGAGTCGCGCGCGCCCCCCCCCCTTCCCGAAGGCACCCCCCATGTTAAGGGCGCGCGGCCTGGTACGGCTCAGGAGGGTGGGGCGCTCGCTCGTCCCCACCCCCTTTCCTGGCCGGCCAGGTAGCGTGCTCCGATAAGGGCCTGGTATGCTCTCGGAGGGGGAACCCATGCCAAATTGTTTTCATAAATTTGGCGTGGAGTTCCCTCTTGAGAGCTGATAATTCTGTGAGAGTCACCTCCGTATAGATGGAGATCCGACTTGGAGGCGACCTCCATTGAAATCAATGGGTACTGGTCGCCTACAAGTCGGATTGAAGTAGTACAGGAACTTTTTCTGAAGTCGGAGCGACTTCAGTAGTGTGCATTAAGAAGACTCTCATTCACTTGCATTGATTTTTACCTGTAGCACGACTTAAGGCGACTAGGGGCGATCTGAAGTCGGATCCGAGTTGCCCCTGTGTGAACGGACCCACAGGGTCCCTTTAGACGCGATTTCCCTTTAGGAGTACAGCAAGGGGAAAAAAGTATTTGATCCCCTTCTCATTTTGTATGTTTGCCCACTGACAAAGAAATGATCAGTCTAATTTCAATGGTAGGTTTATTTTAACAGTGAGAGACAGAACAAAATCCAAAAAAAAAAAAAGAAAAAAAAAAAAGCATTTCACAAAAGGTTATAAATTGATTTGCCTTTAAATGCATGTAATAAGTGTTTGACCACTTCGCAAAACATGACTTAGTACTTGTCATGCTGGGATACCCATCCACGACCCATTTTCAATGCCCTGGCTGAGGGAAGAAAGTTCTTACCCAAAATTTGATGGTACAAGGCCCCAACCATCGTCCCTTTGATGTGTTGAAGTTGTCCTGTCCCCTTAGCAGAAAAACACCCCCAAAGCATTCCACAGACGAGATCTTGCATGGAGCCCCAGGCTGAGGGAAATTGACAGTTTCTTTCATTTGCAAATAATTACACCAATTGTTGTCACCTTCTCACCAAGCTGCTTGGTGATGGTCTTATAGCCCATTCCAGCCTTGTATAGGTCTACCATCTTGTCCCGGACATCCTTGGACATACTTTGGTCTTGGCCATGGAGGAGAGATTGGAATGTGATTGATTCTGTGGCTAGGCATCTTTCATACAGGTAACAAGCTGAGATTAGGAGCACTCTTTTTAAGGCCTAATCACACCTATGCAGGTTGTAGTTTGCATATTGCAGGTGCATTTTGCATTTTTCAATGCAAGCTTTTGATCTATTGAAGTCTATGGAATCAAGACCAGAAGTCCCTGGGCCTTTCCATAAAATGCACAGATGTGAACTGCATCCATTGGAAACCATGTTAAATGGACTGTAGTGTGTTTCTGCAAAACTGAAAACCCACTAAAAAAATGCATAGGTGTAAACCAGGCGTTAGAGGGTGCTCCTAATCTCAGCTTGTTACCTATATAGAAAACACAAGGGAGCCAAAAATCTTGCTGATTGATAGGGGACCAAATACTTATTTCACCCATTAAAATGCAAATCAATTTATAACTTTTATAAAATGCATTTTTCTGGATATTTTTGTTGTTCTGTCTCTCACTGTTAAAATAAACCTCCCATTAAAATTTTAGACTGATAATTTGTCAGTGGGAAAATGTACAAAAATCATCAGGGGAACAAATACTTTTTACCCTTACTGTATCTCACCAAAAATTTTATTTTTTTTGCAGGGGATGACAAAAATGAGACTTCTGCAAAAATCAGTAAGCCAAATCACACAAGCGGGAAATTACATTTTCAGGGGGCGCCCGGTTCAACTGTGTACAGAATGCCTCCAGGTAGCCATATTCCATTGCATTTTAAAGTTCAGTTTGGGAATGAGCAGATAGATATTAGAGTACTGATTAAACAAGCTGCTAGCAGGCTTTTAAAAATCCTCAAGTGCTGAAGCTTGAAGTCTGGTAGCAGCTAGATTAATGTGACAGTCAGCACCCCCAATAAGATTTGTGTTTGAAATTTCTCCTATAGAGCTAAAGGGTGCTTTAAAGGCTTCAACCAAGTTTTCTGAAACCTCTGCAAAATCTCTATAAACACATGTTGTAACACACACTACTCATATGCAAGCCAAAGACTGTGTAAACAAGGCCATAAAGGCTATTCCGGACCAGGAAATGATATGGGTTCAAAGATGCAATGGGATCCTAATCTTCGGTTCTATATCAAAGAGCATGAAGGGAAGAGATGGACAGAATGCTCTGGTGTTACTAGACCGCACAT
The DNA here is from genome assembly GCF_037356315.1 of Lithobates pipiens. Lineage (NCBI taxonomy): Eukaryota > Metazoa > Chordata > Amphibia > Anura > Ranidae > Lithobates > Lithobates pipiens. The sequence goes on from NW_027507785.1 coordinate 214,771,619, forward strand.
CAGGTGCATGTAGCATAGTGTGTTGCACTTGTACTGCAATCCACATCTGTCTGTGCACTGCAGTGCCATTCAGAGTGCAAATGTGAATGGTTCCTTAGATTAAGGGTCAACTTTCTAGAATGCCTTTTCTTATAGAACACCCCCTAGGATGTCCAAATACTCAAGCAATTAAACTGACAAAAAGCAAGCAGTTTTCATTGTCATATTCTTTGCCCTTCTGCTTTTGTCTTATTACTGACTCGTCACTGTGATGGGTTTTTTCCTGACAAGTCAGGGAAGGAGAGTGTAGTTTTGTCAAAAAGTTGGATACACATTAAAGCGCCCCAGTATACTTGGTGATCCCGAAGAGTACGGCTTGTTCTACCAGTATACGGAGACGAATCATGCTTGCACAACAGATAAGTGCAGCAGAATGGGAATGTTGGGAATTTTTTGGTCTAAAAAAAATGGAAAACTACCTTTTAAAGCTGCAGTAGAAAGCTGACAGTATACACTAATTATCAAGCCTGGACATTGCTTTCCTATGGCTTTGCACATAGCAAATCTAGATAAATCAAATTAAACACTCTTGGTGCACGATATTACCTATCAACTATGCAGGATCTTGCTAGAAGCAAGATGCTGAGAAAATATTCATACAATGGTCCACAGAGTACTTTGTTTACACACAAATATATGTGCAAATGTTAATACAGCTTCGAGATACACACAATTCTATTCCCATTAAATTTATGAGCATACACATATACATGTGTAGATTACCAACCTCTGGTGCAGATTTTAATCTTCTGACTATTGATTTGAACACAAATAGCAACTGTGTTCAGACATATAAGAAAAAAAAAACGCAGTACAGATAATTATGCTTTTTTGGGCTGCAGGTGTTAGCAAACCATTCCACCCCCCCCCCCCCCCCCCAAAATGAAAACTTGAAGACTCTCATAATATACACATGCCTCACTCACCTGAGCAACAATGGACAGTATTCCCAACACTGCGATGAAAGCAGTCACACTTTCAGGGGAAAATTTCATTATCTGTTGTAAGGAGAATAAATTAATTTGTTAATAATTGAGCTTTTGTGAGACGCAGCAGACACAATTTGTACCAGTTACTCAGTAAGAAAGCTGTTCACGCATGTACTTTCATACAGTTGTGCTCAAAAGTTTGCATATCCTAGCAGAAATTGTTACATTTTAGCATTTATATTGACTATGACTAATCATGCCAAAAAATTGTCATTTATTCAAGGATATAGTGATAACATGAAGCCATTATCAGAGTTTTTTTGCTTTTTTTAAAATCATAACAGAAATCACCCAAATGGCCCTGATCAGGTTAACACACAGGTTAAAATGGCAATTAAAAAGATAAATTTTCCACATTTGTGGCTTTTTAAATCGCAATTAGTGTCTGTGTATAGTCGTTGAGTTTGTTAGCTCTTATATGGATGCACTTTGACCAGACATTTGGGCGATTTCAGTTACGAGTCATCAAAACTATGATAATAAATGGCTTCAAGTGATCACTATCCCTAACTAAAAAGACAGTTTTTTTTTGGCATGATCAGTCATACTTTCAATATAAATGCCAAAATTTCACAATTTCTGCCAGGGAAACTTTTCAGCACAACTGTAATTGCATAAAAAAGGAGATATAAAGGAGATATCTGGTTGGCTGCCACAAGTTGCAACAAATCAAAATACTTTGTACAAGTTCAAGACTTAACATTAAAACCATCAAACCATCAAATTTCAAAGTTTACAGTTTGTGTTTCAGGAATTCAATAGAATTCTAAATAAGGCCTAAAGAAATATCCATGGCCAACAATAAAAAACTAGATTTTCAGGCGTCATTATACCCAGATTTTTCTTGTTTTATACTGGTTTTGCTTTGTTAACTCTTCCATGACCAGAGTTCATTAATGCCAAGCTAAATGTAGCAGTTACACCATGTCAGCATGTGTTGATTAACGTAGAAAATCTATTACTAATTACAATACCTAAATAAAGAACATGCTAAGGCTTATAGTGTTTGTAAAGTCCGACTTTTTTTATCATAATACATTCTATGCATTCTCTAGCGATGTCCATGAGTTCCTCGGCTGTCTTGGACTCTCCCCCTGATTGACTGAGACCGCAGCAGCAGTGCCATTGGCTCCCGCTGCCGTCAAAGTCAGTTACCAAATCAGGCTAGATTATTAGGCGACAACAAATCCACCATAGAAAAAACTATCAGAACAATCCAGCACAAATATACATGTAAATAAAATATATAGGTTCAAATATTCTATATATTTCTCCAACGCCATGCCTCCTAAAGCGCAGTGTGGTTAAATCTAGAAGGAACCAAAGTGCTTCACCTGAAGTGACATAAATGTGCTCACCAGATATCTTTGGCCACAAAGGGACCACCAGGCATATAATAGAGGGGATCCCTCTTTTAGCTAGGACCTGCCAAGCCACATGCAGCTCCAAGCAACTGTTTCCAGAAATTAATCGGACTTCAATTCAATCATGGATGGTAAATAGTAAATCCTCAAGCTGTTGCACTCTGAAGTGCATATCCAGCTCCTTTTCATTAGATCTGTGAAGTTTGGCTCACCAAAAACAAGCCACAGAGGCAATATAGTGTGCAATACTGTCTTTAATACGGACATTCGAAATTGAAGCTTTAACACGCTTGATACAGGAGCTCTCTACTTCCACTCTCAGCTGAGACGCATGCCGCGTTTCCTGCATCACATACCAAGTGACAGACGAGCCCCTGCCTCATTCTCCAGCTGCGTTCTCTGCTGTATCTTACATATGCATGCAAGTGCTTTTTATTAAAGACGACAGTATTACACTATATTGCCTCTCTGTGGCTTGTTTTGGGGGAGCCAAATTTCACAGCTGTGATGAAAAGGAGCTGTGAATATGCACTCCAGAGGGCAACAGCTTGAGGATTTACTATTTACCATCCATGATTGAATTGAAGTCTGATTAATTTCTGGAAACAGTTGATTGGAGCTGCGTGTGGCTTGGAAGGTCCTAGCTAAAAGAGGAAGAATCCCCTCTATTATATGCCTGGAGGTTACTTTGTGGCCAAAGATATCTGGTGAGCACATTTATGTGTCACTTCGGTTCCCTCAAGATTTAAGCACACTGCACTTTAGGAGGCATGGTTTTAGCAATAAAAATTATATTGAAGATTTTAACCTATATATTGTTTTATTTACATGTATATTTGTGCTGGATTGTTCTGACACTATCTATGGTGGATTTGTGGTCACCTAATATTCTCACGTTATTTTGGGTGATTTGTGTTTTTTGCACTCAATTTTTCACCATTTCATGCTTTGTTTTTACAAATTTTTAGTGCAGCATTATAATTTCATAACTGGCGCCGTTTCTCATTTTCTATTTTCAATCAGGAGAGATTGCTTGGATGCCCTCATAGCAAGCTGCTTGCTGTGGGGGCACTCATCAGGAGAGAGGGGCCAGGAGAGCCAAAGAGGGACCAGAGAAAAGGAGGATCTGGGCTGTCCTGTGCAAAACCACTACACAGGGCATGTAAATATAACACGTTTGTTATTTTTAGAGGGAAAAAAAATTTGAGACTTTACAATTGCTAATTTAGTCCATTTTCAAGTTGAAAAAATTCCTTTGCTGTAATTCCAGGCTGTAATCATTGTTTTTTGATAATTAATGACTGTCAGCAATGAGTGGGAATCCTGAATGCCCGTGACAGCCTAAATTGAGATCAGGTAGCTGCATGAAGTGGCAGCTGCATGTTCTGAAAAATTGACAGTTACTTACAGGTAACTGCTTTTCTAGGATATGTTTCAGGTTGGCACACCTGAGAGAAGACTGGTCCACCTGACAGGAAACACAATCAACACATGAGGTTAAAAGGCCCCTCCCTTCTCCCTGCACCTCAGTTCTACCAAAGTAATAGACTATCTGTGCCAGAGAGAAACTCTTCTCGCAGTACTTGCATCAAACCAGGGGTGGGAAGTAGGCCTGCTGTCCTGGAAGATATCCTAGAAAAGCAGTTACTGGTAACTGTCAATTTTTTCTAGTCATCTTGCAGGACGGCACACCTGAGAGAATAGACAAGAAGTTCAAGGCCTGCCTTAGGGTGGAACCACCGCTTGCAAGACCTTCCTTCCAAACGTCAAATCCTGAGGTGATAGCTGTTCCCCTCTAGTGCTTTAAGAAGGTGTCCTGCTCAACATATGTTTTATTGAGGCCTCTGATTTCTCCGCCCAAATCGCATATTACTTACTGTTTAACCACTACAGATCCGCGCTATTGCCAAATGACGGCAACAGCGCGGACCTACATTTCCGGGACTACGTCTATTGACGTCGTCCCGGATACGAGCGGCCTGCGCGCCCCCTGAGGGGCGCGCGCGGCGCGCTCTGTGATCGGCGGGTCCGTGAGACTCGCCTGATCACCGATCCGTGCAAGGGGTCGATCCCGACCCCTTATCACGTGATCAGCTGTCAGCCAATGACAGCTGATCATGTGATAGAACGGAGCCGGTAATCGGCTATTATTCCTCCTCGCGCTGAGAAAAAAAAAGCCGATCACCGGCGGCCGTGATCGGGACATCAGTCCCGATCACGGCCAGCAATACAGCTGACCACCTGCCCCCTGCCAGTGCCCACCTGCCCACCGCCGTGCCATCCTGAATAAAAGTAAGTGCCCCCCATCAGTGCCCCCCATCAGTGCCCATAGTGCCCACAGTGCCACCTACAGTGCCACCCACAGTGCCATCCAGCAGTGCCACCAACAGTGCCACCCACAGTGCCCACAATCTGCCTCAAAGGTGCTGCGACCCAGTGACACCCATCAGTGCCCAGCAGTGCCGCCCATCAGTGCCCAGCAGTGCCGCCCATCAGTGCCCAGCAGTGCCACCTATCAGAGCCACCTATCAGTGCCACCTATCAGTGCCCATCAGTCCCATCTATCAGTGGTACCTATCAGTGCCCATCCGTGCCACCCATCCGTGCCACTTATCCGTGCCACCCATCCATGCCATCTTATCTGTGCCCATCTTTGCCCATCAGTGCCGCCTTATCTGTGCCCATCGGTGCCGCCTTATCTGTGCCTATTAGTGCCGCCTTAACTATGCCTATCAGTGCCCACCAGTGCAGCCCATCAGTGCCCACCAATGCAGCCCATCAGTGCCCACCAATGCAGCCATCAGTGCCGCCTAATCAGCGCACTTCAATGAAGGAGAAAAATGACCCGTTTGCAAAATTTTATAACAAACTATTAAAACATGATTTTTTTTTTTTTGCATCTTTTTTTGTTTGTTTAGCAAAAAATAAAACTCCGAGCTGTAACTAAATACCACCAAAAGAAAGCTCTATTTGTGGGAAAAAAATGATAAAAATTTCATTTGGGTACAGTGTTGTATGCCCGCGCAATTGTCATTCAAAGTGCATCAGCGCTGAAAGCTGAAAATTGGTCTGGGACTGAGGGGGGTTTAAGTGCCCAGTAAGCAAGTGGTTAAAGAAACTTTAAAAAAACTTCAGGGGTTAGGCAGCACCATCTTAAGTATTGTTTTCTGAGTCCACAGTGGAGTGTATTTCCGCCCTTACATTGAGCACTTTCTGTACTGTTAACCAAGCCTCCTTCTCAATCCAACATTTCTATGGCAACCCTGCTTCCCTGTTCATAGCTTACTTGTTTATTTCATAGTATTTACTTGTGCCAATGCATGTTTGCCTTTGTCAGACTTAGCTTCAGCTGATAAGACTGCAGTAATGGCCAAGTTCAGACTGTATGCGATGTCACATGGTGTGTAGGAGGAAGCTCTGAATGATTAGCAGAGTTCAGTGGTGTGCCGTAGGAAGTCCCGATAACAGATAGATAAGCACATAGAGTGTGTGCCGTAAATCGGGGGAGATCTGGGCATGTTCAGTGACTTCATTCTACAGAACAACAAGGATTACAACAATACTAAGCAAGTAAGGAGAAATCTACAGTGTTCATTAGGGTTTTTTATGCTGATTTACATGGGACAAAGTTGTGGAGGAGGGTTTACAACCACTTTAAGGTTTACTGGTACTGGGGAACCTTACTGCTCATAAGCCAAACCTATGGTCTGCCTAATCCACCTAGCCACTGTAGATCTAGAAGCCTGCCCTCCCTTTCTGGGGCCCCTAAATAGAACTAAAAAGGTGGGTCGACTTCCTGAAGTCCTCCACTCTATCCAAGTATGTATGCAAATACCTCCTGACATCTAAAAACTTAAAATTTGCCTCTCCCTTGTTCTTTGGGTTTTCAGAAAAGCAGGGCAAAATGATCTTCTGAGACCTATGAAACTGATGTGACCTTGGGAAGAAAAAGTGGGTCTTGCCTCAGCACCACTCGATCTTCCAGTATCAACAGAAAAGGCTCTTTGACACTTATCCTTCTGGCTGTTGTGATGGCCAGTAAAAAGGCCAACAAGCATTAAACATTTTATGGAGGTCTGAGCTGGTTCGAAAAAGCACTTTAGTCAATGCCTCTAGGACCAGCGTTAAACTCCATGGAGGGAATCTCTTAACCTTTATGGGGGTTAACCTTTCCCAAGCTACTAGAAATGCAACCGACCATTTTCTCAGAGTAGCAAAGACGTCTCTCTGGGCTATCAGAATCAGTTTGCACCAAAGTTGGCCAGATCTGAGCTAGAGCATGTACTCCCTCTGATCCTCCCCCTCTGGTTAGAGAGAAAAACTGCTCCACCTTTCTGTTGCCTCTGTGGGCGATAAGGTCCATCTCCAGAAACCCAAACCTGTGACCTATCTGAAGGAATACAATCTGGTTTAGTTACCATTCCCCCTGGTGGATGGAAATAACGGCTCAGGAAATCTGACACCACATTGGCGGTCCCCTTTATGTGGACTGACGGATGCCTTCGGCCCAACCCCTTCAAAAGGCCAGAGTTAATAGTCTTCTGGATCTTGTGCCCCCCTGACTGTTCAGATAGGAAACAGCTGTCACATTGTCTGAGAGGACGACTTAGACGTCTAGTCCCTGAATCCCGTTTCCGAAGGCCTTCAGAGCCTGAACCACCGCAAGAAGCTCCCTGTAATTGGCAGAGGTCCTTAATTGGATTGGGGCCCAGGATCCTTGCACTCGGAGGTCCCCCAAGTGAGCACCCCAACCCCAAGCGCTTGCGTCTGTGGTCATTTTTATAGGGTTCCACTGGGCCCAGGGATGACCCAAGGTGAGTGTCTTGACCCAGCCACCAATTTAGGGAGGCCCTTACCCTTACTGGAATGGCTAGCTTCCCATCCAGTGACTCCTTTTTGTCCCAGGAACATAGCAGGAAAAACTGCAGCTCCCTGGAATGGAGCGGAGCCCAGGGAACCGCCAGAATACAGAAAGTCATTAGGCCTAGGACCCTCATGACTTGTCTGCAAGAGCAGTCCCTGGGTTGCATTAGAGAGGAAACTGCTGTTACTACCTTTAATATTTTTTCTTTTGGGAGAATTTTTTTTTTACTCACTGTAAAATCCTTTTCTCTGAAGTTCATTGACGGACACCGCTCCAGTAATCTTAACCGTAGGTTATTAAGCCGCCTTCAGGAGAGGACAAGGCAGAACATGTAATACATGTGAAAAACAATAGAACTTTACAGTTTCGCCCATGGGGTGGTCCCTCTGGTAATAACCCCTCAGCCTGCTTCCTGCAGCTCAGTACGTCAACAAGCAGTATAACTTAAACCAATAGGAGGGAAGGGTGCTGTGTCCGTCAATGAACTTCAGAGAAAAGGATTCATGGTGAGTACAAAAATACTGTTTTCTCTTTCGTTCATTGACGGACACAGCTCCAGTAATCTTGACCGTAGGGACATCCCCAGGAAGTGTCATAACGAGGGGTGGAAACAGCAACATAACTTCAACAACCAGCAGTGCTTCCTAACAAGGGAGTCCCCATCTGAACCAACCGCATCATAACTTGCGGTCAACAAATGCAGCAGAGTGCATTAACATTCAAAAAAAGGAACTTTTTCTTAACAGAAGAAAGAGGGTAAAATTGCAAGATTACAAGGCCGCCTGCAAAACTATGCAGCCAAAGCAGGCATCAGAAGATGCGCTTACATCCACTTTGTAGAACTTTGACCAAGTCGCCTCCTTACACACTTGAGCGACTGACGCTTGATGTCAGAAAGCCCAAGAGGTCCCAATTGCTCTGGTGGTGTGGGCCATGACAGGAAAGGGGGGCACCTGTCCCATCAAGGCATAAGCCTGGACCATGACCTGTCTGATCCACCTGGAAATGGTGGGCGAGACTGCCATCCCTTTTTTCTGACCAGCTATCGAAATGAACAGAGTCTGACTTGTGTAACGGAGCCATGGCAGACAAATATACCCTGAGAGCCCGGACCACATCCAGGAAATGAAGAGCAACCTCCTTAGGATGTGTCGGCTTAGGACACAGAGATAGTAACACAATGTCTTCAATGAGGTGAAAAGCCAAAACCACCTTGGGTAGAAAAGAAGGTTACGCATGCAACACCACCTTATCCTTGTGGATAACAAGATAGGGTGGCTTGCAAGACAACCTCTGCGCCTTCCGATTGAGCTGAGAGGCCAGGAGATCGACGTCTGGTGTGCCCCACTGCAGGCACAGAAGCCTGAACACCTCCAGGTGCAACGACCACTCTCCTGGGTCCAGCATCTGGCAATTTAGCCAGTTTTCTACTCCCGGGATGTATATGGCCGACAGGGCCGGTACATGTCGCTCTGCCCACCGAAGGATGTGAGCGTCCTCTCGTGCTGCAGCCGAGCTTCTTGTTCTACCTTGATGGTTGACATATGCCAACGCCGTTGACCATGTGGAGAGGCAAGCCTGATCGCTCGGAGCTCGAACAGAGGCCCTGGGTCGACTGAACTCCCACTACTTCGTCCCAGCCGGTCAGGCTGGCAACCGCTGTGATCACTGTCCAATGCAGAGTTAGAAATGAATTCCCAGACCAAAGTGCCGGGGATCTCAGCCACTAGAGCAGGGAGTCCCTGACTGACTGGCCAACCCAAATTTGCCGATCCAGGGATAACGGAGATTTGTCCCACTTCGTCATTATCTTCTTCTGCAAGTCTCCAGTGTGAAATTGGGCGTACGGTACCCCCTCGAAGGAGGCCACCATGAGGCACAAGACTCGCATGCAGAAGCACAGCGACGGCCATCTGCGGTTCATCAACAGCTTCACCGCAGGTCTGAGAGTCGGCAGTTTGTCTCAAGGGAGAAACACTCCCGCTTCCATGGAGTCCAGCAATAAGCCTGGGTACTCCAGGCACTGAGCCAGCACAAGTATAGACTTCTTTAGTTTCAACAGCCACCCAAATTCCTGCAGGGTTTGCATAGTGATCGCCACATCCTCCTTTAATTCTGAAGCTGAAGCTGCTCTCAGGAGAAAATCGTCTAGGTAACCCACGATTGCCATCCCGCGTTGTCGCAACACCAAAATTGGAGCCAATACCTTGGTAAAAACTCAGGGTGCTGAAGCCACGCCAAAGGGGAGAGCCACAAACTGGTAGTGGGCATCCCCTACTGCAAACCACAGAAACCTCTGATGCCTGAGGCATATGGGTATGTGCAGTTACAAGTCCAAGGACGCCAGGGAGTCCCCTGATGGAGTGCAGCAGCAACTAAGCTAACTGATTGCCATTCTGAACCTCTGTACTTTTACAAAGCAATTGAGGGCTTCCAGGTCCAAGATTGGACGTACCCCTTCCTTTTTGGGGACTACAGATTGGAGAACCCCTTAAACGTTTCTGTTTCCAGAACAAGCACTATCACCCCGCGGCTTAGCAGGTCCCTTACTGCCCCCCAACAGGGCCTCCCGGCAAGCCAGGAGTAAGGGTATATTGGAGGGGAAGAATCTGTTTGGTGGCCAAGAGAGGAGCTCTATCTTGTAGCCCGATGAAATCAGTTTGCAGACCAATTGGTCAGCTAGCGGAGAGGCCCACCGGGCTGCAAACTCCCGAAGGTGACCCCCACTCGAGTGATGGGCGAGGGCAAACCTTCATGCGGAAGAATTTTTGCTCGCTGGCTTGTTAGGCTTGCGAGTCCAGAGACGCTTCTGTCCCTCAGTAGTAGCCCTGTCGGAACCGGGAGAGTTTGGCCAAAGTCGCGGACGAAAAAGTCTCTTGAGCGGAAAATGAGGGCCCTTGCCTGCGGCGTGGCTCCTTACTCTTCCTAGACTGTGGGAACAAGGTGCTCTTCCCACCTGTGACATTCTTAAAGTCATCCAACGAGGCTCATAATAGCCGCTCACCAAGCAAGGCTTTTTTTTTTTATATATGCCTGGTCCGCAGACCAGCATTTTAGCCAAATCAGGCACCGCAGCACCATTGCTGACACTTAAGCCCTGGAGAGCAAAGGAAACATACTTAAGGCCGCTTTTTAACACCTTTGCGCCCGCACACTGCCTCCACCCTGGCAACGAACATTTCAAGGACCCCTGACAAAGTATCTAAAGGCACTGCACTGTTTGCAGACAAGTCGGTTGCAACTGCAGGGAGTTCTAAGGAAGAAACCAGTTTCTGAAGCCATGCTGACCCACCCTGTCTGCCACCCTTGGGGACTTAGGACAGGTGCACAATCCCACCCTCCTAGCTGCTACAGACCGAGATGACCCCACCACAGGATTCACCACCCCGAGCGAGTGCTGTGCCGTTCTGTTACAGGTGCCTGTGTCCATAGTCAGCTCCCAAGTTTCCAGAGCAAAAAAAACACGCTGTTCTGAGCTACAACAAAATGGCTGCCGGCCGGCCCGTATAGAGGACAATCGCATGGAAAATGGCCCCTGACCATGCTTTCTACAGAGACGCAGAAAATGGCCGACAAGCAACTGTACACAGTGAATGAACAGAGACAATGGCGGCAGAAGAGCACTATGGCAACAGCACATGCAGAGCCCCCAGACACCAACGGAGAGACCACGGACACCCAGGGTCACAGACAACCAGTGCAGCCCCCAATCCAGGGTCAGAGCCCCACGGAGGACTCCTGGCTCAGGTACACACACTGATCAGCAGCCTAGCCATGCAGCGTTCCCCACAAAGAGGGGAGGGAGGACAATGGGGACAGAGAGAAGAGAGGGAGGAAAGGGACCCCCTAATCGACCTCCGAGGGAATGCCCAGCTGCTCAAACCCACCGAGGCAGGCAGAGCTGTACTTAACATCTGGACGTGCTGGGTATATCCCATCACAGACCCACTCCCGAGCAGTACGGGGTGGCTGCTGGCCACCGCACACTGTGACAAAGACATCGGTAGTCTGGTCATATGTGTGCCCTGGAGCGTTGCGCTCACCGGCCGCCCCTGGAGCCTGAGGGGCATGTCGTGGCCAACCCAGCGCGTAGCTAGGGTCTGCTCACGCTCTATGGCCAGGCTGGGGAGACTACAGGGATCTAAATTATCCAGCCTGTCACCCAGCCGGCTGTTGATAGCAGATCATAGGATCTTAAAATCTCGTGCAAAAGGCAAAAATCCAGAAAAATTCCCAGGACCGATGGTCCCACAGGGAGCCTAGGTCCTTCACTAGGCAGAAAAAAAACTGAGCTGCAGGAAGCAGGCTGAGGGGTTATTACCAGAGGGACCCCCCCTGGGTGGAACTGTAAAGTTCAGTTTTCACGTGTATTAAATGTTCTGTCTAGTCCTCTCCTGAAGATGGCGTAATAACCTACGGTCAAGATTACTGGAGCTGTGTCCATAAAAGAACAAAAGAGAACGCGTCTGAGCCCCTGTGTACACAGAGTATCCTAGGAAAGTCTTTATTTGGGAAAGTACTAGGAATGATTTTTCCCTGTTCACTATCCAGCCCAAGTTCTCCAAAGTGCAGATTGCTCTGTCTATGTCTGCTCTCACCTGCTCTAAAGGCTGTCCATAGATCAGGTGGTCATCTAGATAGGGCATCAGAGATACCGCTTGTAAATGCAGGTAAGCTACAACCTCTGCCAAGATTTTTGCAAACACTCTTGGGCTTGCAGATAACCCAAAAGGAAGTGTTTGGTATTGCCAGTGTTGTACCGCCTTGCTTGTAAGGACTGAACCTCAGCAGGGATTGGTGCTCCCGGGCAATCGGCCCGTGGACATACGCATCCCTCAGATCTACTGTGGCCATAAAAGGTATCCTTCAATAGAGGTTTGCGCACAGTATACATGCTCTGCATACCGTCGCAGAAACCTGTTCAGCTTCCTGAGATTCAATATCAGGCGAAATTTCCCTGAAGGTTTCTGGACCATAGACACACGGGAATAAAATCCTTGGTATAGATATTCCAGTGGAACCGGGATGATAACTTCCTGGTCCGCCAATCCCTGCAAGTTGTCCAACAACCCTGCTGCTCTTAATGGTTATTTGGGGAGATGTGTCAGAGTAAAATTTTGAAGGGGGGGGGGGGGGGAGGTTCCAGTCGATATCCCTCTGTCAGAATCTGTAGGATATAGGTGCTTTCGGAGAGCTTTCTCCACTGAGGGACAAATCGAAAAAGTCTTTCCCCTACCCTGATGCTGGCTGGTGTCCTTAGGTCCAGAAAAGAGCAAACCACCTGTCTGCTCTTTCCATTCCCCCACCTTCTATTCGTGTCCTCCTTGGCCCTGGTTAGGAGGGACACGAAAAAATTTTCTGCCTTTCTCTCTCGGCCTTAACCGAGAACTTCTTCCCTTTCTCTGCAGATCTCAAAAGGACCTGATCCAGTCCGGGAAAGCTGGTAGCCTTCAAAAGGTAACATGCAGAGCCGTGACCTGGACTTATAGCCCCCTTGCCACGATTTGACCCAGACAGCCCTCCTTGCGGCCGCTGACTTAGCCGTGGTCATGACAACTTCGACTGTCGTGTCTGCTAAATATGCTACAGCCTTGTTTATTCTTTCCAGAGAGTCTACAACTTCCTTGGAATTATTCCCTCTAGAAACATGGGCAGAGACATTTCTGGCTACGCAGGCAGACGCCAAGGCAGGAGCCATGGCTCCCATGTTGGCACTCCATGCTCTGTGCAGAAGCGTTTCAGCCCTTCTATCCATTTGGTCTTTAATGCTACCCGAGTCTTTAAAGGACAAATTGGATTTTTTTTTAGAGACCTGAGAAAGGGCTGCATCTAATTTGGGGGTTTTGAAAAACTTTTCTTCTTCCTCCCCAAATGAAAACTTTCTCTTCCAGGTTTTTAGTTTAAGGACCTTTCTCTAAATTTCTCTTTGACATCTATTTTGTTGTGCACGCCCCCCGGGAGGTCTGCGTTCCAGTCTATTTGCCGATGTATGTATTTAAAGTGTATTACTTTATATGTGAATGTGTAATTATTTGTAATTTCTATTTCTCTTGCTAGCCACAATCTTTTTAATTAAAGTAGCTCCTGAAGAAGTGTAAAAATATACGTCCAACATGTTGAGCCATCCATCATGATAGACTACTATGTCGCCGCCATGAAAACCGGAATCTTGGATCTCTTTCAGATGTTTAATCATTGTGCCGTGCATTGTTATAGTTCTATTGAACCAATTTCGGTCTAACGTGGTAGCAGTAGAATATACTGTATTTGTATGATGAATTGTGGATTTCTTTTAAGCATCTGTAAATTAATAAAAATAATTTTTTTGATAATATATTATGCATACTGTCTAAACTGTGCCTAAAACGTCCAAAGTCCCTCCTTTTTCCTTATGCCTTTGATGCACTGGTAATATCATGGACTGAGGCTTCCCTAATGCCTTATACATGTTATCCTGGGCCGTTACCTGTACTGGAGGCTCTGGGATGTCCTCAGAGGCATAGATTGCCCTGAGTAACTGTCCCATACCTCCACAGGAAAGAGATGTCCAAGTCTAGGACTGTCATTGTCCTGGTTTTTAGAGTCTGAGTTTTCCCCTTCCCCATAGAGCTTTCCTCAAACTCATCTACTCCCGAAGTGATAGAAGAGGGAGGCCTCTGCTGGGTTCTCTGTACCCCCTAGAGATGAAGTACCTTTCCTAGAAGACAGAGCCTCTCTGCCACAAGTGCTAGGCTCTTCCTTACATGCAATAACTGTCTTCAGGGATTGGAGTGCAGTATCTCTGACTGTACTGTAAGGAAGTCAATCAAACTGTCGGGTAAGGAGACCTCACAGGTTATAATTATGCAGCTGTAACAAAAAGACTCCCACAGGATAACGCAAAACCTCTCATTACAATTCCCACACCTTTTTGTTCTAGAGGGAGGGGGATTTTTGCCCTTGGCATTGTGGGTCCCGTGATAAGATGCACTAGGTTCTAAGACAAAAGACAAGACAGCACTCATATTTTAGCAGGCTGTACTCTTTCTCCTGCCATGCCCCCCCCCCCCCCCAAGGGGTGTGGGTAAGACCCCCCCTAACCCACCCCTGGCCAATTAGTGGAAGGCTCATCACTCGTGGTCCCCTCCTGAGTTGCAGCCACCGCTGTGTGCTCCTCTCCCTCCATTCCTGACCTCAGCTGGTTCCGTCTTCCAAGGAGCACTGCTGTGAGTATCCAGGAGGTGAGTATGGCCTGAGGAACCTCCTCCTGGCTCCAGACTCTTATGGTCAGGATGCCACTCTGCACCATCTTGCTGGAGTCCCGCCGCCGGAAGTAATGCCTTTTGGCCTCTAGTGTCTCCGAATCCACGACTTTGGGGTGGACCGGAACAGGAAGTGATGCCGCCCCGAAGCGGTGCCATCTTGCGCCACCCGTCCAATACACTCCTGCCTAGGAGTGTTTCCAGCGCTCCCCATGAAGCTGCAATGCCGGAAAACGACACCCTTCATCCTCCAGCGGCCTGGACCGCTGCTGACCCTCCGGTTCCTTCATCCTCCAAGTACCCGGATTGGGTGGAAGGTAAGGGAGGAGGCATGTACCCACAAGAGTTCCGGGATATGCCACTGTGCCCAGGAAGCTTTTAACCGGGGAGTACCACCAGTCATTGGGGGTCCCCCTTGAGTAGGGACTGAACCCTGGCTGGGCCTGCAGCCCTCCCTGGCTTTGGCACCCAGTTCCCAGGGTGGGACCATCCACTACAGACTTTAGGTCTGACAAATATAACAATATATGACAAATAACAAATGTTTTGCTGCCGGGTAACACAATCAAGAACTGAGGTGCAGGGGGAAGAAAGGGGCCTTTTAACCTCATGTGTTGATTGTGTTTCCTGTCAGGTGGACCAGTCATCTCTCAGATGTGCCCTCCTGGAAGATGACTAGAGAAAGAAAGGTTTATTAGCATAACTTCAGCAAGAGGCTTCATACCGGAGGATGTTAAACAGATTGTAGATTGACAATATGTAGTTAACGCTTTCAACTAAGGCATAACTCTAAAATATTCCTAAGGCAAAGCAAGCAGCATCTGTGAAATAGGCAAAGGTTGGGAAAGAACATCCAAAACTCTCAGATGGACAAGAAGAGACAAAGTAATTATGAAGATCTTGATCATTTTTAACACAATTTGAACTGGGCAGGCAAAATAGATTTTAGTGTTCGATAGTATATTTTTTCATGCAATTTTCACTTTAACAAAAACATTCAAAAACTGTCGACAGAGCAAGAGTCAACTATACGATCCAGCAATACATTAAAAATACATTAAAAAGTTCATTGGTGGGCTAAAGTGACTGTGCTGACACACACAAGGTCCATATGATCAGGCTCCAAAAGTGATTCACATGTGGGAAAACTTCCTCCACCACACCTCCTCTGAAGATCCCTGTAGGTAATACATTTACCAGACACAGATACTTAGTGGCTAATGTAGGACGTACAACTAAGCTAGAAGATCCCATATATATTTATGTATGTATATTTTTATGTTAGAGATGTCCCGTTTACATTTTGTTGATAATTCTATTAACACGAGGACGATTCATCTGAGGAGGTTAATGTGCATCAATCAATTAAATAACGTCTGGATATTGGTTTGGTTGATAGTATGTATGTATTGTATATGTCACAATGTGTTACACACTGTAGAGTTGTTAAAACTATTGGCATGTCTGCGGCGTATGAACTTTTGAGTTTGGCTGCCTGTCACGGCTTGTGCGGTGTGCGATACATTGCGTACTGGAGCTGAGCATTGAAAGATGATGTCAGCTCGCATGTGACCGCGGGAGGAAGTGCCCTCCATAGCGGCAAGTGTATTTATGTGAATAGCTGCGCAGCCAGGCCCTCTGACAAAAGTGATGACTGAAACATGTCACAGCGGAGCAACGCAGCAGCCGACCGAGAGAGGAGTGCGAGGACTTGTCTGGCCTGCCCGGGAACATCGCGGGAGCGGTATTAGTTTAGAGACGTTCTCACTCCTGAGCCTAGAATTGATACGTTGTATTATATTGAGTGTTTGTGAGTATTTTATTTGGAGCTTTTAATTTGATTAATAAATGAAAATGATAAACGGGATTACGCTAGGATGTTCCCTTTTTATTTGATGGCGAGCTAAACCTCTATTCAAGGCGCTGGGTCGCAACTGATGGTTCATCTGTATTTTTGATACGCTTTGAAACCAGCTGTGTCTGGTAAGTATTACCTACAGGGATCTTCACAGGAGGTGTGGTGGAAGAAGTTTTCCTACATGTGAATCACTTTTGGAGCCTGATCATATGGTCCTTGTGTGTCAGCACAGTCACTTTAGCCCACCAACAAACTTTTTAATGTATTTTTAATGTATTTTTAATGTATTGCTAAGGGCTTTCTGACCAGTATTACAACGCTTACAAATTGTATAGAGTTTATTAGAATTGAGAGTACTCTTAGGGAATTTAGAAGAAGCGCTGCTAATGTTATATGGAATTTTTCTTTAGGACATATGCTGTTCATTAAAACAGATTTGTCCAAGGGCACTGTGGAAGTGATTTTTAGACTCTGTCCGATTATTACTTGTTTTCTAGTGTCAGGTATACAATTCACCTACCCCATCACACATCCTAGGGGATGCCTATATTGCTTACCTGTCTGAGGTACAAAAAAAAGCTGGAATACTGCCCAGCCTCAGGGAGGTAGGAAAGGAACACTGTGATACAGATAAGCAACACAATGGAATCCTGGCCGACCTTCTTCAGAGACTGAAAAAAAAAAAAGAAAAGAAAAGGAAGGTTATAAGAATAACAAAATCCGTATTTAAAAAAATAATAATAATAATAATATACCACAGTAAAGAACTAAGGAGTCCAAACATGCTGCATCAAGCCATGTGCAAGATCTGAAGTGTCTTTCAAACTAGTTCCTAATTAAACAGGAGTGTTAAAGAAGTTGTAAACCCTAAAAAAGAAAAAATTGCATACTAACTCATTATGAAATGCTTATCTTAGAACTAAGCTGTTGCAGCAGCACAACGCTGAGACGACTGACATTTTCCCCGATGTTTCTTCCATGTTCACAGGCTCCAGTGCTGTAATTGGCCGGAGCCGGGTTGACGTCACTCCCACGTGTGCCACCGGTCATGGCACAGGACCCTAAAGAAAGGGCACGATCGGCCACTCCTTTAGTCTCCAATATTGTTGGCAGCAGAGTATATAGTAAATATCTCCTAAACTGTGCAAGTTTAGGAAATATTTACAATACCTACAAATAAGCCTTATTATAGGAGCTCTTTAAAGTTACAAGAGCACTCTTCTGGACAATATAGAAGAGAAAGCTTCCTTAATCCAATCAGAAATTAAAGACCCTGAGGGGCGTTATCACTGGTCACATTATGGATAATGCGGTAACGATAGTTTCATACTACGCGCCTAATAGACAACCAACCACATTTTTTTTCACACTTATTACAAGTAGTAAATACTCATAAAATGGGTACGGTCATCATATGCGGTGACTATAACCAGGTCCTCAATCAGAACTCAAGGAGACTTATTTCATCAAAAGGGAGTGTGTAACTACCTTAGACAGCTTGGAACCACCCCGAAAAAATAAAATCTAATACAAAAATGGAAATGCCCAAACACAACGTGGGAAATAGTATAGCCCCTAATTGAAGTGCTCATATGCATCAAGCTGTGTATAAACAATAAACATAAAATTGGATATCCAAGTGCTAAGTGCATCTTGTACCTGTAAAACACATTTTGTATCAAAAGTGCTAAGTGTGTATATAAAAGAAAATTGCAACACACGCAATAACCTGTCAAACGATTTTGCATAAAAAGTGCTAAGTGCATATAATACCGTATATACTCGAGTATAAGGCGAGATTTTCAGCCTCTTTTTTGAGGCTGAAAGTGCCCCCCTCGGCTTATACTCGAGTCATCGCTGTCTGCCTGCTCGATCAGCGTGTCGAGCAGACAGACAGCGGCCATTCTATAATTCAAAAGCCGCGCCTCCGGCTCCGCCTTCGCCTGTGATAGGCGGAACACTGAATTTCCCAGCAGCCTGTGTTCCGCCTATCACGGACATCGTCTCATCTTCGTACTACGGACGAGGATGAGACGATGTCCGTGATAGGCGGAACACAGGCTGCTGGGAAATTGTGTTCCGCCTATCACAGACAGGGAGGCGCGGCATTTGAACAGGGGAATGGGCGCCGACGAAGAGCGGTGATCCTGGGACGGGACCGGACGGAGGCTCGGCTCGGGACGGGACGGGACCGGACGGAGGCTCGGCTCGGGACGGGACGGGACCGGACGGAGGCTCGGGACGGGACGGGACCGGACGGAGGCTCGGGACGGGACGGGACCGGACGGAGACTCGGGACGGGACGGGACCGGACGGAGGCTCGGGACACAGGTAGGCTGGACACACAAGGCCACACACACACACACACACACACAGGGATGGATGGATGGATGGACACACACACACACAGGGATGGATGGATGGATGGACACACACACACACAGGGATGGATGGATGGATGGACACACACACAGGGATGGATGGATGGATGGACACACACACACACAGGGATGGATGGACACACACACACACAGGGATGGATGGATGGATGGACACACACACACACAGGGATGGATGGATGGATGGACACACACACAGGGATGGACAGGCATATCTCACCCTCGGCTTATACACGAGTCAATAGGTTTCCCAGTTTTTTGGGGGTAAATTGGGGGCCTCGGCTTATACTCGGGTCGGCCTATACTCGAGTATATACGGTAAACGCAAAGTAATTGGGACACACACAATGAACTAAGTGAACACAGTCCAGTGAAAATATCACCTGAGCGGTTCGCTTGAATTGTTTTTTGCTGCTAGTATTGCCTAACTCACCCCATTTGTTTGTGAGTATTTTAACCTTTAAATAAAATGGTGACGGTTTTTAAACTTGCTACACTATGGTTGCCCTTATATTTGTTCTTTGAGCCATACTGGAGTATATTGATGGAATTCACATGGACGGAGATCTGAGAGTGGTGGTTCCCTGAAGTTCCCCCTCCCCTCTGACTCCTGGTGTATCTTTGAGGAGGCTACATATACGCTATATTTTATATAGTGGGGAGGTAATTACTCAGTGTGTACACAAACACGTGGATTCACCTGTGTGGAAGAAGATTCGTTATGCACTTTATAAGCACGGAGTCACTTTATACCTATATTTGATATTTTCACTGGACTGTGTTCACTTAGTTCATTGTGTGTGTCCCAATTACGTTGCGTTTATTATATGCACTTAGCACTTTTTATGCAAAATCGTTTCACAGTTAGATTATTGCGTGTGTTGCAATTTTCTTTTATATACGCACTTAGCACTTTTGATACAAAATGTGTTTTACAGGTACAAGATGCACTTAGCACTTTGATATCCAATTTTATGTTTATTGTTTATACACAGCTTGATGCATATGAGCACTTCAATTAGGGGCTATACTATTTCCCACGTTGTGTTTGGGTATTTCCATTTTTGTATTAGATTTTATTTTTTCGGGGTGGTTCCAAGCTGTCTAAGGTAGTTACACTCCCTTTTGACGAAATAAGTCTCCTTGAGTTCTGATTGAGTGCTCCACCTCCCCTGGAAGCGCAACACTACTCCCCTTCTTTTCTTTATTGTCTGAATACATGAGTAGGTGTCTCATGAAAGTGTTTGCTGCATCCAGCTAATCAGAGTATTACCCCCTTATTCCATATAAAGCGCAGGAGCCCATTTAATATTCATAACCAGGTCCTCCTCCCATTTCTAGACAAATCACCTTATATGCCGGCTCGCATCTCAAGCAGTCAATCATTTTCTAAACTACTTTCTCAATATAATCTAGTAGACTCCTGGAGAAAATGTAATTCATCCAAAAGAAGCTTTACCTACTATTCACACCCACATAAGATATTCACACGTATAGACCACATTTTTCTAACCACAGCTATATCATCGGAAATTCTTACACCCAACATAATACCCATCCCCTGCTCTGACCACAATGCAGTATACACCACAATATCCTCTACCATTCCTAAAGCCCATGACTAAACATGGTACCTCCCTGACATCATACTTAAAAACCCCTTACAATGTCAGATAATTGAACAAGGTATTACGGACAATCTAGAATATAACACTAACCCGGAGGTTTCTCCGCTTACCTTATGGGAAGCGCATAAGCCAGTGGTACGGGGATTACCGTATTTTTCGGACTATAAGGCGCACGTAAAAGCCAAAATTTTCTCACAAAATCGACCGTGCGCCTTATAATCCGGTGCGCCTTATATATGACCTGTTGACATGATGGCAAGCACCGAATTCGTTTTCTTCACTTGGGCTTTAACAGTATCTGTCAGATGGGCGCGCATGGAGTCACAGATCAATAGGGATGGAGATTCGTGGAAAAAGCCACCCGGTCTCTTACCGTAAACTGACGTACCGTAAACCTCTCAGGTTGTTCTACTGCGTGACTGATAGCGATGAGTTTGAAATCCGCTTCGTAAGCATGTCTCTTAACAGGAGCCATTTTTGGGGCAGCGGGTATACCGTAGAAAATGAACGAATGAATGCGCACACCTCCTGACTAAGATGGCCGTAATGCTCACGAAGCTGCACTGCTTGGATTGGGCATTACGGCCATCTTAGTCAGGAGGTGTGCGCATTCATTCGTTCATTTTCTACGGTATACCCGCTGCCCCAAAAATGGCTCCTGTTAAGAGACATGCTTACGAAGCGGATTTCAAACTGAAGGCTATCAGTCATGCAGTAGAGCATGGAAATAGAGTAGCTGCGAGAGAATTCAACATTAATGAATCAATGGTACGAAAGTGGAGGAAGCAAGAAGATGCCCTGCGCCAGGTAAAGAAGACCAAACTGAGTTTCCGAGGAAACAAAGCAAGATGGCCACGGTTGGAGGACAAAATTGAACAGTGGGTTATTGAACAGAGAACCGCAGGTAGAAGCGTCTCTACTGTCTCTATTCGACTCAAAGCAACAGCGATCGCACGCGACATGGAGATCAACGACTTTCGAGGAGGTCCCTCTTGGTGCTTCCGTTTCATGAAAAGGCGGAATCTCTCTATCCGCACAAGAACCACTATGTCACAGCAACTGCCAAAGGATTACGAAGAAAAGCTGGCCATTTTCCATACCTACTGCAAGAACAAGATCAATGAACAGAAAATCCGACCAGAGCACATCACCAACATGGACGAGGTCCCCCTTACCTTTGATATCCCTGTAAACCGTACTGTCGAGAGAACAGGGACCAGTACGGTATCTATACGCACTACAGGAAACGAAAAGTCATCCTTCACTGTAGTTCTCGGTTGCCAGGCTAATGGCCAGAAACTACCACCCATGGTAATTTTCAAGAGGAAGACTCTGCCAAAAGAAAAGTTTCCGATTGGCATCATCATCAAGGCTAACCCGAAGGGCTGGATGGACGAGGAGAAGATGAGTGAGTGGCTGAGAGAGGTTTACGTCAAGAGACCGGGTGGCTTTTTCCACGAATCTCCATCCCTATTGGTCTGTGACTCCATGCGCGCCCATCTGACAGATACTGTCAAAGCCCAAGTGAAGAAAACTAATTCGGTGCTTGCCATCATTCCGGGTGGATTAACCAAAGAACTGCAGCCACTAGATATAGGTGTCAACAGGTCGTTTAAAGTTAAACTGCGAGCTGCGTGGGAGCATTGGATGACAGAAGGCGAACACACATTCACCAACACAGGGAGGCAACGCCGGGCGAGTTACGCCACTATCTGCCAGTGGATCGTGGATGCCTGGGCGAAGGTATCAGTCACCAGTGTAATCCGAGCTTTCAAGAAGTCCGGAATTATCACTGAACAGCTAAGTACCGGTACCGATGACAGCAACGAGCCTGACTCGGATACTGATGAGAATGATGAGAGGGATACGGGCGTGCTTGATGCCGAAATCGCCCAATTGTTAAACTCAGACACTGAAGATAAAGAATTTGATGGATTTGCGGGAGAAGAATAAAGTGAAAAAGTGAGTGTCTGGTTTTGTACGGTATTCACCGGTAACTGAACAGTGTTAAGAGTTATTGAAGAATAAAGTGAAAAAGTGAGTGTCTGGTTTTGTATTTAATTGAACAGTGTTAAGAGTTATTGTTATAGACCATTTTATGGTTATTGCTAAAGAGTTGAATAAAATTTGACTTACAGTACCGCATCCGAGTTGTGTTTCATTAAATGCGCCTTATAATCCAGTGCGCCTTATAGTCCGATGCGCCTTATATATGGAAATATCCATTATATTAGCCGGTCGTTGCTAGTGCGCCTTATAATCCGGTGCGCCTTATCGTCCGAAAAATACGGTAATCCAATGACAAATGGCACTGATTAAAAGAGAATGCATTACCCCAACACGAAAATTAGAAACCAACACTGCTTTTGCTTCATTTCAAAACAACCCCTCCTCTAAATCAAAAGAACAATTGGAAAGAGCCAGATTAGAATATGATTTATTCTTAACAGAATCCGCAGATAAGACACTACGCAGATCAAAACGGATGTGCTATATGAACACGCGCTGAAATCTATTGACAAGACAATCAAACCCAGACTTAAACTATCAAATAATACGAGTAATCCTCTTAAAATCGTTCAAAAATTCCATAAATATTTATCATCATTATATTCAGAATCAAAAGAATACAACCAGTCTGATGCTAACTTCTTCTCTAAAATAAATCTTACTAAACTTATACACACAAAAAATCTTGCTGGAAGAGCGCATATCATCAGCATAAAAAAAATTGAAAACAAAAGGCCTGGCCCAGATGGATATTCAGCCTTATATTATAAAACATTTTCTGAAACTCTTTCACCTATATTAGAGGATGCATTCAACACTCTAATAGACGGCTATTCCTTTAGACGTGAATCATCTTATTTGCATGATCCCCACTTAGATAATACATCTTGCACGAACTTCCGTCCTACTGCTGACACTGAAGCCCTGGACAACAGAGGTAGAATGTCCAGGGACACATCACAAATTTACTTAAGGCCTTGCACCAATTGGTCTGCTAGTTCTGCGCAGACAGGAGAAGCCTGTTGCTCTCCCAATTTGCGGCATGGCTTTGCCCTCTCAGTGAGTGTGTGCGACACAAGTGCGGATGCCAGTACTGGTCGCATAATTTATCCCACAACTGTAAACAAGGAACGAGCCACTGCCTCGGCCTTCCTGTCCGTGGGATCCTTAAATGCAGGAGTCCCCTCTACCAGGATCGTTGTTACTTTGTTTAACCTGGATATTGGGGGGGGTCCACGACCGGAGGAGCCGACCACTTTTTGAGAAGGCTCTCCTCAAAGGGGTAACTCACCGCTATGTATTTGGGGACCGAAAAGGTCAGTTACAGTCAATCCCATTCCTTGTAAATGAACTTATCGAAATAAGCAAGATACGGGAACACCTTCGTTGAATGGGCTGGCTTACAGGACCCAAAGAGGAGCGCTACATCAGCTGAGGGATCTGCTGGCTCCTGAATTTTCAGGGTATCACGCACAGCTGTGATGATCAACAGAGACAGCCTCCAGACACCTCCTGGGAGAGACGTACACACATCCAGGGCACAGCCATCCAGTGCAGACCCCCCCCCCAGGTTAGAGCCCCCCGAAGAGCACCTGTCTATGGCACACACTGCTCAGCAGCCCATGCAGCATCCCCCCACAGGGAAGGGGGGGAGGGAAGATGGGGACAGGGAGAGAAGAGAGGGAGGTGAGGGACCCCCAAATAGACCTCCCAGAGAACGCCCAGCTGCTCAGACCCACCGAGGCAAGGAGAGCTGTACTTACCAGTCCTTAAGAGCTGGGAGA
Organism: Lithobates pipiens; assembly: GCF_037356315.1. Classification (NCBI taxonomy): domain Eukaryota; kingdom Metazoa; phylum Chordata; class Amphibia; order Anura; family Ranidae; genus Lithobates; species Lithobates pipiens. The sequence continues at coordinate 214,795,795 of NW_027507785.1, forward strand.
CATTCCATCACAGACTCACTCTCTGAACAGTACGGGGTGGCTGCTGGCCCAGCACACTGACGCAGACATCAGTAGCACGGTCATATGTGTGCCCCGGAGTATTTACGCTCATGACTGCCCCTGGAGCTGAGGCATGTCGTGGCCGCCCCAGCCAGGAGCACTGGTCTGCACACGCTCGCTGGCAAGGCTGGAGAGACTACAAAGATAAGAGTATCCAGCCTGTCATTCAGCTGGCTGTTGATAGCAGATCACAGGATCTTTAATCTTGAGCACAAAGCTTCTGCAGAAAAAAAAAAAAACAGACCGATGGGCCCGCAGGGTTCCTAGGTCCTTCATTAGGCAGAAAAAAACTGAAGCTGCAATGCAGGCTGTAGGTTTGTTACCTAAGGGACCGCCCCTTGGGTGGAACTAGAAAGGTCTAGTTTTATTATTACATGTTATGCCTAGACCACTCCTGAAGGTGGAGTAACAACCCAATGGTCTAAGAGAGGAGCTGTGTCAGTCGGTGAACGTAAGAGAAAGTATTTAGTCAGCCACCAATTGTGCAAGTTCTCCCACTTAAAAAGATGAGAGGCCTATAACTGTCATCATAGGTATACCTCAACTATGAGAGACAAAACGTGTAAACAAATCCAGACAATCATATTGTCTGATTTTTGAAAGAATCTATTTGCAAATTATGGTGAAAAATAAGTATTTGGTCACCTACAAGCAAGATTTCTGTCTCTCACAGACCTGTATGTTCTTCTTTAAGAGGCTCCTCTGTCCTCCACTCAGTAACTATTAATGGCACCTGTTTGAACTTGTTATCAGTATAAAACAACAGTCCACAACCACCAACAGTCCCACTCCAACCTCCACTATGGTGAAGACCAAAGAGCTGTCAAAGGACACCCTTATCAAAAAATTGTAGACCTGCACCAGGCTGGGAAGACTGAATCTGTAATAGGCAAGCAGCTTGGTGTGATGTATCGTGAGATTTTGAGTGCAAACCTCCTCCCATCAGCAAGGGCATTGAAGCTGAAAGTGGCTGGGTCTTTCAGCATGACAATGATCCCAAACACACTGCCCAGGCAACAAAGGAGTGGCTTCGTAAGAAGCATTTCAAGGTCCTGGAGTGGCCTAGCCAGTCCCCAGATCTCAACCCCATAGAAAACCTTTGGAGGGAGTTGAAAGTCAGTGTTATCCAGGGACAGCCCCAAATCATCACTGCTCTATAGGAGTTCTGCATGGAGGAATGGGCCAACATACCAGCAACAGTTTGTGACAACCTTGTGAAGACTTACAGAAAACGTTTGACCTCTGTCATTGCCAACAAAGGGTATATAACAAAGTATTGAGATGAACTTTTGATATTGACAAAATACTTATTTTCCACCATAATTTGCAAATAAATTCTTTCAAAAATCAGACAGACAATGCGATTGTCTGGATTCATTTCCACATTTTGTCTCTCATAGTTCAGGTACACCTATGATGACAATTACAGGCCTTTCATCTTTTTAAGTGGGAGAACTTGCACAATTGGTGGCTGACTAAATATTTTTTTGCCCCACTGTATATATGTTATCAGTCCGTCCTCTGGCTATTGGGACTAACAAGAGCCCACGTCTTGTTACAAATTACGATTTACTTCTGATCATCAGGGAGATCACCATGTGCAGAAGCAATAGCGAAACACGTTGACGCACAAGGGCTCACTACCATCTATTCTGTGCCAATTTTCTGTTTGAATTAGATGTTTTTGAACATCAATGTGTACTGAATGTTTTTAACTCTTCCAAATGACCTGTCTGTTGTAACTTGTCGTTAATAAAATATAAATTTCATCATACTTTTGTCCATTGCCTGAAAAGTCAGAACGAAGGCCTTTGGCTCTCTACCCCTTTCCCCCTTCCAAGTAGTGGCAATAAGTAGAGCTGGCATCAGATGCAAGCCCAAAATGCTGCAATGTGATCACACACAGACAGAAAATAACATATTGAGGACTGTCCTCCATGTGCTATTTGTAATACAGTACAGCAAGTCCTCCTGTAGTACAATCCGAGAAAAGCACTCGAATGGGTGGTTCCATAGGACCCTACAATTGAAAAGTGCCACCATAAAACAGGAAGGTGGGCCAGTACTCCAGGAACAAGTATAATCTGGGGAAATGAAAACTTTGCAAGATCAAGCAGCATTAAACAATGTAAGCACTTATGCCAGCTGTAGATATTGTCCTGTACAATTAAGATATAGCCTTTATCATTTTGAAGTGTTACTAAGAGGTAATTTTTTTTAAATTAAAATAATAAACATTTCATACTCACCTGCTCTGTGCACAGAGCAGCCCCGAACCTCCTCTTCTGGGGTCCCCTGTCGGCAAACTTGACTCCTCCTCTTCGTGTGCCCCCACAGAAAGCAGCTTGCTATGGGGGCACACAGTGCTTGCTCACTCCTACGTGTGTGTCTAAGGACCTGTGCTCCATTGAAACACACAGCAGAACTTAGTCCCGTTCCTTGCCTTGCCTTCTCACAGCTTTTGATTGACAGCAGCAGAGCCAACAACTCCTGCTGCTGTTGTCCGAGTCCCTGTGTGAAGAAAAGATATGGGAGAAGAGATCCAGCCATGCACTGGTTTTTTTTTTCTTTTCTCATCTTCCTCTTCATTCAGAGAAGGTGCAGGATAGAAAATTATAAAAACATTTTTTTTTTTACCTTAATGCAGGGAATGTATTAAGGTACCGTATATACTCGAGTATAAGCCGAGATTTTCAGCCTCTTTTTTGAGGCTGAAAGTGCCCCCCTCGGCTTATACTCGAGTCATCGCTGTCTGCCCGCTCGATCAGCGTGTCGAGCAGACAGACAGCGGCCATTCTGATTCAAAAGCCGCGCCTCCGGCTCCGCCTTCGCCTGTGATAGGCGGAACACTGAATTTCCCAGCAGCCTGTGTTCCGCCTATCACGGGCATCTTCTCATCCTCGTACTACGGACGAGGATGATACGACGTCCGTGATAGGCGGAACACAGGCTGCTGGGAAATTCAGTGTTCCGCCTATCACAGGCGAAGGAGGAGGCGCGGCTTTTGAATTTTACAATGGCCGCCGACGAAGAGGGCACGGGACGGAGGCAAGGCAAGGCACGGGACAGGACGGGACGGGACGGGACGAAGGCAAGGCACGACACGGGACGGAGGCTCGGGACAAAGGCTCGGGACACAGGTAGGCTGGACACACACACACACACACACACACACACACACACACGGATGGAGACACACACACACACAGGGATGGATGGATACACACACACACAGGGATGGATGGATGGATGGAGACACACACACACAGGGATGGATGGATGGATGGATGGATGGATGGAGACACACACACACAGGGATGGATGGATGGATGGATGGAGACACACACACACAGGGATGGATGGATGGATGGACACACACACACACAGGGATGGACGGACGGACACACAGGGATGGACGGACACACAGGGATGGACGGACACACACACAGGGATGGACAGGCATGTCTCACCCTCGGCTTATACACGAGTCAATAAGTTTGCCAGTTTTTTTGGGGGTAAATTGGGGGCCTCGGCTTATATTCGGGTCGGCCTATACTCGAGTATATACGGTAAACTAAAAAACGGTTTGCCTTTAGAGACACTTAGGCATTGCCAGTTAAATAAAAAAAATAAAAAACAAGCAACAGCTATCCTACATAAAATACATTAAGGAAATACATACATGTATATTGTACACAGGTTTAAAAAAAGCATACATACAACTTCTTCAATTTACATGCTTGAAACTGCAGGATTTATATCATTTAGAATAACACATTATCATGCTACACTGCTGTTTCAAACAGTCATAGATCATATTTTCTATTTAAAGAGGAAGTAAACCCTGATGAGTTTACTTCCTCTTTTTTTCCCTGCAAAGGTAAAGCATAATGGACTACTATGCATCGCATAGTAGCCCATTATGTGTCACTTACCTGACACAGGAGCCAGCGAAGTCGCCGCTGTCCCCTGTAGTCCGCCGCATCCATCTTGCTGGTGGCGTCTCGCAGCTCCGCCGCTGTCATTCGGCGAAGCCGCGATGACGTCACTCCCGCGCATGCGCACGGGAGTCGACAAATGCGGCAGCTCCATTTTTGGAACTGCCGCGTTCAGTGCACCTGCGCGCCGCTGTCTACGGCGCATGCGCCGTAGACAGCGGTGCCCGTTTTCGGGCAAATATCTCCTAAACCATATAGGTTTAGGAGATATTGCTTGGACCTACAGGTAAGCCTTAATCTAGGCTTACCTGTAGGTCAAAGTGGTTTGTAAGGGTTTACAACCACTTTAAATCCCTGGTGCCCAACTTGAAGCCCTTTGGTGTTTGTGGTGTGGCCCATGGACCTCAGTGAAGTGGTAATTAGAGCACTGATGCATTAACACTAATTCCAGTTAACTCTAGTAGAGATTACTAGCCTCATTTTAACATGTCCCTATACTGTCACTGTCTCCTGCAACATGTCTCCAGTTTACATCCACACCTGTAGCATTTGAAAAAGGAGGCTTATCTAAAAAGACAAGAAAGGTGGGACTTTATATGAAGCACCGGACAGCAAAAAGGTTTCTCTACACATACCTGCTAAATTGATCACTCCTGATTCCTTTGGCTCCCACTCAAGGGGTTTCCCGTTCCCACAAGGTAAATTTTGTCCCCCTGCACTTCATATTTTCTTGGTCCCCAATTTTTTTCACCACCTACCCCTGTCCATCTCTATACTCTAATCACACTCTATCATGTGCACACACTTTTTCCCCCTTCCCCCCCCCCATCTTTTCTCACATCCCCACCTTTTCTCCCCCTCCTTTCTCCCTCCTTTCCTTTTCCCTTCTCCCTCCTCCTTTTTTCCTCTTTCCTTCTTTCCCTTTCTTTCCCTCTCTATTCATCCCTTTCCCCTTTGATTTTGATCACACCGTATTCTCCCCTTACAGAACGCCCTCGCTTGCCGCGCCTGCCCTGGGTGCTGCCCCCCTTTTCCAGCTCGTCGGATTTCCACCACAGCTCCCGATGGGAGTTATTGTCGGACTGTCTATGGGGCCCTGCCACCATATCAGCAACACATTCAACCCTAGCAAGTATGCCTTGGTTATTGGGGTTTTACATTTTACCCCCAACCTTGTCTTTTACACCTGTATTAACTTTTCTTTTATTTTATATCAGTAATATTTTGCAGACCTTACACGCTCCTGCTCCTGACGAGTGGCGTGAAAGCCACGAAACGCGTAGAGCTACTGGTTGCCGTGTATTTATTTACTTACCAAGATTTCTTAAATGATTATATTAATTACCCTTTCGGGTTTAGTGAGGCCATAGGTCCCGCAGGCAATACCATTCGAATACAATTTTTACCTACCTTCCTTGAGATGAACTGTGGAATCTTATGTGTATATATTTATGCATTACTACTAATAACTGTATTGCTATCATTCTTATTGCCTATTATTGTTATTACCATTAATCTATATGGACTGTACCTAAATGATCTAATTATTATCCATGTAACTGCTTATTGATACTATGTATGTATAAAAATTCTAACTGAGCTTTCCAATAAAATTCCATATATTCATCCTAGTACCTTTTTGCTGTCCGGTGCTTCATATAAAGTCCCACCTTTCTTGTCTTTTTAGATAAGCCTCCTTTTTCAAATGTACATGGGATAGATATTCATGACTTTACCAAATCATGATATCATTGTAAGTCCCTAGGGATGGAAATACATGACCTTACCCGGCATTGGCTTCCTAAAAGTCCCTAACCCCTTTTATGGAAAAGATTCTTGTTTTTTCCTTTTTTTTTGAACACACCTGTAGCATGTCCACAGTCTATTCTTACCTCTCTGGTATTACGTATACTAAACATTGTGGCCCTCTGCGATTAACAGTGTATAGGTGGCCTAAACAGCAGCCCCTGACATCTAACACTGATTTTTTATTTTTTTTATAGAAAAGGAAAAAAAAAAAAAAAAAAGGATTGTATAAAAATTGCTAGGAAATATTGAAATGTAGCAATCAGGGCCAGGGAGCATGGTACACCTAATATAGAAGCCAAGCAATGATGACTGCTGTGTGTAGAACAGAAGCAAAGTACAACACATTTAGATATGCCAGGCCAAGCCTTGGATAAAAATTGAAGCACTGCTGTTTGAGCATCACAAATCAAAGCACAATGAGAGCAGTTTGTCATCTCTTTCCACAGTTCAGCAAAATAAAGGTGTGTCAAATTACAGAATTACAGGAGAGTAATTAATCTGATATAGCAGCTATGAGCAAATATGGCCACTTACTGCAAAAGGGTCTGCTTGCTCCCATGAAATTGGGGCTCCCCATGATGCAGGCCTCATTTTCTCTGGGAGCGACTCTGGAACAGCCACCAAGATGAAACAGATGTCAAGCAATGCTATTGCTGTTGCTAATAGCACCACAAGGGAGTCTCCATATGCATGACTGAGGTAAGCTCCAATGGCCGGACTAGTGACAAGACTAGCGGCAAATGTGGCAGACACCTGTAAAAGAAGGAGGGTTTAAACTTAATACACATACGGCACAAGGAAAGCATCTACAGAAATAACTGCCTGTGTTGTCCATAGTAACCAGATGCTCCATCACAGTGATTCTCAACCCTGCCCTTAACCACTTCGTATCCAGGCCAATTCTGACATTTCTCTCCTACATGTAAAATTCATAATTTTTTGCAAAAAAATTACATAGAACCCCCAAACATATATTTTTTTAGCAAAGACCCTAGAGAATACAATGGCGGTTGTTGCAACTTTTTATCTCGCACTGTATTTGCGCAGCAATTTTTCAAACGCGTTCTTTTCAGAAAAAAAACTGTTTCATGCTTACAAAAAAACAAAACAGTAAAGTTAGCCCATTTTTTTGCATAATGTGATAGATGAAGATACGCCGAGTAAATAGATACCCAACATGTCACGCTTCAAAATTGCGCGCTCTCGTGGAATGGCGCCAAACTTTGGTAATTAAAAATCCCCATAAGCGACGCTTTAAATTTTTTTACTGGTTACATGTTTTGCATTACAGAGGAGGTCTAGTGCTAGAATTATTGCTCTCGCTCTAATGTTCGTGGCGATACCCCACATGTGTGGTTTGCACACCGTTCTCATGTGTGGGCGGGACTTATGTATGCGTTCGCTTCTGCGTACGAGCTCACGGGGACAGGGGCGCTTTAATTTATTTTTTTTTATTGTTAATTTTACTTTTATTTTTATTTTTTTAGTTTGACACTTTAAAAAAAAAAAAAATGTATTACTTTTTTTCCTATTACAAGGAATGTAAACATCCCTTGTAATAGGAATATGGCACAATCGGACCTATTTACAGTGAGATATGGGGTCAATAAGACTCAAAGGTCAAAGCTGTGTCAAAACATTTATTAATAAGTCCCTAAAGCCTAGTAGACACAGGCCAAATGTCCTGTGACATTGGGCGGTTCATGAAAAAACAGCCCGAATACATTCGGCCCATGTGTATATTAGTCAGCCGAGCACATCCGAAAACCAGCAGCCAACCGGCTCACGATCAGCGTTCTCAGCCAATAGCTGAGAGCGCTGACAGGAGTGTTCTGGCAGAGCCCTGTCAGAACACAAAAGAACAGCAGGGAAGATCACTGAACATGAGATTGTGAGTACAGCGGCTGCGACCAGAGCTGTCAGTTTTTATTTGTTCAACCCGCTGGGTGGTATGTACTAGGCTTAAAGTGGATGTAAACCCACTCTCATCCTTTCTAAACTACTGCCATAATGGTCATCTATAAGGATATACATGCCTCCTGCATGCATCTTTACCTGTCAAATGTCTCCCTTCTGTGTAATGAGACCCGAAAAACTGCAGATTCTGTGGGCAGGTTGTCTAAAGCTTGGTGGCTGGAGTTGTGATGTCAGCCTTCCCACTTACCTCTACACTCCCCTTGTCAACATGCATTTTCTCGTTTATGTCTTACACTGAACTTCTGCTGGTCTTGTGGATTATGCCCCTTGATCACAAACATCCAGAAGAAAGGAGGGGGATGGGAAGTACACAGAATGTTTATCTCACACTCCTGCATGAGCTATGTAAACCACATGTCACTCACAGCAAGGGGGAAGAACTGTCCCCTATTTCTCTGTCAGTTTTTATCTTACTGAAAAAGATAAGAGGATTGCTCAGAGCTGGATTAACACTTTGCGGTAAGACTGGGCACAGATGACAAGAAAGACTATACTGTACAAGATAAAGCCTTAATTTAAATTTAAAAAATTGGGTTTATTACATCCACTTATTAAGTGTACATTGTGTTAACTACAGATGGCAGCTGTCTCCTCGCCAAAAAATGCTCCCAAGACATTTACATATTTAAAAAGGATGTACAGCCGTCACTTGTGGCTCACGCAAAAGGTAGTAGCACATACACATTTCACATCATCTTTAAAGTGGAAAAACCATTTAATATACCAAAAAGAGATAAAAACGCACTTTATCATCTTAAGGAAAGATGCAAAAAACACAAATCTATGTGTCAATAACCCAACATCTATCTCATTTAATAACAATCCATGTCCTGGTCATACCTGTGTAGAACAAAGTTTACACTACTGACAACATCATAAGGGCTATGTGAGGCACATTCCCCAAAAGATGTAACAAGATGCTCATTTTACGACTAAATAAGGACTATGTAAATATCTCCGGGAACAAATCAACAAAGATTTTAATATCCAGTTCTTAAAGATAAACAAACATATCTGAGTAAATAACACAAAGCTAAGCCATTATTATTCCACTCATTACTGGCCAACAACTGAACTAAAAAACAAAGTGATTCTGATTTAAGTGCTTTTTGTGTTTGTGCAAGAATTTGCGTGGTTGCTTTGCCAGATAACAAGCAAAAACTGTACTTTATGAACAAATAGCAAATAGACAAGGGGCGTGCTTACACAGGACCGATCAGAAAACTTAAAATGGAACTTAACCCTCCTATCGTTTTCAGCCAAGGAAGCTGCCATCTTAGCTTCTCTTTGATCTGGAACTGCCATGATGCTGCACATGTCATCAGTTATGACACCAGCCAGTTGATGGTTTGACAGTTTAGTTGAGCGCACAAGCAAGAGGTATGTAATAATATTCCTGGCACTACAGCAAGCCACAAAGCAATTGTTCTTCATAATGGTGCCATACAAAATACCAAAAAGCTTAACAGTTAATAAAGGAGAAATTTAATAAACAGTGATACCAGTCATTTTCTTTACAACTGTAGCATACACAACACAATCCCTGTGAGTCCTCCTCTGCTTAGGAGAGTTGTAATATTCCAAACTAGGTTTAGGCAAATGAGGCAACTGGTTTCAGACATGTGGATTCAAATGCATTCAGTTCCACTGCCAATGACATCACTATCCTGGGAAAGACAGTTGGCCTCATTTCTCTACAGGTGGCTGAGACTTTACTAGAAAATGGACAGGACTGCTTAGAGTGCACGAGATTGAGACTGGTTTCAACACAAAGGCTTTTAAACAAGCTGTAGCCAGTGGCAACATGATCCACTCACCAGTCCATATGCCATGCTTCTTTCATGTTCCTGTGTTATGTCAGCAACATAAGCAAATACTACAGAGAAGGTGACAGCAAACACTCCTGACACAGATATAACAGCAAAGTACCACCTAAAAAATAAAAAATAAAATAGGTTAAAGAGCAAATGAGCACACACTAAAAACTGTTCAGCAATACATTACCATTGTTGCCTTAATTCAAAGTCCATATAAAAAAAAATGAATGAGATACCCTCAAGGAGACTAAAAGGTGCCTTTGTGAGGACTGTAGAATATTACTGGTGTGCCACATGACTTTGCATCTAGGGTTTCCTCTAGAACAGTGGCGTGAAACAGAACAAGTACAAATTGCTTTCATCATAAATTGTGAATTGCCACACTGCAAATCTGCCACCCGGGTAGAGCTGGGAAACCCAGGCTTGGGATAAATTACATTTTCACAGAATGCAAGGCGTTCAGTGAAAAGACTACTAAGAGTTTTGTGTATGGACTAGGGGAGTGAAGGGGATGGATAAATGATAGGATTCTTCACTGTTAAGGAGCTAGAGATAAATGGTATATGTAATAAGTATCCTTATTGATTCAAACAGATGTGTACAGTAAACAGCTGGGCACAGGATAGGCAGTGTCAGAAGCAACTTATTTTACTTGTGGCCTTGAATAAAAATATAGGCGTTCTGCTTAAAGCACGTTAAAAAAAAAATCCTAATATGAACAACGCCCATATACACATTTCTATGCCACAACTGTGTGTCTGAACATTACATAGGGGTTGGCAGCAGAAAAAGGATTGCTTCTACATACCATGGGCTGATCTTCATGAGTGGAATAGGAGCACATGTGAAGAACACTGTTAGCAGCAAGAAGGACTTTCTTCCCCAGACATCAGACAAAGCTCCTATCAAAGGGGCACTAAGGAAGGACAATAAACCCTAAAGAAGAAAAACAAAAATATTAAAGTCAAATCACACCCACAGCGCAAAGTGTACTGCATTTCAAGCTACCAAACAGGTCCCTACACGCAGACCTCATGAACTCATTTTATAATCCAACTAAACCAGTTTCCTGAACACACAATTGGCAAAATGCTGCCAAGAATACACAAACATGGGACAAATTTAATTTATTAGAGAAGAGTGAATCTAAAAATACAATCTATCCTCAGTTTGTGAGCACCAGAATCCCTGCAAAATTCTTCAAACTACACACAATATTTTTTTTCATATTTTGAGGTTTTGTAAAAAGACGAGCTATACACAAACCTATTGACCTTTGTGGCCAACCCTTCTGGGAGTGAGATTATTCTTGGTTTAGAATTTTATTCTGTGGGGTTCCAAAAGCAAATTATATCTGGCCTGGTATTTCTGGAGGGAGTAGGGATCTTTACCATGAATTGCTTGGTGTCAGAGTATGGACACCAATTTACGGATATATCAGTATGGATGTCACACCATTTCCAAAAAACACATCTTACTATGGTCCCTTTTACACTACCGCGACTTCAAAGTCACACGATCTGGCTGCGATTTCAGGGAATACCTGTGTAACTCACATCAAAGTCGGACCAAAGTAGTGCAGGGACTACTTTAAAGACAGCACGACTTGAAGTCATACTAATATGAATGGTTTTCATTGGAAATCATGGGGAATGATTTGTTATGTGACTTTGCAGTCCCAAGTCGCAGGACAAGTCGTACAAGTTTGAAAGGGGCCTAAAATGGAGCTCATAATATTCTGCTTCCCTACTCCCAACCACAAAATCATTATCTCCTCTGAAGACCTCTAGCTCCCTGGTCGCCCCTCCTCCTGTGCCCAACTCTCAGACTTCTCCAGTGTGTCTACCTCCCTCTGAAAAGCACTCAACTCCAATCTCTTTGGCCATCTTCGTCTCTGTTCACCTTTAGGACATCCATGAACTCTTTTCTTCCGGGAAACCTCTGCCTCTACCAAACAACTAAGCTTTCTCTATCAACTTGCCCCCCCCCCCCCCCACCTCACAGTTATTGCCTTTTAGAGTACAAGTTCAAAAGCAGGCTCCTCCTAAACGTCTTGAATTGTATTTTAACTGTATAGCAACCCATTACATAGTAAAATGCTGCACAAACTTTTTTTGGCGTTCTTTTATTATGCAGAATTTATAGAACCAAAACAATGATCTTTTCTTATTTGCTCCTTTTTGGTATGATAACTAGACCAGGGCTTGACAAATTTGCTTAGAATCTAGGAGCCAGCTGAAAAAGTTAGGAGCCAGTTATTTAAATTCTCTGCCCAGCGCCCAGAACTGCATGTCTGGGGCATTGGACAATAAGAATTGCTCATGCCTGATGCCAAGAGAAAAAGACAATATTTAATTAAAAAAAAAAAAAAAAAAAAAAAAATAAACTTGTTTTGTTATAAGATTTTGCAAATAAGTTTTTTTTCTCCTGCACTGATGTGCTTTGATAGGCTGCACTAATGGGCACAGATGGGCACCACTGGCAGGTGGCACTAACTGGCATTGGCAGGCGGCACTGGATTGCACTGCTTGGCATTGGCATGTGGCGCTGGACGATGGCACTGGACGGTGGCACTGGCAGGTGGCACTGGACGGTGGCACTGGCAGGTGGCAATGGGTGTCACTGGCAGATGGCATTGGCAGGTGGCACTGATTGGCACTGGCAGGTAGCACTGCTTGGCACTGGCAGATGGCATTGGCAGGTGGCACTGGATTGCACAGATTGGCAAGTAGCACTGGATTGCACTGGCAGGTGGCACTGATGGCAGGTGGCACTGGTTGGCAATGGCAGATGGCACTGGCAGGTGGCACTGATTGGCACTGGCGGGTGGCACTAACTGGCAGGTGGCACTGGATTTGCACTGCCAGGTGGCACTGGATGGCACTGATTGGCACTGGCAGGTAGCACTGGAAGGTGGCAATAACTTGCACTGGCAGGTGGCACTGGATGGCATTTGCAGGTGGCAATGGTTGGCACGTGGCACTGGCAGATGGCACTGGATTGCACTGGTTGGCACTGGCAGGTGGCACTGGTAGGTTTCACAGTCGATAGTGTAACTGTGAAACTGAATACTCCCTGCAGTGCGAGAGAGAGAGAGAGAGAGAGAGAGAGAGAGAGAGGAGCTGACAAATTCAGCGTGATGTCAGGGCAGGGGTGGGCGGGACCCGACAGCTATCCAGCCAATGATTGGGCTGCTTAAGAAAGGGGAGGGGCCCCACAGGCATCGGCCCACCCAGATCCCATCCCATTGGCTGGTGTTGGAAAGTTGAGTCGCGCCCACCCCGACATTCAGCCTCAATTTTGACAGCTCCTCTCTACACACAGTTTCACACACTGCAGCGCTGCTCTGCCAACAGTGTGTGGAGAAGGGAGGAGGATGTCAGAGGCTGCTGAGCTGCTCTCTTCCTGCTCCATCCCGACTACCAGACAGTGCTCGGTGTCTGGAGGCACCAGACACAGAGCAACAGAGGCATCTGTTAGTGACAAAAACCCAGGCGCCAGGGCACAATTTCTAGTCGCAACTGTGACCTGGCGCCTGGGATTTGTCAAGCCCTGAACTAGACCATTGATAACATTTTAAGATCTGTTCAATACGTGCAAAAGTCTGTATTACAATTTTTCTTCCAATTCTGTAATGTGTTCTCACAAAGATCCCAATTAGCCCTAATCGTGAGACTACAGATCAATCTGGCTAGCCAACAGGCCGAACAAGAAAAGGATCCATAAGCAGTCTGCACTGCCAGCTATTAAATTTAGACAGCCCAGACCTGCTATTTTCTGAATACCCGAACAGTAACTACATCTAATAGGATGCAGTCACTGATCAGCCAATCATTTTCCACCTACCACCGTGGATCTTTACAACATTAGGCCACAAATAATGCTATTTGTGCATTTCTGATAGATCAACAGGTATTTTCTGTGTATTTGAATGTCTTTAAAGTAATAAAATTTGCATGTATTGAGCGGATGTACTGCATTTTTTTTGGTATTGTTTTTCCTCTGACATACAAGGGATATGCAACTAGCGGACCTCCAGCTGTTGCAGAACTACAAGTCCCATGAGGCATAGCAAGACTGACAGCCACTAGCATGACACCCAGAGGGATGATGGGACTTGTAGTTTTGCAACAGCTGGAGGTCAGCTAATGCATATGCCTGTTTTAAACAATATTAGTTCCAGCAAGTGATGTTTTATTCCTACACTCATACCATCCCTATACACTCCCACCAAGGAATGCATTTAATTGTGACCAATTGTTATATGCCTTTGCTGCGGGAGCTCCAGGAGAATAATCCAGATGATTTTCGGAATTCTCTGGGTGATGGACCCCCGCTTTCACCAACTCTTGGCATTGTTGACCCACTATATTAAGAAGCAGGACACATGCTTGAGGCTTTTATTTTAGTTTTTGGTTTTATAATGATTTGATTTGGTATATTTTCTATATTTTTGGATGCATAGGATGCACTTTTTGGTTAAGTTCTATTGGCAGATAGCATGTCTAATTTTGTGTTTTTTTTAATCCACAATAAAAAAAATTGTGTAGAATAAAACTGGGCTATGTGTTTTACGTCAAATGACAGTTTGGGGGTAGGCAGTTACATTTTTAAAAATACAATGTAAAATTAACAAGGGACACCAACATAGTTGTATCTTTGATCTTAAAAACTAATGGATAAAGGTGTTGTGGTAACTTCCACCAAAAAAAAAAAAAAAAACAAGCATAGTAATATTCTTGATATCACTAGAAAAAAAAAACCTTTGAAAAATAGGATTTTTTTGTACTCACCGTAAAATACTTCTCCGTAATTCACCGACCGACACAGCTCCTCTCTTAGCCATTGGGTTGTTGAGAATATACTTGTTATGTAACACTCAGAACTTTCTAGCTCCACACAGGGGGTGGTCCCTTGGGTAACAACCCTCCAGCCTGCCATGCAGTCATCAGTACATCAACAAGCAGTATAACGTAAAAGAGAAAAAGGAGGGGCGGGTGCTGTGTCGGTCGGTGAATTACTGAGAAAAGGATTTTACGGCGAGTACAAAAAATCCTATCCAAATGACTCACATTCTGCCCAATCGCCAAACTGGATAATTTACAGGTATGGTCAGATATGGAGGAATTCTTCAGGAGACTAAGGCTCAAATAATATTTTCACTGTAATTAAAGGAATCCTAGGACAATAGGAGGTGACAGAAAGAAAAGGAACATCAACTTCACACTCGACAAGGAAGCGCCCCAAACTCGATACCTATATTGACAGCTTCAGGCTGCATGTCACATGCCTGATATCCACCCAACAAAATAAATTTTTATACAACCTTTCACCGCTCGAGCGAAGGGCTGTACACAATCTGCACAATAATCAGACCATCGCCATCAAACGGCAGATAAAGGGGGAGCAGTCATTGTGATGGATACAAATATATACAAGAAGGCCAGAGGCAGCTGGCAAATACCACTTAATACAAAAACACTGGATTATGATCCGACCCAGGATTTTACTAAGCAATTAAAAAGGTCTCATTACAATACAAAGCCACCTACATTCAGAACTTATCAATGCGATTCCTGTTAATCCAGAAATTGGAGACTTCTACATGCTGCCCAAGTTTTACAAGCCAGGAAATCCAGGCAATATAACAACTATGAATACTAGAGGTCGACCGATATATCGACCGATATTTGGCGTTTAATTAATCGGCATCAGGCGATTGTGCTGATAAAAAAGGCTGAGGACTTCTGCAAGGCCCCTTTCACACATGTGGATCATATATCCATATTTTCATCCATCCGTTTGCGGATGAAATACAGACATACATGCATTCCTATGGGATAGAGGGTGTCTGCGGATGAATATCTGCAGACAACTGATATCGTCCGTCTCCGCTATGCTCCGATTCTGCAGACGGAGGAAAATCCTTATTTTTCTATCAGTCTGCAGAGCGGATCATAGAGGAGAGTTGAGATCTGACAGGATGGTCAGTGCACAGTGTGCAGGGACCGCTGTCATCCGCCGGCTCAGCGGGGATTAACGGAGGGATCCTCGCTGAGCAAGCGGATCATCACGGGGCAGATCATTATGGATCCGTCCTGTGTGAAATGGGCCTAATAGAAGTCAATGCAAGTTGCCTGAAGTCTTCTGTGGAGGACTTGTTTCTCCTCTCTGGGCAGCCTGCCAAGTCTGAGAAAAGAAGCTAAAAAGAGATACAATGTTTATATTTAGCAATGAACTGAACTTCTGTGTAGGAGTTGTCAGTTTAACCATTTAAAGACAATCTTTTCTGACACTTGTTTCTTACAAGTAAAAAAACAATATTTTCTCCTAGAAAATCACTTAGACCCCCCCCCCCCAAAAAAATTATATTTTTTTAGCAGAGACCCTAGGGAATAAAATAGCGGTTGTTGCAATATTTTATGCCGCACGGTATTTGCGCAGCGGTCTTTCAAACGCAATTTTTTTGGAAAAAATACACCAATTTAAAAAAAATATTTAAAAAATTAAAAACCAGTAAAGTTAACCCATTTTTTTCATCCAAAAGATTTGATTACCTGTTTTTGTGCATTTAATATTTAAGATATAGTTTTGTTTTTTTTTCATCTAAATTATACATACAAGTAAACTGATTGGAGATAAGTTTTGTTTAATAAATGTTTAAATGTAAGACATTTTCTGTATAACTTATTACTTAAGGCTGATTTAACACTATGAGTGGATAGGCGTTGATGGTAAAACGCTGCTAGTTTTAGCGGTGCTTTACTATCATTTTAGCGGCGCTATTCGGCGGCTAGCGGGGCGCTTAGAACCTAGCTAGTGGAGGAGGAAGGGGTTAAATGCGCCCATGAACCGCCACATCGCTTTGCAGGTGCTTCAGCAGCGGTGCCCATTCATTTCAATGGGCAGGAGTGGCGTACACCGATCCAAAGATGCAGCTTGCGGGACTTTTTTTTTTTTTTTTAAACATCCTGCCAGTGTGAAAGCACTCGGGCTTTCACACAGACTGCAGGGAAGCTGTTTTGCAGGCACTTTACAGGCGCTATTTTTATCCCAAAAGCACCCGAAAACGCCCCAGTGTGAAAGGGGTCTAACTGTTAGATTTTATGACTTGAAGGAAAAAAGAAAAAAAAACAGCCCAACATAAATCGGCCCAAAAAAATAAAAATAAAAAAATAAAAAAGTAGACATCATATATCTGCCATTGGCCGCCGCAATTTCTAAATATGGGCTTCGGCCAGAGAAAACCCATATCGGTCAACCTCTAATGAATACACTTACTATCAAACTCAGACCTTGTAGAAAACATGTTAAAACTGTTAGTCATGAAGACTACTAGTTTCCTGCAAGACACCGCTGATTTTCTGAACAAGCTTAATACAGGGCTCGAAACCCCAGGTGCCAGTTCGACCAGAAATCACAACCTGGCGCCTAAGCTGCCACCGGCCCACTCACTATTGATGCCCCAGACATGCAGTGCATTAACACTGTCTGCGGTCCTCCTCCCTCCTCCACACTCAGCGGCTCTGGCAAGCATCAAGCGCCACACTAAGTGTGTGAAACTGAGAAGTAACAGAGAGGAGAGGAGAGGAGAGGAGAGAGGATCTGTCAGATTTCAGCTTGATGTTGGGGGTGGGCGGGACCCGGCCGGGGTAGGCGGCATCCAGCAGCTATCAAACACCAGCCAATGGGATCTGGACGGGCCGCTACTTGTATGTGGCCCGCCCCTTTTCTTAAGCAGCCCAATCGTTTGCTGATGTTTGAAAGCTGCTGAGTCCCGCCCACCCAAACATCAAGCTCAATTCTGACAGCTCCTCTGTTACTTTTCAGTAACAGAGTGCTCAGTGTGCCACCGCCTGCCAGTGCCACCTGCCATTGCCGCCGCCAACCAGCGCCACCGCCAACCAGTGCCGAGTGTCACCGCCAGTGCCACCAGCCAGGGCCAACCAGTGCCACCACCAACCAGTGCCACTGCCAACCAGTGCCACTGCCAACCAGTGCCACCTGCCAGTGCCACCTGCTACCACCAATCACTGCCACCTACCAGTACCAACCAGTGTCACCTGCCAGTGCCAACCAGTGCTGCCAACCAGTGCCACCAACCAGTGCCAACCAGTGCCACCGCCAATCAATGCCCCCTGCCACCGCCAACCAGTGCGTCACCGCCAGTGTCACCTGCCAGTGCCAACCAGTGTCACCACCAATCAGTGCCACCTGCCAGTGCCAATCAATGTCACCTGCCAGTGCCATCTGGCAGTTCCACGTGCCTGCCAGTGGCAACCAGTACCATCTGTCAGTCCCAGACCAGTGCCAACTGCCAGTGCCACCTGCCTAAGCCAACCAGTTCCATCTGTTGCCAGGCTTACTCCTTCTGGTCAGCCCATAACCCTGATATAACAGCGTTAAATTGGAGTGATTGACTGGGTGCTCCGTTGTGAGTTAGGGATAGGGGGTGAAAATAACTGGCCTCATCCCAGGAGCTGACAATCCATACCACCCAAAAAAAAAAAAACTGGCTCCTAAATTCAAAGCAAATTTGTCAACCCCTGGCTTAATATACAATTACCACCAAAAATACTTCTAGTCACTATGGACGAAGAATCTCTATACAGCAACATCCCGCACAAGGATGGGTTGGCAGCATGTCACAGATTCTTAACCTCGACAAACCACAAATACACTGCTGAGGATATTACACAGCTCATCAAATTCATTCTTACACATAACTACTTTACTTTCAACAATGACATTTATCTCCTAATGTATGGGTACTGCTGTGGGAAGTAAAAACGGCACCCCAATATGCAAGTTTATGGCTGACCTGGAGGACAATTTCCTGAACAGCATACAACAAAAGCCATACAGATATTAAACCTTAATATACAGATATTAAATCTTTCATATAAACCAGTGGGGATATCTGCTCACTCAGCTGTCAAAAGAAAACATCTGGGCAGTCTGCCAAGTTTTATTTTGTAACTAAGCTTCCTTCTTAGATCAAAGGAATAGAACTGTGTAAATAATTGGTCCAAGTTTTCAACATAGTGTAAATGCAGGAAGTTTAACCACTTCAAGTCTAAATATTTTTCTGACACTTCTTAAAGTGGTGTTGCACATATCAAAAAAAATTCCCAAATTTTTTTTTTTTTTAACTCAGCTCTAAATTCCTGTTGCTAGGGGGTCCCTCGTAGTCTGCCTTCTTCAGTGCCTGGACTCTTGACGTCACTTCCCCACAGTGCAGGAAAGGCTCAGCTCTGCCCCCTCCCTCCTGTCAGTCATCTGGGACACGTGACAGGTCCCAGATGACTGCGCAGCCAATCACGGCGCCATTCGCACATGCACAGTGGGTGCTCGGCTGTGAAGCCACAGCTGGGTGCCCTCAGTTAGAATGCCGGCGCCGCCAAGCAGAGGGGGGGGGGGGCACAAGTGCTCATTTGTTCCTCCGCATCGCTGGACCCTGGGACAGGTAAGTGCCCGATTATTAAAAGTCAGCAGCTGCAGTATTTGTAGCTGCTGACTTAAAAAAAAAAAACAATTAAGGGGAACACCTCCAAGTCAAAAAACAATATATATATATATATATATATATATATATATATATATATATATATATATATATATATATATATATATATATATATATATATATATATATATATATATATATATATATATATTACACATATACATACATACACACACAATGCCTTGCGAATGTATTCGGCCCGCTTCAGGCTTCAAACATAAAGATATAAAATTTTTATTTTTTGTGAAGAATCACCAATAAGTGGGACACAATTGTGAAGTGGAATGAAATCTATTGGATTTTTGAAACTTTTTTTAACTAATAAAAAAATGAAAAGTGGGGTGTGCAAAATAATTCGGCCCCCTTGCGTTAATACTTTGTAGAGCCACCTTTTGCTGCGATTACAGCTGCAAGTCGCTTGGGGTATGTCTCTATCAGTTTTGCACATCGAGAGACTGAAATTCTTGCCCATTCTTCCTTGCAAAACAGCTCGAGCTCAGTGAGGTTGGATGGAGAGCGTTTGTGAACAGCAGTTTTCAGCTCTTTCCACAGATTCTCGATTGGATTCAGGTCTGGACTTTGACTTGGCCATTCTAACACCTGGATACGTTTATTTGTGAACCATTCCTTTGTAGATTTTGCTGTATGTTTGGGATCATTGTCTTGTTGGAAGATAAATCTCCGTCCCAGTTTCAGGTCTTTTGCAGACTCCAACAGGTTTTCATCCAGAATGGTCCTGTATTTGGCTGCATCCACCTTCCCCTCAATTTTTACCATCTTCCCTGTCCCTGCTGAAGAAAAGCAGGCCCAAACCATGATGCTGCCACCACCATGTTTGACAGTGGGGATGGTGTGTTGAGGGTGATGAGCTGTGTTGCTTTTACGCCAAACATATCGTTTTGCATTGTGGGCAAAAAGTTGGATTTTGGTTTCATCTGACCAGAGCACCTTCTTCCACATGTTTGGTGTGTCTCCCAGGTGGCTTGTGGCAAACTTTAGACGAGACTTTTTATGGATATCTTTGAGAAATGGCTTTCTTCTTGCTACTCTTCCATAAAGGCCAGATTTGTGCAGTGTACGACTGATTGTTGTCCTATGGACAGACTCTCCCACCTCAGCTGTAGTTCTCTGCAGTTCATCCAGAGTGATCATGGGCCTCTTGGCTGCATCTCTGATCAGTCTTCTCCTTGTCTGAGCTGAAAGTTTAGAGGGACGGCCAGGTCTTGGTAGATTTGCAGTGGTCTGATACTCCTTCCATTTCAAAATGATCGCTTGCACAGTGCCCCTTGGGATGTTTAAAGCTTGGGAAATCTTTTTGTATCCAAATCAGGCTTTAAACTTCTCCACAACAGTATTATGGACCTGCCTGGTGTGTTCCTTGGTCTTCATGATGCTCTCTGCGCTTTCAACAGAACCCTGAGACTATCACAGAGCAGGTGCATTTATACAGAGACTTGATTACACACAGGTGGATTCTATTTATCACCATCAGTCATTTAGAACAACATTGGATCATTCAGAGATCCTCGCTGAACTTCTGGAGTGAGTTTGCTGCACTGAAAGTAAAGGGGCCGAATAATTTTGCACGCACCACTTTTCAGTTTTTTTATTTGCTAAAAAAAGTTTAAAATATCCAATAGATTTTGTTCCACTTCACAATTGTGTCCCACTTGTTGGTGATTCTTCACAAAAAATTAAAATGTTATATCTTTATGTTTGAAGCCTGAAATGTGGCAAAAGGTTGAAAAGTTCAAGGGGGCCGAATACATTCGCAAGGCTCTGTGTATCTCTCTCTCTCTCTCTCTCTCTATATATATACATATATATATATATAGAGAGAGAGAGAATTTTTTATTTTATTTTTTATCAGAGACCCTAGGGAATAAAATGGCAATTGCTGCAATATTTTAGGTCACACTGTATTTGCCCAGCGGTCTTCCAAATCGTTTTTTGGGAAAAAATTCACTTCAACAAAAAAAAAAAAAAAATTAAACTGTAAAGTTAGCCCAATTATTTTTGTTTTAATGTGAAAGATGCTACGCCGCAAGAATCATGAGAGAATTGGGATCCATCTTCTAAGCAAAAAAATCGTGATTCTCATTTTAGCCAGAATCGTGCAGCTCTATATGGACTGAAGGTGAAGAAAAACTAGGGATGCACCGAAATTTCGGGCGCCGAAACATATCGACCGAAAATGGCCTTTTCAGCATTTTGCCGAAAGAGAATTCTTGCCGATAATGGCGCCGAAAATCGCGCATGCGCAGTAGCGGTGGGATAAACTTTGGATGACATCACTCGTTCTGTGGGCGGCTTGCACGTTCCTCGCGGATAAGACGCCACACTCGTAAGCATGTTCCCTGCTGAGACGCTGGCACCTTCCCCGAGGAGAAACAATCAAACTAATTTATTTTACTATACTACTGAAACTGTCATTGCAGTCAAACAGCATGTATTACTTACGCCTTTGTGCCTTGCAGTATGGTATTAAATAGGTCTGTCTGCACTACAGTACATTGTGACATAGAAAAAAATATTTTTTTTTTTTTATATAAAACTGATTTGAAATGGAATGGCATGCTATTTATTCTGTAGTACTAGTATACTATAAAATGTATGCCCTTGTCATTGAATTTGTCATTTTGGTATAGTATAGCACACTGACATGACAGCAAGCACATGATTTTTTAAAACATGACAGTATATATATTATATTTAATAACTATATATATTATTTTATTGTACAAGCTACATAACATAACTACATCACTATATATATATTATATATTTTATAGCATCAAGCACATGAAGTTATAGTATATTATACTGCAGAATAGCTATAAAAAAAATGAAATATAGCATGCAATTGCAATTTGCATGCAAGCAATCATTTCCATTTGCAATGAAATTTAATCAGTGCAATTATATTATCTTTTTGGTACAAGTCAGATGTACTGCAGTGCAGACATATTATTAAAGTGGTTGTATACTCAATTTTTTAACTTTTACCTACAGGAAAGCCTATAATAAGGCTTACCTGTAGGTAAAAAAAATATCTCCTAAACCTGTATGGTTTACGAGATATTCCCCTCGGTATGCGCCGCTGACTGCAGCGGCGCATGCGCACAAGGGGATTCTCGGCCTGAAAATCCGGCAGTGGCCGACCGGCCGTAATGAAATCTCCCGCGCGCATGCGCGGGAGTGACGATATCGCGGCTCCGGCCACTCACATCGCCAGAGCCGCTATACCCGGAAGAAACGCTGAGGGAGCATGTCGGCTCCCTCGGCGTGGATCGGGCCAGATGTCGGGGCCTCGTTCTAAGGTAAGTATTTCATAATGAGCTAGTATGCGGTGCATACTAGCTCATTATGCCTTTTGCTTTGCAGGTTTGAAAAAAAAAAAAAAAAAAAAAAATAAAAAAAAAGTTTGCGGGTTTACTACCGCTTTAACTACCTTGCATGGCAAGAGCTACAGCGTTTAAAAAAAAGTGATAGTTTGTTATTTTTTTAAAGCTGCCTCCTGGGGTTTAGCTTTTAAATTGATTTCGTCCTTTTTTTTTTCTTTTCCCCCTCAGATTTCACTCCAACTATAGATCATTCTATGCTATTATTCTGCGCTACCAGCAAAGGTGGACCATGTCTGCAGTGTGGAAATATTTTAAAGTTTCTAATAAAGACCCCAAATTTGCAATTTGTAGTCTTTGCTCAGCAGAAATTTCAAGAGGGGGTACACTGCCAAGGCATTTTTCAACAACAGGTTTGATACACCACCTGAAAACACGACATCCAGTTCAGCATTCAGATTACAAGAAAACAGTGGCACTTCCAAAAAGTGACTCAGGCTCAACACCATCTGTGGCCACGGTCTTTGAAAATGTTAAAAAATGTGCAAGTGACAGTCCCAAAGCTCGTGCCATAACAGATAAAATTATGGAATTTATTGCATTAGACGACTAGCCATTCTCTGTTGTGGAGGACATTGGATTTCGTAGGCTCATGCAACATATTGAGCCGCGTTACTTACTACCAAGCAGACGCTACTTTGCAGATACGGGTCTACCTGAATTGTTTTGCAGTGTTAGAAAACACGTTCAAGAGCTCATGACTACCGTCAGTCCAACGAGCATGCTTAGCCTGACAGCGCAGTGGATAGATGACAAATGTCATCTTGCTACACCCGGACCGCCGCCATCTTGCGGCCCGGGAGCCTGCCGGAGCCACCGCGGCTGGGATAGAGGTAGGGGACCCTTGTTAAACCCCATCTTTGAGCGGAGACAGGCGGGGCCCGTCCGGGAGGCCTCGCTGGAGTCCGGCAACGCCACGGTCCGCTCGGGCCTAGTTCAGCCTCCGCATCCCCGCTGTTTCCTAGGGCGGCGTCCCCGCCGGACGGTGTTGCGGCCGCTCCGGCCCTCCTCTGGGACTTGGTGCACCTCCCCACGCCTGCTCACTCGGCCTCCTGCGCCCTGGCCCCAGCCTGATGTGTCACCACTGCCTGTGGCTTAAAGACTCTACCAGCTAAGGCCTGTGCACCGCACACTGGACTCTATCTGGGCCTCCATAGGCCCGGACCATACAGGCCACAACACAACTTTATCAGATGTGATCTCGGCATGAACACTCCCAAACAATACAGGACACGATCAGCGACCCGCGGGACACACAGCCGATCCTCACAGCCCGGTATCCAGCGTTTCTTCAGAGGGAGCCCGTGCACTTCCCCAGGTGACATCGCCGCCACGCCTCGGAGGCCTCCCACGACAACAGCCCCGCCTGAGACTGAGACACAGAGCTTCCCCCCTGCATCCGCCTCGGACCCCCTTTTAGGGGCTCCAACCATGTCACACTCTGCGATGGCCAGCTCCACCGCAGACCAGGGAAACCTGGACGATGACCTTCGCAGGATGCTGCGGGCCTTACCTACGAGAGCGGACATTGAAGCCTTAATCCTGCGGATAGAAGACGCTCATAACAGGGACATACAAGAGATGAGAACGGAGCTGCACGCAATTGAGGACCGGGTCTCCTCCGGGGAAACCCAGATCACCTCACTGGAGACTAGGGTGCAAGCCCTGGAACATGCGCAGGATTCCCATGCAGCGGTAGCACAGAAGATGCAGCTTCATCTGGAGGAAATGGATGACCGCAGTCGCCGTAATAACCTGCGGCTGCGGGGACTCCCGGAAGCTACGGGCCCAGAGGATTTGGCAGCGACTGTTACCGCCATCTTCCCCAGGCTCCTGGGAGTCCCGCCCCCTTCTCTGGAAATCGATCGGGTTCACCGTGCGCTGGGCCCCAGATCTACCGACCCGGCGAGACCCTGCGATGTTCTGTGCCGCCTTCATCGATATGCACAGAAGGAAGTACTCTTGAAGGCGGCATGGGATCATGGGGTCATCTACTTCGATGGAGCGCAGATCCAGATACTCCCGGACCTATCCAGGGCCACACTACAGCGCCGTGCCATGTTGAAACCGGCCCTTGAAGTTGCGAGACGCCATGGTTGCACATACAGATGGGGCTACCCCCTAACAGTCCTCTTTCGCACAGATAGCGGCTCCTTCACATTACGCACACCAGCAGATCTCCCAGCCCTCTTTGCTTTCCTGGGGGCGGAACCGGTCCCGGTGCCGAACTGGCTAGCAAGGATCCAGCGCCCTGCAGGCCGCTTAGGCCCTCCTTTAGGCAGACCTACCCTACCAGCTCACTCCCGGAGATCTCGAGGGCGGTCCCGTACCACGTCCACATCTGTTAATGGTTCATGCGAGACATGACTGTACCCTCTCGCGCATCTTATGTTGTACTGCACTGGCTGAAATTTGCATTCTTCATCAACATTTATCCCCCTTGTTTGGTATTCCCCTCTTCTGGATTTGGCCCCCGCCCCATGGCCGCCGCGGCTGCTGCCAACATGCTCGAGATGCGTGGAGAGACGCCGCACCGGGGTGTCCCCGGGCGCTTCTACATATACGCTCACACCTATGGGAGTAATGAGGCCACCCTTGCATTGCTTTGAAGAGACGCTGTTGGCCCCTTGGACGAACAGGGCAGCTTTCAACGTCAGGGACCCTCATGGCCCATGGACCTGATCCTCTCGATTGGCTTGCTTTTGAGGTGGCCCGGAGTGGGACGACGTCCTGGAACTTTTGTGTGGGGATCGGGTGGGTTGAAGTGGCGGGTGCCGTACTGCAGTCGGATGGGGACTGGAGGGATGGTATTTGACTGTGGGGCGGGGGCTGGGTCCCTTTGTTTCTGTCCCTCCTCCGCCCCCCCCATCCCTGCTTCCCTCTCCACCCCCCGCCCCCCTCCTCCCCCCCCCCCCCCCCCCCATGTCTTACTTTTATTGGGATCTGATGTTGTCTCTGGGAGGGTGCGGGGGCAGCTGTGCCAAATTGACGGATAGGGGGGAATGTTATTTTAGAGATGTTTTACATTAACTAGTTTGCTATGTTATCGGCCAGTGTAGCCAATTAGTAGGTATTTTATGCAACGTTATTTCTTGCCTAGTTCTGTGATATGTTATAACTTTCACAAATCTTGGGAGGTTTCTATCTTTCTGCCCAAACCTGCCATGCCCGCATTATTTAAATGTACACATCTACACATGCATCCATGGTCTGGGACTCCGGGGGGTTTGGGAGACTCCCTGTTGGCCCACGCTGAACACTCCCCTATTTAGGTTGACGCCTTTTATCCGGGTACACCTGGTGGGCGTTGAAGCAGCCAATTGCTGCATCTTAGTTCTCCAGCTCTGGACAGCGCTGGCTGAGAGTCCTTTCCCTCTCAGCCACGCCCCCATAAGTTCCCGCCCCTTTAATTTACCGCTATTGCTCTCCACTGTCACTTTCTTCCACCCACACGTCCTCTATCCTCTTTCCTCCCCCTTCCCAATCCTTCTACCCTGACCCGATCATGGATGTGCTTAATATTGTTACCCTTAATGCGAAAGGACTCAACGTCCCAGAGAAAAGACGCATGCTGCTGAACGACATGAAACGACAGAACACTGACATTGTCTTAATACGGGAGACACATTTTAGGGATAACAAGTTCCCTATCTTGAAAAATAGGTACTATCCAACGGTCTATCACTCCACATACACGGAGGTCAAATCTAGAGGGGTCTCCATTCAAATAGCGGCCAGAATACCATGGACCCTGCTGGACTTAATGACGGACCCAGGAGGGAAGGTTTTTATTCCTTAAAGGCCTGGTTGGAGGGGTGAAGGTTACCATTGTTAACTTATACGCCCCCAACAGTAGACAAGATCAGTTTGTGAAAAGACACTTAAACTTACTTCAAAAATTTAGGGAAGGCCAATTGATTATAGGCGGAGACCTAAACATCCCCTTAATACCCGCGGAGGACACCTCCACAGGGCTATCCTCCTTCCCCCGGGGCATGAGGAGAGCTGCACACGCAGCCTTACACGCTGCACAATTGGTGGATGTGTGGCACCTCTTCCACCCCAGGGAACGGGATTACAGTTTTTTTTTTCTAGGCCGCACCACAGGTACTCACGCATCGATTATTTCTTGATGCCACACAACCAACTTCAGGCAGTTAAAGGATCCACCATTGGATCTATCACATGGTCTGACCACGCCCCAGTTACATTACGCTACGCTTTGACAGACTTTTACAGGGGACAAAAGAAGCCATGGAGGCTCAATGAGAGTCGCCTCCAGGACGTCGAGGTACTGGCAGATGTGACGGCGGAAATATCCCATTACTTTCATACTAACAGCGCGGGGGACTGTGAGGCGGGCCTAGTCTGGGAGGCACACAAGGCGGTAATTCACGGAGTTCTGATAAAACACGGCGAACAGCGAACCGCCCAATTGTCTGAGTTATTTGGTAGGCTTCAAATCTTCTAAACTAAACAAACAGACACCGAATACTCCCTTAAGTAGTGAGCTGGATACAATACGTACCCAGATAAACGATCTTCTCCACTATAGGGCTAAGGCAGCGCTCCAGATCTCCCGTAAAAAGGATCTATGAATCGGGTAATAAATGTGGTAGATTACTTGCGCAATCGCTGCAATCCCAACGGGCGGCTTCTTATATACCTTATGTTCTCTCCTCCTTGGGGACGCTGGAGACGCTGCCCCAACAAATTACCAATACATTCAAATCCTTTTACGAAACTCTCTACAACCTGGACACTGCTCGGCCCTCCCCCATGCACATAGCCGACTACATAACCTCTTTTAATATGCCCACTCTGCCGACAGAAATACGGGGCACTTTGGAGGAACCTATAACACTGTCCAAAATCCAACAGGCAATAGGTAATACCAAAAGAGGGAAGGCCCTGGGTCTTGACGGCCTAACATTACAATACTATAAGACCCTACTCCCGTCCCTTGGACATCATCTCCTTCACCTTTTCAATGGTCTTACTAAGGGGGGCAAGCTCCATGAGGTCACGTTACAGGCTCATATAGCAGTGATCCCTAAAGAAGGCAAGGACCCGTCTCAGTGCGGGAGCTATCGCCCAATTTCTCTCTTGAATGCGGATCTTAAGCTATTTACTAAAATCATAGCTACAAGGCTGCAGTCATACATCCCGGATCTGATACACCTTGATCAGGTGGGCTTCGTCCCAACTAGGGAGGCTAGGGACAATACCACCAAAGTCCTGAACCTGCTGCATACTGCCACCTTGGAAAACAGGCCGAGTGTCTTTCTCAGCACAGACGCGGAGAAAGCTTTTGACAGAGTGAGCTGGGATTTCATGACTGCCACACTACGCCATAAAGGACTGGGTAACAACATGTTAGGATGGATCCAGGCAATATATACTACACCGTCGGCCAGGGTTAGGGCCAATGGGGTACTGTCCGAACCCTTCCGGATCGCAAACGGGACGCGACAGGGCTGGCCGCTTTCACCCCTTCTTTTCGCGTTATCGCTCGAACCATTCCTATGCCACATTAGACTATCGCCGAACATAACGGGTATTTTGGTTAAACACACCCAACACAAAGTGTCTGCCTACGCGGACGATTTGTTGTTCTCTCTCTCAAACCCGGTAGTATCCCTCCCAAATTTAATGCAGGAATTTGAAACATACGGGACGCTCTCAAATTTAAAGATTAACTTTACCAAATCAGAGGCTATGGGCATGGGGATACCGGCGGTGCAGCTTAATCACCTTCAAGCCAGCTTTGCTCTGAAGTGGACGAACAGGGCTCTGAAGTACCTAGGTACGAACATTCCTCATACACTCTCGAAACTTTACGAGTTTAACTTCCCCCATTACTGTTGGAAATAAAAACACTTCTGTCCCAATGGCAATCGGGCATGCACTCCTGGATAGAACGCTGCAATATCTTAAAAATGTCTGTCCTCCCAAAAATCCTCTACCTGATGCAGGCCCTACCTATACATATACCATCCGTCTTTTTTAAAAGGGTTAGATCTGCATTTACAGAATTTGTATGGGCGAAAAAAAGACCTATGCCGCGTACACACGATCAAACAATCCGGTGGAAAAGTCCAGCAAACTCAAGTCCGCCAAACAATCCCCCCGTGTGTAGCCTCCGGCATACTTTTTTGACCCGAAAGTACGGCGGACTTAGAATGCCGTGTTGCACATCAATCTGCCCACCGTACTCGCATTTCGGCGGACAATCCGGCCGTGTGTATGCCAGTCCGCCGTACTTTTGAAATGAGCGGACTTTTCCCGCCCGGAGAAAAGTCCGCTCATTTCGAGCAGGTCTCCAGGTAGGTGGGGCCCGCGAAGGAGACGTCGCTGGCCCCGCCGCCTGGTATGGACTTAAAGGGGAACCCCAATGGCGAAAAAAATCGGCGTGGGGGTCCCCCAAAGTCCACAACAGACCCTTGTCCGAGCACGCTACCCCGGCCGGCCAGGAAAGGGGGGACGAGCGAGCGCCCCCCCTCCTGAGCCGTACCAGGCCTCGTGCCCTCAACATGGGGGGGTGCCTTGGGGAAGGGGGGCCGCGCGGCCCCCCCACCCCAAAGCACCTTGTCCCCATGTTGATGAGGACAAGGGCCTCTTCCCGACAACCCTGGCCGTTGGTTGTCGGGGTCTGCGGGCAGGAGGCTTATCGGAATCCGGGAGCCCCCTTTAATAAGGGGGCCCCCCCACCCTATGTGAATGAGTATGGGGTACAATGTACCCCTACCCAGTCACCTGTAAAATAAAGTACAAAAAAAACACAACACACGAGATAAAATACTTTATTGCACAACTCCGGGGGTCTTCCGTCTTCGGGGGTCTTCTCGCCGGACTCCTCCGCTATCTTCCTGTAGCTCTTTTGCTAGCGGAGGAGTCCGGCTTTCTTCCTCGCCGCCAGCCTCTTCTCCCGACTTCGGGGGTCTTGTCCCCCTCTTCGGTTCTTCTGCCGGGCCACCGCGCCTTCTTATAGCTCTTTTACAGGCGGTGGCCCGGTCTTCTGTCGCCGCCGCCTTCCGTTCTTCTTCTTCTCCAGATGTTGACTCAACGATCTCGACTGATTTTTTTCGGCGTTGGGGGTTCCCCTTTAAGTCCCTACCAGGCGGCGGGGCCAGCGACGTCTCCTTCGCGGGCCCCGCCTACCTGGAGACGCGCTCGAAATGAGCGGACTTTCCTCCGCGTGTGTGGGCGAGTCCGTTCATTTCGAAAGTACGGCGGACTTAGTCCGCCGTATTAGTCCGCTGAAAAAGTGCTGTGTGTGGGCAAGTAGCCCGTTCGGAAATTCCGACGGACAGTCTGGCGGACGTCCGCCAGACTAAGTACGTCGGACAGACGGGTAGGTGTGTACGCGGCTCTAGACTCGCCAACAAACTTCTGGTGCTCCCCAAATCGAACGGCGGGCTAGCCCTACCGAATATCCGAGCCTACTACCAGGCTGTTCATCTGGGAAGACTCATAGATTGGTGCCGCCATCAGGGTACCAAGGTGTGGGCCCAAATGGAACAATCCCAAAGTGTGATTCCGCTCCAAGGGGCGCCATGGTGCTACTCGGCACTGCCAATCGCGATCAAATGTCACCCACTGATTGGGAACTCGGCGAGGGTCTGCGCTCTGATAATTTCACAAACGTACCTCTCTTCCCCGAACTCGCCCCTTTACCCTATCATAGGCAACCCCTTGTTTACTCCAGGTCTTTATGATGGGAGCTTTCGGAACCTGGGGGAGGAGGGCCTACACCATGCCTCCCACTTTAGCTCCGGGGGGCGCTGGAAAACTATGGAGAATTTCCTGGATCCTATAGGCCCATTCCGTCTAGACTTCCTGAGGACACTCCAACTCACACATTTTCTCTCTACGATCCCGCCCCACGGGGAGGACGCCTAGCTGCTCACAGCCCTGGAGGTGCTCTGCACGGACGCAGGTGCATTCCCACACACACTTTCACTGACCTACAATCTTTTAAATGCTCCCACAGCAGACTTTACTCCCCCGGGACTACTTAATTGGGAAAAAGAGTTAGCTTGCCAATTTAACGACACCAAGAGACAGCGTATTCTCCGATTTACACACAAATCCTCTATCTGTGCCAAGATCCAGGAAACAAACTACAAAATTCTCTCACGGTGGTATAGGACCCCTTCGCAACTCCACTGGCTGTACCCGACTACATCAGACCTGTGTTGGCGTTGTCTCGCAGATAAAGGGACCATGCTGCATATCTTTTGGTCATGCCCGAAACTCACGCACTTCTGGAAAGTGGTGCCTGAGACAATACAACAATTTACGGCCCGGCCCCTTACAGACGACCCAGCATTCTTTCTCTTACATGCCTCCGATATCCCTGACAGGAAGTACCGGAAATCAGTGATCCGCCACCTACTTGATGCAGCTAAGGCCTGCATACCACTCCGTTGGAAATCGTCCCTACCACCGACCATTGACCTCTGGCTTGGTAAAGTGGAGGAAATCAGGAAAATGGAGGATCTTATCCTCACAGCGCAAAATAGAGAGGAGACTTTTACTAAAACCTGGCAGGGTTGGAATGTGTTCATATACTCGGCTGAGGGCCAAGCTCTGAGAGGGTCTGACACAGTGACGTAGTACCGCATGCAGTGACAATGATATGTTGAGTCTGGGGGCCATAGATAGAGGCCCCGTATCTGAAATTCCGATTGATCACCGCGCAATCCATGATTGGGTAACATACCTGGCTCCCCCCTTCACCCCCCCCCTTTTTTTCCCCGCTCTCTCTCTTTCTATATCCCTCCCCCCGTACCCCCTATATTGGATATTCCCTTTTCCTTCTCTTTGCCCCTCTGTTTTTCCTCTTTCTTTGCTTCTCTTCCTCCACATACTGGAAGTGGTATCGACGTAGATACCTAGTTAGTTAAAAAGAAAACTGGAAAGTGGGACCACGGGACGATGAGACTTTCCAAATCCACATGCTGCCGTTTATTGTTCCGGATGTTAATGCTAGCAGGGAATTGATGTTGTATTACCTATAATGCCTTTTTACCTGTAAGCCATGTGGAAAGTATGTAACCTGTTGGTCTATGTGGACCCATTTCCTGCTATAAATAAATAAAAAAAAAAAAAAGAAAATAGTTTGTCTCTTCTATCTCCATTTGAACAGTTAGCAAAATAAATAAGCTCAACTAATGCTTCCATTTCTGAAGTTATTACCTTGAGTGCCGCACTGAAGCGTCTGCTAGGAAAAGAGATAGAAACAGACCATGGCCTAAAAACGGCTAAAACCACTCTACTGGAGGCTGTTACCAACCGGTTTCAAGACACCGAGTCCAACCCTCTGTACTGCATTGCAACAGTTCTAGATCCTCGATTTAAAGAGCATTATTTTAATGTTGAGAAAAAGCAGCGTGCACGGGAAATGATACAGGCACAAATGGAGGTGGTGGAAGCATCCGGTGAAAGAGTTTTGAGGTGTAGCACAGAGGAAAGTGAGAAGAAACGGTTGCATACAAGTGAAGAGGAACATGCTCCCTCCATATCTGAAATGTTTGAAGAAATTTTACATGAATGCACCCCCGGTCCATAGCAGTGCAACAACAAGTGCAGCTACCCAACAGCTGGACATTTATTTAGCTGAACAGCCTATCGCCAGAAGTGACAATCCCCTTGTGTACTGGCGCATCAACAAACAACGTTTTCCTTTGCTTGCACAGATTGCATGCAGATATTTATCTGCTCCAAGCACCAGTACAGAGAGTGAGAGACTATTCAGTCTAGCATCTCATATTCTTGACGAGAAGAGAAACCGTCTCTCCTGTGAGAAAGCGGAGCAACTTTTGTTCTTAAAGCGAAATCTGCCACTTATACTGAAATGGATTTATAAATCCTTAGCATAGACCAATTCCTTTACCATGTTGTTGAACATAGTAAATGAATTGGCATTGGACAATTGGAACATACAACATAGTTTGACTGACTACCAGTATGTTCCAGTTGTCTAGTTGTGCCATACTGCCATTAGTTGTTTGTTCATTGTAGTAGTTCTACAGTTTTTTGCACTTCTTCAAATTAAGAGATCTCCAGTTTTAGTACTGTACACACACATCATACATAGTTTGTTGCTGTTGGACCAAACTATATCTCTCCCTCCCTAAGCTTTCAGCCTGCTGCATGTGCAAAACTGTATGTCCTGTATCTGCGGCAGTCTACATATTCCAGTACTATACACTATACCACACTGTGTTCCAGATATGGGCGGAGACTTCCAGAAACAAACTAGTCTACATTGCTTGCTGTGATTGCCTGAGCACCGCTGCTGTAGACCAGACTGTAGACTGTGTTCCAGGATGTCTCTGCTCATACCCGGGGCCGGAAAACAGTGTGGTCTACTGTAGGACTATGTATGTAACCCGCAGCTACATACATACACTTTTATCGCACATGCAGCCGCTGACACCTTAGGGAGAGATAACTAAATTACTACTAGTTCTTCTGGTTTAAGTTGAAAATTAATAAAGTCTAAGACATTAAGTCTTCTTAGACTTAGTCTTAGTCATTTTATTTTTATATTTTATTTCATTTTTTTTTTTTTTTTTTTGTTGTTATGGTTCAATGTGCACTGACTGCAGTCTACACTGCAGGATATGCTGTAGTAATTTATAATTTAATTTCGTATTTTATTTGATTTCATGATTTTATCTTCTGTGTCCACTGTCCAATTTATTTGGGTTGCTTTATTAAAGTAATGTTATTTTACATTACTGGACTATTCTTTTATTCATAAAATTAATGATTCAGTTCAATATGAATACTATAATGAATAATACTAAATAAGTAATAATAATACTATAATACTATAAGGCAATTTTATATAAATATTTTTTTTTTTTTTTAATATATAAAAAAAGCCATTTTCGGTTTCGGTGCCGTTTCGGTATCGGTTTCTGTTTTCGGCCTAGTGTATTTTTCATTTTCACAATCGGTTTCGGCACCAAAAAACCCATTCGGTGAATCCCTAAGAAAAACTAAAACAATTTTTCCCCATTAATCACTTTTTTACCCATCTATCAAGTTAAAAATTGATTATTCGAACACACATTAACTTCCTAGACACTAGAGTATACATCAGGGATGATAAACTTCACACGTCAATATACAGAAAACCGACTGATCGATGCAGCCATCTCCATAATTCCAGTTTTCACCCCACATACACTAAAGGAGGCATCCCACATCACCAAATATGTTCAGACCCAGCAGACAGAGATAAACCTCTCAGAACCCTGGCAGACTCCTTTCATAAGAAAAGTTACAAAGAAAAAACCATCAACAGCATAAACACAGCCTTGAAAACTCGAATAGAAAATCTCCTCAAATGCACAGAAAAAATAAAAATAAATAAAATAAATAAATAACTCTCGTTATATATATACACAACCCAACACTAGAAGGTATCAAAAAGGTAATAAAAGATTCACAACCCTATTATAACAGGATGAAACTGAGAAAAAATATTACAACAACCCCCATTATTGCCTTTCAGACAACCACCCAACCTCAGACAAACTAATCAGCAGGAAACTTCACTCTGATTATAAAGCCACAAATAATGGAAGCAAACCCTGCAATAAAGAATGCTGCAAACAGTTCAACCAGATCAATCTATCCAAAAGTGTCACACACACAAATGGGACCTTCAATATCACGGGATCATACAGCTGCACCTCCAGTAATGTGGTGTACCTCATCCAATGCAACAGGTGTAGCAAAGGATCTTACGTTTGTGAAACAGGACAGAAGTTACAAGCGAGGATGAATTTGCACACATATACCTTCAAGGAACATAAGGAAGACAGCACACCTGTGGGACATCATTTCTCACAACTGCACCACACTATAGAAGACTGCAATGTTTTAGGGAATGGCCTAAATATACATATTGGTTTGCTCACCCACTATATTACAGTTTTAGCGCTCCCCCCCCCCCCCACGACCATCTATAATTTTTTGCGATAAGCCAAAAAAGATCGGAAATTTGGGGGAAAAAACAATAGTCTATTTTAAAAGAAATCCAATAAAATCTAATTTTGTCATAAATTTAAGCCAAAATGTATTCTGCTACATGTTTTTGGTTAAAAAAAATTCCATTAAGTGTATAATAAATTGGTTTGTGTGATCACAGACATATGTACGCAAATGATCATGTAAAGGATGTGTGCAGATAATCACTGAGACATGTGATTTTAGTGGGACATATATGGGGGACAGGTATTATTTGGGGACATGTGTGTTTACACTAGACTGGTGATCAGCGAGTAAAAAGCTGTAAAAACAGCTCATACTCACTGATCATCAGCCGGCTGCAGTGATCCACTCTCCTCTCCTCAGCGTCAACTTCCGTGTGAGTAGAGGAGAGCCGATTGCCTAGCAACCGGCTGTTTGTTTACATCACATGACGGCTGTGATTGGACACTGCCATCATGTGATCAGGAGGGCCAATCACAGAGCCCTCCTGCCGATCGGAGATGTGCCGTGTCCGGGTGACACGTGCGCATTGGGATCACGTCGTTTCGCAGGCACGTGATCCCCCTCCTTCTGAAGGACGTTCCTGAACATCCACTCAGAAGGAGAGGGCACCCAGCCAGCCGTATATGTACATTGGCCAGGTGGGAAGTAGATTGGAAAGGGCAAGGACCTAGGCCAGCAATGACAGTAATTAGACACTCCCAAAAGAGGAGAGGGTGGTGCGAGGCAAATTAATATTCAATTTTTCTAGTACATTTCAAAGGCATGTTGCAAGTGAATATAAAATAAGTTATGAAAAGGAAAAAACTGTGGAATGAGAAATTCCTTACCTTTACTCCCTGGATGAGGCCATTCATAAGGAAGGTATGCTTAGGGAATGTCTCATGCAAAACCTACATAGGTAAAAAATAAATACAATTTAAGTGATTTACTCAGTAATACATGAAATGTCTGACTCATTCTGTGGTTTGCAAGTATTTTTTTTCGCTTTAAGGAAATGACTGTCACAGATGGAAAAAGCAGGTCAGGTACAAAGGCACACACACACAGAATCAAAAATGAATGATTCCTCCAAGTATTGCCCCCTATAAACATCAATGTGTATAACACTCTAAAAAGTGGGGGGGTGGGAAGGGAAGGATAAGCAGGGTGGGAAGCTCTCGTGAGCATGTCATATACAGCGCCTTGCGAAAGTATTCGGCCCCCTTGAACTTTTCAACCTTTTGCCACATTTCAGGCTTCAAATAAAGATATAAAATTTTTATTTTTTGTGAAGAATCACCAACAAGTGGGACACAATTGTGAAGTGGAACGAAATCTATTGGATTTTTTAAACTTTTTTAACTGATTAAAAAAATGAAAAGTGGGGCGTTCAAAATTATTCGGCCCCCTTGCGTTAATACTTTGTAGAGCCACCTTTTGCTGCGATTACAGCTGCAAGTCGCTTGGGGTATGTCTCTATCAGTTTTGCACATCGAGCGACTGAAATTCTTGCCCATTCTTCCTTGCAAAACAGCTCGAGCTCAGTGAGGTTGGATGGAGAGTGTTTGTGAACAGCAGTTTTCAGCTCTTTCCACAGATTCTCGATTGGATTCAGGTCTGGACTTTGACTTGGCCATTCTAACACCTGGATACGTTTATTTGTGAACAATTCCATGATAAATCTCCATCCCAGTTTCAGGTCTTTTGCAGACTCCAACAGGTTTACATCCAGAATGGTCCTGTATTTGGCTGCATCCATCTTCCCCTCAATTTTAACCATCTTCCCTGTCCCTGCTGAAGAAAAGCAGGCCCAAACCATGATGCTGCCACCACCATGTTTGACAGTGGGGACGGTGTGTTGAGGGTGATGAGCTGTGTTGCTTTTACGCCAAACATATCGTTTTGCATTGTGGGCAAAAAGTTGGATTTTGGTTTCATCTGACCAGAGCACCTTCTTCCACATGTTTGGTGTGTCTCCCAGGTGGCTTGTGGCAAACTTTAGACAAGACTTTTTATGGATATCTTTGAGAAATGGCTTTCTTCTTGCCACTCTTCCATAAAGGCCAGATTTGTGCAGTGTACGACTGATTGTTGTCCTATGGACAGACTCTCCCACCTCAGCTGTAGTTCTCTGCAGTTCATCCAGAGTGATCATGGGCCTCTTGGCTCCATCTCAGATCAGTCTTCTCCTTGTCTGAGCTGAAAGTTTAGAGGGACGGCCAGGTCTTGGTAGATTTGCAGTGGTCTGATACTCCTTCCATTTCAAAATGATCGCTTGCACAGTGCTCCTTGGGATGTTTAAAGCTTGGGAAATCTTTTTGTATCCAAATCCGGCTTTAAACTTCTCCACAACAGTATTACGGACCTGCCTGGTGTGTTCTTTGGTCTTCATGATGCTCTCTGCGCTTTCAACAGAACCCTGAGACTATCACAGAGCAGGCGCATTTATACAGACTCGATTACACACAGGTGGATTTTATTTATCACCATCAGTCATTTAGGACAACATTGGATCATTCAGAGATCCTCGCTGAACTTCTGGAGTGAGTTTGCTGCACTGAAAGTAAAAAGGCCGAATAATTTTGCACGCACCACTTTTCAGTTTTTTATTTGCTAAAAAAGTTTAAAATATCCAATAGATTTCGTTCCACTTCACAATTGTGTCCCACTTGTTGGTGATTCTTAACAAAAAATAAAATTTTTATATCTTTATGTTTGAAGCCTGAAATGTGGCAAAAGGTTGAAAAGTTCAAGGGGGCCGAATACTTTCACAAGGCACTGTATAACCCAGAATAAAAAAATAAAAAAAAAGTTATGAGCGCTACCAACCCAATTGTGTACCTATAAACACAGCCCACTGTACATATTAGAATAACAAAAAATGTTTTATTGTATAAAAAAATTCATAGAAGGGCCAACATTAAAATCCAAATCCTCCAAATGTGACATTCATGCAAGTAAAACCCCATGTCCACCTCTCATATCCAGGGACCATTTATGTATAACAATTAAGATCTACGAAATATATGAAACAATTGTATTGCTTACACCATCAAAATAGTGCCAACACTATGTATTCCAAGGAATCATTCCTTGGAAACCAAATGGTCCACCAGGAACCGGGATTGGTAGTCTGCACACATCACCCAATCTCTTTGTGAATTCCAGCACAGTGTGAGGGGGGGATTTCAGGACATTGTTATACCTATAGCCTTTACACTCATATGGCAATCTTTGATATGCAGACTGAATACAACCCTGATTACTCTACCGCCTCTGGACCACTGTCATCATTACGTGTTTCTTCAGCTACCTTATTATTACATCGCATATCACTGAGAAGTGTTAGTTGTTCAATTTTGTGCACCTTTCCAAGGAATTTAGGTCCCACTCGCTTGGTCCAGGACTATTTCCTATCAATCCCTTGCAGGAGTATAGCCAAGCATTGACTCCCGTGTATACAAAAACATATCCATCCCTCTGTGTTGGCACTATTTTGAGGGTGTAAGCAATAAAATTGTGTTTCACATATAGATCTCAATTGTTATACACATATATGGTCATTGGATATGGTTATGAGAGGTGGACATGGAGTTTTACCTGTATGAATATCACGTTTGATTGATTTGCATTTTAATGTTAGCTTTTCTACGTATTCGATAAAATAATTTTTTTTTGCTATTCTAATATTTACAGTGGGCTGTGTTTATAGGTACACAATTGGGTTGTTAGAGCTCATACAGGTTTTTTAAATCCGGGTTATATACTAAGGCAACACAGCTTTAACAAGTTACATACCAAATTATAGGAGAAAGTTGGTCAACGTTTAAAATTACTACCGGGGCAATAAAGTCCCTTTAAGAAAGCTCCCAAAGATCTGTGTAGGCATGAAGATTGGCACACTCTGTAGCACTTGAAGGTGGCAGAGTTTGTCTACTGCTGCCATTCCCGAAATATTCAGAGGGTTTTTATTGCTGGGAGCATATAAACACATTGTGTTGCTCAAGTGACAGTCCCTTTAAAGGGGGTCATAGGTTCTATATCACAAATGCAAAAAAAAAAAAAAAAGTTATTACAAGAAAACTATCATTTTTAAAAGAGAAACCCACTGCACACCATACAAAGGCTAATATATTTAAGGGAATCTGTCATGAAATGTGTGCTCTCATTTCCAACCTCCTTCTGCCTAGCATGTTACTTTACTGGCTTCCTTAGTTAGGATGTCACTGGCAAGTTTTAATATTGGGAGTTCCAACGCAATAGATTGCATGAAGCATGCATGATTGCATGAATTCAAGATCAGAGATTCACTAGGCAGTAAAACCCAAGAGTGTGATGGACAGGTAACTAATATTTTCAAAATGAGGTTGACAATGGCAGTGCACTTGTGTCTCATTGCAGGTTTCAGCAACTGTCAACATGCAAGTTGTACATG
Source organism: Lithobates pipiens (assembly GCF_037356315.1). NCBI lineage: Eukaryota > Metazoa > Chordata > Amphibia > Anura > Ranidae > Lithobates > Lithobates pipiens. Next base: position 214,834,752 of record NW_027507785.1, read on the forward strand.
TTCAGCTTAGCAAGGGGGACATTTGTGGAACATCAATTTTTGGAATTTCCTAAAACCGTTCACCACATTAAAGCTGGTAAAAGCAGCATTCAACTTTTAAGGATGGTTAAATATTAAAGTGTATAGCCAAACTAATTATTGTAAATCCTTTCTTCCTAAATTGTAACACTATATCAGCAAAGGACAACCAATAACATGTGCCTTTTGGCAAGCTATGTAACTATGTAATTTTTCGCCCCCCTCATAGATACTGTGTACTTTTGAAGAGAACTGCATGCGGGCAGCCATCTAGTTCATGGAGTGTCAAAAGCACGGGTCATGTTGGGTAATTCACCCAATCTTGTGGTACCTCATATCTCCTGACCTGTGACAAAGATCTCAAGAGAGCTTTTTCACCAGCTTAATGAGTGCATACACACCTCTTCTCTCAAAGCATAAATACCTAACTAGGGACAAAATCCTTACATGACGGTACCACGTCTTTTCCAGGCTTCATAAATTGTTTCCTCAGTTTCGTTCCCTCTGTTGGAGATGTGGCTTACAAGAATAAAATACACATTTTCTGGAGCTGCCCTCAGAATTTGAGGCTTTAAGAAGTCTTTAAAAAAACTTACAGATAACTTTAATAATTTAGCTGCATTTTCTTCCACCTTGCTCACAATAAAATAAATCCCTCCTGATACATTCAGATAAAGCAGCCAGAGCAATCAAACCATACTAAAAGGATCAGACTCCCCACTCCAAGGTTGCAGTTCTTGAAAATTAAGGATATCAAAACAATGGGAGACCTCACTTTTCTGCTCAATCATAATGAAAAACATTTGCAGAACTTGGATTTCACATGCTCCTAATATACCAAAGCCCATTTGATTGCATCTGACAGACAAATCCACATACACGACCACTTGAGAGCTTTACCCATATACTATTGTAACCATGGATCCCACATGCCTGACTTTTGTTCCCCTAGTTTTCACTCTTTATCCTTGACCTCCTCCTCCATCTTTGTATTCCCTACCCTGCTTTCCTCCCCATGCTTTGGGCTGTTATTGCCCCTAGCTTTTCACCAAGATCCATGCCCCAGTCCTTAATTCTTTGGTCTCTTGAGTCAGAGTTCGCCTTTTCTCTTATGTCCCCTCACTCATACCCTACCAGGGGGATTATACCCGTGTCTGGGGACCTCTGTACTATTATTTTCCTGCCAGACATTACATTTATAATTATTGGTCCCTGGCAGGGGTTCATTTTCATTGGATCTGTACTGAAGGCTCTTTAAAATTTAATTTTTGCAAATGTAGGTAAAAGTATTAAAAAATATAAATAAAAACAAAAGAATGAACAGCATAAATAATAAAATAAATAACCAGGAACATTTCTGAAGCAGTATAACTATATATTTTATTTGCAGACATTTTAGTTTTTTTAATTAAACGCGTCTTGTCATTCTGTAACCAGTATATCTCATTCATAACTTACCACCAATGTTGGAGCAGTAAGCAAGCCCCAGGCAAAGAACTCGAGGAAGATCACAATGACAGCATGATACACGCTGGGAGAACCAAACCCCTGAGGCTGCATAAAAATAGGAATATAGAGCATAATTTAATGTAAAGCAAACCCTTTGCTCTATCAGTACAAATTATCAATCACAAATTTCACAATATACAAATCTTACAGCTCTGCTTCACAGCCTGTACATAAACCAATAATTGAGGTACTTCCAACTGCGTGTATTTAAAATTTTGATGTAGTGAATACAGAGCTGCATGAATTTGTGCCTTTTATATGTGCCTACATTTTAGCTTTAATTCAGGATCTTCTGAGCAAATTAACTAAACAAAAAAAATTCTAAAATGGCTTCTAAGTTTTTCCTTCTTGGTAACATCCAATTCCCTGTCATGCGACTGGACACTGAACAAGCAGCGACATATTCATGAGGTCATTCCTATGCCCTCAATTCCAGTGTACTGAAAGTCAAAGAAACCCAACTGGCTCAGTTTACTACTCCCTTTCTCACTACAGCTGCTGTGCAAGGGACTAATTACAGAAAATTAGGAGATATAAGTACTAGTTTTAAAGTAATACTAAAGTCTTGCTTTTTGTTTTTTTTTATCTAAAAAAAACAAAAAACAAACATGTTTTACTCAACTCCTCTGTGCAGTGGATTTGCACAGAGTAACCTGGATCCTCCTCTTCTCAGATCCTTTTTGGCTCTCCTACCCCCTGTGCCCTGACAAGTGCCCCCACAGCAAGCAGCTTGCTATGGGGGCACCTGAATCGAGCTGCACCGTGTGTCCATTCAGATATGGAGCCCTGGCTAGTCCACGTCCCCACTCTCTCCTCATTGGCTAACTTTGATTGACAGCAGTGGAATCCAAAGGTGCTTTGCTGCTGTTTCAGCCAAAGAGCAGAGCCTCGGGCAGTCGAGTCTCTCCTGCAACATCACTGGATAGAGAGGTACCTCAAGTATTGGGGGGGGCTGCTGCACACAGGAGGTTTATGATCTTAATGCTTATAATATACATTAAGATAATAGACCTTCAGCGTTTACAATCAGCTTAAGCAAGAACACATTTAATTATTTTGTACTAAATATATTACTGGTTTAAATAGGGTTTTCCTATTAAAATGTGACTTTTAAAAGGTTAAATATTTTTGGGGCATATTTTCAATATAAACTAATGTAAAAAAAAAAAAAAACTGTAAATGTAAATTAGAATGGCGTTTTACGTATGTTGGAGAACCAACGACTAAGTTCTGCAATGCTAAAGAACGCATGTACTCTACTACTGTGAAACAGAGCATAACACTCCAATAAGCTCTCATCTGTATTGAGCCATTCTCCTACACACACCATTTGCTTGGGCAACATGCACAGGTAAGGAACATGAAATAAGCACTAATTTTAGCGATAGCCAGGGCCTCAGTTTGAAATTTACAAAATAAACTATTAGTACAGGTGGTCCCCTAGTTACAAACTTTTTTTTTTTTTTTTACAACTACTTACAAAGGGAGGGAGGCAACAGGAAGGGAGAGGAAATCTACCCCTAGGAAGGAAAATTTAATCCAGTAGAATTCTCCAATGTCATTGGGACAGAAAGTGAGGTGAAACCTTCTGAACAGGGTCACAGACCGCAAAACAAACGTTATACCAGGGTGTTAACTCTTACCTATGCTCTCCAAAAATCATAAAAATGTTTTTTGGCTGGAACTACACCTAAAAAAAAAAAAAATGTACCTCTTCCGACTTACAGATTCAATTTAAGTACATACAGACCCTATCTTGTTTGTAACCCAGGGATTGCCTGTAGTTAGCAAGGTTTAAGGAAATAGGAAGGCAAACAAATAAGGAGATTATCTATGGTGGGATTATCAGACATGCTACATTGTAGACAATTTATTAATGTGCCCTCAGTAGCATTAATGCCCCAACAAAAAGGTAGCGGAGGTCAGCAAACATTTAAATTGTTGTTAAAAAAAAAAAAAAAAAGTGCAGTACCTACTGCCCCACCCACTCTCTCTCCCGATTGCCTCCGCATTGGCTGAGACAGCAGTGGGAGCCAGAGTCCCCGGAGAGCTGAGGCACTCGTGCACATCGCGGGATTGAGATGGGGCTCAAGTAAATATTAGAGGAGCTGCTGCACACAAGTTTTTTTGACCTTCATGCATGAAGGGAAAAAAAACTTGAGCCTTTAGAACCACTTTAAAACTGTAAAAAAATATAGTGCGTTTTTGAGTTGTTACTTTATTGTCCAATGATTGCATAACAAAAATCATTTTCAATATCATTAAAATGAAAGTTTTTAATAAAAAAGCCGTTTAAAAAAAATGATGTACGTGTATTACTTTATAATCTCAGGTAATTGCCAAAACATTTTTTTCACTTCTATAGGGGGTGTACAGGTGTAGGAGAATCTGTCACAACATTTTAGGCGCTGCCATTGATGCTTTGTTTTTAAAAAAGTGTCAGCTCCTGATTTCATTACATAGTAAGATACTGACCTGAAACAAGCATGTGGTAAAATTCCTATCAAACATACATACTTCAGGACACTGACTCAATATGTACTAAAGTCAAGTTGGCAAGTGCAGAGCTTTAAACTTTGACAAGTCAGCAGTTGCAGCTCTTATTTTTGTAAACCGATTTCTAACTGGTTGATTTTTCTTCCTTCGTCCCTTTATCAATGCAAAAAAATAAATAAATAAATAATACTTTTAACAATAATTCGTAAATTACAGCTTTACCCATGTTTTTTGCAGTGAACAAACTCAATCGGTCAGTTTATATTGCTGTTTTTACACTCACCGTGCCACCATCTTTAATGATGATTTTTTTGGCAAGGAGCACACTGCGGTTCACTCTCTTCTTTTTCTTCCCCTGAGTCATTTTTACATCACCGTTGCCCTTTCAACATCTGCCTATAAAAACAGAACCATACCACATAACTAATTAACAAACACACAAAGCAATCTTGAAAAACAGAACCATATTTAAATATTCAATTCTGTGAACAGGACAGACAAAATTTAATGAGAATTGGCCTTCTTATATAACCAATGATGAAATTTTATGTTGCCAAGTTTGAGCACCTACCTATATAATATACAAAGCAGGGGCTAGGGTACAGATGTCTCAGTTCCTTTTCAAAGAATAAAAAAACTGTCAGAATGTAATCACAGATGGATATTTGTCAGAATGTAGAAATGTGCTACATGACAAAAGGATCAATAACACAAAGGAACTGGCAACTGCACTATCAGGCCTTGTGGTGTGCTGGGTTTGGGAAAATGCTGTGGCTTTTTTTTTTTGTTTTTTTTATTTGGCAGTGACCATTGGCATTCAGTTCAAAATAATTAAGCTGCTGTAATTCAGTGTATGTTAATGCAATAGACTGATCTGAACGGGTCCTTCGGCTCACTTATCAGTTTAGCTTTACTAATTTTGTCCAAGCATAACAGATAATGACTGCTTTGCCCACCTGCCTGACCCACAGAGATCCAACTCCTGAATCCATAAACATGCCAAACAAATCTTGTAGTTGTCCCCACTTTAAGTAAAACAATGGATACTTTAGGGACTACATGCCATGTCGTGCATGACGGTAATTAAATGGCATCACATGACTGACATTTTTTCCAGTGGTAAACTGCACCCCTTCACAGATTTGCAGAATAAACTTTACGTTCCTCAGTCAATACAGAATCAAAATATACTTCTAATTATTGTGGTAATGGTGGTGTTCTTATGTTTGATTGTGAAGGACTATGATGTATCTAGAATCAACAATATTGAATTGCATGTTCTCATTTAAAAAATAAAATTAAAAAAAATAGGATTTTTGTACTCACCGTGCACTAATTGCACTAATACGGCTACAATCACATTAAGTATGTACTCACCGTAAAATCCTTTTCTCTGTAATTCACCGACCAACACAGCTCCTCTCTAACTAAATGGGTTGTTAGCCCCATCACTGGAGATACTAGGCAAATTGTAATACAACACTTCAGAACTTTTAGTTCCGCCCATGGGGCAGTCCCTAGGACACAACCCCACAGCCTGCTCAGGCAGAACTCAGTACGTCAACAAGCAGTAAAGCGTAAAGAGAAAAAAAAGAGGGGCAGGTGCTGTGTCTGTCGGTGAATTACAGAGAAAAGGATTTACGGTGAGTACAAAAATCCTATTTTCTCTCATATTCACCGACCGACACATCTCCTCTCTGTAACTAAATGGGACGTCCCCAAGCAGTACCAAACGAGGGGTGGGAAAAACAGCATTAAAACTTCATCCACAATGGCAAGTGGGAACTAGTGAAACTAAACCCACAAAAAAAAAAAAAAAAAAAAAAAAAAAAAGACAGTGTATGGAAAAAAAACACCACCACATAACGGTATTCTCATCAGGAGAGATCCCCAAAACTGCAACCATTTGCAGAAGTAATGCAACAGTGCATTAACAAAACAGTACTGCATTTTTATCGAAAAACCAGGAAAAATCTTAATTGCATATTTAATTGCAACTACACGGCCGCTTGTAAAACCTTGCGGCCAAAACAGGCATCAGCAGATGCAGTGACGTCTACCTTGTAGAACTTGGTAAACGTATGGACAGATGACCAGGTCACCGCCTTACACACCTGAGCGACCGACGCTTGGTGTCAGAAGGCCCAAGACGTTCCGATTGCCCTTGTAGAGTGGGCCGTGACCAGAAAGGGGGGCACCGGCCCGTCAAGGCGTAGGCTTGTACTACAATCTGTCTGATCCACCTGGAAATGGTGGCCAACAAGACCGCCATACCCTACCCTTCTTTGAACCAGCCACCGAAACAAACGGTGAGTCTAGGGCTGCAACTAACGATTATTTTCATAATCGATTAGTTGGCCGATTATTGTTTCGATTAATCGAATAATCGGTTAATAACCTTTAAAAAAAAAAAGCTAATTTTGCTGCGATTTGCATTTTTTAATTTTTTTTGGGCGATTTGTTGTTGGGCAGATTAAAAAAACACAAATTGCTGCAGAAACGCATTATTACATTGCTTTTCTGCAGCTTCCCCATTGAAGTATATTGAACCAAAAAAACAAAATAGCCCCGTTTTGTATTAAAAAGTCCTTGTCTTTTCCAAATACGCAGCGGCTGAAAAAATCATGGATGTGAACGTGTCCCATAGGAAACCATGTAAATGAACTGTACTGTGTTTCTGCAAAAAGCACCAAAAAACACAGAGGTGTGCCCCAGGCCTGAGATGTTTAGTAACATAATGGGGTTAAAAAAACTAAAATTAGTACAAAAAGAGCAAATAATCGCTACTGTAAGGGGTTAATTTTTTACTATGGGACAGTGAAAGTAATATTTACAGTAGACATTTGCTCTTTTTGTACTATAAAGGGCTAATTTAATTTTTTTAACCCCATTATGTTAGTGGCCGATTAATCGATTATGAAAATAGTAATCGATTAATTTCATAATCGATTAGTTGTCGATTAATCGATTAGTTGTTTCGGCCCTAGGTGAGTCTGATTTCTGAAAATAAGCCATGGCAGACAAATACACCTTCAGAGCCCTAACCACGTAGAGAACGTGAAGGGCCACCTCTTTGGGGAGCTTGGGCTTAGGACCTACCGATGGTAATACAATGTCCTCATTGATATGGAAAGCCGAGACCACCTTCGGTAGAAATGACGGTTGCGGACGCAACACCACCTTATCCCTGTGGATGACCAGATAAGGCGACTTGCAAGACAAGGCTGCAAATTCCAAAACCCTCCTGGCTGATGTGATGGCCACTAGAAAGACCACTTTCTGGGAAAGAGTCAACAGGGGAATCTCCCTGATATTTTCAAATGGCTTTTGAAGTGCAGACAACGCCAGGTTCAAATCCCATGGGGGCAACGGATGGCACAAAGGAGGGACAAGATATCGTATTCCTTAGACAAAAAGGTACTCACTAAGGAGTGTGATGCCAGGGGTCGTTGGGGGGGAAAAAAAAAAAAAAAAGACAGCCAAGGCTGAGATTTGCCCCTTGATGGTGCTCAATGCCAATCACTGCTCTACTCCTTGCTGGAGAAACAGCAGGATCCTTGCTATGGAAAAGGAACGGGGATGCCACCCTTTCTTCTCACACATGGAGATGTAGGCCTTCCAGGTATGATGGTATATATCTTCCGTGAAGAAGATGTCCGCGCCCTCAACATAGTTGGAATCACAGAGTCTGATAGACCCTGGTTCCTCAACACCTGGCTCTCAACAGCCATGGCATTAAAGCCAGCGATGGTAAAGCAGGATGAAAGATTGGACCTTGAGATAGGAGGTCCTCTCGCAACGGCAGTCACCAGGGAACGTCTGCCACCAGACGCACCAGGTCTGCGTACCAAGACAGCTGAGGCCAATATGGGGCAACCAGGATTACTGGAATCCCCTCAGCTTCCACTCTGCGAAGCAGACGTAGCAGTTTTAGTGGAGGAAAAGCGTAGATCAGCTGGTACTGATCCCACGGAGCCACCAACGCGCCTGACGCCCACAGCAGCCTGAATATCTCTGGATGCAACGCCCATTCTCCTGGGTCCAGCATCTGTCAACTCAGTCTGCCTGCCAATTTTCCACCCCCAGCATGTAAATGGCCAACAGGGCCGGTACGTGTCGCTCTGCCCACCGAAGTATGTGCGCAACCTCCCGTGCAGCGGCTGAGCTTCTTGTTCCCCCTTGGTGATTTATGTATGCCACAGTCTTGGCGTTGTCCGACTGTATCCTGATCGGGCGTCCTTGAAGACTCATCGACCATGTGTGGAGGCACAGCCTGATCACTCTCAAGTCGAGCAGATGGATTGCTATGAGCCGACTGAATCCCCATCACTCCACCCCAGCCAGATAGACTGATGCCCGTAGTGATTACCGTCCATTTCAGAGGAAGGAACAATTTTCCGGACTGAATCACCGGGGGACCTCAACCACCAGGTCAGAGTCCCTGACTGGCTGGTTCACCAGGATCTGTCAATCCAGGGACAACTGAGATTTGTCCCATTTTAACAAGATCTGGTGTGGAACTGGGCATAAGGTATGGCCTCGAAGGAGGCTACCATGAGTCCCAGTACTCGCATGCAAAAGCAGAGCGACGACCACTTGCTGTTCATTAGTAGTTTGACCGCAGATCTGAGAGTCTGCAATTTGCCTGAAGGGATTAAAACTCTCGTTTCCCTGGAGTCCAATAGCAAACCTAGGTACTCCAGACGCTGGGTTCGGCACAATCACAGACTTCTTTAGGTTCAACAGCCACCCAAATTCTTGCAGGGTCTGCATGGTGATCGCCACATCCTCCTCTAATTCTGAGGCGGAAGATGCTCTCAGGAGGAGATCGTCCAGGTAGCCCACGATTGCGATCCCGCGTTGTCGCAGCAACGCCAATACTGGAACCAGTAATTTGGTAAAGACTCGGGGGGCTGATGCCAGGCCAAAAGGAAGAGCCACAAATTGATAGTGGGCTTCCCCGACTGCCAAATGCAGAAATTTTTGATGCCGATGGCATATGGGTATGTGCAGGTATGCATCCTGGATGTCTCATGAAGCCAGGCAGTCCCCTTGATGCAGTGCAGCAACTACTGAGCGAACTGATTCCATTCTAAACCTCTGCACTTTTATAAAGTCATTGAGGGCTTTTAAGTCCAAGATCGGATGTACCCCTTCCTTCTTGGCAACCACAAACAGATTTGAGTAGAATCCTTGGAAGCGTTCCGAGTCTAGAACTGGTACAATCACCCCCTGATTCAGCAAGTCCCTCACCGCCCCCAACAGGGCCTCCCGGCAAACTGGGGATACGGGTATGCTGGAGGGGAAGAATCTGTTTGGTGGCCAAGAGAGAAACTATCTTGTAGCCTGTGGAAATCAGATCGCAGACCCATTGGTCCGATAACCGGGAGGACCATCGAGCTGCAAACTCCCGAAGGCGACCCCCCACCTGAAACATGGGTGGGGGCAAACCTTCATGTGGTAGCACTTTTGTTCGCAGGCTTGTTAGGCTTGCAGTTCTAGGGACGTTTTTGACTGTCCGTGGGCATCCTGTCGGGTTGGGGACATTTTGTCGAAGCACCGGGCGGACAAAAAAGCAGCTTGTGAGCGGAAAAAGAGGGCCCTTTGCCTGCGGCGTGGCTCCTTAGCCCTCTTGGGCTGTGGGAGTAGAGTACTCTTACCACCAGTGGGATTTTTAATGTCATCTAACGAGGCTCCAAAGAGCCGGTCACCAAGGAAGGGAAGATCCTTCAGGGCTTTCTTGGATGCCTGGTCAGCAGACCAGCAACTGAGCCAAATCAGGCGCCTCAGCACCACAGCTGACAATGAAGCCCTGGATAACAGAGGGAGAGTATCCAGGGCCGCATCACAAACGTACTTAAGGCCTTGCATTAGTTGGTCTGCTAGTTCCACGCAGACAGGGGAGGACTGTTGCTCTCCCAATTCGCGGTGCAAAAGTTTTGCCCACTCAGTCAGTGTCTGCAACACCAGTGCGGATGCCAGTACAGGTCGCTGATCCCACAACCGTAAACCAGCAACGAGTCACCGCCTCGGCCTTCCTGTCCATGGGATCCTTGAATGCAGGAGTCCCTTCAATCGGAATCGTGGTTACTTTATTTAACCTGGATACTGGGGGTCCACGACCGGAGGAGTCGACCACTTTTTGAGAAGGCTTTCCTCAAAGGGGTAACACACCGCCATGTATTTGGGGACTGCAAAGGTCCGTTGCGGGCAACCCCATTCCTTGTAAATGAACTTATCAAAATAAGTCAGATAGGGGGAACACCTTAGGTGAACGTGCTGGCTTGCGGGACCCAAAAGGGGCAGGTACATCAGCAGAGGGATCCGCTGGCTCCTGAATCTTCAGGGTATCACGCACAGCTGTGATAAGTGCTCCAACAAGCGCTTTGTCGCGCACGGACCCGGACAGGGACTCAGCCTCACTGTCCGAACGGTCCTGCTCAGCGTCATCTGAAAAAGACAGAGCAGGGGTCACTAGCCTCAGCAGGACCCGAGTCTGCGTCAGAGCTCTCCCCAGAGGACGGGGGGGGGGGGGGGGGCCAGGGGCCACTTTTTAGCACCTTTCTTCCCACATACCGCCTCTATCTTGGCAACAAAGGAATTGACCGCCGTAAGGGTGTCCATAGAGAATGGGCACTCCGCAGGTGACCCAGTTGCAATTGCCTGGATTTCGGGGGAAGAAACACCAGTTTCTGAAGCCATGCTGACCCTACCCTGTCTGCCCCCCGAAGGGGACTTAGGACAGTGACAGTCCCACCCTCCTGCTGCTGCTGCTGGCTGAGGGGCTCTAACCCGCTGGACCCACCACCCTGGGCCGTTCCGCGCTGTATTACCGCAATGCCTGGTGATCCCCAGCGCTCCCAGATGCAGAGATAGCAGAAAACTGTGTCGGTGGCCGGCTGGTCACATGATCGGTGAACGATCGATGGGCGATCTAACACACATGTTCAGAACACACGATAACCTTCCCAGCACCCTGTGATGACCAAACAAGAAGTAGAGGGTCCAGGGGTAGCTGCTAGAGCACAAAAATGTGGTCTGGCTACAAGAAAATGGCCACCGGTGTTCTCAATAGGGAATAACCAGGAAAATGGCCGACTCAAGCCAGTCTAACCCTTGCCCATACTTAAAATGGCCACCGAACAGTGCTATGAGGGACTAGAGAGAACATGTGGCAGGCACAGCGCTGCACCAACACAGGGGCCTAAATACACAGGCATCCAGCGGGACCAAGCTTCAGGACCCAGGCACCCAGCACAGCTAAATCCCCCAGGTGAGAGCCCAGACACACACACATACACACACACACACACACACACACCGCTCTCAGCACATGTACAGCCCCACCCCCCCCCCCCCCCCCCCCCGTCAAGGGAAGGAGGGAGTTAGGGACAGGGGAGAGAAGAGAGAGGTGAGGGGGGGGCCCCCTGAATCGACCTCCCAGGGAATGCCCAGCTGCTCCACCCTGTCAAGCAGGGAGAGCTGTACTTACCAGTCCCGAAGCTGGGAGACATTCCACGGTAGTCAGCTCCTGATCAGTACAGAAGACTATTGGCCTCGGCATACTGTGACGCAGACATCAGTAGCCCGGTCATATGTACGCCCCGGAGCATAAAGCTCACCGACCACCTCTGGAGCTAAGGTATGTCGTGGCCTGCCGAGCCTTAGCTGCGACCTGCACACGCTCGCTGGCCGGAATGGGGAGACTACAAGGATAAGTGAACCAGCCCGTCACCCAGTCGGCTGTTGATAGAAGATCACAGGATCATTCATCTTGCGCAAAAAGCTTCTGCACCAAAAAAAAAAAAACTGACCTATGAGCCCGCAGGGTTCCTAGGTCTATCTCCGTCACTAGGGAAGAAAAAACTGAGTTCTGCCTGAGCAGGCTGTGGGGTTGTGCCTCAAGGACCGCCCCATGGGCGGAACTAAAAGTTCTGAACTGTTGTATTACAACTTGCCTAGTATCTTCAGTGATAGGGCTAATAACACATTTAGTTACAGAGAAGAGATGTCTCGGTCGGTGAATATAAGAGAAAAATCCTTTTGAGAAAAAAAAAAAAAGAAGACTTTTTATAGAAAAAGAAAAAAAAATCACTTAAATGTTTACAAACATGTTATACTTACCTGCCCTGTTGAAGAGGAATTGCACAGAGCAGACCAGATTCTCCTTTTTCTCCGGTCCCACTTTTGTGATCTTAGCCCCTCCCTTCTGTTGAGTGCCCCCACAGAAAGCAGCTTGCTATGGGGGCACCAGAGCCACATCACAGCTCTGTGACCATTCAGACACAGAGCCACGGCCTGGCCTCGCTCTCTTCTGATTGGCTGACTGACCGATTGACAGCAACGGGAGCTGCTGTGTCTCAGTTTATCAGAAGGAAGAGTCTAAGACGGCTGAGACACTAGTGGACATGGCTGGACAGAGATGGGTTCAGGTAAGTTCTAGGGGGGGGGGCTGCTGCACACAGAAGGCTTTTTAACTAAATGCATAGAATGCATTGAGATAAAACACCTTCTGAATTTACAACCCCTTTAACACTGATGGGGGGGGGGGGGGACTTCTGTTGGATAACAACTCTCACACTTCAGGTGACTTGATTCTTGCACCAAAGCTTAAAATTAGAGTTTCACCCAAAAGTGTAATTTCCGCTTTAAGGTCTCCTAACCCGGACATGCCACATTTGGCATGTACAGGCGGTCCTTGGGTTAGAAACCAGATTGATTCAACTTCAGAACAAGCCTACAGACCCTAAGTCAAATCTATAACTATTTTTAAGCTTTTTGGATAGCATAGGAAAGGGTTAAGACCCCTGTAATGTTTGTTTTGCTGTCTGTGACCCTGTTCAGAAGACTTCACCTCGCTTTATTTCCCAAACGACAATTGTATTTTGAAAATTTTCGGTGGAGGTACATTTTCCATAATAACTCTTACAGGAGTGAATTCTCCTTCCTAGGGATAGACTTCCTGTCGCTTACTGTTGTCTCCCTCCATTTGTAAGTAGGAGTCATTTGTAAGTTGCATGTTTGGAACTAGGGGACCGCCTGTAACTTGTTTGTTTTATAGGGGGGGAGGTACCTAGTTTTGACAGGTACCCAGCTCCCACTTCCGCTGCGCAGCCTAGGTGACTCGAGCGGAAGTTGACCTCTCCCCCTCCCTGCAATCTTCTGGGACACGTCACAGGTCCCAGAAGATTGCTCAGCCATTCAGGGCTTGCAGCGTGACTTGCACATGTGCAGTGCATACCTGGCTGTGAAGCCGCAAGCTGTCACAGCTGGATGCCCACATTAGTAATGCCGCGGCGGAGGAGAGCGCATCGCTGGACTGTAGGATAGGGGAGTATGCATTTATTAAAAGTCAGCAGCTACACTTTTTTGTAGCTGCTGACTTAATAAACACAGAAACGGCTGGAACTCGGCTTTAAGGAGTTGATTTACTAAAGACAAATAGGCTGTTCACTTTGTAAGAGAATTTTTCCCAGAGATTGGAGTCCTGAACTTTGTTTAAGCAAACAGCATTATGTTTACTGGCCTGGTTTGGTTCCAAAAAAAATAAAATAAACAAACATTCTCTATTGGTAGAAAAAAAAAAAGGAAAAAAAAAAAAGGAAGAAGAAATCTTTGCTGCTTGAAGCCTTGTTTACATGAGCAGTGCGTTTAGACATACTATGAAAAAGCGATCTATGGTGGATCACTATTCAAAGGCACTTTTGAACCAGTTCATAGTAGCCGAAAAGGCAATATTGCATTCTCCTAAATGCCCTTTTCACAAACCTAAGGGGGATTCTACATTGAAATATAATGGCCATGACCAGATGGACCAACCGCCTGTTTTCGATGCCTGTGTGATTGAGGTCTAGGAATAGTCACTTGGCTTCTAGAATTTACTAAATAAACCATGAAATCTCAGTCAATGCAACCACGCTGTGCTGACACAGAATTACTTAAACCGGGTAAAGTGAGTATAAACACTTTGTTAAAATAAAAACATGTAATTTTCCTGCTCTGTACAATGGTTTTGCACAAAGCAACCCTGATCCTCCTCTTCTCGGGTCCCCTGTTGGCGCTCCTGGCACCCTCACTGTCAATGCCCCATAGCAAGCTGCTTGCTATGGGGCACTTATGCATGCTCATTCCTAAGTCGGTTGTGTGTGTCCATCAAAACACCAAAAAAGCGGGCCTCAACGCAAAAATACCATTCCTGCCTGTACACTGCCAAACAGACCTACTTAACCACTCTCATTAACACCCTCTCACACAGTCCCCGTCAACTCTTTTCTACCTTTACCACTCAAACTTCGTCCTCCTCCATTACCCACAGCCACTAACTTACTCACTGCCCAGGAGGTTGCTTATCACTTCAAAAATAAGATTGAGATGATTTGTCTCGAGATCTCCGCTCTACAGACATTTCCCTCACTTTACACTCCTTGTCCTCTTTTAACCCAGCTACTAGAGAGGAAGTCACTAAACTTTTTTCTAATGCCCACCCAACCTCCTGCTCCCTGGACCTTGTTCCTTCTCAAATACTACGGTCACCATCTGACTCAGTCCTACACTCCTTAACTCTCATCTTCAACCTCTCACTCTCTACTGGCATCTTCCCCAACCCTCTAAAGAGTCTAAAACATGCACTATTCAATCAGATGGCAAAAAAGGCCTCAGACCCCACCAATCTTAGCTAGGGCTGCAACTAACGATTATTTTCCTAATCGATTAATCGGCCGATTATTTTTTCGATTAAATCGGATTAAAAAAAAAAAATGAAAAAGGGGAGAAATACACACACACACACACGTGTCCCCCCCAGTATAGATGACACATTCCTCCCCTCTCACATGGTGTCACTGCCCCACCTCCTCTCAGTGCTCCCCCCCCCCTCGCGTTTTCTCACCCCTTCATGGCGACAGCGGCTCCTCCTCGGTGTGCCGGGGTGGTGTGGGGCAGAGTCTCAGTCCAGACCCAACGCACATGACTCGGCCGACTCCTCCAAAATGGAGCGAAGGGCACCCCGAAGCCGGGAGATGGATGCACGCATGTGCAGAACACAACCTCCAATCACAGCAGCGCTGGAAAGCGGCCCGGCGAGGGCTTGCCGCGCCTGCGCTCTGCCGCAGGTCTATCGGAAGGCTGCTGGGTAGAGGGGGGGAGGAGGAGCCGAAAGCAGCACAGGCGCGTTGCTGGCGGAACATCAGCTGGGTGGAGAATGCAAGCAGGCGTAGCTGCGTGGTCATGGACGTGGTGCATGAGTAGGACACGGGAGGATACACAGCATTCTAACGGACTGGCAGGGGGGAAGGTGCGGACTAAGGGTGCAACGGATCAAAAAACTCACGGATCGGATCGTTCCTTGCATCAGAGTCACGGATCGGATCAATTTTCGGATCAGCAAAAAAAAAAAAAAAAAAAAAAAAACTATCCCCGCCCCCCGCAGCCACATTTTATTTAAATAAACAAGGTACAACACTATCTCCCCCCCAATAAAATGCAGCTTATTACAAGCATAAAAACATTGTCAGCATATCACTGATGATTTGCGCCAAGCTCACCACCGATCAAAGTTCCTCCAAACAGACCGCCGTGATGAGTCCTGGGATGATGCCTATTGGCACAAATCGTCAGTGATATGCTATGTTTTTATGCTTGTAATAAGCTGCATTTTATTGGGGGGGAGAGATAGTGTTGTACCTTTTATTTAAATCAACAATGTGGCTGTGCCGAGCAAGTGGAAAGGCTTAGATAGTAGTTAGTTATTAGGTTAGATTAGGTAATAAATGTAGTGGTACCTGCATAAAATAAGTTTTGAATGAGGGCAGGCAAGGCATCCACCGTGACGCCTCCAGAATTCCTTCACTTGGGCTGGCACAGGCTGAACACCGCGCTGGGGGCGACGTCAGCGCGCAGCTCGGCGCCGCCCGGTGTACCAAGATGGCCGCCAGCTCCGGAGCTAGGCCGAAGCCGCGGCCTTTCCTAAGGCCGCGGCCCGCTCTGCGGACCAACTAATCGATAATGAAAATCGTTGACAACGATTTTCATTATCGATTAATATTGATAATATCGATTAATCGTTTCAGCCCTAATCTTAGCTTAAGAACCACCTCTTTACTCCCTTTTGCCTGCAAACTCCTTGAACGTGTAGTCTACAACCGACTGAGCGACCACCTCATTGACAACAACCTTCTTGATCCCCTTCAGTCTGGATCCTAAAATTCACAAACGACTTACTAACAGCCAAAACCAATGGTCATTATTCCATACTCTTACATCTTTCTGCTGCCTTTGATACAGTTGACCACCCCCTCCACATTCAGTGTCACTTACAACTCCACTTCCTCTTCTCCGACTCCCCTTTTCGTTGGGGTCCCCCAAGGTTCTGTCCTTGGACCTCTACTATCTCGATCTACACGTCCTCCCTGGGTCAGCTGATGGGCCTCCCATGGCTTTCACTACCATTTATATGCCGACAACACCCAAATCTATCTCTCTACCCCTCAGCTCACCCCATCAATCTCACGCATCACTGATCTACTAACAGACATATCAGCTGGATGTCAAACTGAGCTCTTAATATTTCCTCCCCCACGTGCCCCTTCCCCTGACTTCTCTGTCAAGATCAATGGCACATCTATCAGTCCGTCCCCACATGCCAGGGTGCTAGGGGTAACAGTTACATAGTTAGTAAGGTTGAATAAAGACACCAGTCCATCCAGTTCAACCTGAGTGAGTGTCTACTATCCCTGTACATTCTACAATGCACACTCACATTGGTCCCTACCCTCAAGGGGCCCACAATCCAAGGTCCCCATTCATATACTAGGGCAAAAACAGAAGCCAATTAACCTACCTGCATGTCTTTGGAGAGTGGGAGGAAACCGGAGTACCCGGAGGAAACCCACGCAGGAACAGGGAGAACGTGCAAACTCCAGGCAGGTAGTGTCATGGTTGGGATTTCAACCAGTGACCCTTTTTACTGCTAGATGAGAGTGCTAACCACTACACCACTGTGCCGCCGAACCTTAGACTCTGAACTGTCCTTTCAGGCCCACATACAATCTCTGTCCAAATCATGCGCCTCCGCAACATTTTCAGAATAAGCCCCTTTTTAAACTAATGACACCACCAAGCTTCTAATTCAATCCCTGGTCATCTCTCGCCTCGACTACTGCAACTCCCTCCTCATTGGATTACCTTTACATAGACTATCCCCCCTTCAGTCCATAATGAATGCCGATGGCAGACTCATCCACCTTACCAGCCATTCAGTGTCCTCCACCCCTCTCTGCCAATCCCTCCACTGGCTTCCACTCACCCAACGAATAAAATTCAAAGTACTAACAATAATTTACAAAGCCATCCATAACCCTGCCCCTAGTTACATCACTAACCTAGTCCCAAAATACCAAACAAGCCACTCTCTTCAGTCATCCCAAGACCTCCTGCTCTCTAGCTCCCTTGTCACCTCCTCCCATGCTTGCCTCCAGGATTTCTCCAGAGCTTCTCCCATCCTTTGGAACTCCCTACCCCATTCTGTCAGACTGTCCCCTATTCTATCCATCTTTAGACAATCTCTGAAAACCCTGCTCTTCGAAGCCTATCCTGCTTCTAACACGGTTTTACTTCATCAGCTCATCCCCCCCACAGCCATTAACTTTTGTATCAATTAACCCTTCCTTTTTAGATTGTAAGCTCTAACGAGCAGGGCCCTATGACTCATCTTGTACCAAATTGTAATGCAACTGTAATGTTTGCCCTCATGTTGTAAATCGCTGCGCAAACTGCAATGGCCCCCATCTGGCTATGGTATTTTTAGTGGCTTTAGTCCCTTTTTTCGGTCCTTTGAACAGCACAAACAAGTTGGATGACTTCATTTGTTCTATGTATGAAATGAGACACCTCATGGCATCAATCTCATTGAAATCTTCTTCTCTTTGGTTAGATGAGTTCCCGCAGAACAAAGGAATTATTTCCCGAGACCTATGGAAGTCCTTCGCAAACAGACAAAAAAAAACTGGATCACGAAACAAGATTTTGTCTGTTATGGCACGTACACATGATCCAAAAATCGGATGAAAAATACCGCAACGTGATCATACGATATTTGGAGCTACAGAGCTTTCGAGAGCCGATCACAACAGTTCATCAGATATTTTAAATCGGACATGCATGAAAATTCTCGTATGATAGACGATTTTCGTTTAACCACTTCGCACCCAGGCCAATTCTGACATTTCTCTCCTACATGTAAAATTCCTGATTTTTTTGCTAGAAAATTACATAGAACCCCCAAACATTATATATGTTTTTTTTAGCAAAGACCCTAGAGAATACAATGGCGGTCATTGCAACTTTTTATCTCACACGGGTTTTTGCGCAGCAATTTTTCGAACGCGTTTTTTTCAGAAAAAAAAAGTTTCATGCTTAAAAAAAAAAAAACAGTAAAGTTAGCCCAATTTTTTTGCATAATGTGAAAGAGGAGGATACGCCGAGTAAATAGATACCCAACATGTCACGCTTCAAAATTGCACGCGCTCGTGGAATGGTGCCAAACTTTGGTATTTAAAAATCCCCATAGGCGACGTTTTAAACTTTTTTACTGGTTACATATTTTGGGTTACAGAGGAGGTCTAGGGCTAGAATTATTGCTCTCGCTCCAACGTTCGCGGCGATACCTCACATGTGTGGTTTGAACACCGTTTTCATATGTGGGCGGGACTTACGTATGCGTTCGCTTCTGTGTGCGAGCTCACGGGGACAGGGACACTTTAAATTTTTTTATTTTTTTTTATTGTTAATTTTATTTTTATTTTTTTAATTTTACACTTAAAAAAAAAATTGATGACTTTTATTCCTATTACAAGGAATGTAAACATCCCTTGTAATAGGAATATGGCACAATCGGACCTATTTACAGTGAAATATGGGGTCAATAAGACCCCATATCTCACCTCTAGGCTGGGAAGAATAAAAAAAAAAAAAAAAAAAAAAAAAAACGATCCGGGCTTCCTAGCCAGATCGGCGCCGTTAATTTGAATACCGAGGCCGGGCGTGACGTCATAACATCGCGCTCGGCCTCCGAACGATCATAGAGACTCCGGGGACAATCTAGTCCGCCGGAAATCTCTATGATTACTTGCTGGGGCCGGCGGATCCTGTGACCGACTCACCGATGGAAACGGTGAGTCGGTAGAAGCACCGGAGGGCTGCGGGAGGGGGGCGTCCCCTCCCGCCCCCCGTAAGAACGATCAAGCGGCGGAACAGCCGCTATGATCGTTCTTATGGTGTAGGGAATCGCCGGCTGAAAACGGCAATATCTGAATGATGTCTGTGGCCTCAGACATCACTCAGATATAACCACGAAACCCCATGACGTCAATAGACGTAGTGTGGGAACCAAGTGGTTAATCAGTACAGTTGTCGTCCAAAAAGACCATACAAATACACTAAAACACAAGACATGACTTCCGATTTTTTATTCTGTCATACAAGAATTTTCGTAACTTCAGTAAACTCTGGATTGATATACGACTAGCATGGGGAAGAAAAAAAATAAAAACTGAAAATCTGACTTTTTTTATATCGTGTGTACGGGGCATTACAATAGTACTCTAGGGTTCAGACACAGACAATGCTTGTTGTTCACTAATCCTTCTGGTTGAAACTAATATTACTAAGTAGGGGTGCAGCGAACGGGTTTTTTGGTGCCGAAACCGATACCGAAAATGAAAAATACACTAGGCCGAAAACCGAAACAGCACCGATACCGAAAATTACTGTTTTTAAAAAATATTTTCATACAGCAGATGGTCAGAGACTGGGGACATATTACAGGACATGGCCAGAGACTGCGGGCATGGTACAGGACATGGCCAGAGACTGCGGGCATGGTACAGGACATGGCCAGAGACTGCGGGCATGGTACAGGACATGGCCAGAGACTGCGGGCATGGTACAGGACATGGCCAGAGACTGCGGGCATGGTACAGGACATGGCCAGAGACTGCAGGCATGGTACAGGACATGGCCAGAGACTGCAGGCATGGTACAGGACATGGCCAGAGACTGCAGGCATGGTACAGGACATGGCCAGAGACTGCAGGCATGGTACAGGACATGGCCAGAGACTGCAGGCATGGTACAGGACATGGCCAGAGACTGCAGGCATGGTACAGGACATGGCCAGAGACTGCAGGCATGGTACAGGACATGGCCAGAGACTGCAGGCATGGTACAGGACATGGCCAGAGACTGCAGGCATGGTACAGGACATGGCCAGAGACTGCAGGCATGGTACAGGACATGGCCAGAGACTGCAGGCATGGTACAGGACATGGCCAGAGACTGCAGGCATGGTACAGGACATGGCCAGAGACTGCAGGCATGGTACAGGACATGGCCAGAGACTGCAGGCATGGTACAGGACATGGCCAGAGACTGCAGGCATGGTACAGGACATGGCCAGAGACTGCAGGCATGGTACAGGACATGGCCAGAGACTGCAGGCATGGTACAGGACATGGCCAGAGACTGCAGGCATGGTACAGGACATGGCCAGAGACTGCAGGCATGGTACAAGAGATCAAAGCAGCCTCACCAGTTCCCCTCAGATGCAGCCTACCTGATAAAAATACATGCACAGTGTTTTCCATGTATTCCAATGGCTTTAGTTCACACCATGCAGTCAGTTTCCGGTGCGGAAACTGACTGCATGGTGTGAATTAGAGCCATTGGAATACATGGAAAACACTGTGCATGCATTTTGTGCAAAAAAAAAAAAAAAAAAAAAAGCACACGGAACTGCATCTGGTGTGAACTGGCCCCAAGCAAGCTACCTGGTTCCGTTCCAACAGACCCCTATTGGGAATGCTCATATCGTTACCTCTACTAGCAATAACTTAACCCTTCCCCATTCTATCACATAGCGATAAAAACCTAGCAGGGTCAAAATCAAGATTATTTTTATTTTTTTATATGGCCAATAAAGGGAGTACAGCCTTTGTCCTGTGACCTGGTTTATGTAGCATGGCTACATTCACACAAGTGGCCAGAGGTAGATGTTTCAGAGGCAAACAAATGACTTTTGGATGCAGCAGCACTGTGGGCACAAAAAACTTGATTTAGCTGCGGACAAAACTCTGCAATGCTTGCCCTGGGCACACTCTTTCCCCCTCATGCAGCTTGCCAGTGTCTAAATGCAGCCTTAGCCATGCCCGGATCAGAGCGGTGATCTCCGTGTGTCACGGAACTGTGCATTGAATTGCCTGGGTGGCTGCAGTAACAATGTCCCGCCTCCTGTAATCACGTCACGTTGATTCAATGTCCCGCCATTGGATCAGTGTACCGTTTGTCACAGGAGGCGGGACATTGTTACTGCAGACGCCCAGGCAATTCAATGCACAGCTCCGTGACACACGGAGATCACCGCACTGTCAGGCGGGAGGACGGAGGAGGGAGGACGGAGGACTGGGGACGAGCCAGAAAAACACCCGTGCAATGGGCGGCACCATGGGGCGGAGCCCCGCACAGGCCTCACCCCCACTTTCGGCCCCATTATCGGCAAGATTTTCCTTTCGGCAATTTGCCGAAAACACAATTTTCGGCCGATATGTTTCGGCGGCTGAAATTTCAGTGTACCATTTTACAGGTTAGAGGTTTAAAAGCATTCCTCTAGTCTAGCGGTTCAAACCGCTACATTTGAAAACTTCTAAGGACAGTCCCATGTAGGAAATCTCACTCTGGCCTAACTGCTACACCTTGAGACTGCCATCATGAGCCTTTTGATTAGTGGCTGTTCTGAAAGTTAAAGCTAAAAGAAATTTAACAGGGCTGCTACTTGCACATTATTAAAAGGTTTAT
Organism: Lithobates pipiens; assembly: GCF_037356315.1. Classification (NCBI taxonomy): domain Eukaryota; kingdom Metazoa; phylum Chordata; class Amphibia; order Anura; family Ranidae; genus Lithobates; species Lithobates pipiens. The sequence goes on from NW_027507785.1 coordinate 214,856,622, forward strand.
ATGAGTTGAGATGCATCTTGATATAGCGCGGTCCTTTACCCCACAGGGTACCGACGTGCCAACACAGGGCTCGACAAATCCCAGGTGCCAGGTCGGAGTTGCGACTAGAAATTGTGCCCTGGCGCCTGGGTTTTTGTCACTGACCCTCTGCTACAGGGCTGGCTGTGGGTTCTTGGGAAAGTGGAGGTCCTCCAGACACAGAGGACTTTCTGGTAGTCAGGATGGAGCAGGAAGAGCAGCTGCTGACATCCTCCTCCCTTCTCCACACACTGTTGGCAGGCAGTGCGTGAAACTGTGTGTGGAGAGGAGCTGTCAAAATTGAGACTGAATGTCGGGCTGGGCGGAACCCAGCTATCCAACACAAGCCAATGGGATGGGATCTGGGCAGGCCGATACATGCATGTGGCCCGCCCCTTCCTTATGCTGCCCAATCATTGGCTGGATAGCTGCTGAGTCCCGCCCACCTCTGACATCACGCTGAATTTGTCAACTCTTCTCTTGCTCTATACAGATTCACACGCTGCAGCACTGCAGAGAGCATTCAGTTTCACAGTTACACGATCGGCTGGGCCAGTTAGTGCCATCGACCAGTGCCACCTGCCAGTGCCAGTTAGTGCCACCTGTCAGTGCCAAATGCAAGTGCACTCCAGTGCCACCTGCCAATGCCAGTTAGTGCCACCTGCCAATGCCATCTGCAACTGCCAGTGCCAACAGTGCCACCTGCCAGTGCCACTTGCCAATGCCAGTTAGTGCCACCTACCAATGCCATCTGCCAGTGCCACGCAGTGCAATCCAGTGCCAACTGCCAACCATTGCCACCTGCCAGTGCCAATTAGTGCTGCCCATCAGTGCCACCTGTCAGTGCCCATCAGTGCCACCTGTCAGTGCCCATCAGTCAAGGAGAAAAAAAAAAAACTTATTTGCAAAAATCTTAAAACAAAAATTTTTTATTTTTATTTTTTTTTTTTTAATATTGTCCATTTTTCTCTTAGCATCCGGCATGAGCAATTCTTATTGCCCGATGCCCCACACATGCAGTTCTGGGCGCTGGGCAGAGGATTTAAATAACTGGCTCCTAGATTCTAAGCAAATTTGTCAAGCCCTGCGCTAACATACACATTCTAGGGCCAATTTACAGACAGGAAAAGCACGCAGGCACATGGAGAACATGCAAATTCCAGGCAGATGGTGTCATGGTCGGGATTTGAACCAACCTTATCGATTGCTAGGTGAGCGGGCTAACCACTACACCACTGTGCTGCCCGTATATAGCGACAAGTTTTGTGCAGCACTTTACTTCAGGGCAGACAGTACAGTTACAACACAATTTAATACAGGAGGAATCACAGGGGCCTGCTTGTTAGAGCTTACAATGTAGAGGTTAATGCCTACTACACACAATCATAAAATCAGACGAAAAATAGCGCTTTCGAAGACAATCATGTGATTATCTGACCTTTAGTATACAGCTTTAGAGAGCTGATAACAACATTTAATGTAAAATGATCCAAAGGGACAAACATATTTCTTGTACGACACCAGAATGTATGATTTTCATTTAATCAGTACAGTATTCGCCTGAAAAATATTAGAAGAGCAAGACTTTACATGCTCAGAAACAAAATACATTTTCAAGTTTTTGTAACCTCTTAATTTTCAATATGAGACTAGCATGCAAAAAGAAATAAAAAAAATTGTCCGATCATCGCCTGTATGGTGCTTTAACTAGAGAGTTTGAAAATGACAATAGCCTCTATAAAAATAAAAAAAAATAAAAAAAAAGCTAAGAGGTGTAAAACTTAAAAGGTGAGAGATAAAGTACCCTACACCTCACTCATTCACCATGCTCCAAAAACACCCCAGAAAAGAGAAATGCTGCCTGCGCCCCTGCTCAAGCATGCCCCTCCACTAACCTATATCACTCACATACAAGGGAAAAGAGGTAGATTAAAAAAATACCAGCCTCCTTACATTGGTGCCTGACTCCCCCATCTCTGCCAGATCTAGTTCAGACATGGCTGTGGACACTCTGCCAACCATCCGACTCTCCTACATGCTGGCTGTATAACAGGCTCCACCCAAGCACCTGTGTCCACCCACCTGGTCCCTATAGGGTGTTACAGATCTAGTACCACCATGACTGGGATGCAGACCACAAGAAATGGCAGTCCCAGGCTTCTTACACCATTATAGCCAGTAATAAAGCTCTTCCTGGAGGGGTTCCTAGGGCAATACAAGACTGAGAGGGGGTCCCCTAAATGCAGAGCCGACCTATCTTCTGCCCTAGGAACTAACCATTCCCCAGGATCTCTGCTCCCATTAAGGCAACACTGCATCCAGGTGGCATCTGCCACCTAGCAGGACAGCCTGATAGAGAGTAAAATGTAAACAATAGATGTGATCCTATCTGGCTTGGAGGAAACACATAAAACTGAGGGACCTGGGAGATTGTGTGCTACTTATAACATGGATCTCATGTGTTTTCTGTCTAGAATTGTACACGCTACATTAATTGTTCTTTATTTGCCATCTTTTTCCCCGCGAAAGTGGAGTTCTTTTATACCAACTTTTTCCCGCTGAACAAACGGCCGGGTGGGTAACTTGCCACTCTGAGTGGACGTTCAGGAACGTCCCTCAGAACGAGGCTGCGCAGCGGCACGATCGCAATGCGTTCATGTCCTCCAGTCGTGGCACATCTTCGATCCGCAGAGAGGCTGTGATTGGCTCTTCTGATCACATGATGGGTGTGTCCAATCAACACCAAGGTGTCATGTATACAGAGCAGGCTGTCAGAAGATCGGCTGTGCTTCTCCTCACATGGAGCCCATCAGTGAGGAGAAGGCAAGCTGGTCTGTGTTGCAGGCAGGAATCATTGAGTGTACAGCACTTTACACTCACTGAGAACACAGCAAGTGTCTCCACAATGTGTCCCCACACAGTAAAAAACATCCCTGCGCACATCTGTCCCAGTGAAATAAGGCAAGGATTGGCTGTGTGTGTGTGTGTGTGTGTGTGTGTGTGTGTGTGTGTGTGTGTGTGTGTGTGGGTGTGTGTGTGTGTGTGCACATGAGAGACAAGCCTTGGTCCGTCCAATCCAATATAGCGAACAAGAGAAGAAACCTAGTACTCAAGGCACGGTGTAATCCCTCTGGGTTTTTAAAGGCAGACTAGGTACATGGCAAACATATTTATTGGAAACTAAATAAAATTGCAGTGGCAAGAGAGTTGCTTACAAAAAATAAATAAGCTCAATACAAAACATTGGCATGCAACTTAGTTGCCCTAGATATGTAATTAGGCTAGTGAGAATGCATGCTGCGAAAAATGACGCTTAACATGTTTCAGACCATGTCGTCCTGCCTCAGACTTAATGTCATTTGAAGCAATCTTAATATATTATATAATATAAAAATATAGTAGGGCTGCAACTAACGATTATTTTCATAATCGATTAGTTGGCCGATTGTTTCGATTAATCGAATAATCGGTTAATAACCTTAAAAAAAAAAAGCTAATTTTGCTGCGATTTGCATTTTTAATTTTTTTTTGGGCAATTTGTTGTTGGGCAGATTAAAAAAAACACAAATTGCTGCAGAAACGCATTATTACATTGCTTTTCTGCAGCTTCCCCATTGAAGTATATTGAACCAAAAAACCAAAATAGCCCCGTTTTGTATTAAAAAGTCCTTGTCTTTTCCAAATACGCAGCGGCTGAAAAAATCATGGATGTGAATGTGTCCCATAGGAAACCATGTAAATGAACTGTACTGTGTTTCTGCAAATAGCACCAAAAAACACAGAGGTGTGCCCCAGGCCTGAGATGTTTAGTAACATAATGGGGTTAAAAAAACTAAAATTAGTACAAAAAGAGCAAATAATCGCTACTGTAAGGGGTTCATTTTTTACTATGGGACAGTGAAAGTAATATTTACAGTAGACATTTGCTCTTTTTGTACTATAAAGGGCTAATTTAATTTTTTTAACCCCATTATGTTAGTGGCCGATTAATCGATTATGAAAATAGTAATCGATTAATTTCATAATCGATTAGTTGTTTCGGCCCTAAAATATAGCGAACATTAGTATGAATGTTGATAATGAGTAACAATGTAATTCAGTATTAAATTCTCATTAGAGTAATAATTTCCACAGAAAACGTCATGTCTGCACATGTGATGATTTTATTATAGCATTAGAGATTGCACTTACACAGGTGAGCTGATCACTGATTGACAACCAAGATGGAAAATGGCTGGATTCTTGGGCTGGAAAGAACAGCCAGATCAGGATCCAAACGGTAAGCGGTCAGGGGGCGGGAGCACGATCAATGGTGGGAGATGGGAATTGAAGTACCGGGACCAACTGCAAAAACTCCCACCAACAAAGACTGGCCACTGAGCAATAACGTGCGGTACTTGTAGCAGGAGGTAACAGTTATGTCTCTAGGGATAAAAAAATTTCCAAAAACTTGACATGTTCAAAAGACTCATTATGCCTCATAGAATGTACATTGGGGTGTTTGCTTTCCAAAATTGGGTCATTTAGTGGGCTTTTCCATTGTCTTGGTACTCAAGGGCCTTCAAAAAAGCGTGATATGTAGTCGGGACACTAGATGTGTAATTTATGCTCCCAGAACTCCTGAAGGTGATACTTGGATGTTGTGCTTCTATCTGGCCAGGCTGTGGAAAAGTCTCAGATGTGTGGTATTGCCATACTCAGGAGTAGCAGAATGTGTTTTGGTGTGTAATTACAAGTATGCCTATGCAGTGTGTGAGATCACTTAATAGGACAACTTTGTGGAAAAAAATAAAAAAAATAAATAAAAAAAAAACACCATTCATTTCAAGTATTGTAGGAAAATATTACAACTTCATAAAAAAAATTAAAAAAAATAACTCTCACCATGGCTCTTACTAAACGACAGACTGCCTACTTTCTAAAAATGGGTAATTTCGATATTTGTACTATCCTGACATTTTAGGGCTCCAAATGAGGTCGTCAGTACATCAGGATTGATCAATTTACAAATGATATGCAGCATAGATTGTAGACTCACACAAACCAATTATCATCCACTTATTAGGATTTTTTTAACCAAAGACATGTAGCAGAACACATTTTAGCCACAATTTATGCTGACATTTTATTTTATTGGATATTTTTTTAAAACAAAAGAAAATATTGTTTTTTTCGTTTTTGCTTTTATTGCAAAAATAAAAAACCCAGTGGTGAATCAATACTGCCAAAAGAAAGCTCTATTTGTGTGAAAAAAAATGATAACATTTCATTTGGGTACAATTTAGCATGATGGAGTACTTAAAGTGTGAGTGCACTGAAAGCTGAAAATTGGTCTGGGCAAGAAGGGGGTGAAAGTGCCCAGTACTGAGGTGGTTGAAGTAGAACTAAGGGCAAAACTTTCTTTCCCCCCCATTTAGGATAGCGTTTAACCACTTGCCGCCCACCATATAGCAATATGATGTCAGCAAAATGGTTGCGATATCCTGACCAGACATCAGGATATCAAGCCGCTGGGTGCCTCTCAGTGCCCATCAATGCCACCCATAAGTACCAATCTGTGCAGCTTATCAGTGCCCATCAGTGAAGGAGAAAAAAAAACGTATTTATAAAACATGGAAAAAAAAAAGTTTGTTTTAAAAAGGTTTGCCTTTTTTTATTTGTTTAGCAAAATATAAAAACCGCAGAGGTGATCAAATACCACCAAAAGAAAACTATTTGTGGGAACAAAATTATAAAAATTTTGTTTGGGTACAGTGTAGCATGACCGCACAATTATTTAAAAAGCAACAGCGCTGAAAGCTGAAAATTGGCCTGGGCAGGAAGGTGCGAAAGTGCCCTGTATTAAAGTAGTTAACCACTTAAAGTGGTTGTATACCCAAATTTTTAACTTTTACCTACAGGAAAGCCTATAATAAGGCTTACCTGTAGGTAAAAAAAATATCTCCTAAACATGTACGGTTTAGGAGATATCCCCCTCGGTATGCGCCGCTGACTGCAGCAGCGCATGTGCACAAGGGGATTCTTGGCCTGAAAATCCGGCAGTGGCCGGCGGCCGGAATGAAATCTCCCGCGCGTATGCACGGGAGTGACGATATCGCGGCTCCGGCCACTAACAGCGCCGGAGCCGCGATACCCGGAAGAAACGCCGAGGGAGCATGTCGGCTCCCTCGGCGTGGATCGGGCCAGATGTCGGGGCCTCGTTCTAAGGTAAGTATTTCATAATGAGCTAGTATGCGGTGCATACTAACTCATTATGCCTTTTGCTTTGCAGGTTTAAAAAAAAAAAAAAATGTGCGGGTTTACTACCGCTTTAAGGACAGAGCCTCTTTCTGAGATTTGTTGTTTACAGGTTAAAAACATTTTTTTTGCTAGAAATTTACTTAGAACCCCCAAACATACTTTTTTTTTCTAACAACCTAGAGATTGTACAATTCTAGACAGATTGCAATACTTTGTCACACCGTATTTACGCAGTGGTCTTACAAGCGCACTTTTTTTGGGAAAAAAAAACTTTTTTGAATTAAAAAAAATAAGACATCCGTAAAGTAATACCAATTTTTTATTTTTTTTTATATTGGGAAAGATAATGTTACGCGAGTAAATTGATAGCAAACATGTAACGCTTCAAAATTGCGCCCGCTCGTGGAATGGCGGCAAACCTTTACCCTTAAAAAGCTTCATAAAAAAAAAATTCTACAGGTTGCATGTTTTGAGTTACAGAGGAGGTCTAGGGCTAGAATTATTGCTCTCGCTCCACCTATCGCGGGGAAACCTCACATGTGGTTTGAACACAGTTTTCATATGTAGGTGTTACTCACGTATGCGTTTGCTTCTGCATGCAAGCTCGTCTGGTCTGGGCAAGTTTAAAAAAAATGTTTTCCTTATTTTACCTTTTTTCACTGTTCTCTATAAAAAAAGAAAATTGTGTCACTTTTATTCCTATTAAACATCCCTTGTAATAGGAAAAAAAGCATGACAGGACTTCTTAAATACGAGATCTGGGGTCAAAAAGATCTCATTTACACTAAAATGCAATAATAAATAAAATAAAATTTATTTTTAATAGCTTACCTGTAAAATACTTTTCTTTCAAGTAGATCAGGGAACACAGAGCTAGAGTAGTTACTATGTGGGTTATAGGCCACTTAAGGTGATATGCACTGGCACGCCCTAAATTAAAAAGTGCACTCCCTATATAACTCCTTCCACTGGTGGGAGAAACTCAGTTTTGTAGCCAAGCAATACACGTGTATACCAAGAAGGGAGGGACCTCTGTGTTCCGTGATGTAGTTCAAAGAAAAGGATTGTACAGGTAAGCTGTTATAAAAATCCTATTTTCTTATCGTACATAACGGGACACAGAGCCATAGTAGTTACTATGTGGGATATCCCATAGCAATGCCAACTGAAGGGAGGGCGATAGACACAACAAAGTAGGGCACCAAGAGACTAGAGCACTCATACAGCAACCTGCAGTACACTGTGCCCAAAGGTGATGTCCTTATGCCTTTTACATCTACATGATAGAATCTGAAAAATGTATGGCCTGAAAACAAAGTTGCCCAAGAAGCAATAACAGCCCTGGTGGAGTGCGCTTTAATATGATAAGGAGGAATTTTCCCTCTTTAAACCATCAGTTTGAACAATCAGTTGACAAATTCATTTAGAAATACATTTCGATGCTGCCTGTCCTCTTTTAGGACCATCTGGCAACATAAACATGACATTTGTTTACCAATCCGAATGGTCACTTTCAATAGACCTTGACCGTTCTCACCACATCAAAAAAATTTAGTGACCTTTCTTCCACAGAAACGAAGTTCTGGAAAAAAAATGAAGGCAGAACAATATATTGGTTTAATGAAAACCCCATACTACCTTCAGTAAGAATTCAGGATGAGGCCGCAATACAGCCTCATCCTTATAAACAACCAAAACAGCTCCTTACAAGAAAGGGCAGCCAACTCTGATACTCTTCTTGCAGAAGATATGGCAACCAAGAAAATTATTTTTTTCCCCTGTCAAGAGGACCAAGGGAATATCTCATACTGGCTCCAAAAAAATGCTCCTTTAAGCCGACAGGACTAAAATTAAGTCCCAAGGGTTCAGGGGTGACCACACTGGAGAATTAAACCGCTTTACACCCTAAATAAAGTTACGAACCAAAGAGAGGGAAGCAAGTGGTTGATGAAAAGAAAGACCGATAAGGCTGACAACTGGCCATCGATAGTACTCAAGGCCAGCTTAATTTCTAATCCCATCTGTAGGAATTCAAGGATCCTACCTATGACATTTCCTGGGGTGCCAATCTTTCAGAAAGTGGGTCTCAATAGCCAAACCGCTAAATTTAGCGTTACTAAGGTAGGATGGAATACCAGACCTCGCAGGAGAAGGTCTGGCCATAGTGGTAGGGTCCAAGGGTCCCCCACTGCCATCTTTACGATCTCGGCAAACCAAGATCTCCTGGGCCACATGAATCACCTCCTTCCCTTCTTTGTTGATCCTGCAAAAGAGGCGCGGAAGCAGCAGAATAGGAGGGAACGCATAGATCAGTAAAAAACTGATCCAACAGAAAAAAAATCAAGGCATCCGTTTCGTGTGCCATCAGATCCCTTGTCCTTGACACAAAGGTCCACATCCAGAACTCCCCTTTTGGTATATCAACAGAAAAAAGTCAGGGTGAAGGAACCATTCTCCCAGGAACAATTGTTGGAGACTCCAGTAGTCCACCTGTCAATTCACTATTACTGCAATGAAAATTGCTAATAGGCAAGGAATGTTGTTTTCTGCCCAAGATAGAATATGATACACCTCTTTCTCATATCCCCCTGGTTAATGATAAAAGCCACAGCTGTGGCACTGTCGGATTTGATCCTGATAGGACAATCCCATAGTTTGAGCATCCAGGCCTCGAGGCCCAGGCGTACTGCCCGAATCTCTAGAACAGTGATAGGGAACCTTGGCACTCCTGATGATTTGAAACTACATTTCCCATGATGCTCCACTACACTGCAGAGTGCATGAGCATCATGGGAAATGTAGTTCCAAAACATCCGGGGTGCCAAGGTTCGCCATCACTGCTCTAGAATATTGATGGACAAGGTCATCACCGATTTGGACCATTTCCTTAGGACAGATGCTTCTTCCAAGGATGCTCCTCAGCCCCGAAGGCTGGCGTCTGTTACCACCTTCCAGGTAACTGGTAGAAAGGATTTTTCTTTTTGAAGATTCTTGGATATCAACAACCAATTGGGGCCCTGATGCACATTGGGGAATAAATGCATTGGGAAGCCCAGAGCTTGGGCCTTCTTGTTCCCAGTTGACAGCATACTGTTTTGCAGCAGTCTTAAATTAAACCACGCATAAGGAACGGTCTCGAAAGAAGCCACCATCTTTCCTAACAAATCATGCAAAGCCGAATAGAAGGATTCTTCTTTGACTTGAGTAACTTAATCAGTTCCCTTATGGAACCGATTCTTTCCTGGGGAAAAAAAACATCCTCTTCCGAGCTGCATCAATGATCAGCCCAAGTACTGTAACCTCCTTGATGGATTTGAGGGGGATTTCTCTAAGTTGAGAATCCAACCTAGGTATTCCAGGTAGTTAACTACTGTGACCAAAGTTTGGATTAAGCGGGCTACCGAACTGATCTATGAAGAGAAGATCTAAGAAGGCTAGTATTGTTATACCTTGAGCCCTTACCCAGGATAAAGGAGCCAGGACCTTTGTAAAACACTCGAGGTGGAGTAGCTAGACCGAAAGGCAGAGCTACAAACTGAAAAAGAAGATTTTTAACCTTGAAGCGTATACATTTTTGGTGGGGGGGGGGGGCGCACATGGAAAAGAGCATCCTTGCTGTCGATAGATGTCCTTGTAGGACAGAGACTATGGATCGGATTGATTCAATGCAAAAAGAACGGATATTCGAAACTGGTTGAGATCTTTGCGATCTAAAATGGGTCCTTCATCCCTGTATGGTTTTGGAACCGTAAAAAAAGGTTGGAATAAAAACCTAATCTTTACTCTACCAAGGGGGCCACCAATAACACTCTGAGATAAGAGATGATCCAAAGCTAGAAAGAGACTTTTCACTGGATCTCTGGGAACATTTTAATCTAAAAAAACAAGGAGACGGGAACTCTGACACTGTTCCTGCCAGAACCTTGAAAACTGTAGAAGCCTTCCCCCCACTTGAGCTAGCGAGGGGCGATCTTTAATAAGGCTTTAGTATTTTGTTTTGTGGGTTACCTCCCCTGGGTCCTCACTTGACCCTGGGACTGACCCTGAGGTTTACCTCTTGAATCCTGCCGGAGAAGGCCATTGTGACTGCCTGGAGGCAGATGCCCCTGGCACTGGAGAAACAGCACATTTAAAAGAAAAAATGATTCAACTTCTTAACCGGAAAAAGGGGAACTTTTCCCACTAGAAATTCTTTGGATATACTTATTCAGATTGTTTCCAAATTACCGTTCACCATAAAAAAGGGAAACTGGCCAAGAGCTTTTTGCATGGCGCTTCAGCTGACCATCTTTCAACCATAGGATTCTATGCACATGTACCAGCATTAGCATGAGCCGTGAGGCCCGGAGAATAGAATCCATCATAGTACTGTAAAACAGAACTCTTCTGATATGCCGGCCAAACCCTGGGCCTGCTGATCAGGAATAACTGAGTACCTCTAGAAACTGGTCCTTTAACCGGTTCCCGACCAGCGCAAGCTGATGTATGTCGGCAGAATGGCACGGGCAGGCATACTGGCGTAGAGGTCGACCGATATGGGTTTTTCTCTGGCCGATGCCGATGCCGATATTTAGAAATCATGGCGGCCGATAGCCGATATATGATGCCGATTTTTTTGGGCCGATATGTTAGGCCGATTTTATTTTATTTATTTATTTTTAATCCCCCTTGATCTAACACACCTTTCCCACTGGGGCGTTTTTTAAGGCGCTTTTGGGCTAAAAATAAAAAAATGGCTCCCCTGCAGTCTGCGTGAAAGACAGAGTGCTTTCACACAGAGGCGATGCGCTGGCAGGATCTTAAAAAAAAAAGTCCTGCAAGCAGCACATTTGGAGTGGTGTACACCGCTCCTCCACCACTCCTGCCCATTGATATGAATGGGCACCACTGCCGAAGCGCATGCAATGCGATTTGGCAGCAGTGCTTCATGGGCGCATTTAACCTCTTCCTTGGCCGCTAGCTGGGTTATATGTGCCCCACTAGCAGCCAAATAGCACTGCTAAAATGATGGTAAAGAGCCGCTAAAACTTGCGTTTTGCCATCAACGCCTGCCAGCTCCAGTGTGAAAGCAGTCTTCATAAGTGATACAGAAAATGTATTACACTTAAACATTTATTAAACAAAACAAACCTCCAATCAGTTTACTTGTATGTATGATTTAGATTAAAAAAAAAAAAAAAAAAACTACCGTATTTGCCGGCGTATAAGACGACCCGGCATATAAGACGACCCCCTAAAAACCTGCACAGTTAAAATGTTTTGCCCGTACTCACCGTTTAAGACGACCCCCCATTCCGAGGCTTCCGACGCTTCATATCCCTCTTCTTCGTTCTTGCTGGAGCCATTTCCTTCTTCCTTCTTGCTGGTGCTGGAGCCAATCACGGCGAGCAATGTATTCTATTAATGAATACAAAGCCTGCTGGGATTGGCAGAGGCTGTTACATCATCAGCCCGCGCCTCACTCTCAAAGCCAATCGGAGCAGGCTACTGTGTGTAGCCTGCTCGGATTGGCAGAGATTGCTACTCCAATCCGAGCAGGCTCTGTATTCATTTGAATACATCGCTCACTGGGATTGGTTCAGTGGTATATACTGTATGTAGCCGAAGCTACATACAGTATTACCGGACATCTAGAAGGCATCCCAGCAGCTGACCCGGCGTATAAGACGACCCCTCCTTTTTGCTCAGTTTTTTTAAGTGTAAAAGGTCGTCTTATACGCCGGAAAATACGGTATATATTAAATAAAAACAGGTAGTCAAAACTTTTGGACAAAAAAAAAAAAAAAAATGGGCTAACTTTACTGTTTTTATTTTATTTTTATTTTTTAAATGGTGTATTTTTTTCCCAAAAAAATGCATTTGAAAGACCTCTGTGCAAATGCCGTGTGACATAAAATATTGCAACAACCGCTATTTTATTCCCTAGGATCTCTGCTAAAAAAATATATATCATTTTTGGGGGGTCTAAGTGATTTTCTGGCAGAAAATACAGGATTTTTACTTGTAAGCAACAAGTGTCAGAAAAGATTTAGTCTTTAAATGGTTAAACTGAGAACTCTACACACTGAGATGACTTCATTCATTCAAGTGTAAACATTGTATCATTTTGTTCTTTTCTTGGCAGCCTGCCCAGAGAGGAGGAAAGGGTTGCTATGACGACTCAGTCAACTTGCACTGACTTCTATACAGAAGTCATTTCAAAGTCCCACTGTAGTTCTAAATCACAATCGGCCGATGCCGATTATTTAAAAAACGGCAAATATCGGCCGATATATCGGTCGACCTCTATACTGGCGTACAGGTACGTCCAATCTTCAATGCCGCCCTGCCATCGAGAGCGCGCCGCCCTGCCATCGTGATAGTGTGCCGGTCAGGACCCCCGTGAGTCCGGTCGCGGGTCCCGCGGACTCGATCGCTGCGGGCATACCTGAGATCGTCTCACGGAGCGGCCGAATGAAGAAATGCCGTTGTAAACAGAATTTCTCCATTCTGCCTAGCAACTAGTGACGCTGATCTCTGCTCCATGTGATTGGAGCAGAGATCAATGTTAACTAAATGAAAGCCCAACCCCCCCACAGTTAGTAACACACCCCTAGGAACACTTAACCCCTACACTGCCACAGACTGGTTAACCCCTTCACTGCCAGTGTCATTTACACAGGAATCACTGCATTTATATAGCAGTGATTACTGTATAAATGACAATGGTCCCAAAAATGTGTCCACCACAATGTCGCAGTCACAATAAAAATCGCTGATCGCCGCCATTACTAGTAAAAAAAAAAAAAAAAAAAAATAAAATTAATAAAAATGCCATAAAACTATCCCTATTTTGTAAACGCTATAACTTTTTGCGCAAACCAATCAATTGCTTATTGCGATTTTTTTTTACCAAAAATATGTAGAAGAAATACGTATCGGCCTAAACTGAGGGGAAAAAATGTTTTTTTATATATTTTTGGGGGATATTTATTATAACAAAAAGTAAAAAATTAGTTTTTTTCCAAAATTGTCGCTCTCTTTTTGTTTATAGCGCAAAAAAAAAACAAAAAAAAACGCAGGGGTGATGAAATACCACCAAAAGAAAGCTCTATTTGTGGGAAAAAAAGGACGTCAATTTTGTTTGGGAGCCACGTCGCACAACCGTGCAATTGTCAGTTAAAGCGATGCAGTGCCGAAACGCAAAAAGTGGTCTGGTCTTTGACCAGCAAAAAGGTCCGGTCTGTAAGTGGTTAAGAACTGAGATACTCTGAACGCCAGCGCAGGTTTGAATGACTAAGGCCTCATGCACACGAGACGCAGGTGAAAACTCTGCTCAAAAAAAGATGAAACGCGTGTTTTGCCGCGTTTATAAAGATAACATCGTGTAGACCCTCCCCAAGCTCTCAAAGCATGTTTTTTTTAACTATTTCTGCTAATTTGATCAGAGTGAGCAGCAGCAGCATAGAGAGCAGTTGTACACTTGCATTTGCCTCTCTTTCTGTGGTATATATTTTGAAATGGATCCCATATTGAATATATGTCAGGAAATGCTCCCGATGTTGCTCTTGATGAGACAGCAACGTCGTCGCAAATTTCGTGAGAAGTCCAGAGTCAGAGCTCGTTGATATTGGACCCATCCGTTAATGGGACAGCGAATGTCCGTTGGATATTTCACAAGCATGTATGTGCAGCTGCGTACCTACCCCGACAAGTTTTTTTAATTTTAGCCGGATGTCCATTGTCACATTTGATCTGCTCTTAGAAAAAGTACGACCTGGTCTGACATTCGTGGACACAAATATGAGAAACTGTGTCACCAGAGGAATGTCTGTTGGTAACGATCAGGTATGTGTATTGTTTTCATTATTTCTAATATAAAACATTAAAATAGTTAATTATTTATTTTTTAATCTTAATATATGTTTATTCATTTTTTCTAGTTTCAAATTGTTTTATTTAAAATCAAATCTATGTTAAATTTAAAACAATTATAAAAAATCTAATTATTTGGCCAATTTTTTAATATATTTTTTATCGTGAAATATGTACTGATTAATATATTTTAATTCTTTGCTGCTGTATATGGTAGTATAACACACAGGGGCTGTGTGTGACGGCGCGCGACGGGAAACACACAGCTATTGAAATTAAAGTTGTGATGTTCCCGGCGCTCTATTCAACCAGACGGCTCTCTTCACTGCAGAGGGGCATAGCTGGCAGCATCAGTGGGGGGGCATAGCTGGCAGCATCAGTGGGGGGGCATAGCTGGCGGCATCAGTGGGGGGCAACGCTGGCGGCATCAGTGGGGGGGCAACGCTGGCTGCACTTATCTCTTTTATTATGTCGCCAGTCTCTGACCACCTCCTGTACCATGTCCCCAGTCTCTGACCATCTCCTGTATAAAAATATTTTTTAAAAACAGTCATTTTCGGTATCGGTGCTGTTTCGGTATCGGTTTCGGCCTAGTGTATTTTTCATTTTCGGTATCGGCACCAAAAAACCCATTCGGTGCATCCCTAACACCCAACCCCAATGACCAAATTACATTGCCGCAGATGGTCACAGTTGACTTTGAGGCCATGTATCTCTGATGCAGAAAAGTGCATGACATTTTGCGACCCGACTTTGGGGCCCCCTATCTCGGGGTCACTTGGTGATAGGAACCCCAAATTTGGATATGTTGTAGTGCTAGATCCAGTGTCTGCATACAAAATTTGAGGTTCCTGGCAATAAGTGGCCCCAAGATATGGGCCCCCAAATTCGGGTCACAAAATGTCATTCTTAGATCATATTTCTGAGTTTTCAGGTCCAAAAAATTGGGTTCCTTTAAAAACACATATAAACGCAAACGCGTTTTGCGTCTGAAACGTGGACATTTTTGCTTCTGAAACCATTTTTTTGCTTCTGGAAAAACGAGGTTAAACGCAACTGAATAAAAACGGCAAAAAACGAGACTTTGTGCATGGACACATAGGATAGCAGTTCAGGGGCAGTTGAAAAAAAAATGTCCAACTGAATCTGAACACGCGTTTAACTGCGTCTCGTGTGCATGAGGCCTTAACCTGCAAGCGAAATATAGTTTTTTTCGATTAAAAAGGAACTCCAACTTCTTATCTGTTGGACCCTTTCGGGTTAAGCCTATAAGTATTGTCTACTGGACAAGTCAGGCTTTTGTTTACAGAGGATATAGCAGTGTTAATTGCTGCAACTTCACAAAAAAACCCTTCCTCCATAGAATAAAGCATTGAGAACTTTTTCAGAGGAAAAAAAAACAAAGTTAGACTTAACAGTAAGGGCCGGTTCACACTGCAGGCGATGCGAGGCGACACCGACTTGCCTCACCACGACCTGCCGCGACCTCAGCGGCAACTTGCAGATGACTTCTGTATAGAAGTCAATGCAAGTCGCCCCGAGGTCGCCCAGAAGTAGTACAGGAACCTTTTTTCTGAGTCGGAGCGACTCGAGTCGCTCCTCTCAGAACGGTTCCATTGTACAGAACGGGGGCGACTTATCACACTGCGGCGAGTCGTGTCGCCTCGCATCGCCCGCAGTGTGAACCGGCCCTAACTTGTTTTCCAGAAGTCTTTCAGGACAGCATGGGTTCCCCATGATTAAGTCAAGTGAATGATGAAACATGTCAGGCGTGGCTACTAGGTAACAGAGTGAGAGGATCCATTGGACGGCTCACGTCTCTCTTCACCAAGGTGCTGACGAGGCCAAGGAGCGGTGAGAGATTTAAAGAGTGTGTCTCGCATACCCTGGGTCCACTAAAAATCACCAATGCTTTGGCAATCAGCTGTGTTAAAGTGTGCTGTGGTTTGACTTATTTGGCGTGGTTACAAGTTTTTAAATGTGAGTGTAACTTAAGAGGATCTTCTTATGTGTGATTAAAAGTTTTTTACGGTATCACGCTATGGGAGCATTTCCTTTTTTCTATTTCATGAGAGCACTGTCTATGAAAGTGTCAATTGGGTCAGCTTTTCTCCCGCTGAAGTGAAGGATTGTATGCCTGTCATCCACATCCCTGCAAAAAGGGTTTGGAAAGCGCTTTTCTGCCAAACACATTGAGTGTGAGGCTGATTTAGTCGGTGAGTTAATTCACATAAGGGGAAGAGGAATCACATTTCACAGCGGTGTGGTGAAGGAAAGGCGGTTTGAGAGAGAAAAAAACACTTATCAATATTGCTTGTTAAAGTGAAATATGTTTTGAAGACTCACGGTCTTTTGCAACATTGTATGAACACTGCATATGCTCTGCAGTACTCCCTGAGGAGTGTTTAAAAGTATAGTGTGAACTATTACTTATTCACTGGGTTATTTTATTTAATGTTTATTATTAACAAAATTAATGTATACAATTTTTTTTTAGCTATATCTGATGCACTTTGTAGTATATTTAGTGGTGTAATAGTCACTTGGTTTAGCGCCATGTGTTTCAATTATTTATAATAGGAACAAATACACAGAAATTAAAGAGGGATTCCACCTACAAAAAAAAATAATATTAAAAGCCAGCAGCTATAAATACTACAGCTGCTGACATTTAATAAATGGACACTCACCTGTCCCAGGGTCCAGCGACGCCGGCAGCCGAGGCCGATCGATCGGCTCTCGGCTGCCGCCACCATTCTAGGTGAGGGAATCAGGAAGTGAAGCGAATCGGCGTCACTTCCCGGTTCCCTACTGCGCATGCGCGAGTCGCGCAGCAGGAATTGTCCGCGCTGTCTCTGGGACCCATGTGTGTCCCAGCAGACAGCGCGGCAGGACAGGAAATGACAGACTCCCACAGGAGTCTATGCCCGGAAGTGGGTGTAAATACCTGTCTTTGACAGGTATCTCCACCCCCCCTCCCCCCTGAAAGGTGCCAATTGTGACACCGGAAAGGGGGAGGGTTCCAATCAGCGGAAGTTCCACTTTAGGGTGGAACCCCGCTTTAATAAACGTATTCATATTTTTGTGATAATTGGAGATTTGCTATGTGGGATTGTTCTTCAGTAGGCCCCACTTTTTTCTGCCTCCATCTGTTTGAGACAGGCTTTGTTTTTTTTATTGCATTTTTAGGGGTTGGAGTGTAACCACTTATATTTGGTATATATATTTTACATGTGTAAGCAAGTCTCTCTTTTCATAATTATATAATTCAAATACTCGGAGGAAGGTAAATCCCTCTTTGAGACCTGTACTACTAAAATCAATCCCAGATAGAGGTCATGTGCTGACTCACAACACAGAGATAAACACACCTAAAATGCCACCCTTACGTTTGCTTCCCCCCCACTCCATTCTTTTCTTCCCCTTTCCTGCACTTGTCTTTTCTTTTGCTTCTTCACTTTGGTCGCTACCACCAATTCATTCAGCTTACCCTTTAGATGAGATAACTACTCGGAGACTAGAGACATGAACTACCTGCCATCTTTACCTCATTTATAAAATAGATTTACGTAGATGAGCGAGAACTGTACATGTCATGAAACCCTCAACATGCATACTGAATGTTCTGTTGTACATTACTACCTACTGTGACATGATTAGGAGGCTGCGACCTTCACTGTTTAACCACTTAATAACCGCCCTATAGCCGAATGACGGATTTAGGGCGGTTTCTTAACTGTGGGAGGCCGTCATATGACGTCCTCCCAGAATTCCGCTCTCGCGCGCCCCCCTGGGGCGCGCACTCGAGAGCATCCGTGACTGCCGGGTCCACAGGACCCGGCGCATCACGGATCACGGTAAACGGCCGCTCGTCACGGCCGTTTACCACGTGATCGCTCCGTCAAATGACGGAGTGATCACTTGTAAACAAACCGGCGTCATGTTATGACGCCGGTTCCTCCCTCCCCCTCTCTGTACCGATCGGAACAGCGGAGGGGGAGGAGATCGGTGTCAGCAGCGATGTGGGCTGCATCTGCAGTGCCCACATCGCTGCTCACCGAAAATTAACCCAATACCCTGCCATTACTCTGCATTACCCTGCAATACCCTGCAATACCCTGCAATACCCTGCATTGCCCTGCATTGCCCTGCAACGCTCTGCAACGCTCTGCAACACCCACCAATACCCTGCAACACCCACCAATGCCCTGCAACACCCACCAATGCCCTGCAACACCCACCAATGCCCTGCAACACCCACCAATGCCCTGCAACACCCACCAATGCCCTGCAACACCCACCAATGCCCTGCAACACCCACCAATGCCGCGCAACACCCGCCAATACCGCGCAACACCCGCCAATACCGTGCAACACTCTGCAATGCTCTGCAACACCCTCCAATATCCTGCAATGCTCTGCAACGCAATACTCTGCAACGCCATACTCTGAGATACCCAGCCATACTCTGATATACCCAGCCATAGTCGGTGATACCCTGCAATAGACACCCCCCCCCCTCCCGCCGCCCTCCGGTGCTTCTACCGACTCGCCAATACTATCAAATCCAGAATCTTTTTTTTTTTCAGGCTTCCCAGCTTAGAGGTGAGATGCGGGGTCTTATTGACCCCACATCTCACTGTAAAGAGGACCTGTCATGCCATATTCCTATTACAAGGGATGTTTACATTCCTTGTAATAGGAATAAAAGTCATCAAGAAATTTATTTTTGGGGAAAAAAATGTCAAACTAAAATAAAGTAAAATTAACAATAACATTTTTTTATTTTTTTTTTAAAGCGCCCCTGTCCCCATGTGCTCGCATGCAGAAGCGAACGCATACGTAAGTCCCGCCCACATATGAAAACGGTGTTCAAACCACACATGTGAGGTATCGCTGCGTACATTGGAGCGAGAGCAATAATTCTAGCCCTAGACCTCCTATGTAACTCAAAACATATAACCAGTAAAAAAAAAATTAAATCGTCGCCTATGGGGATTTTTAAGTAGCGACGTTTGGCGCCATTCCACGAGCCTGTGCAATTTTGAAGAGTGACATGTTAGGTATCGATTTACTCGGTGTAACTTCATCTTTCACATTATGCAAAAATTGGGCTAACTTTACTGTGTTTTTTTTTTTTTTTTTTTAAGCACAAAACAGTTTTTTTTCCAAAAAAAAGCATTCGAAAAATTGCTGCGCAAATACCGTGCGAGATAAAAAGTTGCAACGACCACCATTGTATTCTCCAGGGTGTTTGCTAAAAAAACATATATAATGTTTTGGGATTCAATGTAATTTTCTAGCAAATAAATGATGATTTTTACATGTAGGAGAGAAATGTCAGAATTGTCCTGGGTGCTCCAGAACGCCTGATGGCGCTCCCTGCATGTTAGGCCTCTGTATGTGGCCACACTGTGTAAAAGTCTCCCACATGTGGTATCGCCGTACTTGGGAGTAATAGCAGAATGTGTTTTGGGGTGTAATTTGTGGTATGCATATGCTGTGTGAGAAATAAACTGATAATATGACAATTTTGTGAAAAAAAAAAGTAAAAAAAATCTTGATTTTGCAAAGAATTGTGGGAAAAATGACAACTTCAAAAAAACTCATCATGCCTCTTACTAAATACCTTGGAATGTCTTCTTTCCAAAAAGGGGTCATTTGGGGGGTATTTGTACTTTTCTGGCATGTTAGGGTCTCAAGAATTGAAATAGGCCGTCAGTACTTCAGGTGTGATCAATTTTCAGATATTGGCACCATAGCTTGTGGACTCTATAACTTTCACAAAGACCAAATAATATCCACCAATTTGTACTTATTTTTACCAAAGATATGTAGTGGTATAAATTTTGGCCAAAATTTATGAAGAAAAAATTACTAATCTGCTAAATTTTATAACAGAAATGAAGAAAAATTCATTTTTTTTTACAGAATTTTCGGTATTTTTTCTTTTATAGCACAAAAAATAAAAAACCCAGCGGTGATTAAATACCACCAAAAGAAAGCTCCATTTGTGTGAAAAAAAAGGACAAAAATTTCATATAGGTCCAGTGTTGCATGACTGAGTAATTGTCATTCAAAATGTGAGAGCACCGAAAGCTGAAAATTGGTCTGGTTATTAAGGGTGTTTAAGTGCCCAGTGGTCAAGTGGTTAAAGTAATTACTGTAATCTTTAGGGCCTTGCCTCAAGTCTGAAAACTCAAAAATACATTTGGAAAAAAGAAAGGTGTCAGAACACACAGTACATCGCAGTTGTTGTGTATGGGACTGCATAGCCTGCATAGCCACAGACTGGTGAGGGTGCTCGCGCTGACCCATATCCACAGTCAATAGTGTCTACAATGGGCACGTAAGCATCAGAACTGGACCACGGAGCAATGGAAGGTGGAATCCTGGTCTGAATGGTTTGAGGAACACAATAACCCCTTTGAGGTATTGATTTGGACTCCAAATTCTCCAGATCCCAATCGAATTGAGCATCTGTAGAATGTGCTGGAAAAACAAGTCCAATCCATGGAGGCCCCACCTCGCAACTTGCAACATAATGGAAAATGTTTTTTTTGTTTTGTTTTTGATAGAGTGGAGAAGTATTAGTAAGGGCCGGTTCACACTGCAGGCGAGGCGAGGCGACTCCGACTTGCCTCACCACGACCTGCCGCGGCCTCAGCGGCGACTTGCAAATGACTTCTGTATAGAAGTCAATGCAAGTCGCCCCGAGGTCGCCCAAAAGTAGTACAGGAACCTTTTTTCTGAGTCGGAGCGACTCGAGTCGCTCCTCTCAGAACGGTTCCATTGTACAGAACGGGGGCGACTTGCGAGAGCGAGGCGAGTCGTGTCGCCTCGCATCGCCCGCTGTGTGAACCGGCTCTTAATTTTATTGCCGTCACGTGCCCGTTATGGAGATTCATCCTTGATTTCTCCTGTTTACCTTTAAAATTGAAAGTAAAAGAAAATCACAAATTTTGGATTGTCCCCAGAACAGTAATAAAGATTAACATTTTCCAACGGGGACAATATTTTTGTTAATTACCAGTAATTCCTTCACTTCGTGTTTTGGCTATGAGCCAGGAAGTGAAGGAAAATCTCCACAATGGGACACCGATGGGAAAAAACAAACCTTAGGCTGCTTTCACACCGACGGTCCAATCAGGTCCGGCTCTCAGCTTTTCAGGCAGACCTGATCAGACCACCAATTGTTCTCAATACATAGTGGTTATCAGCGGACACCTGCCGGGATCCAATCCGCCAAAGAGATGGGGGATCCATTCCCCATCCAGCCAGGGATTGGATGACAGTTGGATGGAAAAGGACAAGCAGTCCGTTTCCACCCAAGTGCTCAATAGAGGACAGCAGGGCTGTGTCCGTTCTGCATAGCAGCGCAGACACAAACCTGTCATCCGCCTGCTCAGTGGGGATAAGTGGAAAGATCCCCTGCTGAGCAGATTACAAAGTCCGCACAGGGTGAATGGGGCCTTGCAGGAGTTAGAACAGAAAATGAAAAAAAAAATACATTTACTTCTCACCGACTAGCCGACGTTGTTACACGGCAGCAGGTTGGCTCCCCTGCACAAAAAAGCGTATTTGTAAGGCAGCCACTTTAAGGTGTATAGGGGGCGCAACCGCCGCTTGACGTCGGAGCTGATGCTCGTGGCCGCGATTGCGTCTGACAGAGACAGAACCGGGATCTGTCAATGTAAAAAGACAGATCCTCGTTCTGACAGTGAAGTAGAGAGATCTGCTGTTCCTAGTAATCAAGAACATTCCCTGTCAGTCCCATCCTCTCTCCCCCCGCAGTTAGAAACACTCATGAGGGAACACATTTAACCCCTTGATCACCCTCTAGTATTAGCCCCTTCCCTGCCAGTGACATTTATACAGTAATCAGTGGCTATTTTTAGCTTTAATCGCTGTGTACACGTCAATGGTCTCAAAAAATAAAAAATGGTGTCCAATTTGTCCACCGCAATCTCACAGCCCCACTAAAAATCGCTGATCACCGCTATTACTAGTAAAAAAAAAAAAAACCCATAAATCTAGTACCTATTTTGATTATGCTATAACTTTTGCGCAAAGCAAACATACACTTATGTTTTTTTGTGGTCTGTGGATAGCGTAAAAAAAAGTGATCAAATACCACCAGAAGAAAGCTCAATTTGTGATGCAATTTTCAGTTAAAGCGACGCAGTGCCGTATCGCAAACAAATGGCCTGGTCATTAAGGGGGTGGCAAACCCTTCTGGTACCCAAGTGGTTAAAGGATCTTCTACTGATGGCTTGGTGCCAGATACCCCAGCATACCTGGACAGGTATAACGCAAAGTCCCAGAAGCAATGGGCAGCTATCGAGAGCCTGTCGGCTCGAATTTGACACGCTATTAGACCTTCGGCAATATGTAAGTGCAATCTTGTCTTTTAGTAAGTAAATAAACGTTCTATGGAATTACACTATGGAAGCCTTTTTATCCTTACACGGGAAATGTCTGACTGTTGGTAATACTGAGGACATCTGAAGTAGAGGATTCGGGATGCCTTGCTGCCAAGCACAGAAACCCGAGGCTGGGGTATAAGCCACCTGTGAATGTGATCTCCTTAACCGGTTCCCGACCAGCGCACGCCGATGTAAGTCGGCAGAATGGCACGGGCAGGCATATTGGCGTACAGGTACGTTCAATCTTAAATGCCGTCCTGCCATTGCGAGCGCGCCGCCGCGCTCGCGTGCCGGTCAGGATCCCCGTGAGTCCGGCCGCGGGTCCAGCGGACTCGATCACCGCGGGCATACCCACGATCGTCTCACGGGGCGGCTGAATGGAGGAAATGCCGTTGTAAACAGCATTTCCCCATTCTGCCTAGCAACTAGTGATGCTGATCTCTGCTCCATGTGATTGGAGATCAGTGTTAACTAAATGAAAGCCCAGCCCCCACACAGTTAGTAACACACCCACTAAACTGCCATCCACTGGTTAACCCCTTCACTGCCAGTGTCAAAAACGTCCGATGTGTCCGTCATGTCGCAGTCACAAAAATAGCTGATCGCCGCCATTACTAGTAAAAAAATAAATAAAAATGCCATAAAACTATCCCTATTTTGTAAACGCTATAACTTTTGCACAAACCAATCTCTTATTGTGATTTTTTTTTTACCAAAAATATATGGAAGAATACATATCGGCCTAAACTGAGGGAAAAAAAAATTTATATATATTTTTGCGGATAATTATAACAAAAAGTTAAAAATAATGTGTTTTTTTTCAAAATTGTCGCCCTATTTTTGTTTATAGCGCAAAAAATAAAAACCGCAGGGGTGATCAAATACCACCAAAAGAAAGCTCTATTAGTGGGGGGGGGGGAGGATGTCAATTTTGTTTGGGAGCCACGTCGCACGACCGTGCAATTGTCAGTTCAAGAGACGCAGTGCCGAATCGCAAAAAGTGTAAGTGGTTAAAAAGAGATCTATCCAGCTGGAAAGCAGTAGTGTTTTTAAAGGTGGAGGGCCCTATCACAGCTCCTTGGGTGTTTTTGTCATATGTCAACGTGGATCGGTCAGTTGAGGAACTTCTTTATGAACTGTTGCTTTGAGCTTGTATGTTGTGGAACATTTTTCTTCTTTTTAGCAACTCAGAGCAATCTAGTTCCCTTGACTTGTGGTTTATATGCACATCCATGAGTTCACTTATTTAACATTACAATATCATTAGTCATTTGGAGGGTTTGTAGCCCTCATTGACTTTGGTGTATGTCATAAGAATTATAGGTCACTGTATACAATTCTTTTTCACTATCAACATAGCGCAGTTTATTTATTTTTTCTATGGTGGATGGTCATGTTATCAGGGTTTGGAAATAGCAGAGGCTACATTTAGATCCCCTGATGTGATGTGTCAATGTATCTTTCTTGCTTTGCTGGTGGGGAGATCCCCCATAGTGACAGCTGGGAAGAAGAGGTGAATGCTAGTCACATAATAAAGCACTGACAGAGGCTCTCACCCCTTCCCTCCATGTACAAAGTTTCAGCTGAAGACTACGTGGTGTTCCCGGATCTAAAAGGTGTCACAGCAGCTTCCTGCCTTCAGTACACACCGCTGTGTATGTGATCAGAACTCAGAACACAAAACACACACACACACACACACACACACACACACACACACACACACACACACACACACACACACACACACACCCCCCTCCTCTACATCCAGGCTCTCCCCACTCCATTGTGTGCAGTGGTCTGTCCAAGTCACTATTTACCTGCTGCTACTCCTGTCAGAGCAGAGCCCCCCTCCCCCTCTACCCCGGACACCAGACCAGTCCGCACAATGTCCCCCCCCCGTTCTGTACCCCGCACTGAGGCCTTCTCCCGCCCCCTTTATTCCTTTATTCCCGGACACCCGGCGCTCCTCTCCCCTCCTACCTGTCTCTTTCTATCCTCGCCGCTCTTCTCACTCAGCCGCCATGTTCCTCACGCCTCACCCTCTCACGTCAAATCGCGCGACCCGCCCATTGGCTGTTTGCGTACCCACGTGCGTGTAGCATCACCAGCGAGGCTCGACTCGTGAGGGGGAGGGGAGCAGAGGAAGCAAGCGATACCTGAGTGACGAGAGCGTGACGCGGTTCTGTTCTGTCATAATCTCCAACCTATCAAAAACTCCGACAGCTTGTACTGCGCATGCGAGCGCGGACACGAGAAGGGCTTTCTTCTTGCAACGTAAAAGCCATTAATCACGCCAATTCCTCTTGTCGCTTCACCGCACCTGCGCGGTCTTCGTGTAACGCGCGAAAATCATTCCAAATTCTCAAATTAATTAATTATGGCAGCAGTGCGCATGCGCGGGAACTCATCCCAGTCACATGTTCCGACTGTCTCACACATTATAAACCAAAGGAAATATATCAGGGGTCTCAACCTGGTGGCCCTTCAGCTTGAAACCTGTGAAATATATGGACAGTTAAGCAAAAATACAGAGTTTTATCATAAGAGACTCAAAGCAATGAACATGATGAACTGGGAAGATCATGTACAGAACAATGTATTTGCAGAACTATGTTCGTACTCGCATACATATCCACACATTCTTCTGTACAATATCTTGCCAGTTCAGGGGATGTGAGTCTTCCCACGCAATCTGAACTTAAGATTGTCACGTAAAAGGCTTTAAAAAGACCAACTGCTCTGACCGCTACATCGCGACTGAGGCATCAAATAGACCAACTGCTCTGACCGCCACACCGAGACTAAGCCCTTGTACACACGGTCAGATTCCGACAGAATGTTTCCGATCTGAGTTTTTTGTCGGATATTCCGACTGTGTGTGGTCTCCATCGGACTGTTTCCGTCAGAATATCCGACTGACCAACTTTTCCAACTTGCCGTTAAATTTTCAGACAAAATGCTCAGATCGGACATACTCCAATCATGTGTAGCCTACTCCGACGGACAAGGTGCCACGCATGCTCAGATCAAATTCAGACACGGAAGCGCACGCTCAGGTAAAACTACTGCTCGTAATCGATATAGCACATTCGTCACGCTGCAATGTTAAAAATTCTTTCATGAAGCGCATTCTCTTCTTTACAATGCTGCAAGAATGAACTTCTTTTGATGCTCATAGTCACACACACTTCTCCCGAACGTATTTCCTGAGTCTTTTTTACTCATTTCAGCAATACAATTGTTTAAATCGTCACACCTACAGTTTTTTTTGTTTGTTTTTTGGGGGAATTTTGTGTGTTTTTTTCATAAACATCTCCTTTTTTGACAGTTTGCTCATCTTTGGATTTTTTGGCGTGTGTTTTGTGTGTCAACTTACCACAACAACGTTATTATCTTTTTTGTATTTTCTTTTTCTTTTTTAATCTACAGAAGGTTGTTTAGTGTTGGTGCCCCTTGTTATTCATTTCACTTTGTATTTTTGAAATGTACCTGCCTGTGTAGTGTCACAGTTTGATGCCTATCACAGGATGGTGCGGAAGTGACGTTGTTGCGTACTGCGCATGCGCGATGCGCTCCAAACGCTCGCGCCGTGCGTTCCAACATAGTTTCGGCAATACAGTTCAGCGAAACCATCACATAATGTTACGGAAGTGATGTTACACACAACACAAACACGGGCCACGTTGTTGCGTACTGCGCATGCGCGATGCGTTCCAAACACTTGCGCCGTGCGTTCCAACATAGTTTCGGCAATACAGTTCAGCGAAACCATCACATAATGTTACGGAAGTGAAGTTACACACAACACAAACACTGGGCCGTTCGTTACAACACTAATACTTCCCTTGTTACCTAGTAGGTTTTGCATTGCTGGGACTTGTAGTGCCTATCCTGAGCTACATGCTTCAATGTTCAGTGTCCTCATCCCTATCCCCATGCTTCAATGTTCAGTGTCCATCCTTATCCCCGTGCTTCAATGTTCAGTGTCCTCATCCTTATCCCCGAGCTTCAATGTTCAGTGTCCATCCTTATCCCCGTGCTTCAATGTTCAGTGTCCTCATCCCTATCCGCGAGCTTCAATGTTCAGTGTCCTCATCCTTATCCCTGTGCTTCAATTTTCAGTGTCCTCATCCCTATCCCCATGCTTCAATGTTCAGTGTCCTCATCCCTATCCGCGAGCTTCAATGTTCAGTGTCCTCATCCTTATCCCTGTGCTTCAATGTTCAGTGTCCTCATCCTTATCCCCGAGCTTCAATGTTCAGTGTCCTCATCCCTATCCCCCTGCTTCAATGTTCAGTGTCCTCATCCCTATCCCCGAGCTTCAATGTTCAGTGTCCATCCTTATCCCTGTGCTTCAATGTTCAGTGTCCTCATCCCTATCCGCAAGCTTCAATGTTCAGTGCCCTCATCCTTATCCCCATGCTTCGATGTTCAGTGTCCTCATCGAAGCAGGGGGATAAGGATGAGGACACTGAACATTGAAGCTCGCGGATAGGGATGAGGACACTGAACATTGAAGCATGGGGATAGGGATGAGGACACTGAACATTGAAGCACAGGGATAAGGATGAGGACACTGAACATTGAAGCTCGCGGATAGGGATGAGGACACTGAACATTGAAGCACGGGGATAAGGATGGACACTGAACATTGAAGCTCGGGGATAAGGATGAGGACACTGAACATTGAAGCACGGGGATAAGGATGGACACTGAACATTGAAGCATGGGGATAGGGATGAGGACACTGAACATTGAAGCATGTAGCTCAGGATAGGCACTACAAGTCCCAGCAATGCAAAACCTACTAGGTAACAAGGGAAGTATTAGTGTTGTAACGAACGGCCCAGTGTTTGTGTTGTGTGTAACTTCACTTCCGTAACATTATGTGATGGTTTCGCTGAACTGTATTGCCGAAACTATGTTGGAACGCACGGCACAAGTGTTTGGAACGCATCGCGCATGCGCAGTACGCAACAACGTGGCCCGTGTGTGTAACATCACTTCCGTAACATTATGTGATGGTTTCGCTGAACTGTATTGCCGAAACTATGTTGGAACGCACGGCGCGAGCGTTTGGAGCGCATCGCGCATGCGCAGTACGCAACAACGTCACTTCCGCACCATCCTGTGATAGGCATCAAACTGTGACACTACACCAGTGTAGTGTCACAGTTTGATGCCTATCACAGGATGGTGCGGAAGTGACGTTGTTGCGTACTGCGCATGCGCGATGCGCTCCAAACGCTCGCGCCGTGCGTTCCAACATAGTTTCGGCAATACAGTTCAGCGAAACCATCACATAATGTTACGGAAGTGATGTTACACACAACACAAACACGGGCCACGTTGTTGCGTACTGCGCATGCGCGATGCGTTCCAAACACTTGCGCCGTGCGTTCCAACATAGTTTCGGCAATACAGTTCAGCGAAACCATCACATAATGTTACGGAAGTGAAGTTACACACAACACAAACACTGGGCCGTTCGTTACAACACTAATACTTCCCTTGTTACCTAGTAGGTTTTGCATTGCTGGGACTTGTAGTGCCTATCCTGAGCTACATGCTTCAATGTTCAGTGTCCTCATCCCTATCCCCATGCTTCAATGTTCAGTGTCCATCCTTATCCCCGTGCTTCAATGTTCAGTGTCCTCATCCTTATCCCCGAGCTTCAATGTTCAGTGTCCATCCTTATCCCCGTGCTTCAATGTTCAGTGTCCTCATCCCTATCCGTGAGCTTCAATGTTCAGTGTCCTCATCCTTATCCCTGTGCTTCAATGTTCAGTGTCCTCATCCCTATCCCCATGCTTCAATGTTCAGTGTCCTCATCCCTATCCGCGAGCTTCAATGTTCAGTGTCCTCATCCTTATCCCTGTGCTTCAATGTTCAGTGTCCTCATCCCTATCCCCATGCTTCAATGTTCAGTGTCCTCATCCCTATCCGCGAGCTTCAATGTTCAGTGTCCTCATCCTTATCCCTGTGCTTCAATGTTCAGTGTCCTCATCCCTATCCCCATGCTTCAATGTTCAGTGTCCTCATCCCGATCCGCAAGCTTCAATGTTCAGTGTCCTCATCCTTATCCCTGTGCTTCAATATTCAGTGTCCTCATCCCTATCCGCAAGCTTTAAATGTTCAGTGTCCTCATCCTTATCCCTGTGCTTCAATGTTCAGTGTCCTCATCCTTATCCCTGAGCTTCAATGTTCAGTGTCCTCATCCCTATCCGCGAGCTTCAATGTTCAGTGTCCTCATCCTTATCCCCCTGCTTCAATGTTCAGGGTCCTCATCCTTATCCCCGAGCTTCAATGTTCAGTGTCCTCATCCCTATCCCCCTGCTTCAATGTTCAGTGTCCTCATCCCTATCCGCGAGCTTCAATGTTCAGTGTCCTCATCCTTATCCCCCTGCTTCAATGTTCAGGGTCCTCATCCTTATCCCCGAGCTTCAATGTTCAGTGTCCTCATCCCTATCCCCCTGCTTCAATGTTCAGTGTCCTCATCCCTATCCGCGAGCTTCAATGTTCAGTGTCCTCATCCCTATCCGCGAGCTTCAATGTTCAGTGTCCTCATCCTTATCCCCGAGCTTCAATGTTCAGTGTCCTCATCCCTATCCCCCTGCTTCAATGTTCAGTGTCCTCATCCCTATCCGCGAGCTTCAATGTTCAGTGTCCTCATCCTTATCCCCCTGCTTCGATGAGGACACTGAACATCGAAGCATGGGGATAAGGATGGGACACTGAACATTGAAGCTTGCGGATAGGGATGAGGACACTGAACATTGAAGCACAGGGATAAGGATGGACACTGAACATTGAAGCTCGGGGATAGGGATGAGGACACTGAACATTGAAGCAGGGGGATAGGGATGAGGACACTGAACATTGAAGCTCGGGGATAAGGATGAGGACACTGAACATTGAAGCAGGGGGATAGGGATGAGGACACTGAACATTGAAGCTCGGGGATAAGGATGAGGACACTGAACATTGAAGCTCGGGGATAGGGATGAGGACACTGAACATTGAAGCTCGGGGATAGGGATGAGGACACTGAACATTGAAGCATGGGGATAGGGATGAGGACACTGAACATTGAAGCTCGGGGATAAGGATGAGGACACTGAACATTGAAGCAGGGGGATAGGGATGAGGACACTGAACATTGAAGCAGGGGGATAGGGATGAGGACAGTGAACATTGAAGCTCGGGGATAAGGATGAGGACACTGAACATTGAAGCTCGCGGATAGGGATGAGGACACTGAACATTGAAGCAGGGGGATAGGGATGAGGACACTGAACATTGAAGCTCAGGGATAAGGATGAGGACACTGAACATTGAAGCACAGGGATAAGGATGAGGACACTGAACATTTAAAGCTTGCGGATAGGGATGAGGACACTGAACATTGAAGCACAGGGATAAGGATGAGGACACTGAACATTGAAGCTTGCGGATCAGGATGAGGACACTGAACATTGAAGCATGGGGATAGGGATGAGGACACTGAACATTGAAGCACAGGGATAAGGATGAGGACACTGAACATTGAAGCTCGCGGATAGGGATGAGGACACTGAACATTGAAGCATGGGGATAGGGATGAGGACACTGAACATTGAAGCACAGGGATAAGGATGAGGACACTGAACATTGAAGCTCGCGGATAGGGATGAGGACACTGAACATTGAAGCATGGGGATAGGGATGAGGACACTGAACATTGAAGCACAGGGATAAGGATGAGGACACTGAACATTGAAGCTCGCGGATAGGGATGAGGACACTGAACATTGAAGCATGGGGATAGGGATGAGGACACTGAACATTGAAGCACAGGGATAAGGATGAGGACACTGAACATTGAAGCTCGCGGATAGGGATGAGGACACTGAACATTGAAGCACGGGGATAAGGATGGACACTGAACATTGAAGCTCGGGGATAAGGATGAGGACACTGAACATTGAAGCACGGGGATAAGGATGGACACTGAACATTGAAGCATGGGGATAGGGATGAGGACACTGTACATTGAAGCATGTAGCTCAGGATAGGCACTACAAGTCCCAGCAATGCAAAACCTACTAGGTAACAAGGGAAGTATTAGTGTTGTAACGAACGGCCCAGTGTTTGTGTTGTGTGTAACTTCACTTCCGTAACATTATGTGATGGTTTCGCTGAACTGTATTGCCGAAACTATGTTGGAACGCACGGCGCAAGTGTTTGGAACGCATCGCGCATGCGCAGTACGCAACAACGTGGCCGTGTTTGTGTTGTGTGTAACATCACTTCCGTAACATTATGTGATGGTTTCGCTGAACTGTATTGCCGAAACTATGTTGGAACGCACGGCGCGAGCGTTTGGAGCGCATCGCGCATGCGCAGTACGCAACAACGTCACTTCCGCACCATCCTGTGATAGGCATCAAACTGTGACACTACACCTGCTCACAAATAAACTGTCCTTTTGGAAGTAAAACACATACGCAAGTATTTAAACAAAAAAAAACTTTATTTAGGTCTCAAACAACTAAAAAGAGGAAGGCAGCGCTGGATAAACTTGTCAATTTGGCGAAGCCTTTGGCCCCCAGGGCATACATGAACTAATTAGAAAAAGAAAAATTGGTGGCCTGAGGAGTACATATCTCAGGGAGAGAAGTCTGGTCCAGAAGTCCTAGAGATCAGGAAGAGCAGATGCCATCTATGTCCCCAGGATGTGGTTCTACAAGAGGCTGCATCTTCTGTCAGACCAGACTGAAACCAGGCCATCACTCTCACGTCTTCCTTAGGCACTTCCCGCCAGGCATCCTTCGAGGCTGTGGCTCAGCTCCTGTAGTTGTGGCAGGAGGAGGAGAAGGAGGGTGATGGTCGACCTCCTGGCTGCCACTTGCCACAGCCTCCTCCCGGCTGAGGTCTTCCTGTGTATGAAAATGGGACATAATTTTAGTTTTTTGCTCATCAATCACACCATTTTTAGCTCATGACTGTTGCAAATTGAATGTTACCAAATAGAACAGACTATCATTCTGAGCTCAGCATTTTTCATTCTTGTCCCAATCATTTTTGGTCACTACTGTCTATTGATATGTAAACCACTTTGTTAAATCACAACTTACTGATTAGGGATGGACGAACGGTTTGCCCGGCGGTCGTTTCGCGGCAAATTTCGGCTGTTCGCCGTCCGCCCGATCGGCGGACTATTTGCGCCGTTCGCCCGGCGGACTTCTGTGTTTACTGTGTAAAAGAACTTTGACCTATGATGACACATCCATCATGGGGTACAAGACAGCCAATTGAGACATTACAGCACATGGACACTTGGACATTCCCCCTAACTTATAAATAGACCCGATCCGGCAGCCATTTTACATTCTTTCTTCTGTCACTATAGGGAGAGGTTGCTGTGTGGAGCAGGGAGAGACTTCAGTGACCCAAATCGCTATCTATTAGGTCCACAAAAGTTCTTTTAAGGACTGGTATCATGGTATAGGTGTTAGGTGTAGTTCAGGATATAGGTTTGAGGCAGTGCTGTGCTAGTGATTGTTGCAGCAGCCTGAGTGTCTTTTGTAAGTGTAGAGAAAGGGACAGGACGCTGTGTGCTGCATGGACAGTCAGTTTAATCATTAGCTGTTACTATTAGGTCCACAAAGGTTCTTTTCAGGACTGGTATGGTAATAGGCTTGTACACGTATAATATTCTTTCTTCCAAATATAGAAAGAATATTATATTTGACTGCTGCCCTTCTGCTGCAGTCTGCTAATCAGTCACAACCTACTTGTTCCACAAAGGTCCTTATAAGGACTGGTAAGGTCTAGGGTGCTACAGTACATAGGGTTGAGTGAGGTACAGTCTGCTATTCCTTAAGCACTGGTATAGGTCCACAATACATAGGGTTGAGTTGCACTACTGCTGACCGCTGCCCTATACTGCAGCAGTCCTTCATCAGTATAGGGACTGACGTACAGTCTGCTAATCATTCACAACCTACCTGTTCCACAAAGGTCCTTATAAGGACTGGTAAGGTCTAGGGTGCTACAGTACATAGGGTTGAGTGAGGTACAGTCTGCTATTCCTTAATGACTGGTATAGGTCCACAATACATAGGGTTGAGTTGCACTACTGCTGACCGCTGCCCTATACTGCAGCAGTCCTTCATCAGTATAGGGACTGACGTACAGTCTGCTAATCATTCACAACCTACTTGTTCCACAAAGGTCCTTATTAGGACTGGTAAGGTCTAGGGTGCTACAGTACATAGGGTTGAGTGAGGTACAGTCTGCTATTCCTTAAGGACTGGTATAGGTCCACAATACATAGGGTTAAGGTGCACTACTGCTGACCGCTGCCCTATACTGCAGCAGTCCTTCATCAATATAGGGACTGAGAGTTTTGTCACAGGATCATTTAAAAAATGACAGGCAGAGGAAGAGGCAGGCCCTTCCGCAGGGGTGGTAGGGGTAGGGCAGGAGCAACAGGCTTGAGCCAAAGTGGGAAGTTGCAGAAGGTGCGTTCAATTCATTTAAAGGATGCACCAGACTTGGTTGAGTGGCTCACTCAGCCTTACTCTTCTGCACCCTCCTCATCCTCTCGATCTGCACCCTCTTCTTCACTCTCTGCTATGTGCACCCCCAAAGACACTACCACCAACAACACCACCACCACCACATACCTTCCGCTTGAGTCACAGGAATTATTTTCTGATCCATATCAAGACATTTCTGATGCGCAGCCACTCTTGGTATTGGATCAGGAAGAGGAGGTAGCAACAACCGCTACTCAATAGTCTGACGACAGTACCCAGATCAGCCCAAGGAGGAGGTTGGTCCCCGGTGTTGCTGCCTACTCCGAGATCTCTACTTATAGCGGTGGGGAAGGTGACGTCGATGATGACGTGTCTAGTGATGTCACATGGGTGCCCACAAGAGAGGAAGAGGAGGGGAGTTCAGAGGGAGATATGGACCAGCAGATAGGGAGGAGAAGCAGGAATAACTTACATTGCACAGGTGGGACAAAGCAGACTGCAAATGTATCAGGAGCGAATCATCGACCATGTACGGTCACATCTGGCGCTCCCAGGACACCGGCACATGGCTCCGCAGTGTGGGCTTTTTTTTAACGTGTCCGCTGCTGACAATAGCATTGCCATCTGCAATCTTTGCAGTCAACGCATTAGTCGCGGTAAGCCCAACACTCACCTAGGGACGACCGCCTTAAGAAGGCACATGAGCAGCCATCACCGAGCCCAGTGGGAGCAACGGAACACACAAAGCCACACTCCAGGCTCTCACCGTCCAACCTCGTCTTCTCCTTCTCCTCTCTCCTCACAATTGTCCTCCACTCCACCTTCCATCACACCAAGCTCACGTTTTTCTGCAAAAAGGCAGGCTTCCGTGGGCCTAATGTTCGAGCGTAAAAAAATGATGACGCCGGATAACCCTCTTGCCATATATCTTGCCATATAAACTGGTGGACTCGGAGGCCTTTCGAAAAATTGTGGCCATAGGAACACCACAATGGAAGGTCCCAGGAAGGAAGTATTTCTCAGAGAAGGGCATCCCAGAGCTATATGGCCATGTTCAGCGGCAAGTAAATGGATCTCTGGCACACAGTGTCGGTGCCAAGATACATCTGACCACAGACACGTCGTCTAGCAAACACGGGCAGGGAAGGTATATCACTTTTACTGCCCACTGGGTGAACCTTCTGACGGCCGTCAAGCATGTAACCTGTGTCACCCGTGTAGATTTGGTTTTACCGCCATGGATTGCATGCAGGCCTGGCTCTTCTTCTCCTCCTCCTACTCCATCCTCCTCCCTCTCCTCCTCGGGTGACTCCTCCTTTTCCGCTGCTAGCATCTCTTCCGCTGCGCCGCCCAAGCTCCCCAGAACCTATTCGACATGCCAGGTGAGACGTTGCCATGCCGTGCTGCGTCTGTTGTGTCTGGAAGCCAAGAGCCACACTGGCCCGACACTCCTTTCAGCTTTGCGTTCACAGGCAGATCAGTGGCTAACACCGCTCAATTTGACAGTTGGTAAAGTGGTGTGTGACAACGGTGCCAATCTGCTTAGCGCACTGAAACAGGGCAAAATTATGCACCTGCCACGCATGGCACATGTCTTAAACTTGGTCGTGCAGCGATTTGTTGTCAAATACCCTGGGGTCCTGGACATCTTGCGGCAGGCAAGGAAAATCTCGGCCCATTTCAGAAGATCTTACACGGCCATGGCTCGCCTTGTTGACATTCAGCGGCGACACAATCTGCCGGTCAGACGTCTTATTTGCGATTGCCCGACGCGATGGAACTCAACCTTCTATATGCTTGATAGGCTGCTCCAGCAGAAACGTGCAGTTAATGTCTACCTGTATGAACTCTGCGGCAGAACAGGTTCTGGGGAGCTGGGGTTTTTTTCACCGCGCCAGTGGCTGCTCATGCGCACTTCTGCGGCCATTTGAGGAGATCACCAAACTGGTCAGTCGCAGCCATGGCGCCATCAGTGACATGGTACCTTATGCCTTCTTTATGGAGCGTGCATTGTGTCGTGTCATTGATCAAGCTGTGGAGGAGCAGGAGCGGGAAGATGAGGAAGTCGCAATGCTGGATGAATTCCCAGGGGGGGCTACTCTATCTGAGACAAGTCAACAACAGAAGTCTGAAGAGGAGTCAAAGGGGGATGGTGCCGGGGCGGATGAGGAGGAGCAAGAAGAGCATGCTTTAAACCTTTCTGGGATCCCTGTTGTTGTGCGTGGATGGGGAGAGGAGAATGAAGAGGACGACATTATCCTGGATGATGAGCAGGAGCCAGGCCACCACACCGCTTCCAGTTTAGTGCAAATGGGGGCCTTCATGCTCCAGTGTTTTAATAGGGATCCCCGTATAAAAAGAATAAGGGTCAAGGACCAGTACTGGGTGGCAACGTACTTAGACCCCCAGTACAAACACAAAATGGCGGAAATGTTACCGCAGTCACAGAGGGCTGTCAGAATGGAGCACTTCCAGGCCTAGCTTCGAGAAATGCTGCATTCTGCTTTTGCGTGCGCTGGCAGAGGAGCAATTCCCACTCCCAGAGAAGGAGTTGCGAGTACCAATCCAACAGCACCTGCAAGAAGAGGCCGGTTTGAAGATGTGTTGGCGACTTCGGATATGAGGTCATTCTTTCAGCCGACCCATCGACAGGTGTCATCCGGATCCAGCATCAGGGAACGCCTAGACCGTCCGGTGTCCGACTACATCGGGTTAACGGCCGATGTGGACGCTCTGAGGAGTGATGAACCCCTGGACTACTGGGTGGGTAGGCTTGACATCTGGCCAGAGCTTGCCTAATTTGCAATCGAACTGTTGGCTTGCCCCTCATCCAGTGTCCTGTCCGAAAGGACGTTCAGCGCAGCAGGGAGGATCGTGACCGATAAGCGCACTCGCCTAGCTCACGACAGTGTTAACTACCTCACATTTCTAAAAATGAATGAGGCATGGATCTCGGAGGAATTCAACACATGTGACCAGTAGACCATGTATATGTCTATAAACAATTTTTTTAATCGAGCACACAGACCTTCTTTCTTCATTTGGCTCACTTCCTTGTCCAAAAAAAGCACACCGTACTATATGCCCGTACCCTCCTGTTTGAAGAGGTTGAGCGGTGTCATATTTCTACTGGGGCTTCTTATTATGAGGGGCTCCCACCATCCCTGTGCTGTGCTGACTTCCTCCTGGGGCTGTACCTCTGCTGTGCATATTATGAGGGGCTCCCACCATCCCTGTGCTGTGCTGACTTCCTCCTGGGGCTGTACCTCTGCTGTGCATATTATGAGGGGCTCCCACCATCCCTGTGCTATGCTCATTATGAGGGGCTCCCACTATCCCTGTGCTGTGCTGACTTCCTCTTGGGGCTGCTTATTATGAAGGGCTCCCACCATCCCTGTGCTATGCTGACTTCCTCCTGGGGCTGCTTACGGTGCAGGTGTCAGTGCTGTATATCACGGTGCTGGTGTCAGTGCTGTATATCACGGTGCTGGTGTCAGTGCTTTATGTCACGCTGCTGATGTCAGTGCTCTCTATCACGGTGCTGATGTCAGTGCTCTCTATCACGGTGGTGCTGGTGTTAGTGCTTTATGTCACGCTGCTGATGTCAGTGCTCTCTATCACGGTGCTGTTGTCAGATCACTCTATCAGGGTGCAGGTGTCATTGCTGTATGTCACGCTGCTGATGTCAGTGCTCTCTATCACGGTGCTGCTGTCAGTGCTGTATATCACGGTGCTGGTGTTAGTGCTTTATGTCACGCTGCTGATGTCAGTGCTCTCTATCATGGTGCTGGTGTCAGATCACTCTATCACGGTGCAGGTGTCATTGCTGTATGTCACGCTGCTGATGTCAGCGCTCTCTATCACGGTGCTGGTGTCAGTGCTGTATATCACGGTGCTGCTGTTAGTGCTTTATGTCACGCTGCTTATGTCAGTGCTCTCTATCACGGTGCTGGTGTCAGATCACTCTATCACGGTGCAGGTGTCATTGCTGTATGTCACGCTGTATGTCACGCTGCTGATGTCAGTGCTCTCTATCACGGTGCTGGTGTCAGATGACTATCACGGTGCAGGTGTCATTGCTGTATGTCACGCTGCTGGTGATCATCTCCTGCACCCTCTTCTTTGCCTACCCTGACCTTCCCTCTCCTCCATTGCCTTCATGTGCTCCACAGTCCTGAATTGTCACAACAATTTCACATATAAAAAAAGAATGCTTGTCGATCCCAGATTCACCTCATACATGTGTTATGTCAGTGCCCATGTGGTGGGACTATGTTTGCACAGCTATTAATTATTTTGTGGCTGCAAATTTGACCTGTATGTTTGCAAAGTTCGCCTCCCATTGAAGTCAATGGGGCCCGCCGCGAACGTTACGGTTCGCGAACTATCAGCCGCGTTCGCGGTCCGTGTTTGCGAAACGTCCTGTCGGAATTTCGTCACTATTACTGATCAATAATAACATCTAGTTAACATCATTAAATGTACGACAAGAAATATGGTCAACAATGCAATACCTGTCTTCCCCCTGGTCTACCAAAAAATGCAGCCTCTCAAAGTAAACCATACTGGGGTAATAAATGGCATCTGGATCTCCTGATCTCAGGGACTCCAGGTGCTTCTTTCTCTCCCTGAGATATGTAATCTTCATGGCGCCAATTTTCAACCTCACATAGGCCATGTCTGCCATGGGGACCATGATCCACACCAAAGAAAGAAGTTTCTCCAGCGCTGCCTTCCTCTTTCTTTGGTCATGATAAAACGGGTTGTTGATCTGCCACAGGCAGGGCAGCTCCCTGTAAACTTCAAGGAATAGCCCCATAAAATTGGCGTTTTTGAAGGGATCCATCTTGTCTGCAAGACACAACACAAGACAAACCCTAAAATACTAATAATGCCATGATAGACCCTCCTAATCTTGTCCCAACATAGGCCTAGATAGAAGCAGTCTAGTCTAGTGATGTACCAAGTTCAAAATTTTACCTTTGTTTCCACGATCGTCGCGTCAGCTCCTCACTCTGTTCACAAATCGTACGGACAACACACGCGTGTTGCGTTTTATATACAGTGCGCATGCGTGAAACTCCGCCCACCCCTGACGTTCTTTCTAGACTATTCCCGCCCCTTTGCTTTCGGCGCAGCGGGGAGAGCACATGGCGGAGAGAACGCAGGTGCGCAATCAGAGTTCCACTAACGAGGAGGAGAGCGAGGAAAGCCCGGAGCCTGAAACGTCCCGATCCAGGAAGAGAAGATTTAAGGCCTCGAATATGTCTTTTGTAGAGATGTTGGACATATTGAACAGGACCGACTATGATGGGAAGTATGGACCTTACCCAAACCCAAATATCAGAAAGGCCAAGATCATGACTAAAGTTGTGAAGAGTCTTCAGAAGAATTTTGGGGTATGCCGATCCAAGGATCAACTGAGAAAACGCTGGTCAGACATGAAACTGAGGAAGCACGATCAGTACAGAAGGATCCAGCGTGTTCTTCAAAAAAGTAAGTAGTTATCGTGTGTTCATATGATTATTCTTGCTTGCATACTGCTCCATGTGCTTTGATTTCATGTTGTACAATTTAAAATGGCCACTTTCAAGTTATTGGTTTCATTGGTTCGTAAGAAACATCGTTCTGCAGGTAAGTATTCCAGCTTAACAAAGTGTCCACTATAATGTTCTCACCTTTGAACTCGGCCAAAAAACACAATTGTCCAAGCAATGTTTCATATTCCAATTTCTGCCCTCTGTGTGCTAATTATTCCTTTTTTACATTCTCATAGGGGAGAGAAGACTCGGGAAGTCTGAGGACACCAGGGACCCCACACCTCCCAAAGAAGGCAAAATTACAACACCAGAAGCAGAGGAGGAGGAGGAAGGAGAGATCGTTGAAGTTGGACAAATTGTCACCACAACAGGTGATTGTTGGAGAACACAGCTTCCGGTAAGCTCATCAATGTATGTCGTCATATTTATAATACATGGTGTGTTTTTTTGCTTTGTTTTGTAGGTGATGTGGAAGAAGATTCCCGTTTTACCAGTGAAAGTGCCCAGATCCTGATTGAGGAGATAATGGGGTGCAATCGGGATTTAGAAAATATACAGTAAAACATCTATGATGTTAAAAATAAAATCAAGAACATCATTGATGTTTTGGGGAGAGTGTCAAACACCCCAAACTAGCTAGGGTTTTATTTTTTTGCTTTTAAACAACAACTTTTGTCTTTTACAAAAATCCAAATTTGGAAGATGCACAGAGTGTGTCAACATGCGCTATCTCCCATCATGGGGGATCAATGTACGTGTTTTGTGGAAAGTGGCTGAGATGAAGGGGTTGCAGCCCCAAAACATGTACATTGATCCCCCATGATGGGAGATAGCACATGTTGACACACTGTGTGCATCTTGGATTTTCCAGGGGTGACACCCCATGTGATGAAGGTAATATCAGCCCAGTTTGTACATACTCATGTCTGATATTGTCTTCACTTTTCAAAGTTGAACTTTGTAAGTTCCTGTGTTCTGTATGTTACGCTTTGATACATGCCTGTTTACACAAAAACACCAATTTACCCACAAATAACCTTAAGTAATGTTTTTGATACACCCAATATGTTGGTTTGTTGCAAAACCCTTTTCTAAACGCATATGTGAATGTGCTTTGATTAAAAAGTGAAATTATCAACAATGTGTGGCTACGTTTTTCAATGCACAAAAGCAGTATTTGGAGTAAAATTGTTGTTTTCGGTGACAATGGGTGTTATTTACTAAAGGCAACTCCACTTTGCACTCCAAGAGCAGTTTCAGGTGCCCTTTTGCAGTGCACTTGTAGTGCATAGTGGATGTGCCTTTAGTAAATAACACTCACAGTGATGTGTAAATTTTCACAATCATGCCATTTTCCTGAGCCCACATATTTCTGTCATGGTGCTGAAAATGAGCAAGATTTTGGTCAGTAATGCACTACATACATTAGTTAACAAAAACAAGGTGTGTGTGTAACAGACCCACAACATAATAAGATTATCTGAAGAAGAGACTGTCCCCTCATCTCGCTCAGAACTTGGGTTTGCACTGTTGTAGAAAAAGGCACAACAACAAAAAACATAAATTTACCTAGGAGACACCTAAAACCAAGCCAAGCAGTAAATGAAAACAAAGAGTAGTGGAGTTTCAAAGGAAAACTTATTAAAAAATGCCGCTCAGACAATGTCTGGCATATCAATGGCCCCCCTACCCATAAAATCTGCATCTTGGACAACTGAGATTGCATAGTTTGCAGAATGTCTTTTTAAAAAATTGTGCAGAACACAGCAGGCCAGCCCTATGTGATTTATTTTGTATTCCGCTATGTGGATAGGCGTTAAAAAAAGGCGGAACCGGCTGGCCAGTATTCCAAAAGTGTTCTCCACCACTCTTCTGGCTCTGGCCAGCCGGAAAGTAAAAATCCTCTGGTCCGGGGTGAGGGTCCTCATCGGGAAAAGCCGCATCAGATGGTTTGCCAGGGCAAACGCCTCATCCGCGACGAAGACGAACGGGAGTCCTTCCTGATTCTCTTCTGGGGGTGGCAAGCCCAGACTGCCACTCTGGAGACGCCAGTAGAACTCCGTCCGTGAGAACACTCCACCATCCGACATCCGGCCATTTTGCCCCACGTCCACATACAAGAAGTCATAGGTCGCAGACACCACAGCCAACATCACGATACTATTAAACCCCTTGTAGTTAAAATAGTACGACCCCGAGTTGGGTGGTGGGACGATGCGGACGTGTTTCCTATCAATTGCACCTCCACAATTGGGAAAGTCCCAACGACTGGCAAAGTGGGAGGCCACAGTCTGCCATTCCTGTGGCGTTAAAGGAAACTGTGGAGTGAAACAAGGCCAAAAATTAGTAATTTTGCAAATCAACATTGCAAGCAGATTAGACACAAACATTTTTGGCCAAGATCAGTATAACATTTTGGCAAATGAGTATTTAAATCCTAAAGTATAAGGTCCCCTTATCAGAGTCATCACCCCCCATCCCCCCCATCTGATGGGCCCTTGCTAAAAATGAGGGGGGGGGGGGATGTTTTGGACAGGTAACCCTCTCCACTTGATTGAGAGCTGAATGCCTAAATAATGTGTGATACTTTGGGAAGCTCCTTACTTACACTATTGGCAGCCAACCGGACAGGTAAGAAGTGTCATAATACCAAAAAGAAAACAAAATGGAAGCACATTTTGACATTCTGCTATTACATATCAAGATAATAATAGGGGAAAAAATGATAGCATTTGAAAGTATTGAGGCAGGCCCTTGCACTACATGCTTTTGGTCAATTCATCCATAAATGTGACCATCAAAAAGGTAGGTATAGTGTGTATTGGGTTTGGTAAAGTCAGCAGATAGAGGATTGCTAGCAGCTGAGCTAGCAATTGGGGGGGGGGGGGGGGGGTTCCTAATAAGTTTGGCACAACCAAAAAAAAAAAAGTCACTCTGCATGAATTGAAGCACACACATAACATTTGTAGACATTTTAGGGGGTGATTAGGGGAAAGCAATACTATGGAGCTGACAAAAGACATTGGTAAATGACTAGACTATAGTTTTATGGGCCAAGAAGAGCATGGTGGGGAAGTTAGTGAGGCAAATATGCATGAGGACAAAGGGGCAGAGTATATGAATTAGAGCATATTGCAATCATGGTAATTAGGGAAGAAGGAAAGAAATGCAAGACATTAGCAATCATTAAATACATAGAATGTGATGTTAAAGGATAAAACTTACCTTCATATTGTCCTTCTGCAGGACCTGAATGATGGCAGAACAGGTCTCTGGAATAATGAGCCGCAGAGACTGGGGGGAGATGCCTGTAGAGAACTTGAGGTCTTGAAGGCTTCTACCTGTTGCCAAGTAGCGCAACGTGGCGATGAGCCTCTGCTCCGGAGTGATGGCTTGCCGCATGCAGGTATCCTGCCTGGTGATATAAGGGGACAGCAAAGCCAGCAGATGGTGAAAAACGGGGCCCATCATCCGGAGATAATTCCTGAAATCATCAGGATTATTCTCCCGGATATCACGGAGCAAAGGCATGTGCGAGAACTGGTCATGCTGGCGCAACCAATTCTTGGTCCACAAACGCCTCCCCTCCCTGTTCATGGACCGGGCTTGTGTCAAAGTAAGAACCCCAACACGAAGCCCCTGCACAGCACAAACTCTACGACGAGTACGTAGACGAAACATGGTTTGAAAACGGTCGGCTGGTCAGAACGGACAACAGAAAGCACTGATAAATAGCAATGCCTGAAAGAACGCCCTGAATAGCAGAAGCAAGCAGACAATAAGCAATGCAAATCAAAGCGTACTATACCAAGATATAGTCCACAATGAGAAACGAATACTTACTGACTACATGCACTGATTATCAGATACGCAAAGACAAACAGAAACCGAAGAGCAGTACCGAACTGAAGCACAAATCTGAAAAGCGCGAATCGTCTCTCACCAAACTTCTACTAACACGCGATACACACGAGATCGGCAGAAGGATCCCAAAGGGTGCCGGACGTGGTGCTGAACTTCCTTTTTCTAGTCCCGTCGTACGCGGCTTACGTCACTGCGTTCTTGGCAACCGGAAATTCCGACAACTTGGTCCGACCGTGTGTATGCAACATCACTTCCAGACCTCGTCCGGAATAAATCCGTCGGAATAACTCTGACGGATTGCTTGTCGGAATCTCCAACTGTGTGTACAAGGGCTAAGACATCAAATAGACCAACTTCTCTGACCGCCACATCGTGACTAAGCCCCTGTACACATGGTCGGAGATTTCGACAACCAAATCCGACGGATTTTGTCCGTCGGATCTTGTCCGAAACTGTTGCATACACACGGTCGGACAAAGTTGTCGAAAAATCCGATCTTTCAGAACGTGATGACGTAATTTCGTTACGATGGGACTACATTCAGGCTAGTAGCCAATAGCTTTGATGTAGGAATTTTATCTGAGCATGCGTGGCACTTGGTCCGATCAAAATTCTCTACACATGATCGGAGTATGTCCGATCAGACCAGTTTGTCGGAAAATATTTGCAACAAGTTGGAAAATTGGGTCCGACGGATATTCCAACGGAATCA
Source organism: Lithobates pipiens (assembly GCF_037356315.1). Lineage (NCBI taxonomy): Eukaryota > Metazoa > Chordata > Amphibia > Anura > Ranidae > Lithobates > Lithobates pipiens. The sequence goes on from NW_027507785.1 coordinate 214,899,802, forward strand.
GTCCGATGCATACCACACACAGTCGGATTATCCGACAACACGGTCCGATAGGACACATTCCGACGGATTCTCCGACCGTGTGTACAAGGGCTTAGGCATCAAATAGACCAACTGCTCTGAGTGCCGCGCATCCTGCATATTACACACTAAAAGAATGCCATCAAATACTCCACTTTCTTCACTCTCCATCTATCTCCTTTGTGTTATGCATGAAAGAGACGAACGGAAGATCAGACAGCGGATGTCAGTCTTCTCAGGCAGGTGCACTGCAGCGATTTCAGTTAAGCCGCGTACACACGGGCGGACTGTCTGTCCAACTTAGTCCGCCGAAACACATTTCAGCGGACAGTCCGCTCGTGTGTGGGCTTCAGCGGACTTTTTCAGCGTGTAGTCTGGCGGACTAAGTATTTCGGAATTTCCGTAATATTGTCCCTCCAACTTTGGTTTCAGCGGACAGTCCGCTCGTGAGTAGGCTAGTTGGACGGACTAAGTATGGCGCATGCTCAGAAAGGATTTACACGGCGGAAGGTTGCATTGCTGTGTATTGGACGTCCTATTTCTAGTCCCGTCGTACGTGCTGTACACGTCATCGCGCAAGCTTTCAACGGACTGTTTGTTCATCGTGTGTGGTCAAGTCCGTTCATTAGAAAGTAGGACGGACTGTCCGTCGGATTGTCTGACGGACTTAGTTGGCCAGACAGTCCGCCCGTGTGTACGCGGCTTTAGAGTATTTGATAGGATTCTTTTAGCCTGTGATAGGAAGGCCGCACAGGTGGCGACGAGAGCAGCTGGTGTATTTGATGGCTTTTACATGACAATCTGACATGCAGAACAAACCCCTTCTTGTGCACGAGCTTGTGCATGGCCAATACACCCATCTATGACACGGTTGGAGTTTCTGACAGGTTGCAGATTTTGGCAGAACACTGGTGTTCTAAAAAAAATCCTCAACTTATGCGAAGTCTGGACTGTGTCACTTCCGTAGAGGCTACGTCACAAAACAGCTGTTCGCACAGCTTCTAATTTTATTCTATTCTATTCTTCTATACCTTCTAATCTATCCCATGTACCTTCTGTGTACTCTGGACATGTCTCTGGGCCTCCATCCTTTCTAATCTATCCCATGTATCCTCTTTGGACATGTCTCTGAGCCTCCATCCCTTCTAATCTAACCCATGTTTCCCCTGTGTACTCTGGACATGTCTCTGGTCTCCATCCCTTATAATCTATCTCATGTATCCTCTGTGTACTCTGGACACGTCTCTGGGTCTCCATCCCTTATAATCTATCCCATGTATCCACTGTGTACTCTGGACATGTCTCTGGGCCTCCATCCCTTCTAATATAACTCATGTATCCATGTAGGGGGAACATACAGTGGGGTGAAGTCCTAGTAAGAGCTGTCACAGGAGGGCCCTCACACAGGAAACATGGCAGGCAGGGCGATGAGTTTGGCACACTCAGGGTGATCAGGCAGGGTGGTGAGGTTGGCACACTCAGGGTGATCAGGTTCCTGTTCTTAGGGGAGGTCCTAGCAGGGGCGGATCTAGAGTCTAGTCTTGGGAGGGGCACTGACAGAAAATAAGGTGTACCTGTACGCCATTTTGTGCAATAGCCAGCAAAGGCACACATGCTGATTGGCCAGAGGGGGAGCCAATCAGAGGGGTCTTGCGGAAGTGATGTCGGCCGGCCACCTGTAATTGCTCCCCACAGAGATGAAACAGTGGTCTGCTGATGTAAACAAGGCAGATTGCCGTTCTGTCAGAGATGAACAGAGTGATCTTGTGTTCCTGATAATCAGGAACACGGATCACTCTGTTCATCTAGTGAGTCCATCCCCACACAGTTAGCAAGCACCCCCTAGGGACACAGTTAACCCTTTGATCACCCCTGATGTTAACTCTTCCCAGCCAGTGTCATTAGTACAGTGACAGTGCATATTTTTAGCACTGATCACTGTATTAGTGTCACTGGTCCCCAAAAAGTGTACGATCTGTCCGCCACAATGTTGTAGTCCTGCTAAAAAAAAAATCACTGATTGGCGCCATTACTAGAAGAAAAAAAATTAAAATGCCATAAATCTATCCCCTATTTTGTAGATGCGATAACTTTTGTTCAAAACAATCAATATACATTTATTGGGATTTTTTTACCAAAAATATGTAGCAGAATACATATTGGCCTAAATTGAGGAAGACTTTTTTTTTATAGCAAAAAGTTAAAAAAATTGTTTTTTTTTCAAAATTGTCGGTTTGTTTATATTGCAAAAAATAAAATATCACCAAAAGAAAGTGCTATTAGTGGTAAAAAATGGACATCAATTTTACTTGGTTACAGAGTTGCACGACCGCGCAAGTGTCAGTCAGTTACAGTAACGCAACGCAGTATCGCAAAAAATGGCTTAACTTATGGAGGGGGGTAAAATTTTCTGGAGCTGAAGGGGTTTAGATTGAACAAGTCTAAAAGGGCAGCATTTGTTTTCCATAAATAATGACAGTATGGCACACAAGATTTTGCGATTTTACACATTCAAATTCATTATTTCCTTTACTCACTTTTATATAATATTTTGGTGCTCTGGTGGGGAGGAGGGGCTCCCATGCAGGAGCAATGCAGATGAGCGGGATCCGTTAATTGCACTGTCTGCAGGTGCAGCCGGCAGCATTAGATGACAGTGACACACAGTCACTGCTTCTTTCTGTGTTCCCGACGTGCTGTGGAGAAGATGGAGGGAGGAGGTGGGTGGAGCCAACACTCTCACTCAGGGGCGGAGAACGAAGAAGGCTCCGCTATGAATGCTGGGGTTCTCCTCCTCCTCATCAGCGGCTCCAGCCTTCGACGTGACTGACGTCACTGGCTGCTACACGCCAGGCGACACAGGCATTAGCAACCAGTGCAGGGAATACTAGCCAGCGGAGCAGCTCCACACACCTCCTCCCTCCATCTTCTCTTCTTGTGACCACAAACACAGAGTCTCTCTTTCAGCGCCACCGATTGGCTGATTATACTGATGTGAGACAGAGAGACTCGGCGGGACTGCAATCAGTGATATTTTCGGAGGGGGCAATTGCCCCGTTGCCCCCCCCCCCCCCCCCCCCCGATCCACCCCTGGGTCCTGGTCCCCAGGAAAGATGGGTTTCCTAGGTGAGATGTAGTCTCAGTTGCCAGGGGAGATAGAGTCCTTGTGCCCAGGGGAGATGGGGGACCCTGTCCCCAGGTGAGATTGGTGTCCCTGTTCCCAGGGTAGATAGGGTCCCTGTTCCCAGGGGAGATGGGGGTCCCTGTCCCCAGGGGAGATGGGGGTCCCTGTCCCCAGGGGAGATGGGAGTCCCTGTCCCCAGGGGAGATGGGAGTCCCTGTCCCCAGGGGAGATAGGGTCCATGTTCCCAGGGGAGATAGGGTCCCCCCCCCCCTCAGGGGATGCCAGTGTGAACATAGTTCTGCAAATACATTGTTCCATACAGTGCCTTGCGAAAGTATTCGGCCCCCTTGAACTTTTCAACCTTTTGCCAGATTTCAGGCTTCAAACATAAAGATATAAAATTTTATTTTTTTGTGAAGAATCACCAACAAGTGGGACACAATTGTGAAGTGGAACGAAATCTATTGGATATTTTAAACTTTTTTAGCAAATAAAAAACTGAAAAGTGGTGCGCAAAATTATTCGGCCCCTTTACTTTCAGTGCAGCAAACTCACTCCGGAAGTTCAGCGAGGATCTCTGAATGATCCAATGTTGTCCTAAATGACTGATGGTGATAAATGGAATCCACCTGTGTGTAATCAAGTCTCTGTATAAATGCACCTGCTCTGTGATAGTCTCAGGATTCTGTTGAAAGCGCAGAGAGCATCATGAAGACCAAGAAACACACCAGGCAGGTCTGTAATACTGTTGTGGAGAAGTTTAAAGCCGCATTTGGATACAAAAAGATTTCCCAAGCTTTAAACATCCCAAGAAGCACTGTGCAAGCGATCATTTTGAAATGGAAGGAGTATCAGACCACTGCAAATCTACCAAGACCTGGCCGTCCCTCTAAACTTTCAGCTCAGACAAGGAGAAGATTGATCAGAGATGCAGCCAAGAGGCCCATGATCACTCTGGATGAACTGTAGAGAACTACAGCTGAGGTGGGAGAGTCTGTCCATAGGACAACAATCAGTCGTACACTGCACAAATCTGGCCTTTATGGAAGAGTGGCAAGAAGAAAGCCATTTCTCAAAGATATCCATAAAAAGCCTCGTCTAAAGTTTGCCACAAGCCACCTGGGAGACACACCAAACATGTGGAAGAAGGTGCTCTGGTCACATGAAACTAAAATCGAACTTTGTGCCCACAATGCAAAATGATATGTTTGGCGTAAAAGCAACACAGCTCATCACCCTCAACACACCATCCCCACTGTCAAACATGGTGGTGGCAGCATTATGGTGTGGGCCTGCTTTTCTTCAGCAGGGACAGGGAAGATGGTTAAAATTGAGGGGAAGATGGATGCAGCCAAATACAGGACCATTCTGGATGAAAACCCGTTGGAGTCTGCAAAAGACCTGAAACTGGGACGGAGATTTATCTTCCAACAAGACAATGATCCCAAACATACAGCAAAATCTACAAAGGAACGGTTCACAAATAAACGTATCCAGGTGTTAGAATGGCCAAGTCAAAGTCCAGACCTGAATCCAATCGAGAATCTGTGGAAAGAGCTGAAAACTGCTGTTAACAAACGCTCTCCATCCAACCTCACTGAGCTCGAGCTGTTTTGCAAGGAAGAATGGGCAAGAATTTCAGTCTCTCGATGTGCAAAACTGATAGAGACATACCCCAAGCGACTTGCAGCTGTAATCGCAGCAAAAGGTGGCTCTACAAAGTATTAACGCAAGGGGGCCGAATAATTTTGCACGCCCCACTTTTCATTTTTTTATTAGTTGAAAAAGTTTCAAAAATCCAATAGGGGGGGATGTTAGTGTTCCCGTGCATGCGCACTGCTGCCATAACAGTTGGAGAATCTGATGGAATGATTTTCGTGTGTTACATGAAGACCGTGCAGGCGCGGTGTGGCGGCAAAAGGAGTTGGTGTAGTTGATGGCTTTTACGTCTCAATCCAACGTGCAGAAGAAAGCCCTTCTTGCACATGTGCAGTACAAGTGGTGAGAGTTTTTGATAGGTTGGAGATTATGACAGAACACTGGGAGCGTGAGATTATAAATGTTCAATGAGCTCCGCACAGAAGCCAATCAGATGCTTTCTTTTATTCACCGTCATGCAATAGAAAAAGGCAGTTTGAGTCTGGTTGCTCAGTGTAACAGTGTAACTTATTTTACTGGCTAGGAAACTGTGGGGGAAGGAGCACTTTCAGGTGGACTTAGATGCTAAAGTACAGTCACTTCCAGGGCTAAAGCCCCGTACACACGAGAGGACTTATGTCCGACAGACTTCCGAAGGAGTTCCGTCGGAGTTCTGCCGGAGTTCCGACGGAGTTCTGACGGACTTTTCGGCGGAGCGGACTTGGCCACACACAATCACACTAAACTCCGACGGATTCGAACGTGATGACGTACGACTGGATTCGAATACGGAAGTTCATAGCCAGTAGCCAATAGCTGCCCTAGCGTCGGTTTTAGTCCGTCGGAATAGCACACACACGAGCGGAGTTTTCGAAGGGACCCGGGTCCGGCGGAGTTCCGTCGGGAAAATTTGAAGCATGTTCCATATTCTAAAGTCCTTCGGACTTTGGCAAGTCAAAAGTCCGTTGCAGCCCACACACGATCGAATAGTCTGACGGACTCAATCCGTCGGACTTTGGACGTTGAAAAGTCCGCTCGTGTGTACGCGGCTTTAGAGTTCTTCTGGTGTGAAGGGTAACAAGTATCAAGGATAATGGTGGAAAATTTATATAAATGGTATACCAGAACTAGGTGGATGCTGCCTTCCTCAGATGGGGTAATTCTAAGGAAACTGCAAGAAAAACAAAAATGGAAGGCACCTAGTGCATTACCAAAGAAAATTTATTGGTAAAAAAAATTGTGTAAAAGTGGATACTCACCGCTCCACCTGGCCGCAGGGATGTTGGAGCTCTCCCTAACCCCCCTGTGCCTGAACAGGCTGGGCAGCTCTGTGGGACAGAGCTGCCCAGCCTGTTCAACTGACACCTGCAGCCCTCATCAGGATAACTCCCCTGCCTCCACATCCACCTGAAGAGCAGTTATCTGCACTAGTCCTATGCGCAGCAGCCACATTAATACACCCCAGCAACCTCTTTTTGACCTCCCCGATTCCTCTGTGCCTGACCCTTGCATTGTCAGGGAGCCAAAGCCCCCTCACTTGACAGTTTGCTGCTCCAGAGTCACGTGTACCAACCATCCTGCCCCGTACTAAATACAACACTTCCCGGCCGCCGATTAATGGCTGAAGACATGGGCTGCTGTTACCGGTTACCTACACCCGGAATCTCTATTTCATCTTCAAGTTCCTACCCTGCTGACACTGCAGAGCTGCAGCAGGGTACTATCCAGCACTACCTATACTGTACATCCTGGCTAGACTCCCGCACGGGGAAAAACAAGCTTGTGACCAGTCGCACCCTGGGCAAACTTAAACTCCCCCCCCCCGCCAGACTCCAACAGACTTCTCTGTGGGCGGGGACACTTCAGATGAGCCCTCGGATTCTCCAATGGGCTCTCCAGCTACTGCAACCGGGCCAGCTATGCCCCCTGTCACTTACACAGAAGATGGCCCAGTGGAACTGCCTCCTCAGGTCTCCCAGCTCCGCAACCATGGCCCTTCTCTCCGCCTTCAGGGCAGATTTTGAATCCTGGGCATCCAAGATGGAAGCCTCTCTCTGCGTCGAATTGCAAGGCCTCCAACACTGGGTCTCCACAACGGAGGCAGCGGTGTCCACTCTGGTCACTACCCTGGATGATCATACAGCTCGTATAGTGGCCCTTGAATCTGCAACCACAGCACATCTCTCCAGTTTGTGACAGCACCAGCTCCACATAGAGGACAGTGAAAACAGGAGCCACAGAAACAATATTAAGATGCAAGGAGTTCCGGAGGCAACCTCAGGCACTGATCTAAATCCCACTGTTATGCTCATCCAGGTCTTAGCCAGGGAAGTTATATCCCTTATTGAACTGAACAGAGTACATAGAGTGGAAGGCATGGGGGAAGACCGCAATGTTCTATGTCGGGTCCATTACTACACCCTGAAGGAAGAGATTATGGGTTTGGGCCCTGTTGGATCTGATCCATCACGCTGGGGCTACTTACACCTGGGGCCATCCTTTCAGTGTCAAAGTGACCAAAGATGACAATTACAAATTTGTTTTGTCGGATCCCAATCAACTTCCTGCCTTCTTCATCTTCCTTGCACAAGACCCTAGCATTCCGAACTGGCTAGACCCTCCAGAGGACCGTCAAAGACTGCCGGGCCCTCTCCCACAACATTGCAGATGCCCAAGATCTGGATCCGGTTTTTCTGGTCCTAACACAAGGCGACCAATATCACGGAAGACTGATTCGGCCCCCCCACGTGAGCCCAACACTGGTTCTTTTTCTTTCTGTTTATTGTTTCACAGTGAGTTTTTTTAAGCGGGACCTTGGCTAAGTTTGCCTTGGTACTGTTTATTCTATATGCCTCCCTCCTATAAACTCATGCTGATCACAGTATTTAGTTCACAGGGACTATTACCTCTACAGCACCTAACAGATATATAGATAAGATACCAACAATACTGCTGCTCTTTAATAATGCTTGGGGGGCTTCATTTGACACCTGACCGTCCTGGCCCTACCCATATACTTTCCCACACATTGGCTATACCGAGGCCGAAATGAATACTCTTTGAGCATCATTTCCTTTTCAAACCTTCCCCTGTCAACTAATCCTCCGATACCTTCTGAGTCTCTTAACTGGGAAGTGTCCCAAGCCGAATGAAGCCCACCATTAAATCCCTGGGGTAGTCCCTATAGCCAATGCGCTTTTCCAGTACCTCGGGCCAGTAGACCTGCTGACTGACCTAGAGCCCCCCGGACATTGCCCTTTTGCCTGCCTTGGGGCTTTTTCTTCTCCTCTCAGTCCGAGGCCTCACTGACCTTGTACCATAGAACTAGTTGACTTCCTTAATGTCACCTCATATTTTGGAAATGTTCAGAATGTACTTTGCGTGTGATGGTAGGTGACTGCACATTGCAGTATCTTTTTTTTTTTTCAATAACAGCACAAGTTTATTGAACAACACAGTTATAACAAGGCATTACAGTAGGTACAGACATTAGCCACTTCATAGGTGACAGACAGCAATACATCTTACATTAAGGAAAGTTCCTAACAATGATGATATGGACTCCAACACAGCTCACTCCACACATGTATGTCAATTTTCTGCCCAACTATCCCATATTTTGTGGTATTTGGCTGGACACCCGCGATGTCTATATACTAGTTTAACCAAGGGTAGCTTACTATTAATGTTCATTACCCATTCCCGCATGGTAGGCATGGTTGGACGCATCCAGTATTTAGCCACTAGCTTTCGTGCAGTAAACAGCGTAGAGTGCAAAAATGTAGCCAAATATTTATCAACAGAGGTATCAGGAAATATGCTGAGTAGGCAACTCTTAGGGTCAAGTTGAAGGGGTGAACCCATGTGGTCGTGTAGAAACTTGACAATCTGCCCCCAATACTCCTGGACCATTGGGCATTGCCAGAGAAGATGGTAGAAAGTACCAGTCGTACAAGAGCATCTGGGACACTTCGGGTCATAGTCAGGATGATACTTAGCTATCCGGACAGGGGTGAGATATGACTTATGCATCACATAGTACTGCGTTAGTCGGTCAGGTAGGTTAAGGCTGCTTTCACACTGGGGCGGTATTCAGGCGTTACAGCGCTATAAATAGCGCCTGTGTAACGCCTGAAAAAAACCGGCCCCTTTAACTCCAGTGTGAAAGCCGGAGGGCTTTCACACTGGAGCGATGCGCTGGCAGGACGGTGAAAAAAGTCCTGCCAGCCGCATCTTTGCAGCGGTGAAGGAGCGGTGTATTCACCGCTCCTATACCGCTGCTACCCATTGAAATCAATGGGACACCGCGGCAATACCGCCGGCAAAGCGCCGCTGCAGCGGCGCTTTGCGGGTGGGTTTAACCCCTTTTCGGCCGCTAGCGGGGGTTAAAACCACCCCGCTAGCGCCCGCACACCGCCGCTAAAACGACGGTAAAGTGCCGCTAAAAATAGCGGCGCTTTACCGCCGACGCTGCTCTCGCCCCAGTGTGAAAGCAGCCTAAGTGAAGCCTGTTTAACGTTCTCGAGGGCATCCTCCTATTCCTCCCCATCAAAGGGACCTATATCCTCTTCCCATCTCAACCTAGCCCGTTCAGTGATTTGCGCCACCAAGCGGGCCCGGAGTAGGCTGTATAGAGTCGAGATCAATTTAGTCGGTTCGTCCCCCATAATTACATCTGTCAAAGCCAACGACTGTACATTCGGGAAGTCCTGAGCAAATTGCGCACGGAGCGCGTGTCGCAATTGCAAGTAGCGAAAATGCATATGAGGGGGTATGTTAACCACTTCAATACCGGGCACTTAAACACCTTCCTGCCCAGACCAATTTTGAGCTTTCAGCGCTGTCGCACTTTGAATGACAATTGCGCGGTCATGCTACACTGTACCCAAATGAAATTTGTATCATTTTTTTCCCACAAATAGAGCTTTCTTTTGGTGGTATTTGATCACCTCTACGGTTTTTATTTTTTGCTAAACAAATAAAAAAAATACCGAAAATTTTGAAAAAAAAATGTTTTTTTTTGTTTCAGTTTCAAAACTTTGCAAATAAGTAAGTTTTCTCCTTCACTGATGGGCACTGATGGGGTTACACTGATGGGCAATGATAAGGCGGCACTGATGGGCACCGATGAGGTGTTACCAATGAAGTGGCACTGATGAGGTGGCATTGATGGACACCGATATGTGGCACTGATAGGCGGCACTGATGGGTGGCACTGATGGGCGACACGGATGGGCACTGATAGGTGGCACAAATTGGCACGGATTGGCATGGATGGGCATGGATAAGTGGCACAGGTGGGCATGGGTTAGGCGGCACAGGTGGGCATGGGTAGGCGGCACAGGTGGGCATGGGTAGGTGGCACAGGTGGGCATGGGTAGGCGGCACAGGTGGGCATGGGTAGGCACTGATAGGCGGCACAGATGGGAACTGATAGGCGGCATTGTATTATAATATATTGCACTAATGGATGCCAATCAGTGCCAATCAATAATTCATGCCAATCAGTGATGCCCATTGTGGGCACTGATTGGCATCCATTATGGGCACTGATTGGCATCCATTGTGGCACTGACTAGAATCCCTGGTGGTCTAGGGTGGCATACCTTGTCCTTGGCATCCCTGGTGGTCTGGTGGCGTCCCTGGTGGTCCAGTGTGGGCATCCTCGGGGGGGCTGTGCTGATAATCGATCAGCACAGACCCCCCCTGTCAGAGGAGCAGCCGATCGGCTCTCCTCTACTCGCGTCTGACAGACGCGAGTGAGGAAAAGCCGATCACCGGCTTTTCCTATTTACATTGTGATCAGCCGTGATTGGACACGGCTGATCACATGGTAAAGAGTCTCCGTCGGAGACTCTTTACCGAGATCAAAGTTGCAGGGTGTCAGACTGACACCTCGCAACAACGATCACCGCGATGCGCGCCCGCGGGGCCGCGCAGCGGCTCATAATCCTGATCACGTCATATGACGTCCGGTCAGGATTATGAAACCACTTTGCCGCCGTCCATTTGCTATAGGGCGGGCGGCAAGTGGTTAAATTCCACTTGTAAGGAGGGAAAATTCCTTACGCCCATAGGAGTCACCACCTGGTGCAGATAAAGTATCCCCCTAGAAGCCCACAAGTCTACATCTGGTAAGCCAAACAACTCACGAAGTAGGGGGTTGCGCCATAACGGTGTATGTGAGTGGTTATAATCAGCTCCCAGTAATCGAAGGGCTAGCTTCCAAATACTCCGGTGGTGTGGCAGGATCCGGAATCGGGCATCCCTAACCCCACCACCCCGAAAAATCATCTGAAGTGGAGTATCAACAGGGGATTCAGCCCTCCCGCCCACCAAGGCCTGGTATCTGTGACTATCCGCTCTATGGAGGTGATAAAAATGGGAAACCTGGGCTGCTATGTAGTATGTGTGGAAATCAGGGAGAGTGTTCCATGCCAACTTATGTCTAGATGGGCCCCAGATAAAGGTGTTTAAGACACCGTCTAACGTTTTAAAGAACGCCACAGGGACCAAGACAGGGGAATGCCAAAGTACATAAAGGAGCTTCGGCAGGAGGATAATTTTAGTAATATTGATCTGTCCCATAACCCCAATGGGGAGACGGGACCATGCCTTAGTCTTCTCCCGCACATACAAAAGCAGTGGTTCAAGATTGAGGTGAATATACTCCCTGGGCTCCCTCGTAACCTGCACTCCCAGATACTGGATGGAAGATACCCTGGAGAGCGGGAGAGAAGCCGCACCCCGGTCCGGGGGGGACAAGTCAATGGGTAAAACCCGCGACTTGGTCCAATTAATACGCAGACCGGAATGACCACCAAACTCCTCTATGACCCCCAGGGCAGCTCCCAACGACGGACCCGAGTCCTCTAAATACAGCAAAGTATCATCCGCATACATACTCACCGACTCCACCAGAAAGCCGCGCCGGAGGCCTACTACAGCCGGGTGTGCCCGAAGTGCAGCAGCCAACGATTCTGCCGCCAAAGCATACAGCATAGGAGAGAGCGGACAACCCTGACGTGTGCCACGGCCCAACTGAAAGGGGTCCGACACCCATCCATTAACCGCTACTCTAGCCATTGGGCGATAGTATAGGAGAGTAATCCATTTAATAAAATTGGGGCCAAACCCAAATTTACCCAAGCATTCCCAAAGATAATTCCACTCAATGGAATTAAACGCCTTAGCGGCATCTAGTGACACCACCACCCTTGATCCCACTCTGTCATGCTCAGCCTGGATATTCATATATAACCGACGGATATTAATGGCCGTGTTTTTCCCGGGCATAAATCCCGTTTGATCAGGGTGAATAAGTGATAGGATGATGCCACTCAAACGGGTGGCAAGTACTTTAGCTAAAATTTTAATATCTGCTTGGAGCAGTGAGATGGGGCGGTAGGAATCCGGGGAGTGGGGATCCTTTCCTGGCTTGGGTATCACTATAATAACTGCCTGCCTTAGAGTATCCGGTAGGGACTCGGATTCAAATATGTGTGTATATAATCTCAACAATTCTGGCACTAGTATCTCAGAGTAGTGGGCATAGAAATCCAGAGGAATACCATCCAGTCCAGGGGCCTTAGCCGCTGCAAGGGATGCCACCGCTAGCCTAACCTCATCTGCCGATATCGGGGCCTCAAGAGTCTCAACCTGAGCCTCAGACAGGTGGGGAAGAGAGACATCTCGGAGGTATGCCCCCGTCTCAGTCCTCGGCCTATGTACCTGCGACTCATAGAGGGCAGCATAGTAAGCACGAAACATATTGGCCACAGTCGGTGGATCAGCCACTACCTCACCCCCACTGTTAGTCAACGAGACCACCACCGGGGGCTTGGAGTCCCGATGCGCCAAGTAGGCCAACAACTTTCCCGCCCTCTCTCCCTGTTCAAACACCCGTTGCTTAACAAAAAACAACTTTTGCTGTTCAGTGTGGAGGTGATCTACTATCCTTGTGTGGTGTCTTAAGCACATTGCAGTATCTGAAGATTTTTTTCTGAGTTCATGGAGGGTAAGCTCATCCTGGGTGGAGATTTTAGTACCTCTCTGGAGCCACTACTGGACTCCTCTGCCTCATGATCACGTATTTCATTCCCCAAATCGAGGGTTCTGAAATGCGCTCTTTACAACTTGCATCTTGTAGACTTTTGGAGGGTACTGTACCCCAAGTCTCATGACTACACGTACTTTTCTCAGGTACATTAGACCTATAGTTGCATTGACTATCTCTTGAGTAACCACAGCTGTCTGGATTGGTCTCCTGAGTGCGGAATAGACTCGATGATCTGGTCAGACCACTCCCCTATTTACTAGACGTTCTCGCTCCCCTTCACACTGTTGAAGGAGTGGACATGTAGCTTGAACGATTTGTTGCTGACAAATTCAGAATGTGTTACATCAGAGACAATCTCTAACTTTTTGGGGACCACACACAGGATACCACGTCATTTCCCATCCAATGGGAGGCACTAAAGGCAGTGTTAGGTGGAACCTTTATTCAATTAGAAACGCTCCTGAAAAGGGAATGCTCGGCCCCTATAGTGGCTGCAATTCAAAAGTTCAGAAACTTGCAAACTAAGCATAAGCGCACCCCAAAAATAGAAACACTCACAGAAGTTTCCATTGCCCGATCACAACTCAGGGGACTGTATGAGACCTCTAGCATACATTTGCTGACAAGCTCGTATTCCACCAATTTAAATTCCAAGATATATGTGGCAGATCACTGGCACGCTCATTACACCTGAAAGTGTCCTCTAATTTCATCTCCCATATCCAGGGACCGCATGGAGAACCATTTCTTCACCGTCTAAGATAGCGCAGGCACTCAGGGATTTTTACCAATCCCTGTACAATATACCTGCGGCTCAGTCGCCAGGTTCCCCTCCTACTATTGAGGACAAGTTCTCTTATGTCATGGAAACTGCGCTCCCCACTTTGGATGAAGAAGCCGTTGACAAACTTGAAAAGCCTCTTACAGAAGATGAAGAGCCACTACGGGTACACTAACTGACGGATGGCTTTACTCCTAAGTTTTATAAACGATTTGCTCCCCTTCTAATTCCCTTCCTCACTAAAGTGTTCAACTCTGTGTCAGACGGATCGGTGTTCCCTCCACAAATACTCAAAGCTCATATATCTATTATCCCAAAACTGGAGAAGGACCCAACTTGATGCGCAAATTATAGGCCAATATCTCTGATCGGGGTTGATTTGAAGATCTTCGCAAAAGTGTTGGCCTTATATAATATGATATATGATATAACTTCCTATGTCCGAACCTTCCCATCTGTATCAAAAATATTAGCTGAACCAACAAGATTTGAAGATATGATTCTCCAAGCCGACCCTCCAACACATGTGGTATTTCAGCTCTATTCCTTATTGCTGAATGCTTTTAATCCTGATCTCCCACCTTATATGAGGGCCTGGGAAGAAGAATTACGCCACTCCATCTCCCTCATTGACTGGCAAGATTGTTTCATCCTGACACACAAATTCTAGCTACTAAATCTCAAGAAAAAGGGTTCTAAGTGGTGACGAGATGGTATAGATGCCCTTCAACTATACATCATTTCAACTCGACGACTCCTGATACCTTCTGTCGGTGTCTAAGCTCCATGGGGGGGGGGGGGATTGCTCCCCCATACAGAAATTCTGACAACAGATCTTCCAACTGTACTGCAAACTCATGGCGACCTCTCTCTCTCCTACACCTGAGGTTGCTTTATTATCCATGCTCCAGGGAACGTTCAAGTCCATTTTAAAAGATGTACTGCGTCACTTTTTGGATGTGGCCAGAATAGTGATTCCACAGTACTGGAGATCAACGACTGTACTTTCCCTGCGGGAGTGGGCCACTGAAGTAGATCATGTTAAGGACCTTACAACAAGAATGGGTAGGGACTTTGGGATTTTAAAGGGGGGAAGGAGGGCGGAGGTGTCAGCTCAGGGATGCTTACCTTATATGTGTACTGGCGTGAAACATCCGCCATACACATGTACAGCTCAGCAGGATGAAAAGGCATCTGAGGGAGACGCTGATGATTGCGTCTCCCTATGTACGTGCATGCCCCGCCCACCACTGTTTGACTGGCCAGAATGCCAATCCGTAAAGTGTAGTGGGCCGACCGATACCTCCGGGCGTGCCACACCCCCTCGAGACGCCCACACCCCCCGCACGCGACTGCGTCATGCCCAGGCGCGGGGGGGGCGGGACGCAGGGATGTGCAACGCCCGGGGACAGAGCTAGGAAGATAGGGTCATGTGATGGGGGGTACGGCCCACGTCCTCACTCCTACTGCGCCAGAGAGCATAGAATGCCAGTGGCGCTTACCGGCCGCACAGTGTCCGAACGGCCGGCACAGCGCCCCTACCGCACGGTCCCGAAATGACAAGACTGTAATAGACATGAAGAAAAGCATATAATAAATTGACCAAGACTATAATTTTAATGTAGATAGGTACCAGTATATAATTCCACTGGACAAATGACTAGTTGCGAACAAACAGTTAGACACAAGCATAAGTAAGTGATATATTGAAGACAGAAAGAACTAAATAGAGACAAAGGAGAGAAATGTATGAAAAAGCGCATAAAATAAGGTCACTATTATAGAATTTATTAAAGAAAGAGATGTTCATTGACAGGGATAAGTTATGCCAACGTCAGTTTTGAAAAAACAAGGAATATTGTGATGAAAGAAAACGGGGTGGAGAATGTTTATAAAAAGGGTTTATAAGAATGCGATTAGTTTATTCCAGGGGGAAAAGTCACATTGAGTTTTTCTATCCACAACGTCTCCCTTCTCAGAATGGATTTATCCCAATCTCCACCTCGGGGACTGGGTGGTATCACATCCAATGCGATAAACGATATCACTGATGTATTGAACTTATGTGTAAAGATCCAGGTGTCTGCTGATGGATGTTACCATCTTGCCCCCTGATGAGAAGTAGACATGGTCCCTTATTCGTGCCCTAAATTGTTTAATCGTTTTCCCTATATAAAAAGCTGAGCATTCACACGTCATCAGATAGATGACACCTCATGTGTCGCAATCCGCAAAGAATTTTGGGGTAAAAGTTTCTCCGTTA
Source organism: Lithobates pipiens (assembly GCF_037356315.1). Classification (NCBI taxonomy): domain Eukaryota; kingdom Metazoa; phylum Chordata; class Amphibia; order Anura; family Ranidae; genus Lithobates; species Lithobates pipiens. The sequence continues at coordinate 214,915,685 of NW_027507785.1, forward strand.
GGCAGAACAAAGGATTGGCCAGTTCTGATCAGGGGGCAAAATGGACACCTTCCACATCTAAACATACCATGGGATGGGCGGCTCTGGGGATTCAAATTAAAATGACTAGTAGTGAGGATGTCACGTAGGGATTTCGCTCTGCGGAACGTAATTTGAGGTTTCTTTTCTATATATTTAGCTACAATGGGGTCCTCTGTGAGGAGAGGCCAGAAGGTATCCAAAGTGTCGCGTAGTATTGAATGATGGTTGGAAAACTTAGTTATGAAGCATACCCTATTTATCTGTTTCGACTTGTCTTGTGATTTATATAAAAGAGTAGCACAAGATTGGCGTTTAACCCTATTATATGCTTTACGCAGTGTTGATTTGCTGTAACCCCTGGCTTTTAGACATTTTTGAAGTAATTTGGCTTGGATCTCAAAGTCAGAGGTATATGTGCAATTACGTCGTAGCCAAATATATTGAGCGTAGGGAATGCTCCGCAGCAAGGGGTCTGGGTGTGCGCTAGTAGCGTGCAAGAGGGTATTGCCCACCGTCTCTTTGCAATAGAGACTGGAGGCAATACAGCCACTCTCATCTTTTTTGATAGTCAGGTCGAGAAAGGAAATCTGGGATGGATGACTTGAAAAGGTAAATTTTAAATTAAAGTTATTTGAATTTAGTTGTGCAACAAAGGATAAGCGTTCGCTTTGGGTTCCAGTCCAAACAACGGAAACGTCATCGATGTATCGGAGCAAGCAGAGGGCATGGACTTACGTACATGCACTACCCTCTTATGTCAAAGACACTATGGACTTTTTAAAGCACATTGAGGGAATGGTCGTGCCTCCCGACGCCCTGCTCGTGATCCCTTGATGTGGAGGCTTTATACTCCAGCATCCCTCACGGGCAGGGCGTCGCGACAGCACGCACATTCCTTCAGGAGCAAACAAACCACAATTGGGACTTCTGCGAGTTCATACTAGATTTGTTATGGTTTATTCTTACCCACAATTCTTTTATCTTTGGAGATTCCCACTTCCTCCAGGTACAGGGCGTGGCTATGAGGACTGTGTGTGCCCCGGCATATGCTAACCTGTACCTGGGGGGGTGGGAACGAGACATTTTTTCCAGCGAGGCCTTGTTGATCTATACGAGCCAGGCCCTCTGCTGGCTCCGATACATCGATGATGTTTTCGTTGTTTGGACTGGAACCCAAAGCGAACTCTTATCCTTTGTTGCACAACTAAATTCAAATAACTTTAATTTAAAATTTACCTTTTCAAGTCATCCATCCCAGATTTCCCTTTCTCGACCTGACTATCAAAAAAGATGAGAGTGGCTGTATTGCCTCCAGTCTCTATTGCAAAGAGACGGCGGGCAATACCCTCTTGCACGCTACTAGCGCACACCCAGACCCCTTGCTGCGGAGCATTCCCTACGCTCAATATATTCGGCTACGACGTAATTGCACATATACCTCTGACTTTGAGATAGTATGTTTAGATGTGGAAGGTGTCCATTTTGCCCCCTGATCAGAACTGGCCAATCCTTTGTTCTGCCTAACGGAGAAACTTTTACCCCAAAATTCTTTGCGGATTGCGACACACGAGACGTCATCTATCTGATGACGTGTGAATGCTCAGGTTTTTATATAGGGAAAACGATTAGACAATTTAGGGCACAAATAAGGGACCATGTCTACTTCTCATCAGGGGGCAAGATGGTAACATCCATCAGCAGACACCTGGATCTTTACCATAAGTTGAATACATCAGTGATATCGTTTATCGCATTGGATGTGATACCACCCAGTCCCCGAGGTGGAGATTGGGATAAATCCATTCTGAGAAGGGAGACGTTGTGGATAGAAAAACTCAATGCGACTTTTCCCCCTGGAATAAACGAATCACATTCTTATAAACCCTTTTTATAAACATTCTCCACCCCGTTTTCTTTCATCACAATATTCCTTGTTTTTTCAAAACTGACGTTGGCATAACTTATCCCTGTCAATGAACATCTCTTTCTTTAATACATTCTATAATAGTGACCTTACTTAATGCGCTTTTTCATACATTTCTCTCCTTTGTCTCTATTTAGTTCTTTCTGTCTTCAATATATCACTTACTTATGCTTGTGTCTAACTGTTTGTTCTTCATGTCCAGTGGAATTATATACTGGTACCTATCTACATTAAAATTATAGTCTTGGTCAATTTATTATATGCTTTTCTTCATGTCTATTACAGTCTTGTCATTTCGGGACCGTGCGGTAGGGGGCGCTGTGCCGGCCGTTCGGACACTGTGCGGCCGGTAAGCGCCACTGGCATTCTATGCTCTCTGGCGCAGTAGGAGTGAGGACGTGGGCCGTACCCCCATCACATGACCCTATCTTCCTAGCTCTGTCCCCGGGCGTTGCACATCCCTGCGTCCCGCCCCCCCGCGCCTGGGCATGACGCAGTCGCGTGCGGGGGGTGTGGGCGTCTCGAGGGGGTGTGGCACGCCCGGAGGTATCGGCCCGGCCCACTACACTTTACGGATTGGCATTCTGGCCAGTCAAACAGCGGTGGGCGGGGCATGCACGTACATAGGGAGACGCAATCATCAGCATCTCCCTCAGATGCCTTTTCATCCTGCTGAGCTGTACATGTGTATGGCGGATGTTTCACGCCAGTACACATATAAGGTAAGCATCCCTGAGCTGACACCTCCGCCCTCCTTCCCCCCTTTCCCCTCCCTCCCCTTCCCCTCCCTCCCCTTCCTCCCCCTTGGTGTGGGATAGACTCACCACTAGCATCTACATTGTATCTTTACAGACTTGGCTTATGCAGCTCTACCCTACTGCATTAACAATAAATAATTAAACAAGGACATCAGTATTCTCCCTACCTTTCTGGCTGGCATAGATTGTACCTGTTGAATGTGGTGAGTGCTTGTATAACTACACCATGCATCTGTATATGCATCTATGGAAACTCTCTCTCCATACTGATGATATTTTTACTTCCAGCTCTACCCATATGAACCAGTCACTACACTACATAAACATTACCATCTCCATTGTGTACTCTCAGCGCCATCTACAGAAAGTTTTGGGGTAGGACATCCAATTTTTGAATTACTTATATATTTTGATGCATTACTCCTTATATTTAATTCCTTTTAATTTCATTTATCCCTTATTAATATTTACACTTATATTTATACGTATATGCCCCCACAGTGCCCTATATACGTCCGGCGCACATAGCCCCTAATCTCGCATGGTCCCCCTTTGACAAGTACTGTTTTTTAATTTTATATACATTTTGGCTATTTACACATTTCTGAGCAATATGCATGCAGTAACATATATGCTGTTTTATTCAAAATGTTGTAATTTATCTGCAAGTTGTATTTATGTATTCTGTTTCTTTCTTTTGAACTTTGAAGTGTTTTTTATTTACGCCCCAGAAGAAGCGTTTTCCCTAACAACGCGAAACATGTCGGGCAATTTCTGTGGATCCTGCATCAGCTCTTCACTATAGCACCCATCTACATCGATCTATATGTTCTACTGTTGGGTGACTAGTTCTCCTGTATAGATCTTGAAATTTTGTATTTTCTGGATTGCGATGTGTATCTGATGTAGATTTCCATATGTGTGGACATATTCCTTGTGGCAAAAAATCTTTTTAACTCTTTCTATCTTGTATGTTTTTCTATTTTGGAATAAATTTATATATAAAGAATACTTATTGATTACATTTTTTTTTTTTATAAATTTATTTTTTATTGAAAATTTTTCAACACATTAATAACATACAAACATACAAACATAACCTCCCCCCCGCCCTTCCCAACCATTCCCTCCCCCCGCCCGACAAAACTCCCTCCCGTGCAGCCCTCCATTCACCTCCTGAAGTTCAGTCTGTGATCATCGACAGCATCACACAGATAAAAAACACATTGTTTGTACCGTTACTGAGTATTTAGCAACCCAAAATGGGGATACAAGCCAACCCAAAGGGGTAGCCCCTTCCTACCCCGCCCCTCACCCAACACACAAGGAGTACACCACCCACCTAGCGATCAATTCACAGTGTCTGCGGCATCAAGCCAACACCTCCACACCCTCTCAAATTTGTTAGGACACCCTCTGCTGAGATAAGTGGCTTTATAGAACGGTAAAGCTTTATTAATTAAACCTTTCCAATAAGAAACTGTAGGAGGTTCAGGTTTCTTCCAACATAGCAGGATAGATTTGCGGGCATAAAACAGCGCCAGAGAAATCAGAGTCCTTTGCGCCTTTCGAGGTGCCAACTCCTCCACCAATCCGAGCAAACATACCGCAACTGTGACTGGAATCGGCACCGAAAGGACAGATTGCATAACCTGTGTCACTCCCCTCCAGAACTCCTCAATCCGCGGGCACCGCCAAAACACATGGTCAAAATCAGCCCGGTCAGCTGTGCAACGCCAACATCCCCCCGTCCCCGTACCGTAAATTCTAGCCAGTCTGGCAGGGGTGTAGTATACTCTATGTAGGATTTTAAACTGGATAAGTCTGTCTCTGGCCGATACTAGGGTCTGGAACGGGTATCCCCACATGTCGTCCCAATCCTCCCCTCCAAAGTCAGGTACCAAGGCACTCCAAACTTCTCTACATTGTTGTATAGGTTTCGGCCTGTCCGAGAACAACATTTTGTACACAACGGACAGAGGCTTTTTCAGGTCCTCCGTCCGCAGCACAAGTTCCAGAGGTGACACTCCCAACTGCAAAGTCCCAGGACCGAACTGAGAGAGAAAAGCGTGCCGCAACTGTAGGTACCGAAAAAAATACCAATTGGGAAGATCATGTTGCACCTTAAGCTGATCAAACGTCAAAAGCTGCCCCCCTCCCACCACATGCTTAAGCTGTTTAACACCTACCCTGGCCCATATCACCGGATCCGGTATGTCCCCAAAATGGGACAATTTAGGATTGAACCATAGAGGAGTGTCAGGAGACCAACTCCCTTCTGGCTGTTTCATTAAGGTCTGCGCTTTCCCCCAGGCCCGGATCGTTGCCCGCATAGAGGCCGTCAGCGCTCGTGAAGCCCCTGGACCTCTATACACCAAATAGGACAGGCTCTCATATGAGCCCAAAAGAGCTGCCTCCAGTACATTTGCCGAATCCCCGTCCTCCCGTGTCAGCCACCGTCTGGCGACTACCATTTGCCCAGCCAGATAATATTTAAAAAGATCCGGCAATGCCAAGCCACCTTGACCCCACGGCTCCTGCAAAACCCTGAGACCTATACGGGGGTGCGTAGCAGCCCATAAAAAGGATCCAAAAAGACTATTCACCCTCCGAAAAAATGAGCAGGGAATCCAAACAGGAGAATTACGTAAAAGATAAAGAAATACAGGCAGAACCTTCATTTTGAGCAGGTTAACCCTACCAATAAGGGACAGCGGCAGATGCTTCCAAGCTTCCAGCTGCACCTTAACCCTGGCTAGCAGGGGGAGAAGATTCAGAGACATAAAGTCGCCCACTCGTGGTGAAACTCGCACTCCCAAATATTTAAATTCTTGCACCCAGGCGATGGGGACCCTAGCGGTCGCCACCTCTCGCGCCTCCCCGTCAATAGCCATCACGTTTGATTTCTCCCAATTAACCCTGAGCCCGGAGAACTCAGCAAATTTGTCGAGCACCCCAAACACCGCCTCCAAAGATGGCCCTGCATCCTTCAAGAAGAGGAGCATGTCATCTGCATAAAGCGCTATACACTCCTTAATACCCCCCACCTCCAGTGCTCCTACCCCAGGCGACAGCCTCAGGGCTATAGCCAGCGGTTCTATGGCTAATGCGAATAAGAACGGGGATAGAGGACACCCCTGACGCGTGCCCCTGTGGACGCCAAATTGGGGTGAGACTGAATTGGCTATCTTGATACCGGCCTGTGGAGCACTGTAAAGTAGAGAGATCCAGGTCACATAGGTCTCCCCAAAGCCCATTCTCCTCAGAACTGTCAACATATACTGCCAGTCTACGGAATCAAAGGCCTTGGCCATATCCAAAGAAACTACCACTCTAGATCCCTTGTCAGTGTGTTCAATCTGTAGGTGGGTGAACAATCTGCGCAAATTTGTGTCAGTAGATTTCTGCGGAATAAACCCCGTCTGATCTATGTCAACCAATGTCGTGATAACCTGAGAGAGTCTGGTAGCCAGTACCTTCGTTAGAATTTTTAAGTCCTGGTTCAGCAGTGCGATCGGTCTATAAGAAGAACACAACAGGGGGTCCTTACCTGGCTTCGGCAGCAGGATCACCTGTGCCTCCAGCAAAGAGGCCGGGAGACACCTGTGTTCCAGGCAGTACTCGTACAGATTTTTAAGTCGAGGAACCAGATCCTCCATGTGCAGCCTATACCACTCGCTGCCGAAGCCATCAGGCCCCGGGGATTTACGGGGAGGGAAAGACCTAATAGCTTTCTCAATTTCCTCAGTCGTGATGTCAGCCTCCAAAAAGTCCCTATCCCCCTCAGACAGTCTCGGGACCTGCAGTGATGCTAACAACCCATCCAGCTCCGCTATGTCATAGGTCGGTATGGGTGCATACAGGGTCTTAAAATATTCCACAAACGTATCTAGTACGTCCGTCGGGGTAGTCAATAGGTCCCCCTGAGCGTTTTTAATACAGGGAATATTAGTTTGCACCCTTTGCTCGGCCACTAGCATGGCCAAAAGTTTACCGTTCTTGTCCCCTTGTTCAAAGATGGATTCAGCCAGTTTCGTCCTAGAGGTGTGTGTTAGATCAGAGTAATGGAGTGCCAAAGCACGTCTTGCCTCCAACAATGCACCATAAGTGGCAGCAGACTGGTTGTCCGCGTGCTCCATGGAGCACACCCTCTCCCTGTCCTGTAATTCTTGATCTATTTGATTATGGGACCTGCGGGCCTGTTTGATGGCCGAAATATAGTGCCCCCGCATGCAGGCCTTAAAGGCATCCCAAACAATGGTGGCGTCGGCAGACCCCTCATTATCCTCCCAATAATGTGCAAAATGTGGCGCCACCTGAGAGGACACCTCCTCCACCTCCAACCACCCCGGGTTCAATTTCCACCCTCTCCCCGCAGGATCTATGGTGGATCCAATGTAAATTGACAAGGGCGAATGGTCAGAAATACCACCCGCTAAATATTTTGCCCCCCCTACCAATTGAAGCATAGCCGAATTTGCAAATGCTAGGTCTATTCTCGAAGAGGATTTATGAGTTTTCGATAAGTGTGAGTAACCTCTTGTGACAGGGTTTTTCCAACGCCAAATCTCTGTCAGGGAAGCAGCCGCCGCCCAGGCAGAGAGGTCGGCCGACGCCACCCTAGATGCATTAGACGAGTCCAAAGCAGTAGAGAGGATAGCATTAAAGTCCCCGGCTATAAGGAGAGGGAGATGCACGAAGGGCACCAGTTTACCCAAAAGGTCATACAGGATCTGAATCTGGAATGGGGGTGGGACATAAATATTCACCAAAACCATTTTACACGCCCCAATATCTGCCACAACCACCAGAAACCTACCACCCGGGTCTGAGATCACATGGTGAATGGTGCACGGTACCTCCTTGCTAATTAAAATTGATACTCCCCTGGAATAAGTAGAGTATGTAGCATGCAGCGCTCTTTGTATCCAGGCTCTGCGCAAGGCCAGCACCCTGCTCCCATCCAGATGCGTCTCTTGCAAAAATACCACAGCAGGCTTGAACGTTTTTAGATATTGAAACATTAAAGCTCTACGGAATTTATCATTAAGACCTCTAACATTCCATGAAACCACATTAAACCCCGATCCCGCCATCATCCCCCACGTGACTCATTAAACTGACAGTAAAGTACTAATGACATCAGTGATACATACAATTGCAGACTGAAATCAGAGACAACATTAAGCATATAGATAAACAATGTACCTTGGAGGGCTGCACCTCTCCCACCCATTACCCTGTAGAACCCAAGAACACCCTGCTGCTGTGCAACAACATAACAAAACACGTACACGCAGCTTATCCCAAAACTGTGTCCAAAAACAGTCCCGGAAGGCATAGCCTTGATGGGTCAAAAAAGGACCACTAGACAAAAAGTATAAGCCCTAGAACCGCAAAAAGAGGTTCAAGTGTAAACCAAAAGTCAAAAATTACATGGACATAGTGTTCACGTGCCTGGAGCTCCCACTCCACTCACATTCTGTCCATCCTTCGGTATGGAAATCCGGATAGCCTGCGCTTCCACCTGTCTCCCACCAGCCCGTTCATCCAAGTGGGGGGTAAAAACACAAAAAAGAAAAAAGAATGATATGGGCAACCATGAGATGCGGCCCCACCCAAGGCAGGGGGCCTGCAGGAGACCGTACAGGAAAAGCCGCCATCAACCACCACCACCCACCCCCCACCCCAGCCAAAATACATCAGGCTGCTTGGTGGACAGCCAGTGCATTCCAGGAGGAGTCACTTATGTAGGGAAGACAGGCCACCCCGTAGCTGGGTATCAACCACATGAGGCAACAAAAAAGAAGGAAAAAACAAAAAAAAAAACAAAACAGGTAGCTGCAGATCAGTTCGCCGTCAGGTAAGCAGGAGCGACCTAGCAGGCCAGTTACAGCGACCGAAGCCATTGATCCGCTTCCGCGGGAGACTCAAAGAATTTCACCGATCCTTCATGTTGCACCCGCAGTCGGCTGGGATAAAGCATAGAGTATTTCAACTCACGCTCACGAAGCCTCCTTCTGACGTCGGTAAATGTCTTGCGTCGTCTCTGAAGATCTGCAGAGAAATCCGGATAAAAGTGCACCACCGTGTTCTCAAAAGGCAGGGTCTGATGTTTACGAGCCTCACGCAGAATCCGATCTCGGTCCCGAAAATTGAGAAAGCGTACCAAGAAGGGTCTAGGGGGGGCCCCCGGGGGACCCCGACTGGTCGGGACCCTGTGAGCTCTCTCCACCACATACGTCGGTGGGACGTCGGTCAAGTGAAGCAGCGATTTAAAGAAATTTTCGGCAAATTCAGCTGGACGGTCCCCCTCTGCTCCCTCCGGCAGGCCCAAGACCCTGACATTGTTCCTGCGCAAGCGGTTTTCAGCGTCGTCGGACTTGGCCACCAGAGTCTGAACCGTACGCTGCAGCGCTTGTATGGCCTCATCATGACGGTGAGCAGTATCCTCCGCCACAGAGATGCGCGATTCAGTCTCTGAGAGCCTGCCCCGGAATTTATCAAAATCCGCTCTTATAAGGTTGCATTCCTCCGCCAGGTGGTCTATGCGCACCAACAAGGATGTTCTGCTTTGCTCGATCGCTGCCAGAATAACCGAGGTATCATTAGTTGGAGGCAAAGTGGGTGCAGATGGACTAGCCTCCTGAGGAGCCGCCTGCTCCATATCCGCCATTAAAGCCTTGAATTGATTGAGAAGATCACTGGGAGACTGCGCAGGCTGCAACTGTGCTTTCTTGGCCGCAGACTTGCCCTTGGAGGGCATGAGGAAAAGATGACGGGCAAGCCGGCCTGAAGCAAATGTGTGGGTAGAGAGGACAGTGCGGCCCTTTTAGGACAGTCAGCTACAGGTGGAGGATAAGGATAGCAAAAAAAAAGGAAAAAAAAAAAAAAAAAAAAAAAAAAAAAACCCACACACAGTTCTGGTAGCCCCAAAAATCCTCACACAGCCAGAGACAAGACAAAATAGTGTGCATACAGTCCAGCTAGGTATTGGGAAGGTGTAGTAAGGCTCCTGGGAATATGCAGTACAGTCAGTGCAGCTGTCCAGTATGAAAGTCAGCAGGGAACGGCACCAGGGCTGTCACCTTCTCTCCCTCTCTTCTCTCCACCTCTCCAATGCAGCCACCAGTGCCCCCAGGTAAGGACTCACCGCTCCAGGAAGGATGGAACAAGGCCTCCACAAAATAGACAGGCCTCCCAGCCTCGGATGCACCACTGTGCGGCCGTTTGCGGCCGTCCGCGACGGGGCGGGCAGGCACCGCAACTACGTCCGGCGGTATGGCCTGATGACACGTCTCCTTCCCGCAATCCCGCGTAGCCGAGCCCCGCGCTCCAGTACTCAACAGCGGTCGGTCTGGAGGCTCCACAGGCCGCAAGATGGCGGCCGGACACAGCGCGGCGGCTAGGCCTCAAACTGCAGATCCGCCAGATGCACCGCTCCTCGCGCCAATACAGCCTCCCCGTTGCTCAGCGGGATGTCAGAGGCACAGGGGATAGAAAGTGGTCGTCCCCAAGATGAAGCAGACGAAGGATGGCAAAGGATAGTTTTCAGGATGGCAGGAGCTCCAGCACCTTACGTCCTCCTAGGTCTACATCCGGCCACGCCCCATTGATTACATTTTTAATCTTTTGAATTTATACTGGTGCCTCTAAAATCCCAAAGTCCCTACCCATTCTTGTTGTAATTTCTATTCATTAAGGATGATGGCACCTTGCTTATATCGATACACTTGAGATATCCACTAATTAGCCACAAAGTGTCTTTTGATATCTCGTATCTTTTTCCCCCTTTCTAATGTTAAGGACCTTGAACGTCTGTTGGCTGAGGAAGCTAATAAGGAAGAATGGTTCTCTCTCACTTGGACTTCATGGTCCGTGTTCTGCTACTCATTGGACTTCATCTCCTGGGCATAGGGTGACCCAGGCAACACCACCTCATGACCATGGGGGAGCGATCCCTGTTCCTTTCTGTTTCCCCTACCTTATCCTAACACCTTCTCCTCTATGTATAATTGTACCCTTCAGAATCTATTAAATGATTACTCCTGATACAGAATATGACTCTTGCAACTAACTTCGTCACAACATAACAGGTTTCTAGAATAAGTATGGATGTAGCAATACATGATGTATACATATAATCTTCCCACCTGAAATATGAGAGTCTTCTATTTCTTTGTGTTATGCCTCATTACGTTGCTGTAACCGTGTTTTTTTTTTTTTTGATACTCATATTGAACACAATACAATAATATTTTTTGTAACCTCCCTCTACACGTTTGATTGTCCTTACTTACTTTTGTTAACCGGTTCCCGACCGGCTTCTGTACTGATACATCGGCAGAATGGCACGGCTGGGCAAAGTAACATACCCGTTATTATCGTTATGAATTTCCCGCCGAGCCCGTGCGCCGCCGTCGGCACGGGCGCACGCCTGTCGCGAGCTCCGTTACCGTGCCCGTGGGTCCCGCGGACTTGATCGCCGTGGGGATACCCGTGATCGTGCTCAAGAACGGGGAGATGCCAATGTAAACAGCATCTCCCCATTCTGCCTAATGACAGCACACTGATCTCTGCTGCCTGTCATTGGGAGCAGCGATCAGTGTGATGTCACACACAGCCACGCCCCCAGACAGTTAGAAACACTCCCCTAGGATACACTTGACTTCTCCCCGCCCCCTAGTGGTTAACCCATTCATTGCCAGTGACATTTTTACAGTAATCAATGCAATTTTATAGCATTGATCGCTGTATTAATGCCAGTGGTTCCAAAAATGTGCCAAAATTGTTCGATGTGTCCGGCATAATGTCGTAAATCACTGATCGCCACCATTACTAGTAAAAAAATAAATAATAAATAATAAAAAATAAAAAATAATAATAAATATTCCATAAAACTATCCCCTATTTTGTAGACGCTATAACTTTTGCGTAAACCAATCAATAAACCTGTTGCGATTTTTTTTACCAACAATATGTAGAAGAATACGTATCAGCCTAAAGTGAGGAAAAAAAATGTTTTTATATATTTTTGGGGGATATTTATTATAGCAAAAAGTAAAAAGGAATGCGCTTTTTTCAAAATTGTCTCTCTTTTTTTGTTTATAGAGCAAAAAATAAAAAACAGAGAGGTGATCAAATACCACCAAAAGAAAGCTCTATTTTTGGGAAAAAAAGGACGCCAATTTTGTTTGGGAGCCACGTCGCACGACCACGCAATTGTCAGTTAAAGCGACGCAGTGCCGAATCACAAAAACGCTCTGTTCAGGAAGGGGGTAAAGTGATTAATGATATTCTCTATGATGACTGCAATTGTCACCTTGTTCCTTTCAATGAAATAAGATTGAAGTAAAGTGTTGTTAATAAAGGCACAAACATTGGCACAAAAAAAGTGGATACTCAGAAAATGCAACCATCAATAAGCCATAGAGACAGTGTATGGACATGCACAGAACACGGGATACAGCTAATGCGTTTCAAGGGCGCACCCCCTTCGTCAGAGCCTAGCTCAATTTTGAAAAAACCTTTAATTCTTACTTTCTGCTATAATACATATCCCAAAAAAATATATATATATAAAAAAAATAAAACAAATGTATTCATCAGTTTAGTGCAATATGTATTCTGCTACATAATTGGCCAAAGGTAGGGTGCCTTTGGCCAATCATGGCTCAGGGGGATAGAGAGAGAGAGAATGAGCTAGATTAGGCAGGCAGGTTAATTAGTTTGTGGTAGTGTATTTGATAATTTGAGATATATATATATATATTCTGCATTCAGCGTAGCCTATATATACACAGTGCATTTGGTGGTGTACAGTTTCTAATACAGTGCAGGTGGTGTACACAGTATATAATACAATGTAGTGCAGTGTCAAAAAATACCCATCATGTGGAGAAGCAGACGCTCACAGGCCATTAAAAGAGGGCAAGCAGCCTCTAAAATAAAATTTAACAGCAGGGACCATCCCTGCACCCAACAAGAGTAACCACGAGGGGTTACAGTGTTCTGGCACCACCAACACCTAAAGCCCAATGTTTCTGCCCCTGTTTAACAGGGACATGTAATTACAATTTTTAAAATATTTAACAGCAGAGACCATTCCTGCGCCCAACAAGTGTAGCTGTGAGGGGTTACCTTGTTCTGCCACCACCAACACCTAGACCCAATTTTTCAGCAGAGTATATAGTATATATACACTGCAGTTCAGAGTACAGTATATAGTGCAGTCCGTATAATATATGTACTGCAGTTCAGAGTCAATAGTACACTCAGTGTAGTATATATAATACAGTGCAGTGTACAATATATAATATAGTGCAGCCATCATTAAATGGCGGTCCGAGTCCGGACGGAACGGAGTTTCTGCCCGGACCGCCGTGCCGCCAGCATACTAAATTGAAGCAATCAATGGTTTGCTGGGACCGCGGGTTTCCCCAGCAACCAGTGACGCTGCGCGCATGCGCCCGCCCCCTGCTCCTGGCCGCGTCTCTCGAAGCTGAAGAGACACTCACGCTCACGGGCAGTAGGGGTGTGACGTCCCATGCGCGCCCCGCCCCCCTGCTGCCCACGGTTTCCTATTCCCGAGTCCTGGCTCTCCTTGCCAGGCAGTTTCAGTTGTGCCCTCACTCCTGCAGTTAAGGTATATGGGCACATTAGTGATGTGTTCATTCATGAGACTGTTTTTAAGGGGCACACTGAAAGGTATTATTAATATGCACAATGCTGAGCTTTTTTTGTAAGGAGCACATGGGTATATTTTTTATGTGCACACTGATGGGCATGTTTTGTTAAGGTGCCCCTTAACAAAATATGCCCATAGGTGTGCACAATAAAAAAATATACCCATCAGCGTGCCCCTTAACATATAATAAGGGTCACGCTGATGGGCACCTTTTATGTTAAGGGGTACTCCGATGGACAAATTTTATTTTGCGGGGCACGCTGATGGGTATATTTTTAATGTGCACATCAATGGGCATATTTTGTTAAGGGGCACGCTGATGGGCACAACAAAATGTGCCCTACAAAATATGCCCATCGATGTGCACATTAAAAATATACCCATCAGCATGCCCCTTAAAATAAAATTTGTCCATCAGAATGCCTCCTAACATAATAAGTGCCCATCAGTGTGACCCTTATTTCATGTTAAGGGGCACGCTGATGGGCAGATTTTATTTTAAGAGCAACACTGATGGGTACATTTTATATTAAAAGGGGCACTTTGATGAGCAAATTTTAAGTTAAGGGGCACGTTTTGTTGTGTCCATCAGAGTGCCCCTTAATATAAAATGTGCCCATCAGCATGACACTTATTTTATGTTAAGGGAAATCCTGATGTGCACATTTTATGTTAAGGGGCACTGTGATGGGGACACCTGATATAAAGGGGCACTGTGATGGGGACACCTGATGTAAAGGGGCACTGTGATGGGGACACCTGATGTAAAGGGGCACTGTGATGGGGACACCTGATGTAAAGGGGCACTGTGATGGGGACACCTGATGTAAAGGGGCACTGTGATGGAGACATCCGATGTAAAGGGGCACTGTGATGGGGACACCCGATGTAAAGGGGCACTGTAATGGGGACACATGGTGTAAAGGGGCACTGTGATGGGGACACCAGATTTAACTTGATCTGGGGACACCAGATGTAACTTGACAATAAATATTGTTGAAATGCTAAGGAAATTGTACATTTCTCATGTTTTTGATAGATATACAGTTACTACAATATTTCTGAGTCATAGCACAGACTTGAGATTCGGACCTCGGCCCAAAGAAAATTTTGGAGATTGGACCTCCTTGAATTTTAATTCATTACCCCTGATATAGTGTATTGAAGTGGTTAAGGGGAGCCGTATGACAGAATTAAGAAAAAAGGCATGGGTCCCCCCCATCCATACCAGGCTCTTTGGGTGTGGTATGAATTTTGGGGGGTCCCCACGTCATTTTGAAAACCACTTAAAGACTGAGCCTCTTTTTGAGATTTGTTGTTTACAAGTTAAAAACATTTTTTTTGCTAGAAAATTACTTAGAACCCCAAACATTATAAATTTTTTTTCTAACACCCTAGAGAATAAAATGGCGGTCATTGCAATACTTTTTGTCACACCGTAATTTGCGCAGCGGTCTTACAAGCGCACTTTTTTGAATTAAAAAAATAAAACAGTAAAGTTAGCCAATCTTTTTTTACAACAAACTTTTACCCTTAAAAATCTCCATAGGCGATGTTTAAAAAATTCTACAGGTTGCATGTTTTCAATTACAGAGGAGGTCTAAGGCTAGAATTATTGCTCTCATTCTACTGATCGCGACAATACCTCACATATGTGGTTTGAACACAGTTTTCATATGTGAGCACAATTCCCGAATGCGTTTGCTTCTGCATACGTGCAGGGTGGGAGGGGGCACGTTTAAAAAAAAAAAAAAATTCTTATTTATTTTACCTTTTATTTATTATTTTTACACTATTCTTTTTTTTTTTTTTTTTTTTACAAAAGTGAACTTTATTTGAACAAAGAAAAACACACAGGTCAGCTCAAGGCATACATTCCGTCAATAAAATATCCATGTACATACATCAAACAGGACACTTATCACTAGATAACGGATATACCTCAGATCTGTGCATAGAATTATTCAATCTTCTACACCAAAGTGAGCGGCGTTTGGTAGGGGGAAAGGGGGAAGAAAAAGGATGCGCCAGGTCCCGGAGGCGTAGGGGGGGCAGTAGTGGGAAAAAGGAAATGCGGGGTGGGGCCAGGAAAGCAGGGGATGGCAAGGTTGAGCCGCGGGCCCATCCAATGAAAAAGAGGGGGGGGGAGGAAAAAGGGGGGGGAGAGAGAGGATCGGGAAAGGGCCATCGGGGGGAACGGGTAACAGTCACCAATTGCACATCCCACGCTCCCTGCCGGTGGATCCTCACTCCCCCTCTGGGTCAGGGGGAGATACCACCAACGACAAAGAGCCCCACGAATCTATCCAAGAGGACCAGACCTTGTAAAATTTGTGCGGACAATTTCTATTGATATATGTAATTTTGTACAGCGGCAAAACAGCATTCAAGGTATTTCTCCAGGCGGTGATGGTGGGCGGGAGCTCAGACCTCCATTTCAATAACACTTCCCTTCTAGCGTAATAAGCGGCAAAAGCCACAAATAGTCTTCCATACTTCCCCACAGTCTGGTCATCCACCACATTCAAAAGCATAAGTTCTGGTTTCAACTGTAGAGAGCCCTCAACCGCCTGATTAATATCAGTCAAAATCTGAACCCAATATGTTTGTAGCTCCGGGCAGGACCACACCATATGCATAAATGTGGCCTCTTCACTACCGCATCTAGCACATGCGGGGGATCTATCTCTATATATAACTGCCAATCTCTGCGGCGTATAATAAGCCCGATGTAAAAACTTTAACTGAATAAAATGGTCTCTAGCCGATATCAAGGTTGATACATAGGAAGAGACACAAGACTCCCAATCATGTCCCTCTTCCATTTAGTGTAAAGCCGGGGCAGACTAGGCTTCCTAGAGGCAGTCAGGTGAAAATAGATTGTGGATAGGGGGGCCAGTAGAAGTTTAGCAGTCAACAACGCCTCCACCGGATCTTTCCCAAGAGTCACCCCGTCCGGGAACTGGTGCTGAAAGGCATGCCTCAGCTGCAGAAACCGGAAAAACATCCAGTTCGGTAGATCAAATTTAGCCTTGAGTTCGGGGAACGTACCCAACCTACCCCCTATCACTACATGCTTTAAAGCGACTATCCCCCTCTTAGCCCACACCTGCGGGTCTGGGATACTCCGAAAATGAGACAGATTCGGATTACCCCACAGGGGCTTGTGGGGGGAGACTACCCCAGGAATCCGATGGGCCATCCCCACCCGGCTCCACACCCGAACTGTCGTATGCATCAGGGAGGTAATGTTAGGATGCGCTCCGACTCCTCGATAAGGTAGGTTGCTTAGAGCTGCGTAAGACCCCAGAATCGCAGCCTCCAGAGTCACCGCCGGGTTGTCCCTCGGCTGCGAAAACCACCACCGGGCAGTAACTAACACCGCTGCCCAGTAGTAGCGCTGGAAGTCAGGAAGGGCGAGCCCGCCCTGCCCAACTGCCAGTTGCAGGGTGGACAGTGCCAAACGCGGCACCTTGCCCAGCCACACAAAGGAGGTAATAATAGATCTTATCTTGTTAAAATAAGCCACCGGGATCTCGATCGGGCTGTTTCTAAAGAGGTAGAGAAACTTCGGCAGGTAGACCATCTTAACAAGGTTCACTCTTCCCACCGGGATTAGGGGCAGCGTCTTCCAGTCCGAGCATCGCTTAGAGAATTGGGCCAACAGCGGGTTCAGGTTAAGCTCCATATACCTAGCCGGTGGGCCACCCATCCATATCCCTAAGTATTTAAAACTTTCCACCCAGACTAGCGAGTTCTGCAGAGTGGGCCTAGGCCCGGACGGGCTCAAAGGGTAGATTAAGGACTTCTCCCAGTTGACCTTAACACCCGAGTATGTCCTAAAGTCGTCAACTAACCGCAAAGCCGCAGGGAGTAAAGAGGAGACCTTCATTAGATACAGAAGAGTGTCATCCGCATATAAGGATATCTTCTCCTCTATCACTCCCACCCGAATGCCCCGCACCGCGGTCGCATCCCGGATTTTAGTGGCTAACGGCTCCACTGCTAGGGAGAAAAGACCAGGCGACAGCAGACAGCCCTGTCGGGTGCCCCTTCTCAGGGGGAAGGCACGCGAGAGGGAATTGTTTGTACGTATACGAGCAGTCGGGGAGGCATACATCAGTTGCAGCCACTGAATAAACACAGGTCCAAATCCAAATTTGCCAAGGACAGCCCAGAGGTAATCCCATTCTACCGAATCAAAAGCCTTTTCGGCATCCAGGGACACCATCACCCCAGGGCTGTCCTCC
This sequence comes from Lithobates pipiens, assembly GCF_037356315.1. NCBI lineage: Eukaryota > Metazoa > Chordata > Amphibia > Anura > Ranidae > Lithobates > Lithobates pipiens. The sequence continues at coordinate 214,933,325 of NW_027507785.1, forward strand.
TGTGCTCTATCCAAGTGAGTCAGCAATCTACGTATATGTTGATGTCAGTCCCTCTGCCCGGCATGAACCCGGACTGGTCTGGGTGCACTAAAGCTGTGATTACCGTGTTAAGGCGGCCCGCCAGAACCTTCGCCAGGATTTTCAGATCCACATTCAGGAGAGATATGGGCCTGTACGAGGAACACAGTTCAGGATTCTTGCCAGGCTTAGGGAGGACTATAATAACCGCCTCCGACATGGACCCAGGGAGCACCCCATCATCTCGCGCCCACAACAGGACCTCTCTAAAGACAGGTAGAACGTCGTCCGCGTAATATTGAAAAAACTCCGCAGGGAACCCGTCCGGGCCTGGCGTCTTCCCCCCCTGTAACGATTTAACAGCCCTTTGGACTTCTGACAGTGTCAGGGGACTGTCCAGAGTTTCCCTCGCCGTGTCAGTAAGACACGGCAGGTCCACTTGCGCCAGGTAGAGACTCAGTTTCTCCCCCGTATACCGAACCCTAGAGCTATAAAGCTCTTGATAGTAAGAGGCAAATCTAGCATTAATCAGAGATGGATCGGTTAGAATTTCCCCATTAGACGCCTGAATGCGCGAGATCGTTACCGGAGAAGAATGCTCCCGAGACAGCCAGGCCAGCAGCCTACCATTGCACTCACCCTGCTCAAAAATTCTCTGGCTCTGGTGGAGCAAGCAGATTTTTGTAGCGGAGGCCCGTAAAAGTTCAACATCTCTCAGAGCTTCCCTGAAACAGGAGTAGGTCTGAGGCGATCGGTCCCTAACATAGCTAGACTCCAAGAGGTGAACCCTGTCCTCAGTTTCTTGAAGGCCCCTCCTGATTTCTCTACGTACCCCACCAATGCGCGCCTGCAAGTGCCTGCGCATACACACTTTGAAGACATCCCACGTATCCGGAATGGGTACCTCCCTATCTCGCGTGCTCCAGAAATCAGCAATATCTGCCCTACCCGGTACAGTTATCCGCGAGTCAGCAAGCCAGAATATGGAGAGGCGCCAAAGACTCTCTGAGGGGGGACAGGACAATTCCAGCGTCAGGGAGACCGGGGCATGGTCCGAGACCCCCCTGGGTAAGATGGAAACATCCCGCACCTTAGATAGGACAGGACCCCCCGAGTACACCAGGTCTATCCTGGAAAAAGTCTTGTATGTCGATGAGTGACAGGTGTAAGCCCTCAGCTGGGGGTGTCGCCAACGCCAGACCTCAGTGAGGTTAAACACTTCGGCCCACGCCCCCAGCGCCGATGAGGCGCCCGAGGCCTGCGACATTCTGTCCATTGCGGGGTCCGGGACCATGTTAAAGTCCCCCATCAGCATGATATTGTCGGTGCCATATTGCGTGAGTTTCGTCACAATCTGGTACAACAATGACACCGAGGCCGGTGGAGGCGGGTATAACCCCACCAACACCACCTCCAGTGACATAATACTAGCATGGACAATGACAAACCTCCCCATTGGGTCTACCTCCAGGGCCAAGAGTTGAAAAGAAAGAGATTTACGGATAAGAATACTCACTCCCCTCGCTAGGTTCGAATAGGTCGAATGATAGGAGTGCCCTACCCAATTTCTGCGCAAGCTCAGAACTCTGCTGCCTATTAGGTGAGTCTCTTGCAGAATACAGACGTGGGGAGAGTGCTTCTGCAAAAACTGGAACACCAGTGACCTCTTAATCTTAGAGTTCAGCCCCCTGGTGTTCCAGGATATAATTTTACAGGAAGACATTAAGCACTACATACCACTCCACAGGATCAGGTCGAGCTCCCGCCACACCGCCATTTCGTGGCCGCACCAGTACAGTTTCAATGGAAGACAGAAGACAGTAATGACAGTTAACAAGCTGACTCATACAAACATCAACATGTTGGAATAAAACAATAACCCCAATCCCCCCACCCCACACCCCCCACCCCCCACCCAACCCGGAGGGGGCTTCACTCCCAAACCAAAAAGGGACAACGGGCCCCCGTGGGGACGTGCACTGCAAGAGGGCACCAGAGACCTGTCCTCTGGGGAACAGTACATGGAGTGGGTATCGGAGTCCGGCAAGTCATTGCAAACTTTTCTCCCGGCCGAGACCGGGGGCACATAGCTTAGAAGCCAAACCTGGCAGGGGGTGTGGGAGGGCAAGAGGGCCACCCACCCACAAGACAGTCAACACGGGCAGAACCCACAGATCCAATAGGCCAGGGGTACCGCAACACAGAGGCCCCAGGGACTATCCGGCTCAACCTAGCAGGTGTCAAATTTCGGAGATCCAGCAAACCCCCATAGGATCCAAAGCAAGGCCAGGTCACCCCTCACCAGGGGACAATCAGCACAGTTCCCACCCCACCAGAACCCCCAGATAAGCAGGATAACAGGAGATGTCCACGCGACTGGCAGGGTGGCCAGCAGACACTGCGTGCCGGCTAGACAAGGGGGGGGGGGACAGCTGGGCAAGGGTGGTAAGAAGGCCCAGAGGGGACCACCTTCCTTCAGGGCAACGACCATGTCCAGTTCCAAAGTTCATCGGGGCCGGAAGCACCGCAGCCCCCGGGGAGTCCCCAGGGCAGTAGGGTCAGCCGAGCAGGTGGCACACTCCAGCAGATGTGGGGGGGGATCCACAATAGATTACTGGCCCGACCAGGCCGCTGCTCCACAGGTTCCTATCGGCTGGCCCCCCCGCCCCCCCCCAAAAAAAAACCCAAACAAGTAGAGAAGCAGGATATGGCCAAGTGGCCAACTGAGTGGCAACAAAGTTCAGGTTACTGGTAAATCAATGCCTCTGCACCGTTTCAATCCATGAGGAGGCCTCCGCCGGGGAAGTAAAGAATCTCACCTTCTCCCCATCCTCCACCCGCAGCCGGGCCGGGAAGAGCATGCTGCATTTCAAGCCCTTGGAACGTAGCTTGGCTCGGACCCCATCAAAGGACTTGCGTTGGCGCTGCGTTTCCATGGTGTAGTCAGGGAAGATCATTAGCCGTGCGTTTTCAAACTTCAGCTCCTGGACCCCTCTAGCCTCCCGCAGCACCACATCTCTGTCTTTATAATGCAGGAGTTTAAAAATAAAGGTGCGAGGGGGAGCGCCCGGTGGGCCTCTAGTAGCCGTAGGCATACGGTGGGCTCTTTCTACTTTGAAGAAGGGGGAGAAATGGGCCCTCGGTAGCAGTTCCTTAAGCAGCCTTTCTATAAAGGAGACAGGATCATTACCTTCAGAGCCCTCCGGAAGGCCAACGATGCGCAAATTGTTGCGCCGATTTCGGTTCTCGGCGTCCTCCGTACGGGACTACAGGGCCTTGACTCTGATTTTCAGGGTGTGGATGTCACCGGCATGGTCCCGCACCACATCCTCCGTCGCGGACACCCGCTGCTCCACCTCCGCAACCCTGCCACGGAAAGAGTCCAGGTCGCGGCGAATAAAGTCTACGTTGGTCTGCAGGTGGTCCTGTCTCGTACGGCGGTAGGTTGCGAAGACCTCCGTGAGCGGCCGCCGGGCATGACCCCGGATTCCCCGCTGCCGTCGGAATGCACTCAGCCGCTCAGGGCCACTCCAATGCCGCCAAACAAGGGGGATAAACGTCCGGACTCCGGGAGCTCTGTTACTGAGCGTCCTCTCCCAGCGCCATCTTGGACACGCCCCCTACACTATTCTTTAAAAAAAAAAAACTGTCACTTTTAACCCTATTACAAGGAATGTAAACATCCCTTGTAATAGAAAAAAAAGCATGACAGGACCTCTTAAATATGAGACCTGGGGTCAAAAAGACCTCAGATCTCATATCTACACTAAAATGCAATAATAAAAAAAAAATGGTATGGAGACGGGTGGGGGCCTTCTTCCCCTCACTCGTTTCCATACCCAGAATGTGAAAGGATCCCACAGCTCCAGTAAGCAGCAGAGGGCACCGGATCATGGTGGGAAGGGGGGCCTAAAAGTGATCTTCGCCGCAGAGACCACTTTTATCTGAAAGCGGACCGCCGGCCGAAGAAGAGGATACCGGGGTTATGGCAGCTAGTTGCTGCCATAACAATGATATTCCTCTTCAAAGTTAGGATGTATATTGACGTGCGGCAGTCCGTAAGTGGTTAAAAAACATGTGGGCGTTGAGTTCACCTTAATATCCATACCAGACCCAAAGGGCCTGGTATGGACTGGGTGGATATTGCCGGGATACATTACAGCCGTGAGCATTTTTTTATTAATTTTTTTCCTTTAGAAATGTCATTTTGCTGCGAGACTTTTTTAAACATGGGAAAAATGCACTACTTTACAGGCAGATTAAGAGGATCCCCCAGGCTCGATATTTAAAGGAATATTTCATTTTTATTGTTTCACTTTAAGCATTCCTGAAAAAAACTTCAGTTTTTATAAACTTTTTTCAGACAGCCTGCTCCTGTCTCTCTCTCTCTCCTACTCAAACAGCTCCTCTCGGACACTTTCAGCCCAGCTGGAAATAAGTAGGTCTGAAGGGGAAGTACCTGCCCTCTTCAACTAACCCCTTCTTAACCCTGCCCCAGGCTTACTCTCCACAGTGTCCCATAGACTTTAACGGCGTTTGCATGTTCGCACAAATTCTTTGTTCGCAAGTTCTGGTGCAAACTAAACTGGGGGTGTTCGGTTCATCCCTAGTTCTGAAGATTTAGCATGAAATTCTCTCAGTGGGTGGCGCTGCTCACCCCACTTGGTTTGATCAACTTTTATTAAAAGAAACCTGCTGGAAAATGTTTAGCTGAACAGTGGCTACAACAAGCCAGTTGTCAAAATACAATAGCTGCAGAGTTAGGCCTCTCTTACAGCTCTAGCTCAGGAGCCCTGGTAAGGTAACAGGTAATGCCAGAGCACAGAGTGGCACGAGTGCCTATAAAGTCTTCTGCCAGAAGGTACTGATGTGCTTTAGGGTACGCAGAGATGACTGGCTGGATGCACACTGGTGTAAAGACCAGAGCTAGAGGCAGGCACAGGCATGGGTCAGCTGGTGCGGGTAAAAGAGCCAAGGCAAGGACGGACAGTGATTGTTAAAGGCGGCATTCAGGCAGATTCAGGTACAGAAGATGTCAGCAACAGAGGATATAGGAAATATACCTCTTTATAATTAATGTGATTATATTTGAAATATTGCTGCAACAGAATTGTGTGATATTTATATACTGTGTGATAGATTTTTATATATATATATATATATATATATATATATATATATATATATATATATATATATATATATATATATATACACACATATATATATACACACACACACACACACACACATACACACACACACACACGCAGAACCACCTTCTTCAACTCTGGCAAACGGATGACACCAGAAGTCTCACGAAACACAGCCGTCCTCTTGAGCGAGTGTGGCGTAAAACAAAATCCCTACAAGACTTCGCACCTCTATAAATCTGCCCTTCTCAAATACAACTCCTGCCTCCACCCTGCTAAACAAATCTACTACACCCCTCTCATTGAAACCCTCTCACCCAAGCCTTGTCAATTCTTTTCAACCCTTAATTCCTTACTCAACCCCCCCCCCGCCTCCACCCACTAACTTGCTTACTGCCCAGGAAATTGCCAATCACTTCATAAACAAAATTGACACATTTCGTCATGAGATATCCAGCTTCCTCCACCAACCAACACATCAAGTCCAACGCAACACTCAACACTTTCCTCCTTCAATCCTGTTAGCTCTAAGGAAGTTGACAAACTCCTTTCCACAGCCCACCCCACCACCTGGACTCTGTCTCCTCGCAACTACTGCGACCACCTTCCTACTCTATCCTAAACTTTCTAACCCACAGCTTCAACCTCTCTCACGGCACCTTTCCCTCTTCGCACAAACATGCACTGGCTACCCCCCAAACTTAAAAAACCCTCACTGGATCCCCCCTGTTTTAATAACTCTTTTAATAACCAATGAAACTGCCCTACTAAAACTCACAACGATCTTCTAACTTCTAAAACCAATGGCCAGTACTCCATACTCTTCAAATACCACCCTTAGATTCTAAGCTCCACGAGCAGGGCCCTCCTATTCCTTCTGTATTGAACTGTATTGTAATTGTACTGTTCCCCTTCTTATTGTAAAGGGCTGCTAAATTGTTGGCACCATATAAATCCTGTATAATTATAATGATAATATATATATATATATATATATATATATATATATATATATATATATATATATATATATATATATATATATATATATATATATATATATATATATATATATATATATATATATATATATATATATATATATATATATATATTGTAATATAGTGATGATCAACCCTGTCCTCAGGGCCCACTAACAGGCTAGGTTTTATGTATTACCTTGGGGAGATGCAGACTAGAATATTGCAATCACTGAGCAGCAAATTATATCACCTGTGATGTATTTCAGTTATCTTGCAAACCTGGCCTGTTGGTGGGCCATGAGGACTGGGTTGATGACTACTGTTGTAATAGTGAGAGTCCCTGTCTCTGGGAAAATGGGGATAATAAGGAAACAGAGTTTGCATGTCTGATGACTACAAGGCTACAGAGCACTTATTTTGAGAGGAGAAATCTGCTCTGGTAGCTTTCTCCGGATTTTACTATCTTCAAATGGGGCTCTGTACTTTGGAGATTCCTCAGAGTCTTGGGTGGGATGGGGTCTCTAACCGTGTGTCCAGGTCTTATGGATAGCCAGCAGGTTGTGTGCCCAGGTGCACACAGCCCATATAATGAGGAATGGAGGAAGGTGGAGTGTGAGCCGCTTGCTGCTGCTGTGTGAAGACAGACCTGTGTCTGGAGAGTGGTCTGCCCTTTGGGAGACTGTAGCCTGTGTAAGGGAGTTTCTTTGCCCAGGGATCGGGAAAGGCTAGTATGTTTTCATTTATGAGTGCTTAATGAAGTTAAACCCCTGCGTGGGATTTCTGGATGGACTTTTTTTTTTTTTTTTCCCCCTTTAATAAACGTGGGCTACCAGGCCCTTAACTATAAATGCCTGTCGGATATGGACTCACTGCACAAAAATGCATCTATACACTTGAGCTAAACACCCCAATGTCAGGCTAGGAGCAGATAACAGGTAACAGTTCAGGTGTGCTGATTATACAAGAGTTCAAAACACATACCATGAGGAGGTCTAAGCAGAGCAGGTCAGCTGGGACTTGTAGTACACCGCTGCAGACGAAGGTAGATGGTTGCTGGACCTTGTAGTTCACTGCTGTAGATGAGGATATATGATTGCTGGACCTTGTGGTTCACTGCTGCAGATGAGGGTACTAGTAGAATCAGGCAAAGCTTAGTCTAGGCAAGCTGGGTCATACACAGGTAGATCAGAATCCAAACGGTAACGAATTAGAAGCAAGCAAGGAGGGTCAAACAAGCCAGGTCAAACACGAAAGACACAGAGCAAATATCAGCTAGATCAAACACAAGTGAACTCTAACACGAGCACTGACTGAATGCTGATACAGGTGATTTAAACGTGAGCTGGCCAATCACTGTTGTTTCCCAGACACAGACTGTGTCAGGTGAGTTGTGCTGGGTCCTAAAGGGATTCTAGTACTGACAGTACCCCCCCTTTCTGGAGGGGTTGCTCCTGCACCCCCAGGCTTACGGAGATGGAACTTCTTCTTAAGTCGATCAGCATGAAGATCACGAGCTGGTACCCAAGATCGATCCTCTGGGCCAAACCTTTTCCAATGAACGAGATATTGTAATGAATTGCGCACTCGTCTGGAATCAAGAATAAATGCCACTTCATATTCTTGACTGTCCAACACATCCACAGGCTCTGGTTCATTTACTAGGAGGCTGGAATGAACAGGTTTCAACAATGAAACATGAAAGACATTTGGAATGCGCATGGATGGGGGAAGTTTTAATCTGTAGGACACAGGATTAACAATCTCCGAAATTTCATAAGGCCCGATGAATTTTGTGCCAAGCTTTTTAGATGGAACATGCAGGGACAGATTCCGAGATGATAACCACACTTTGTCACCAACTTTATATCCTGGTGCCTTTGAGCGCTTCTTGTCAAAAGTTTTCTTAAAAGCCTGCACAAGAGCCAGGGGCACAAAGAGCATACCAGAGGGAGTGGAGGGAGGGGCTTCAGCCTGTGCTGGTAACAAGGCCTCAGAGATGTCAGTCTGGGTAAAAGCCAAAATCCTATCCTCAGAGATAATGGGTTGTGGAGGAAGCGGAGGAGGAGCCTCTTATAAAAAGCTGCGAGACAAGGCATCAGCCTTAATGTTTTTTGGACCTGGTAAATAAGAAATTGTGAAGTCAAATCTGGAGAAGAGCAATGACCCCCTGGCTTGATGCGAGTTCAGTCTTTTAGCAGAACGGATATATTCAAGGTTTTTGTGGTCAGTCAGAACTATGAATGGATAGCGAGCTCCCTCCAGCCAATGTCTCCACTCCTCCAAAGCTAGCTTTATGGCTAAATGTTCTCTGTTGCCTATATCATAATTGCGCTCTGCTGGGGAATATTTACGGGACAAGAAGGCACAAGGGTGGATGGCAGCATTTACAGGATCTTTTTGTGACAAAAGTGCCCCCAACCCTACTTCAGATGCATCTACCTCTACAATAAAAAGGTAGCTCAGGAACAGGATGGCGTAGAATTGGTGCAGAGGTAAAGGCTTTCTTTAACTGAGTGAAGGCTGCCTGGGCTTCAGTAGTCCATTTAAATGTAGTAGGAGTCTTCCTGGTGAGAGAGGTGATGGGATGTGTAATGGTGGCAAAGTTCTTAATGAATTTTCGATAGAAATTTGCAAAGCCCAGGAAGCGTTGAACTGCGTTCAGGTCTGAAGGTGGTGCCCAGTCTAAAATGGCTTGAACCTTGGTGGGGTCCATGGTCAGAAATTAGGTAACCCAGGAAAGGTACTTGTTTAACATGGAAAAGACATTTTTCAGGCTTTACAAAAAGGGAGTCTTTAGTCGGGCTAATACCGAGCAGACATGCTTCTGATGTGTTTCAAGATTGGGAGAGTATATCAAAATATCGTCTAAATATACAAGCATGAAGCGACCCAACATGTCACGGAAAATGTCATTCATGAAGTTCTGAAAGACGGCTGGTGCATTCCTGAGGCCGAGAGGCATGACAAGACATTCGTAATGACCATCCTTGGTGTTGAAGGCCGTCTTCCATTCATCGCCTGCACGGATTCGCACCAGATTATAGGCTCCCCTTAAATCCAGTTTGGAGAAGATTTTGGCTCCCTGGATTTGAGAGAACAACTCTGTGATGAGAGGGAGAGGATACCAATTGGGAACAGTTATTTTATTTAGACCTCTGTAATCAACACAAAGTCTCAGTCCTCCATCCTTCTTCGGAACAAAGAAGCATCCTGCTCCTACGGGAGAAGTGGAGGGACGGATGAAAACCTTAGCTAGATTTTCCTGGATGTATTCTTGCAAAGCAAGATTCTCTGGTTCAGACAGTGGAAAGACTCTCCCTCGAGGAGGTGTAGTGTCAGGCAAGAGGTCAATGGGACAATCATAACTGCGATGAGGAGGTAAAGTGTCAGCAATTCCTTTAGAAAACACATCCTGAAAGTCCTTATAACAAAGCAGAATCTGTTCCATTCCCACTTGACAGGTATCAAGTCGAACAAGGTGCTGGATGCAGCTCTTTTTACACTGATTGGACCAAGCCAGAATATCTCCTGTTGGCCAGTCAATTACAGGATTGTGAAGCCAAGGAAGGCCTAGGATCAAAGGAGTGGATGGAGAGTCAATGACAAGACATGAAATCTTCTCCCAATGCAAAGCCCCTAATTGTAACCTGAAAGGGTTGGTGGATTGGAGCACTAGGTCTTGTGAGAGAGGCCGATTATCCACGGAGATCAGGCGGACTGGGCAATCTAGAGCATGAGTTTCCAGGGACAAAGGGGTGATCAGAGTTTTATCAATAAAATTCTCAGCTGCTCCAGAATCCACCAAGGCCAGCAGTTCATGAGCCCCTGTCCCAAAGTGAATGACAGCGGGTAAGAGTATACGATTGTCCCCCTGGGGAGATGAGAGTAGACCTAAGGTGACCTCCCCGCAATCACCTAGGTCCTGGAGTTTCCCGGACGTGTAGGGCACGAACAGAGCATATGACCCTTGATGCCACAGTATAAGCAGAGTCCCATATTACGCCGGCATTTGTGTTCCTGGGCAGATAACCGGGTGGAGCCTAACTGCATAGGCTCTTCCTCAGATTTGGCACTGGAGATGGAATAATCAGGTGGTAAGGAAGGTATATAGTTTGCCACAGCCATTGTTTGTTCTCGCCTCCTCTCTCGCTGGCGGCGGTCAATTCTAATGGCTAGACACATAGCCTCCTCCAGTGAGGCTGGGTAGGTGAAGTTGACCAGAGCGTCTTTAATAGCATCTGAAAGGCCAATTCTAAACTGGCTGCGGCGAGCTGCATCATTCCAGCCAGATTCCGGGGCCCACCTGCGAAACTCTGATCAATACATTTCAGCTGTGGTAGTTCCTTGTTTTAAGTTACGCAGGGTCGATTCTGCAGTAGCAGTACGATCTGGATCATCATATAGCAACCCAAGGGCTTCAAAGAAGGCATCTACTGTTAGCAGGGCTGGATGGTTTGGTTCCAGGTTAAAGGCCCAAGCCTGGGGGTCACCCTGTAGTAGAGAGATAATGATTTGAACCCTCTGAATTTCAGGGCAAGACGAGGATGGCCTCAACTTGAAATATAATTTGCAGCTGTTTTTAAATTTGCAAAACCCTTTACGGTCACCAGAAAACCGGTCAGGCAAAGGAATTTTTGGTTCAGATGGAGTTTGTGTAATGGTGGTAGTAGAAGGAGATTGCACCTTGGTGAGCTCTGTGGCCATTCCTGGAACTTGATGTGATAAACGGCAAAGTTCTTGTGTAAACAACTGAGCCTGTTCAGGATTCATGATAGGTTTCCCTTTATGTATGGCTCGTGTTAATGTCAGGCTAGGACCAGATAACAGGTAACAGATCAGGTGTGCTGATTATAGAAGAGTTCAAAGCACATACCATGAGCAGGTCTAAGCAGAGCAGGTCAGCTGGGACTTGTAGTACACCGCTGCAGATGAAGGTAGATGATTGCTGGACCTTGTAGTTCACTGCTGTAGATGAGCATATATGATTGCTGGACCTTGTGGTTCACTGCTGCAGATGAGGGTACTAGTAGAATCAGGCAAAGCGTAGTCTAGGCAAGCTGGGTCATACACAGGTAGATCAGAATCCAAATGGTACCGAATCAGAAGCAAGCAAGCAGGGTCAAACAGGAAAGACACAGAGCAAATATCAGCTGGATCAAACACAAGTGAACTCTAACACGAGCACTGACTGAATGCTGATACAGGTGATTTAAACGTGAGCTTGCCAATCACTGTTGTTTCCCAGACACAGACTGTGTCAGGTGAGTTGTGCTGGGTCCTAAAGGGATTCTAGTACTGACACCCACTATCACTATATATATATATATATATATATATATATATATATATATATATATATATATATATATATATATATATATATCAGTTGTGCTCATAAGTTTACATACCCTGGCAGAATTTATGATTTCTTGACCATTTTTCAATTTTTTAGAGAATATGGATGAGAACACAAAAACTTTTCTTTCACTCATGGTTAGTGTTTGGCTGAAGCCAATTATTATCAATCAACTGTGTTTACTCTTTTTAAATCATAATAGTGTAGTGGCGGCTCCTGAAGAGCACACGCTATGTGTTTTTCAAAGTTATGCCTAAACTGCAGTTTGGTTTGGGTACAATTGTCTAAATTTAGACTTCAGAATCAGTCTGACTGGACTGTGAGATGTTCAGCCTGGCAGGCATGGAACTATGGTCTGTTTAGGTGCTTAAGTTACTCTGTCTCGGAGCCTGCCCAGTGGGAATGGCGCTCTCGCTGTGTTTTCTGGGAGAGGTTATTTAAGATGCGGGCGTCACGTGGTTCGGGGTTCTGTTCCAGAATGATGTACGGACTTCATGGTCCTGGTCCTCCTGACCAGCGCCCAGAAAAGCTATGGCCTGAGGTGCAGATCCACCCGATCTTGATGTCTCGGGGCTGACTAGCCCGAGGCAAGGAAACTAAAGAAGGATTCTGAGGTGGTTGGGTGCTGTCTCCCGTTTGGGAGAGACCCAGTGACTTCAAGCATTTCAGGGGAGGACTCTTCAGAAGAAGACCACGTACGGGTTGGTTTCTTAGTAAGAGCCTGAAAGGGCTGAGGTACCCGAGAGAATCCGGTCTTGTGGATATCGCCAAGCTGGCTGAAAGATCCAGGTATCCTACGAGTGTTTTCAAGCTTAGTTTGCCTGCGTGTTCAACAACGTCTGTGGCAGAGACATTATCTTGCACGTTCTACAACAACATCTGTGGCAGAGACTTGTTCCTGAGTAAGCACCTTGTTGGCTGTTGGCTGCTAGGCCTGTCCAACCTGAGTGATCATCCAGTTGTGAATGGCTATTCTCTGGATGCAGTCAAAGTAAGCAAGTTCTTCAACATTTTGACTTTGACACTAAGAGTACGGTACATGAATTTCCTTTCCAACCCTCTGATCCCAATTTAAGAGACTGTTCATTGTCTACATTTTGCAAATAAAATCCATTCAAGTGGATCTGTTATCGGTCTCTCAAGTTACTGGGACACCCCTAGACGTGCAACGAGGAAAACAAAAGGTAACGGTAAGCCCAAATCTAACCAGCAGCTCCTTCAGGGGTTAGTGCTACAATGGCAACAGAAACTACTCAAATGACCCAAAGGTTTACATACCACAGGTCTTAATACCATGTATACCCCCCTTTAACATCAATGACAGCTTGAAGTCTTTTGTGGTATTTGTGGATAAGGCTCTTTATCTTCTCAGATGGTAAAGCTGCCCATTCCGCTTGGCAAAAAGTCTTCATTTCCTGTAAATTCTTGGGCTGTCTTACATGAACTGCAGGTTTCAGATCTCCCCAGAGTGGCTCAATGATAATGAAGTCAGGAGACTGAGATGGCCAGTCCGCAACCTTCATTTTTTTCTGCTGTAGCCAATGACAGGTCGACGTGGCCTTGTGTTTTGGATCATTGTCATGTTGGAATGTCCATGTACGTCCCATGCCCAGCTTTCTGGCTGATGAATGCAATTGTTCCTCCAGTATTTTTTGATAACATTCAGCATTCATCTTGCCAACAATTTTTACCAAATTTCCTGTGCCTTTGTAGCTCACACAGCTCCAAAACATCTGTGATACACCTCCGTACCTTCCATCGTTGGCCTAGTTGACTTCTCTCCAAATGTAGCATTTATGGTTGTGGCCAAAAAGCAAAATTTTGGTCTCATCACTCCAAATGACTTTGTGCCAGAAGGTTTAAGGCTTGTCTCTGTGCTGTTTGACGTATTGTAAGTGGGATACTTTGTGGCATTTGCTTAGTAATGGCTTTCTTCTGGCAACTCGACTATGCAGCCCATCTTTCTTCAAGTGCCTCCATATTGTGCATCTTGAAACAGCCTCACCCCATGTTTCAACAGAGTCCTGTATTTCACCTGAGGTTTTTTGTGTTTTTTTTTTTGCATCCTGAACAAATTTTCCTGGCAGTTGTGCCTGAAATTTTAGTTTGTCTACCTGACCGTGGTTTGGTTTAACATTACCCCTCATTTTCCACTTCTTGCATTTGAACACTGCTGATTGGCATTCTCAATTCCTTGGATTTATAGCCCTTTACTGTTTAATACAGTTTGACTACATTTTCCTGCAGATCCTTTGACAATGCTTTTGCTTCCCCATGAATCAGAATCCAGAAACATCAGTGCAGCACTGGATGAAAGATGCAAGGGTCTGTGAGGAGTCCATAAACGCATTGACTTTTTATACGCACACACTAATTACAAGAAAACAGATCACAGATGAGGATGGTTACCTTTAATAGCCATTCAAATCCCTTTGTATCAACTTGTGTGCACGTTATCAGGCCAAAAATCACCAAAGTATGTAAACTTTTGATCAGGGTAATTTGGGTAGTTTCTGATGGATTCAACCAAACACTAACCATTAATGAAAGAAATGTTTTTGTGTTATCATACATATTCTCTGAAAAATTTCCAGGAAATCATAAATTCTGCCAGGGTATGTAAACTTATGAGCACAACTGTATGTTTTATATATACACACTATATTACCAAAAGTATTGGGGTGCCTGCATTTACATGCACATAAACATTAATGGCATCCCAGTCTTAGTCCGTAGGGTTCAATAATGAGCTGGCCCACCCCTTGCATCTATAACAGCTTCAACTCTTAGCCCTTGTACACACGGTCGGAAATTGTGACAGAAAATGTCCGATCGAACCATGTTGTCAGATAATCCGACCGTGTGTGGGCTCCATCGGACTTTTTCCATTGGAATGTCCGACCAACAAAGTTTGAGAGCTGGATATAAAATTTTCCGACAACATGATCCAATCGGACTTTGTCCGATCGTTTGTAGAGAATTCCGATTGGACAAAGTGCCACGCATGCTCAGATGAAATTAGGAGACCAAAGCTATTGGCTACTAGCCCAAACGTAGTTCCGACGTAACGAACTAACGTCATCACGTTCCGAACAATCGGATTTTGCGACAACTTTGTCCGCCCGTGTGTATGCAACACCAGTTTCGGACAAAATCCTTTGGAAAAAATCAGACACATTTTGTTGTCGGAATGTCCGACCGTGTGTACAAGGGCTTATGGGAAGGCTGTCTACAAGCTTTAGGTTTAGGTTTAATGTGCCTATGGGAATGTTTGACCATCCTTTCAGAAGCGCATTTGTGAGGTTAGGCACTGATGTGTACAAGAAGGCCTGGCTCGCAGTCTGGACTCAAATTCATCCAGAGGGTGTTCTATTGGGTTGAGGTCAGGACTCTGTGCAGGCCAGTCAAGTTCTCCCACCCCAAACTCATTCAACCATGTCTTTACGGAAGAGTTAGAGCTGTTATAGCTGAAAAGGGTGGGCCAAATCAATATTGAAGACTGAGATGCCATTAAAGTTCATGTGCGTGTAAAGGCAGGCGTCCCATTACGTTTGGTAATATAGTGTATATTAGAAACATCACATGGCCACCCTTGTTAAAGTAAGAAAGTAAACGTTCCAAAAACAGATTGTTTTACAAACTTAAAGCGGGAGTCCACCGGGACTCCGCGTTTTTTTTTTTTTTTTTAAAAGCCAGCAGCTACAAATACTGCAGCTGCTGACTTTTAAATAGTGACACTTACCTGTCCAGCGCACCCGCGATGTCGGCACCCGAAGCCGATCGCTCGCTCGGCTGCCGGGTCCCGCCGCCATCTTGGGTATGGGAATCAGGAAATGGAGCCTTTCGGCTTCATTTCCCGGTTCCCTACTGCGCATGCGCGAGCCGCGCGGCGCAATCCGGACGGTCCCCGCTGCCTCTGGGAGCTGTGTGTTTCCCAGCAGGCAGCGGGGCACTTGCTGAAGGGGGCGGGCGCTTGCGGAACGGGGCGTAACGTACGCCCCGTTCCGCAGAGAGCTAGCCCGGAAGTGGGTGCAGTTACCTGGATTATCCAGGTAACTGCACCCCCCTCCCCCCTGAAAGGTGCCGATTGTGGCGCCGGAGGGGGGGGGGGATTCCGATGAGCGGAGGTCCATTTTAGGGTGGACCTCCGCTTTAATTTAGAACAGACATTCCTTGTCCTAGGATGACACCTGCTGGTAAAAGATGGCAATGGTTAACCACTTCAGCCCCGGAAGAATTTGACTCCTTCCTGACCAGGCCATTTTTTGCAATACGATACTGCGTCGTTGTAACTGACAATTGCGTGGTCATGCAATGTTATAACGAAACAAAAATGTATGTCTTTTTTTTCCCACAAATAGCGCTTTCTTTTTGTGGTATTTGATCACCTCTGCTTTTTTTATTTTTTGCGCATAGAACAAAGTGTAAATTTTGAAAAAAAAACACAATATTTTGTACTTTTTGCTATAATAAGTATCCAAAAAGAAGAAAACTAATTTCTTCATCAGTTTAGGCCGATATATATTCTTCAATATATTTTTGGTAAAAAATCACAATAAGTTAGTTATAGCATCTACAAAATAGGGAATAGATTTATGTCATTTTTTTTTACTAGTAATGGCTGCGATCTGCGAATTCTATCGGGACTGTGACATTGCGGCAAACAGATCTGACACTTTTTTGGGACCATTGACATTTATACAGAGATCAGAACTAAAAATAGCCACTGATTACTGTATAAATGTCACTGGCAGGTAAGGTGTAAACACTAGGGGGCGATCAAGGGGTTAAATGTGTTCCCTCACTGTGTGTTCTAACTGTAGGGAGATGGGAATGACTAGGGAGTGACTAGAGGAGGAGACAGATCGTTATTGAACACAGGATCTGTCTCCTCTTCCCTGACAGAACTGGGATTTGCATGTCTCTGCCCGTTCTCGTTCTGTCACAAGCGATCACAGGTGCCCAGCGGACATTGTGTCCACCGGGCATGAGCGTTGGCTCTGGGGACACCCTGCAATAGCATCTAAAAAAAACAATGTATACCTACAGCGATTTGTGCAGCCGCGGTAACCTGCCGCAGTATAACTGCGATGGCTGGTCTGCTAGTGGTTAAACAAACACATGGTCTATGGTGATCCGAATCAACAAAAAAAAAACTCTCCCATTTCCTATTTGCTTTCTTGAATTGGCTGATCTCTTTAATTAATAGCCCCCCTGAATACACCTTCATAGCATCCCACACATGGAACAGTGAAGAAGTTCCCTTATTGGTTTGAAAAAATTCTTTTAGGTACCCTTGAAGAGTGCCATCGTGTGAGAGAACTTGGAGCCAAAAGGGGCCGCCTTTCCAAAGGGTTCTCTTACTAGGATGGGAGAGTCCTAATTTAAAGAGGGATTCCACCAAAAAAAAAAATATTAAAAGCCAGCAGCTATAAATACTACAGCTGCTGACTTTTAATAAATGGACACTCACCTGTCCCGGGTTCCAGCGATGCCGGCAGCCGAGGCCGATCGATCGCTCGGCTCTCGGCTGCTGCCGCCACCATTCTAGGTGAGGGAATCAGGAAGTGAAGCAAATCGGCTTCACTTCCCGGTTCCCTACTGCGCATGCGCGAGTCGCGTCGCGCAATAGGAAATCTCCGCGCTGTCACTGGGACCCGTGTGTGTCCCAGCAGATAGCGCGGCAGGGCAGGAAATGGCGTAGACTCCCACTGGAGTCTATGCCCGGAAGTGGGTGTAAATACCTGTCTTTGACAGGTATCTCCACCCCCCTCCCCCCTGAAAGGTGTCAATTGTGACACCGGAGGGGGGGAGGGATCCGATCAGCGGAGGTTCCACTTTAGGGTGGAATCCCGCTTTAAGGACAAGAGGGGAGTGGTCAGACAGACCTCTGGCCTGATAACAGATATCAGACATCTGCATCAACAAGGGATTTGTACCTAGAGGCATATTAATTCTAGAAAGTGTTTGGTACGTATTGGAGCAACAAGAATATTGAAAATCACAGGGATTATGGACCCACCATATATCCCTAAGGCCTAATTCTAATATCTGGTGAGAGAAGGGTGTCTCAGAAGTAGGTCCCGCAGGGAATTTATCCACACTAGGATCACAGATGGCATTAAAACCTCCTATTGCCAGAAAAGGAATTCCAGGGTTATCAGCAAGCATCATAGCCTTCACCCGGGTTACCTCGCTGTTGTAAGGAAGAGGAACATAAATATTGCCCAAGATAAACAAAAAAATTATCAATAGTACATAGAAGAAAAACATATCACCCATTTGAATCAATGATAGCCTGTTGGCAGGTAAAATTTACTTCAGCAAATATTAATATACTGACACTGACATTAATATACTACCCTCCAGAGCAGAAGTGCGCTCCTGCACTTTTTGCACATCATGGTGAATAGGCGACATCCTCCCTGAGGTGTTGGAATTGTGCTGTAAATGTGATCAGTGAGGAGTTACAGCTTTGGACTGCCAGGAACACATCTTTTTTTTTTATCTTTTTTTTTTATTCTATTTATTACATTTTTCATGTTATACAGCAACAATAACAAAACACTAGGAACAGAGATGGCAACATACCCACTCTGTACCATAAGCCTCACAGGGCCAAAAATAGAACTAACATAGTTCAACTAATGCAAGGGGCAGCAAACATCCCCCCCCCCCCACTCTAACCATCAGCTTGAGTCCAGGAGGTATAGAACACCAATTAACTGCAACAATGTTCTTATACTGTCAATTATTCGATTGAATTCAGGATATAGCTTTTTAGGTTAAGTAGGTATACACAGATCTTAAGACAGTCATAGCTTTAATAATAAATTACCACCGCCCATCTCGTGGCAGAAGTAGAGGAGTCCAGCCATGCCTCCCATACTTAGTAAAAAAAATTCTTACGCCTCCTGGAGGTATATGTGACTTTATATAGGTGGATTACAGAGTTCATCAGGCCCTTATAGTATGACGCAGTAGGAGCACTTGGTTTCTATCAATGCAATAAGATGGCTTTCCTACCATAAAACAACCTTATATTGAGTTAGGTGTGATGATCTAGAGAAGGAACAATTTCTTCCACCAAACCTAGGAGACAAACTCTTTGAATTAAGGAGATTGGAATACTGAGAACCTCAGATAAGCAGGAAATTATCGCAGACCAGAAACTTTGGATCTGCGAACAGCTCCAAAAACATGTTCTGCATTCGCTGGTGGGGAGGAACACCGCCAACATTCTTCTGTGGCAGAAGGATAAATACGTGCCAGCCTGGCTGGCGTGTAATAAATCCTATTTAGGAACTTAAAGTGGTTGTAAACCCTTACAAACCACTTTGACCTACAGGTAAGCCTATATTAAGGCTTACCTGTAGGTCCAAGAAATATCGCCTAAACCTACACGGTTTAGGAGATATTTACTGAAAGACAGTCATCGCTGTCTACGGCGCATGCAGGCACACTATCTCCGTTAGCAGCATGCCGCTGCTATCGGCGATATGCCGCTAATGGCAGCTCCCATGCGCATGCACGAGAGAGTGGCCAGAGCAGCGATACCTGGAAGAAGATGGAAGCTCCGTACTACAGGGGACAGCGGTGACATCTCTGGCTCCTGTATCAGGTAAGTGACACATAATGGGCTACTATGCGATGCATAGTAGCCCATTATGCTTTACCTTTGCAGGGGACAAAGAAGAAGTAAACCCCTCTTTAAACTGTATCAGACGGTCTCTAACGGACACTAAATGTTTGAAAGGGTGGTCCCCCATATCTTCCCAGTCCTCTCCTTGAATTTCAGGAATTTCCGCCACCCACCATTCCCGAATATCTAGTTACTGCTGGTGGTGTTCTTTTGAAAAATTATTTGTATGTAACTGATAAAGGTTTAACTAGTTCTTCATCCGTTAACAAATCCTCGAGGGTAACACCTCTACCCTCCGGGTGGAGAATCTTTTCTGAAATGCATGGCGCAATTGTATGTATCGAAAAAATATGAGTTAGGAAGGTCATGTCTTGCTTTTAGTTGATCAAACGTTATGAGTTCACCCTTCCTTGTAATGTCCCCTAGCACCTTAACACCCCTACTAGCCCAAATTATGGGGTCAGGCAGGGAGAAGAAATGGGGTAGGTTAGGAGTCATCCATAATGGAGCAGAGGGTGTAACACTGATAAAGCTGGGGGAGGTCAAGTTCGTAGCTACTTCCCAAGCTTTTATGGTCGCTTTCATTGAAACAGTTAATGGTAATTTAGATTTCGGTCTTCTGTATAAAGCCAAGCGTAAACTCTCATAGGAACCCAATTGTGCTGCTTCTAGGACTGTGGCAGAATCCCCGTCATCCGCTAACAGCCAGCGTCTAGCAAAAAAACATCTGATCAGCTAGGCAATACTTCTGCCAATCTGACAATGATAACCCAGCACCACTGGGTTCTTGTAATACCTTTATGCCTATGCAAGGTGATTGGGGAGACCACAAAAAGGACCCAATAATACTTATATCCTCATTAGTGGGTAGTAGAGGAAACCCAACGCAGCAGAAGATTTTTCTCCGCTGCACTCCGTGCCTCCAGACCCAGCGGTGATATGGAACACTTGCTCCAATTCACCCGAACACCCAAGAAGGAGGCAAACTGGTCGAGTATTTGCAAGGCCACTTGAAGGGATGGTCCCGGGTCTCTGAGGAAAAGGAGCAAGTCATCAGTATATAGTGCAAGGCTTTCCCATATAGTTCCCACCTGGATTGCACCCACTTCACTAGATTGATGTAGCACTCTCGCCATGGGCTCCATCATTAAGGAAAACAGGAAAGGGGATAGGGGGCATCCTTGCCTAGTACCGCTACCCCTATCATGTCCTCATCCACCCATTGGTAACTATACCTCTATGAAGATATAATTTTGTTCAATTTGAAATGCTATATCTATATATATTTTTTATATTGTCCAAAGTCTTTAATTAGATATTTTGACATTTAAATCGCAAGGGTCGAAATGCATCGGGATTTTTTCATGTGGATACATATGTTACAAATACAATTGGCAAACCATGGTTGTACATAGAGTGTTTTTTTGCTATGAGTGATGTTCCATGTTCGTTTTTGTCACACTACCTATATGGATGATGTATTATTTTTCATTTGGAATTACTATTGTCTGTTAAATAAATGATTTTTCTTTACAGAAATTATTTGCATACCAACTCTCTGCTGCTAAAAAACCCCTGGGGAAATTTCCTGTGTTTTTTGTACCCCTACCGATAAAGGGATCAGAAACTGAGAGCCCCAAACCAATTGCTGTCCGAGGGCCGCTATACAATAAAGTGACCCATCGCCAAAAATTAGGCCCAAATCACATACATTCCAATACTCTGTGCATATACCACCAGTCAACAGAATTCAAAGGCCTTTTCTATGTCTATAGAAACTATGACTCTCTCAGGGACTTCTGGGGTATCTATTTCCCCGGCTGAATTTGATTCGGACCTGCACTCTGCTAATGAACCCCCTTGAATTGACTCAGTCCCCTTAACACAGCTGTGGTGCAACACAATACAGTACAATATAATGTAATGCTATATACCTGTATTGTAACCTCAGGATTCGCTGGCTCCACCTGCTGGGAGAAAACACTCTACACAACTGGATACCTAACCAGATATATTTTACTGTAAATATTTTTCAAAGGTGATTACAGTAATTGTGCTGTCACCCCAACATAGGACGACAGCACAATGAATTTCAACATAACCAATTACAAACAATAGATATATATTTATACCTGAGAGCTCCCCCTACTTTTAAAGCTATGTGTGAGAGCTAACTTAAAGTACTTAGTCTTTTATCTTCTTGTCTTCGCTAGCTAAAGTAACTCTTTGTAATCCACAGATTAAAGTAAGTTAAATTAAGGTAAAGGTGCTCCTGGTGTAGCTTCAGTAACTATGTTACAACACTTATAAACGTCGGCTCCTCCTTTGTGGAACTATAAATCCCATGTGAGACCTTTGTCTGAGTCTATCTGCGTGTAAAAGTTAAACTGGGGGTTGTGACCCACTCCATAACTGGATCGGAACTCCATGTAGTAGCTTCGGTCCGGTGACTGTAGCTTGCTCTTCCGTCAACTGGCTCCGTCACTCCGTTCTGCTTTGCTGGGTGAACCCGATCTTCCGATGCTCAAACGTGTGTCTCTGGATTTCTCCAATCCAGTCACTGTGTCTCCTGCACCGTCAGGCCACTCACACAAGCTGTACAAGTTGTGATCTGTGATGGCTGTGGGCCCCTTGTAACGGGAGGCCTCAGCACAGATCCTCACAGGCTGGCCACGCGATCCCAAGAGACCTAAAATGGCCGCTAGGGCTCCTTTTATGTCCTACCCAGCATGCACTGCTAGAGAAAAAGTGTTTATGGGTAGGTCATCAAGCCTCCTGGGTAAAAGGGTCAACCTTCTAAACAAAACAACAGTCACTTCCTGTATTGTGTTCAACACTTAAGAAAAACCAAAGTTATCACAGTCCACTTCCTGTATTTGACTGCTAGATGTTGCAAAATACTAAGCCATAGAATTGTCCATAGGCTTGCATTGTAAAATATTTACATCACATTAATAGGCGAAAATATGTCAGCGCTACAACGGTATAGGGAAAGAAAGAGCAGTGTAGTAAAGCACAAATTCCTCCAGAATACCGGCAGTGTCCATGACCAGGCACCCCCCAATGTTTTTAATAACAGGGACACTGACAGGCATTGTTTGATCTGCTGCCAAAAGGGCCAGCAGTTTGCCATTTTTGTCCCTTTGAGCAAAAAGTGACTCGGCCCTCTTCCCTGTTTCAGTGTGGGCACTGACAAAAATTATGCAGAGTTGCATAGCTGGTCTCTGATGGAGAGTCTGCGTGTATACTGACACACTCCCTTTCTTTGGCTAGAAGAATCTCGCACTCTGCGTCCTGATCTTTCCTAGCCACTTTAATTGCAGAAATAGATTCTCCCCTCACCACAGCTTTAAATGCATCCCACACCAATAATGGCTCTGCCATGCCAACGTTTGTAGACCAGCAAGTCATACTAGAGCACTGTACCAGGGAGATCACCTTCTCATCCTGCAACCAATCTGGCGAAAACCTACAGCCACCCCTCCTTCCCCTAACCATGAGAGTCAGGGTTACCAACAGAAGACAGTGGGCAGACATTCCCTGCGCCAGATATTCAGAGTCCGAGTCCTCTTGCATAGGTGGAGTACATAGAGCTAAAGGCTCTTTGAATCCAGGATTTGCGTAGGAACATAATTTTACTCCCCTCCAGGTGGGTCTCTTGCATGAGCACGACATGTGGCTTTACCTTAAGATACTGGAAAACAGCCATCCTTTTAAATTTGTTATTCAAACTCGCAGACACTACCTTGAGTCTGCTAGCCATCAGTGAAATTCAAAGAACGAGAGACCACACATATACCCATCATCACCCGACAAGGCTGACAACAGAACTTATGATATTCAGTATGAGTTATGCTGCGTACACATGACCGGACTTTCCAGCAGAAAAGGTCTGGAGGTCTTCCCCACGAACTTTCGATGGAGTTACGGCGGATTTCCGAATGAACGGACTTGCCCACACACGAACAGACTAAAGTCCGTTCGTTTCGGGGGCGTGCCCGGATGTAGCCGAGAAAGGACGTGCTTTTGAGGAGCTCCACTGATCCTGAAATCATCCGCATCCATCCTGCCTTTCCAGCGCATGGAGAGTCTCCAAACTCTCCATACATAGCCTGACTACCCTCCTGCACAAATCCCAGTGGATATTGCCTGGCCCGGCCGACCGATTGCAGCTCTGCGGGGCTGTGGCTGCTTCTCTTCCCTGTGGATCCGCTGCCATCTTGCGGCCTACATCGCTTCCGCGATCCCCGGGCTCGAGTGGCGCGATCCGCGGAGCGGCGCATCAGGGAGCATCGCCGCCATCCGGATCGCCTGCCGCCCCTCTGGGGGACCCCGAGAGGTGAGGAGGCTTTGAGGATTGACGGGGAGGAGAGCTGTTTATCCCCGGGAGCTCGCGGCTGCCGCCATCTTGGGCCCATACAATCCGGAGCCATCCTCCCTTTCCTTGTACCTGAGGGGACTCCGGACTCATCCTGGGGGCTGATGGGCATCGGCTGCAGCCACCCCACTTGAAATTGTACAGCCTGGCCGTCCGGTGGATCACTGCGGGGTCGCGGCCGGATCTCCACTCCCGGGGCCTACTACCATCTTGAGGCCTGCTCTGTCTCCCCCCCTCACTGAGCTCCGGAACTCCCATCTGCAGCTGAAGAGGCATCAGACTCCTGTATCCCTGTTGGAGGACCCTGGGACAAGGTTGGTCTGGGACTGGGGGGTAGTTTTGCAACCTTTCACGGGTGCCATCCTGAGCCCTTCTCCCCCCACCTCATCTTCCACTCTCAGGGTCAGGGCTGTTGTACTGTTTTGCCCTCCTGACTATCATCCTGGGCCCTGGAACCACCCCTCTCCCTCCCTGTGTTCCCCCCGTGATGGCCGTGCTTTCCTGAGGACCCCACTCCTGTGTGGCAAGTGGACTGCCCCCCTGTCAGTTGCCCCAAGTCTGGCACACGCCCACTGGACTGTTGCCCTTTGGCAGAGAGACATTGCTCCTGACCCGGCCCACCACCACCGCTGCAACCCCTGCTTTGTTGCTGTGGCGCAGGCTCTCAGCTCTCGGCTGGAGGACTTACCAGGACCCTCTTACATCTCGAGGGGTGCCTCGGATGGGCCGACCTAAGACCCGCTGCTCCAAGTCTGGCTCCTGCTCCCCTCATGTCCCTCCGCCGACCACTGCCTCATCTTCCAGGCGGTCCACCGCGGTGATGGCGTCTGGCTCGCGGGTGGTCGCGGACTCGGGGGTGGTGGAGGCCCCCACGGGTGCAGAGATCCTAGCAGCCATAACATCCTGTAAAGAAACTTTGACGGCAAAGATCGACTTCTTGAGTGTAGATGTTGGCCTCATCCGCCAGGACATGGATAAGTTCCGCTCGCGTGTTGCTGAGGTGGAGGATAGACTCTCCGCGGTGGAGGATACAGTCCGCTCAGATTCCAGAGAGGTAAAGGCCTTGCAGCTACAAGTGAAAGCGCTACAAGATCGTGCGATAGATACTGAAAATCGCCTCAGGCGAAATAATATCCGCATACTTGGACTGCCTGAGAGGGCTGAGGGCCCCAGACCCGCTGAGTTTGCTGAGAAGCTCCTGTCCACCCTGCTCAATCTGGGGGAGATGCCGCCCACCTTTGTAGTGGAGAGAGCTCACAGGGTCCCACCACTCCCTCCGAGGCCTGGGGCTCCTCCGCGCCCCTTTCTGCTACGGCTGTTAAATTACCGTGACAGGGACCGCATCCTGGCGGCGGCTCGCACCATGCCTGAAATCAAATATGAGAACACCAAACTTCTCTTTTTCCCGGATTTCTCTCAGGAAGTACAGCAGAGACGCAAGTCCTTCACGGATGTAAGACGCAGGCTCAGAGAGAAGGGAATTCGTTTTGGTCTTCTGTATCCCAGCAGGTTAAGAATCTCGGACGGTGATAACACCCGTTTTTTTGACACTCCGGAGGCTGCGGCAGCGTGGCTGGATGCCCGTTGAACATATGTGGTCAGGAAGACTGAGTAGCTGAGCGTGATCGATGGGAGGTGGCCAGCTTTTCCTCTTCTTCATTACAAAATTGATTTGATTGAACCCCTGGCATCGTTTGTGCTTTGTCCCCAGCCACTTCCTCCCCATTGGGTCCCACTTTGCCCTTACTGATTGCCCATTTATTTTCCATTGTGGGATAACCTGCTGTTACTCCTGCCTGAGGAGCTCCACTGCAGATCACTGACTTACCCCACTTTTTGGTTAGACGCACCCCCCTGTTTATTCCCCTTCCCTCAGTCCCCCCCCACGATCGGACTCCCCCTTCCGGAATTGATCCGGATTCCACCGGGAAGGACTGTACTCTTCTGTGACCCACCATACAGGGGTCTCAGTGATTTGAAGATTTTGAAGTTTTGGGAAGAAACCCCGCATCGGTTTGTATGGCTCGATGGCCGAATGTTTTGGTCATTGACCTTGGTTTGTATGATGTTGGGGTAGGGTTTTTTATGTGTTCTATGTTTTGTGGGGAGGGGATTTTTTCCTTAAAAGCTAAGTTTACATTTAGTGCTGCTCGAATATGGCTGAATATGTGTACTGACTTTGGGTTGGCCTGCGCCTCCTGGTTATCTAAGCTCATCCTGATTTTGTTCCCCCCTGGGGTTCCATGATGGCTCCCTCAGATACCGAGTCGCTGACTATTATATCATGGAACGTCAGGGGACTCAACTCAAAATATAAGCGGTCTCTGTTATTTTAATACTTAAAACTACATAAACCTCACATAGTCCTGCTGCAGGAAACACACCTCACCGGCAGCAAGGTTCTAGCTTTGAAAAAACCCTGGGTGCAAAGGGCGCTACATGCGACCTACTCCTCGTACTCTCGAGAGGTATCCGTACTAATTAGTAAGCGAGTGCCTTGCGTGCTCCAGGATGTTCATCTGGACCCCCAGGGGAAATTTGTCATGGTGGTACTGAGCATTTATAATAAGAAATATGTCATTGTTAATGTCTACCTGCCTCCTCCGAGCCAGATTCACGCCCTGTATAGCTTATATGAGAGGCTGGCTCCGCATTGCCCGGCGTGTGTCCTGTTTATGGGAGACTTCAACGCCACCTTGTCTCGTGATCTAGATAGGCCCTTCCCACAATCGACTTTTAATCCTGATCTTAGTGTCTGGGCCCAGGCAGCGGACTTTCGGGAGGTGTGGAGATGGCTTCATCCCCAGGATAGAACCTACTCCTGTTTTTCATCCACGTTTAAAACATCCTCCCGTATTGATCTGGCGTTCGCTAACGACCTCCTCCTGGCTAACGTCCAGGAGGCTAGCTACCTTCCCTCTGGCTTATCGGATCACCACCCCCTTAAATTGATTGTTAGGACCACCAAGTTTAAGAATAAAGCCCTCTGGAGACTGCAGCCCCATTGGATTAATAACACGGCAGTCCAAGATAGAGTTTCTCCCTCCTTGCAGGACTACTGGCTGCACAATGCGGGGTCAGCCTCCTTGGGGGTGACATGGGATGCCTCTAAGGCTTATGGTAGGGGGCAGTATATCTCTGCAGTGGCGGCGGTTAGAGCAGAAGTTGGGGACAAAGTGTCTGATTTGCAGCACGAAGTTGAGGAGGCTTTGACTCAGTACTCGGCCTCGGCAACGGTCCCCAACTTCGAGCGCCTCTCATCACTTAGGCGGGAATTGCACCTCCATGTCTCAGACACTACCCGGCTTGATATACAAGACAGCAGACAGAAATACTTTGAATATGGTGATAAGAACAGCAAACTGCTGGCTATGCTGGCGCAGCAGGACAGGCCTGTAGCGGTTATACCAGAAATACTCACAGCAGAAGGGTCACTGGTTACCTCTCCGGAGGATATTTTGACTGCCTTCACCAGGTTTTACTCCTCTCTGTATGTCTCCTCACTCCCTGACAGCTTTGACCCCACACCAATGACCTCGTTGTTGGATACGCTAGCACTGGGATGGCTCTCTGACACGGAGCGACTACTCCTTGTCTCGGAGATCACACCAGAAGAGGTCCTGACAGCCATTAGGTCTTTCCCAGCGGGGAAGACCCCGGGGCCGGATGGACTACCTATAGAGTATTACAGAGCCCACGCGGAGCTGCTTGCCCCCAGGCTGGCTCAGATGTATCGAGCCTGTCTTCAACAGGGCTCCCTGCCGGCTTCTATGAGAGAAGCTCATATTGTTCTCATTCCGAAACCTAATAAGGATCCTAAGCAATGTGCCTCTTACAGGCCGATAGCACTCCTGAACTGTGATTTAAAAATATTGACTAAGATTTTGGCCACTAGACTCAATACAGTAATCAAATCTCTGATTGACTCCGATCAAACAGGCTTTATGCCAGGTAGGTCCACTGACATCAATATCCGCAGATTGTTTTCTAACATTCATGCCCCCCAT
This sequence comes from Lithobates pipiens, assembly GCF_037356315.1. Classification (NCBI taxonomy): domain Eukaryota; kingdom Metazoa; phylum Chordata; class Amphibia; order Anura; family Ranidae; genus Lithobates; species Lithobates pipiens. Next base: position 214,960,862 of record NW_027507785.1, read on the forward strand.
GATAATCAAGGTACTAGGACTATTGCCACCCTTGATATGGAGAAAGCATTTGATACAGTGGAATGGGTGTATCTGTGGGAGGTCCTTAGAAGAATGGGTTTTCCATTGCGGTTTATTGCCTGGATACGTACACTTTACACCGGTCCTACGGCATGCATTAAACTGAATGGTTCCCTGTCACCCTCGTTCCCCCTGCAGCGGGGCACCAGGCAGGGGTGCCCTCTCTCCCCGGCCTTGTTCACCCTAGCCATGGAACCTATTGCTGAGGCTCTTCGGAGTTCGGTCGAGGTCCGTGGTCTTCGGGTGGGCTGGCTGGAGGAGAGAGTGGCCCTCTATGCGGATGATCTTCTGCTTTTTTTAAATGATCCCGGTGACTCTCTGCGGGGCGCACTTGGAATCATGGATGCCTTCTCTGCCTTCCCTGGGTTGAGGGTGAATTGGCATAAATCTCAGCTCTTTCCGGTGGACGAGGGGGCCAGGACCTCACCATCCTCCACCACGCTTCAATGGGTGGATAGGTTTACCTATTTGGGTATTGTCATTTCAAGAGAGACCAAGGACTTTGTCCGGCTCAATCTTGAACCTGTTCTGATAGAAATCAAGCCCAAATTAAAGGCTTGGGGCAATCTCCCCCTCTCTCTTATTGGCCGCATAAACCTTCTTAAAATGAAGGTCCTTCCCAAACTTACATACATATTTAGGAACTCCCCACAATGGCTGACTAAAGCCTTCTTTAACTCTCTGAAACAACTTTTTCTCTCCTTCATCTGGGGACCCAAGTCCCCCAGATTCAAATACACCACGCTCACCAGGCCTGTGGGCAGTGGAGGGTTAGCTCTTCCCGACTGTCACAAATATTTCCTAGCTACCCAGCTTGTAACCATCCACTGGTGGCTGCAGCCGGACCTGACCAATGCTGCGACGGTCTTGGAGGCAGCTATAGTGGGGTCTCTGGAGGCCTTAAGGGGGTTGGTTTTCAGGGGCCCAAAAACACCTCACTGCCTCACCCCTTCTATGCGCACCACTTTAAGGGCGTGGAGGGCGGGAGAGGCACTGAGGGCGTCCCTGCCGAACTCCTGGTCTCCTCACACCCCCCTGTGGCTGAATCCTGGCCTTCCGCAGTTTAATACCATCCCAGACCCTCAGGCCTGGGCCAAGTGTAAGATACTGACGCTCAAACATGTCGTTATCAACCGGGAACTTGCTCCCTTTCATATCCTGCGTGACAAATTTAATGTGCCTACATGGGCCCACTTCCGTTATCTTCAAGTCGCGCATGCGTATCGCTGTCAATTTTTGGGACAACCGGTCGTACTGGAGTACTCTGAGCTTGAGTCCATCCTTCGGGTAAAAGACCTGGAGAAACCCATGTCTCAGATTTACAGGTCCCTACTGGTTGCTGCCGTCCCCGAGCTGTCCTCCCTCCGCAGGAAATGGGTGGAGGACATACCGGAGTTGGATGACGATGACTGGAGGGAGATTTGGGATTTTCCGTTCTCCCCTTTGGTTTCAGCCAGGGACAAATTGGTCCAATACAAAATTGTACACAGAGTCCACTACACGCCCCACAGACTGCACAAGATGTCGCCGACGCACTCCCCGGAGTGCTGGCGCTGCTCCTATCAGCCGGGAGACTTCATTCACATTTTCTGGGCTTGCCCAGCGATTGTATGCTTTTGGAAAGAGGTTCTCCTGGTGATAGTTAAGACCACTGAGGTTAATATTCCTTACGATCCTAAATATTGCCTGCTGGGGCTGGTGGAACAAATGTCGATCCTCAGGGCTAGGAAAACACTCATATCCCTGTTGCTCTACTATGCACGCAAGGCCATCACCATGACCTGGAAACAATCGTCTCCCCCCTCTATTAAATTCTGGAAAAACCTGGTGAACGCTAGCTTACCCCTCTATAGGGCCACCTACTTGAACAGGGGTTGCCCACGGAAATTTGAGAAGGTGTGGAACTGCTGGCTGGATGATAACACAACGGCAACGGATGTAGTAAATAACCCATAGTTCGGTATGGATGTAGTATGGTTATAGGCTGACCCACCTGCTCTTATGACACTTTATCCGGTCATTTTAATACTTAGCACGAATTATCCTACAATATCCTCTCCCCACAGTGGGGTATAGATAGGCAAGTTTATGTTTGTGTTCGTTTGCCCTGTTGCGGTCGGTTGCCGCATCAGAGGCAGGATATATGTTTTGTAATGCGCTTTGTTGTGGCCTGTTGCCGCATTTGGAAGTTTACCCCTGTGTGGGAAATGTTTGGCCCCTGCGTGGGCGATTTTGTATGACACTGAAATTTCAATAAAAAAAGATTTATTAAAAAAGTCAGTTCGTTTCGAACGTGATGACGTATGACGGGACTAGAAAAAGAAGTTCAATAGCCAGTAGCCAATAGCTGCCCTTGCGTCATATTTGATCCGTTGGACCAGCATACAGACAAAAGTTTTTCCCGATAGGAATTGAGTCCGTCGGACAGATTTGAAACATGTTCTATTTCTAGGTCCGTCTGAATTTTTTAAAGAAAAAATATCGGATTATCCCTAAACATGATCGCAATATCCAACGGAATGATTCCTTCTGACTTATTCTGCCGGAAAGTCCGGTTGTGTGTACGCGGCAGAGTAGTAATTGGTGTAGCACATTAATAAAAAGTAATGAGCTGGATGATAACCCCCCCCCCCCCCCGTTCTTATACCAGAAACTAGTAAACCAAAAAAACTAACAAAAATCGTCCAGTATGCAGCTTGTTCCAAAAACCAAAAAGACTGGAAGAATCCGACTGTTGGTATCGAAAGTTCAGCATAGTTTGATGAAAAACTTGCATCTCCATTCAAGACTCCTTGCGGAACAACATAAAAGGTGCAACCTTCAAACCGCAGGGTTGACATGCATAGCAGGAGAAAGGGAGTGCAAGGCAGTAACTTGCAGTGCCAACAGCACCACAATTAGTATTAACTCAAATGGAAAGGGTGAGTTCCGAGTGCAGTAAAACAGTGGGAAAAGAAAAGTCAGGAAAAGTTAGCACCAAGGTGTTATCAGGGGTTGCAATCCAGCCAATCACAAGCATCTTAAAGCATGGTAAAGCATGATACAAGCATTTTCAAACTAACTCTTGATGCTTTCTTGCTTCAGCCAGGAGCATGTCACGATCTCTATAATTTAGAAACTTGACTAGGAAGGGCCGCGGCAGAGAACCTGGGGGTCTTGCGCCAGTGGGAACCCAGTGTGCTCTCTCTACAATGTACGTGGGTGGGAGATCTTCCAGGTAAAGCAGGGTTTTAAAGGACTGTTCCGCAAACAGGACTGGTGTAGCCCCTTCTGAACCTTCAGGTAATCCCACCTGCACATTATGTCTCCTCCGCCTATCCCCTGCGTCATTCGCTCTGTGCTGAAGCAATCTTACCATATCCCTAAGCTATGACAACTGGGAGCCCTAGGAATGTGAGGCATCCTTCACCTCAGAGATGTGGTGAGCCTGCCTCTGATCTTGTTTAGATCGTTCCTGATGAGATTACACTCAAACGCCAGGTAATCAATACGGCCCATGAGCTCAGCTTTGGACGCCATGATTACTTCCAGGATCGGCTTAGTTATCGCTGCAGTATCCACCTCCAACTCAGGGGATGGTGGTGGGGATAGCTCCGGTGCTCAGTGTGCTTTGCCTGACATCTGCTCCATCTTCACACTCTGTTGCCCGGTGTGCTGTGAGGACAACACAGGAACCGGAGCAGCTTCGGATTCCATGGCGGATGGCTCTCCTTGTGCTTTTTGGAGGTCTTGGACTGCATTTTCCGGTGCTCTGCGGTCTCGGCTACCTGTACCTGTGTAATAATCCGGGATAGGGTAGGTTTGAAGGGCTCCAAAGGGGTAATACTTAGAAGGAAACCCGGAGCTCAGAAGAGACACGTTTTCCCCGATCACATCCGGTCATTCCCCCATGTATTCAGAACATATCTCTAAGAGTGGGCTTTGGGGGGGTATCTTGTAATGTTGCTGGAGTCTGCTCAGCCCAGTCAGGCTCTGGCACAGCTTGTTTTGGAGATACTTACTCCTATATATTAGTAATAGAGGACTCACCAGCAGTTGAAAGGTCTGCCAAATCTATAGGCTCAAAAGGAACAGTAGAGCTGGACTGCCTTTGTTGCTTGCCATCAGACACCCAGCCAAAGTGTTCCAGATGGGCTGCTGCCTCTGTCCTGGGAATCACGAGGTGGGAGCATCACAGCGCTATCTTGGCTGCAACAGGCCTGATTCCCAAACACTTCTTTATTGTGCCTGGTCATCGCTCTAGTCATCGGACGCTGCTGCAGAGTGAAGCAGGACACAGAGCTGGCTGTGTGGGAGCTGAAACACCGAGGCTGGCTGCTGAAGGGCCGCTATAATGTAGAGGAAAAAGCTGGGTATTGGATTTCAGCATCCTCTAACATTAGTAGTTTGGCCACGCCCCCTTCTTAATTGTTTACATGTCTTGAGGGATCCCCATCCCCATCAAGAAGCTGCCAGTGACTGCACATGTCTTTTCTCCTATCAAGCTTACCACTTTCATATGTCTACTATGGATTTTAAATTATTATTTGTCTGCCAGTGGAGCGCTGACTCACCTGCTAATTTAGTGAGTGATTTGTAGAGCAGAAACAGTGGGCTAAGCTGTGGAAGGAGCTGATGGGACCGCACTGGCTGTAGTTGCCAAGGTCACAGGTGCAGGCGTTCTTGAAGATGACTCTCGAGCTGTGTACACCCCTCTTGTAGGCGCTCAGTATTTCAGGCTCCGACATGCATTAGGGTGTGCATAGATGACTGGCTGGATGCACACTGGTGGAAGGGCATGCGGAGGAAGGCATGGGTCAGCTGATGTAGGTGCAGGTACCAGAGCCAAGGCAAGGTCCAACAGTCCAGGTCATCAACATTCGGGCAGATCAAGGTACAGACAGGGTGACCTTACTGGCAGGGTGACGTTACTAGCAAGCAGTAACGTAGTCAGAAACCAGGCCAGAGTCAGTAACAGCAAGGCAGAACATCCAAAGTAGCAGGCAAAAATTTATTATCCAGCGGCAAACCAGGGGTCGGTACAGGTGGCATTCAGACAGAGTCAGGTACAGAAGAGGTCGGTAACAGAGGATCAACACAGGACTAGATGCTCAGGTGCGTAATAGACCAAACAGCACTAATACAGGGACTAGTGCAATTTAAATAGTCCACCTGGCGCCAATGTGCAATCACTTATGCGCATGTGATTGGGCACCCACTTGTGCTCATGCTCCTGCAGGCAGGGCTTCTTAGGTTTATGCTCCTGCATGTATACAAACGTCTTTCCTGACAGCTTAACAGAAAAAAAAAACTATCAGGGTATGGCTAGATTGAGAGCCAGCAATTGGCAACTCCCAGCAGTAATCTCCACAATGTGTTAGGACCAAAAATAACTCCAAGAACATTAATAAAACCCTATCATGGCACACTAATAAACCCAGCACTTAGTAATAAACTGCCAGCATGACAGAACAGTTATGTCTCAACATTGCACAATCATTAACCCAAAGCACTGCATAATAATTAACACTGCACAATAATGAAACCCCAGCCCTGCAATACAATTAACCCCCAGCAATATAGTAAAAAGTGTCCCCCCTTCATTGTGTAACATACTGTACAACCTAGCGTTTAGAGTAAAAGATCAATATGTAGTGTATAGAGTGTGGGGATCAGGACTATGTACAACATTAGTTGCCCAGTGTGTCCCTTTAAATTGGTGGTCAGTAGTGATGGACGAACTTCCGACGGGACGTTTCGCGAACGCGAAACGCGAACGGGCACAAACGTTCGCGAAAACGACCGTTCGCCGCGGGCTCCATTGACTTCAATGGGAGGCGAATTTCGCAAACCTTTAGGTCGAATTTGCGGCCACGGGGTAATTATTAGGGGGTAGCACGTAGTCCCACCACCTGGACAATAGCATAATACATGTATGAGGTGAATTTGGGATCGATAACTACAAGCATTTTTTTTTTATTTGGGAAATTGTTCTGACAATTCAGGACTATGGAGCTAATGAAGGCAATGGAGGAGAGGGAAGGTCAGGGACCAGGGTAGGCAAACAAGAGGGTGCAGGAGATACAGAGCACTGACAGCAGCACCGTAATACAGAGCACTGACATCAGCACCGTGACATACAGCGCTGACAGCAGCTCCGTGACATACAGCGCTGACAGCAGCTCCGTGACATACAGCGCTGACAGCAGCTCCGTGACATACAGCGCTGACAGCAGCTCCGTGACATACAGCGCTGACAGCAGCTCCGTGACATACAGCGCTGACAGCAGCACCGTGACATACAGCGCTGACAGCAGCTCCGTGACATACAGCGCTGACAGCAGCTCCGTGACATACAGCGCTGACAGCAGCTCCGTGACATACAGCACTGACAGCAGCTCCGTGACATACAGCGCTGACAGCAGCTCCGTGACATACAGCGCTGACAGCAGCACCGTGACATACAGCGCTGACAGCAGCTCCGTGACATACAGCGCTGACAGCAGCTCCGTGACATACAGCGCTGACAGCAGCTCCGTGACATACAGCACTGACAGCAGCTCCGTGACATACAGCGCTGACAGCAGCTCCGTGACATACAGCGCTGACAGCAGCACCGTGACATACAGCGCTGACAGCAGCTCCGTGACATACAGCGCTGACAGCAGCTCCGTGACATACAGCGCTGACAGCAGCTCCGTGACATACAGCGCTGACAGCAGCTCCGTGACATACAGCGCTGACAGCAGCTCCGTGACATACAGCGCTGACAGCAGCTCCGTGACATACAGCGCTGACAGCAGCTCCGTGACATACAGCGCTGACAGCAGCTCCGTGACATACAGCGCTGACAGCAGCACCGTAAGCAGCCCCAGGAGGAAGTCAGCACAGCACAGGGATGGTGTGATCCCCTCATAATAAGAACCCCCAGGAGGAAGTCAGCACAGCACAGGGATGGTGGGAGCCCCTCATAATAAGAACCCCCAGGAGGAAGTCAGCACAGCACAGGGATGGTGGGAGCCCCTCATAATAAGAACACCCAGGAGGAAGTCAGCACAGCACAGGGATGGTGGGAACCCCTCATAATAAGCAGCCCCAGTAGAAATATGACACCGCTCAACCTCTTCAAAGAGGAGGGTAGGGGCATATAGTACGGTGTGCTTTTTTGGGTCAGGGAAGTGAGCCAAATGAATTAAGAAGGTCTGTGTGCTTGATTCCAAAAATTGTTTATAGACATATACATGGTCTACTGATCACATGTGTTGAATTCCTCCGAGATCCATGCCTCATTCATTTTTAGAAATGTGAGGTAGTTAACACTGTCGTGAGCTAGGCGAGTACGCTTATCGGTCACAATCCCCCCTGCTGCGCTGAACGTCCTTTCGGACAGGACACTGGATGAGGGGCAAGCCAACAGTTCGATTGCAAATTGGGCAAGCTCTGGCCAGAGGTCAAGCCTGCCCACCCAGTAGTCTAGGGGTTCATCACTCCTCAGAGCGTCCACATCGGCCGTTAACCCAATGTAGTCGGACACCTGACGGTCTAGGCGTTCCCTGATGCTGGATCCGGATGACACCTGTCGATGGGTCGGCTGAAAGAATGACCTCATATCCGAAGTCACCAACACATCTTCAAACCGGCCTCTTCTTGCAGGCGCTGTTGGATTGGTACCCGCAAATCCTTCTCTGGGAGTGGGAATTGCTCCTCTGCCAGCGCACGCAAAAGCAGAATGCAGCATTTCTCGAAGCAAGGCCTGGAAGTGCTGCATTCTGACAGCCCTCTGCGACGGCGGTAACATTTCCGCCATTTTGTGTTTGTACCGGGGATCTAAGTACGTTGCCACCCAGTACTGGTCCTTGACCCTCATGCTTTTTATACGGGGGTCCCTATTAAAACACTGGAGCATGAAGGCCCCCATTTGCACTCAAGCGGAAGGTATGTGGTGGTGGTGGTGTTGTTGGTGGTAGTGTCTTTGGGGGTGCACATAGCAGAGAGTGAAGAAGAGGGTGCAGATCGAGAGGATGAGGAGGGTGCAGAAGAATAAGGCTGAGTGAGCCACTCAACCAAGTCTGGTGCGTCCTTTAAAGTAATTGAACGCACCTTCTGCAACTTCCCACTTTGGCTCAAGGCTGTTGCTCCTGCCCTACCCCTACCACCCCTGCGGAAGGGCCTGCCTCTTCCTCTGCCTGTCATTTTTTAAATCACCCTGTGACAAAACTCTTAGTCCCTATACCGCTGAAGGACTGCTGCAGTATAGGGCAGCGGTCAGCAGTAGTGCACGTCAACCCTATGTATTGTGGACCGATAGCGGTCCTTACAGAACAGCAGACTGTACTGCACTCAGGCCTATGTACCGTAGCACCCTATACCAAGTTACCAGTCCTTATAAAAACTTTTGTGGACCAAGCAGGTTGTGTGTTAGTGATTAGCAGACTGTACGTCAGTCCCTATACCAATGAAGGACTGCTGCAGTATAGGGCAGCGGTCAGCAGTAGTGCACGGCAACCCTATGTATTGTGGACCGATAGCGGTCCTTACAGAACAGCAGACTGTACTGCACTCAGGCCTATGTACCGTAGCACCCTATACCAAGTTACCAGTCCTTATAAGAACTTTTGTGGACCAAGCAGGTTGTGTGTTAGTGTTTAGCAGACTGTGCGTCAGTCCCTATACCGCTGAAGGACTGCTGCAGTATAGGGCAGCGGTCAGCAGTAGTGCACGGCAACCCTATGTATTGTGGACCGATAGCGGTCCTTACAGAACAGCAGACTGTAACGCACTCAGGCCTATGTACCGTAGCACCCTATACCAAGTTACCAGTCCTTATAAGAACTTTTGTGGACCAAGCAGGTTGTGTGTTAGTGATTAGCAGACTGTACGTCAGTCCCTATACCAATGAAGGACTGCTGCAGTATAGGGCAGCGGTCAGCAGTAGTGCACGGCAACCCTATGTATTGTGGACCGATAGCGGTCCTTACAGAACAGCAGACTGTAACGCACTCAGGCCTATGTACCGTAGCACCCTATACCAAGTTACCAGTCCTTATAAGAACTTTTGTGGACCAAGCAGGTTGTGTGTTAGTGATTAGCAGACTGTACGTCAGTCCCTATACCAATGAAGGACTGCTGCAGTATAGGGCAGCGGTCAGCAGTAGTGCACGGCAACCCTATGTATTGTGGACCGATAGCGGTCCTTACAGAACAGCAGACTGTACTGCACTCAGGCCTATGTACCGTAGCACCCTATACCAAGTTACCAGTCCTTATAAGAACTTTTGTGGACCAAGCAGGTTGTGTGTTAGTGTTTAGCAGACTGTGCGTCAGTCCCTATACCGCTGAAGGACTGCTGCAGTATAGGGCAGCGGTCAGCAGTAGTGCACGGCAACCCTATGTATTGTGGACCGATAGCGGTCCTTACAGAACAGCAGACTGTAACGCACTCAGGCCTATGTACCGTAGCACCCTATACCAAGTTACCAGTCCTTATAAGAACTTTTGTGGACCAAGCAGGTTGTGTGTTAGTGATTAGCAGACTGTACGTCAGTCCCTATACCAATGAAGGACTGCTGCAGTATAGGGCAGCGGTCAGCAGTAGTGCACGGCAACCCTATGTATTGTGGACCGATAGCGGTCCTTACAGAACAGCAGACTGTAACGCACTCAGGCCTATGTACCGTAGCACCCTATACCAAGTTACCAGTCCTTATAAGAACTTTTGTGGACCAAGCAGGTTGTGTGTTAGTGATTAGCAGACTGTACGTCAGTCCCTATACCAATGAAGGACTGCTGCAGTATAGGGCAGCGGTCAGCAGTAGTGCACGGCAACCCTATGTATTGTGGACCGATAGCGGTCCTTACAGAACAGCAGACTGTAACGCACTCAGGCCTATGTACCGTAGCACCCTATACCAAGTTACCAGTCCTTATAAGAACTTTTGTGGACCAAGCAGGTTGTGTATTAGTGTTTAGCAGACTGTGCGTCAGTCCCTATACCGCTGAAGGACTGCTGCAGTATAGGGCAGCGGTCAGCAGTAGTGCACGGCAACCCTATGTATTGTGGACCGATAGCAGTCCTTACAGAACAGCAGACTGTACTGCACTCAGGCCTATGTACCGTAGCACCCTATACCAAGTTACCAGTCCTTATAAGAACTTTTGTGGACCAAGCAGGTTGTGTGTTAGTGTTTAGCAGACTGTGCGTCAGTCCCTATACCGCTGAAGGACTGCTGCAGTATAGGGCAGCGGTCAGCAGTAGTGCACGTCAACCCTATGTATTGTGGACCGATAGCGGTCCTTACAGAACAGCAGACTGTAACGCACTCAGGCCTATGTACCGTAGCACCCTATACCAAGTTACCAGTCCTTATAAGAACTTTTGTGGACCAAGCAGGTTGTGTATTAGTGTTTAGCAGACTGTGCGTCAGTCCCTATACCGCTGAAGGACTGCTGCAGTATAGGGCAGCGGTCAGCAGTAGTGCACGGCAACCCTATCTATTGTGGACCGATAGCGGTCCTTACAGAACAGCAGACTGTACCGCACCCAAGCCTATGTACCGTAGCACCCTAGACAGACCAAGTTACCAGTCCTGATAAAGAGCTTTGTGGAACAAGTGAGTTGTGAATGATTAGCAGACTGCAGCAGAAGGGCAGCAGTCAAGTATAATATTCTTTCTATATTTGGAAGAAAGAATATTATACGTGTACAAGCCTATTACCGTACCACTGATACCAGTCCTGAAAAGAACCTTTGTGGAACTAATAGTAACAGCAAGTCTTTAAAATTATCCTCACTGCCTGACACACTGCTTCCTGCCTGTCCCTATACAAATTGGCAAAAAAGAGTAGGCTGGAACGATTAGCTGGAACAGCTCTTTTGTGGACCTGATAGTAACAGCTAATGATGATGATGATGATGATGATGAAGAAAGACTAATCTGGCTGAGCTGTCCCTAAAATAGCAGCATACAGCGCTCTGTCCCTTTATCTAAACTGACAAAAGAAACTCAGGCTGCTGACCTAACACCTATACCAGTCCTGAAAAGAACTTTTGTGTACCAAATAGCTAGCGTTTTCTCTGTCCCTACTCCACACAGGATCCTTTCCCTACAGTGACAGAAGAAAGAATGTAAAATGGCCACCGGATCGGGTGTATTTATAGGTTAGGGGGAATGTCCAAGTGTCCATGAGCTGTCATGTCTCAATTGGTTGTCCTGTAACACATGATAAACGTGTCACGAAAGGTTAAAGTTCTTGTATACATTAAACACGTAAGTCCGCCGGGGCGAACGACGGAAAAAGGCGTTCGAACCCGCGGACGGCGAAAGTCGGAAATTCGCCGCGAAACGACCGCCGGGCGAACCGTTCGGCCATCACTAGTGGTCAGTGTGCCCTCCTTAAATTGGTGGTCTGGGTACACCTCTCCTTAAATACAGCAGCATACTGTACCTACCGTAATAATTTTGGCAGCAACAGTAAAAGCATGTGGGCAGGTGAACAGGAAGAACAATGATAGCGTAAGGTTTACAGCATGCCTGTTTCTACTGGCTATGACACATAGGGCCGGGAGCATCCCCCAAACTAGGAAGCCTGGTCTGCATGCACATAATAGAATAGCCAGGGACCCAGTGGAGAGGTAAGGCAGAAAGCGCTGGCAGATGCTATAGGGGTGCTTTAGCACACCTATGCCCCTTGGCACTGCCCCTTCCCAATAACTGCACATTCACACTTCAGAAGCATGCCAGTCACTGCAACTTTACAACTTTAATCTGCCCCAATTCCTACACAGTCACACCACAGATCCCCAATTCCTGCAGCTTCGTACCACAGATTAGCCCCATTTCCTGCACTTTTACACCTCAGATATGCCCTGATTCCTGCACTTTCAGACCTCAGATCAGCCCCAATAGCTGCACCTTCCCACCTCAGATCTCCCAAATCTCTGCACCTTTACACCTCAAATCAGGCCCTCTTCTTGCACATTCATACCACAGATCAGCCCCAATTCCTGTACCTTCATACAACAGATCAGAACCCAATTCCTGCACCTTCATACCAAAGATCAGCCCCAATTTTTGCTACAGATTAGAACCCAATTCCTGCACCTTCACACCTCAGATCATTTCCAATGCCTGCACTTTAAAACCTGAGATCATCCCAATTCCTGCACTTTTAGACCTCAGATCAGTCCCAATTCTTGCACCTTCAAACCTTAGATCAGCCCCAATTGCATGTTCACACCCCAGATAAGCCCCAATCCCTGCACCTTCAGACCTAACATCCACACATTTTTCTGCACATTCAGACTTCAGATCAGCACCAATTCCTGCACCTATACACCACAGATCAGCCTCAATTTCTGCACCTTTACATCTCTGATCAGCACCAAACCCTGCACCTTCAGACCTCAGATCAGCACAATAACGTCACCTTCACACCTCAGATCAGCACAATAACTTCACCTTCACACCTCAGATCAGTCTCAGTGCATGCACTTTCAGGAACTCATTCCACAGATGGAAAATGAGTGCAGATACCCCTACTCATTCACCAAAAAAGTGTAAACAGTAAATGAAAACACAATAACAGTTTTTGACAAGTCCTTTATCAAAAAATGAAAATGTCCCTCAAAGTAGATCCAGTGTCAATCACAACGCCCAACGCTCATGCCGTCCCAAAGAAAAAGTCAAAGACAGTTCTGCACCCGAATAAGGCTCTCTCCTGCAGCTCTTAAATTAGGGGTGGGGGCCACCCAATGATGTCACAGTGTGACCCAGCTCCCATGTGACACCATCAACCAAGCATTCCCCGTAATTATTTAAGAATTGTCAGACAGTAGGAGCTTCATCTGGTGCAGAACAGTTTTTTGTTTTTTTTTCTGGTCGGCGGTAGCGGCAGGCATTGTGATTGATGTTGCGTCTACTTCGGGGACATTCATTTTTTGTTGTTTTTTTTTTTTGTCTTTAATAAAGGACTTGTCAATAACTGTTGTGTTTTTATTTACTTTTTACACTTTACTTTTTGGGGTTGTCAGGAAATTAGATGTGTAATTTATGCCCCTAGAATGCCTGAAGGTGCTACTTTGATGTTGGGCCTCTATATGTGGCCAGACTGAATAAAAGTCTCACACATTTGGTATCGCCATACTGAGAAAGAGTAGCAGAATGTTTTTTTGGGGTGTAATTCTTGGTATGTACATGCTGTCCGCTAAAAATATCTTATACATTGACAACCTTGTGTAAAAAAATAAATAATAATAATTGTAAAAATTACATCTTTAAAAGATTCATTATGCCTCATAGAAAATATGTTGGGATGTTTGCTTTCCAAAATAGGGTCATTTTTTGGGTGTTTCCACTGTCCTGGTGCTCCAGAGCCTTGAAATAGGCATAGGTTGTCAGGAAATTATATGTGTAATTTATACCTTTAAAATGCCTGAAGATGCTACTTTGATGTAAGGCCTCTCTATGTGGTTAGGCTGTGGAAAAGGTCTCACCATGTGGTATCACCACACTCAAAAGGAGTAGAAAAGATGGCACAAAAAGGTAATCAAAGGGTATTTCTGTCCCTGGAAGCAGTTCAATGGGACAGTCATATGGGCGATGACAAGGTAGTTGACCAGCATTATTTTTCATCACAGACATCCTGGAACTTGGAAGAACTTGTCCGGCAAGGTTGCCTGCAATGTTGCTCGCAATAGGGGTAAGCAAAGTTGATGGTCCATGGTCCCTGATTGGGAAGAAAACCAATGAATACCCAGGATAGCAGGAAACATTGATGGCATAATAAGCTAAAAGTTGATTGTCTCACAATGGTCAGCCTCAAATTTGACTACCAGAGGAACTGTTTTCTGAACAGGTCCTGATGATAAAGGTGAACCATCAACCCTCTTCATCTCAGTAGGGACAGATCTATTTCTTGTTTGAATAGTATTGCTTAGCTTCTGGATTCGCTCAAATTGGTTACATATGTTGGTTATCTTTGCATTGTCATTCCTACCTCATGACAAAACATTTTAAGTGATCCTACTATATACCTTATAAAGTTCACTCTTATTGTATTCTCTGCAATGCTTCAATAAAAATATTGAACAAAAGAATATTATTGCTTTGCACAACTCTATGTCCGTAAAGTCCCAGACCCAGAGTCCAGCATAGCCAAGTAAGGAATTTTAGTGATACAGTACATTTAATAGGTGTGACAAATGAAACAGTATAGAATTAAAGGGGTTGTAAACCCTCTTTTAAAATAAATAAATAAATAACCAACATACCCATACTTACCTGCTCTGTGCAATCGTGTTGCAATCGTTCTGCACAGAGCAGCCCCAGAGGCACCAATGTGGGCTCGCTCCCAATTTCCACTGTTGCATCCATCCTGAGGAGAAACAGATCTCCTAATAACATTAACCTGCATAGGTTTGGAAGTGTGATGCCGCGTACACACGGGCGGACTGTATGGCCTACTTAGTCCGCCGAAACACATTTCAGCGGACAGTCCGCTCATGTGTGGGCTTCAGCTGACTTTTTCAGCGTGCAGTCCGGCGTACTAAGTATTTCGGATTTTTCGAAATACTGTCCGTCGTACTCGCATTTCGGCGGACAATCCGCCCGTGTGTATGCCAGTCCGCCGTACTTTTGAAACGAGCGGACTTTTCCCGCCCGGAGAAAAGTCCGCTCATTTCGAGCGGGTATCCAGGTAGGCGGGGCCCGCGAAGGAGACGTCGGTGGCCCCGCCGCCTGGTATGCACTTAAAGGGGAACCCCAACGCCGAAAAAAATCGGCGTGGGGGTCCCCCCCAAGTCCACAACAGACCCTTGTCCGAGCACGCTACCCGGCCGGCCAGGAAAGGGGGGCGAGCGAGCGCCCCCCCTCCTGAGCCGTACCAGGCCGCGTGCCCTCAACATGGGGGGGTGCCTTGGGGAAGGGGGGGCCGCGCGGCCCCCCCACCCCAAAGCACCTTGTCCCCATGTTGATGAGGACAAGGGCCTCTTCCCGACAACCCTGGCCGTTGGTTGTCGGGGTCTGCGGGCGGGGGGCTTATCGGAATCCGGGAGCCCCCTTTAATAAGGGGGCCCCCGGATACCGCCCCCCCCACCCTATGTGAATGAGTATGAGGTACAATGTACCCCTACCCATTCACCTGTAAAATAAAAGTACAAAAAAAAACACAACACACGAGATAAAATACTTTATTGCACAGCTCCGGGGGTCTTCCGTCTTCGGGGGTCTTCTCGCCGGACTCCTCCGCTATCTTCTTGTAGCTCTTTTGCTAGCGGAGGAGTCCGGCTTTCTTCCTCGCCGCCGGCCTCTTCTCCCGACTTCGGGGGTCTTGTCCCCCTCTTCGGTTCTCCTGCCGGGCCACCGCGCCTTCTTATAGCTCTTTTACAGGCGGTGGCCCGGTCTTCTGTCGCCGCCGCCGCCTTCTGTTCTTCTTCTTCTTCTTCTTCTTCTCCAGGAGATGTTGCCTCGACGATCTCTCCGGCCGGAATGCCAGGGACGCACTGCGCGGCCACTTATATAGGGACAAGGGGCGGTGTCACATGGCTTTATGTCACATGGGTTGGTGTCACATGGTGACCCCGCCCACTTACGATGTCATAGTCTCCATGTGACATCAACCCATGTGACCAACCCATGTGACATAAAGCCATGTGACACCGCCCCTTGTCCCTATATAAGTGGCCGCGCAGTGCGTCCCTGGCATTCCGGCCGGAGAGATCGTCGAGGCAACATCTCCTGGAGAAGAAGAAGAAGAAGAAGAACGGAAGGCGGCGGCGGCGGCGACAGAAGACCGGGCCACCGCCTGTAAAAGAGCTATAAGAAGGCGCGGTGGCCCGGCAGAAGAACCGAAGAGGGGGACAAGACCCCCGAAGTCGGGAGAAGAGGCCGGCGGCGAGGAAGAAAGCCTGACTCCTCCGCTAGCAAAAGAGCTACAAGAAGATAGCGGAGGAGTCCGGCGAGAAGACCCCCGAAGACGGAAGACCCCCGGAGCTGTGCAATAAAGTATTTTATCTCGTGTGTTGTGTTTTTTTTTGTACTTTTATTTCACAGGTGAATGGGTAGGGGTACATTGTACCCCATACTCATTCACATAGGTTGGGGGGCCGGTATCCGGGGGCCCCCTTATTAAAGGGGGCTCCCGGATTTCGATAAGCCCCCCGCCCGCAGACCCCGACAACCAACGGCCAGGGTTGTCGGGAAGAGGCCCTTGTCCTCATCAACATGGGGACAAGGTGCTTTGGGGTGGGGGGGCCGCGCGGCCCCCCCTTCCCCAAGGCAGCCCCCCATGTTGAGGGCACGCGGCCTGGTGCGGTTTAGGAGGGGGGGGGGGGCGCTCGCTCGCCCCCCTTTCCTGGCCGGCCGGGTAGCGTGCTCGGACAAGGGTCTGTTGTGGACTTGAGGGGGACCCCCACGCCGATTTTTTTCGGCGTTGGGGTTCCCCTTTAAGTCCATACCAGGCGGCGGGGTCAGCGACGTCTCCTTCGCGGGCCCCGCCTACCTGGAGACGCGCTCGAAATGAGCGGACTTTTCTCCGCGTGTGTGGGCGAGTCCTTTCATTTCAAAAGTAGGGCGGATAGTATGGCGGACTTAGCACGCCGTATTAGTCCGCTCAAAAAGTGGTGTGTGTGGTCAAGTCCATTCATTCGAAAGTATGACTGACTGTCCGTCGGATTGTATGACGGACTGAGGCCGCGTACACACGGGCGGATTGTCTGCCCAACTAAGTTCGTCAGACAATCCGACAGACAGTCCGTTCAAAATTTGAATGAACGGACTTGACCACACACGATGAGCAGACAGTCCTCTGAAAGCGTGCGCGATGACGTGTACAGCACGTACGACGGGACTAGAAAAACGACGTCCAATACACTGCAATGCAACCTTCGGCCGTGTAAATCCTTTCTGAGCATGCGCCATACTTAGTCCGTCCAACTTGCCTACACACGAGCGGACTGTCCGCTGAAACCAAGTTTGGACGGACAAAACCAAGTTTGAACGGACAAAATTACGGAAATTCCGTAAGACTTTGTTCGTCAGACAGTCCGCTGAAAAAGTCCGCTGAAGCCCACACACGAGCGGATTGTCCGCTGAAACACGGTTCAGCGGACTAAGTTGGACAGACAATCCGCCCGTGTGTACGCGGCCTAAGTAGGCCATACAGTCCGCCCGTGTGTACGCGGCTTTAGAATCCAGAGAAACTTTTGGATCCCTCTGAACAAAACTGACTAGTAGAGAAACGCATGCCACCATAACTTTCAAACATTCCCAGTCTCTACTTCTTTTCTGTAAGCTTCTGATCAACTAGAATACATAATTGGATGGGAGACAGATTTACAACGACCATTTGGGGATGCCCAAAAACAGACAGTGATTAGATTTTCCTTTAAGACGTCCATCTGTACAAAAATACAGGAACTCAATTATAAGATCTTGACCAGATGGTACTAAACACCTCAGATGTTACACAAATTCTTTACGACCTCCACAGGCAGATGCTGGAGATGCCAGAAAGATGAGGGGACACTACTTCATATTTTCTGGTTGTGCCCTTGATTACAACAGTTCTGGTCGATGGTCAGAACGGTAACCCAAAATTTTTTTAAGACCATGTGATTTAGAACGACCCAGCTTTCCTCCTGCTTCACGCCACCACAATCCCAGCTCAGAACTCCAAATAAATTTTTAATAATACATCTCCTGAATGCTGCCAAATGCTATATCTCCCTTCTGTGGAAAAGCTGCTCTCTGCCGTCCATTGGAATGTGGCTGCGTAGAGTAGAAGAGAATAAAAAATTGGAAGACTTGGTCCTTATGGCACAGAACAAACAAGAGAAACACTCCAAGTCATGGAGGCTCTGGAGTATATTCATTCTATCCGATGAGGGACTGTCCCTGCTTAACTCTTGATTTGCAGACTGCCATGGGCCAGATGGCCACTGAAAATGGCAAGATATCAGTTGTCGCTGGGTAAAACTACCCCCCCCCCCCCCCCCGCTCCTCCCTGGTCACTTTATCTTTTTCCTCCTTCTCTTTTGATTATTCGGGAACCCCTGTGTTCCCCCGTTTTTTTTCTCTAATAAATTCTCTATTTTCTCCTTTTTCCTTTCTGAGTTAGTTATTGTCAGGGTGAGTTCGGTGAGATTAGAACCCGATTTACGAGCTTGCAATGACCTTCCTTACTGAATGACGAATGCTATTATTGTCACATGTCAGATACTGATGCTGCATAGGCTGGCACATATCCTGTTGATATCCTTATTTTATGTTTCGTCCTATGATACTAATGCCAGACACCGCATGCTCCCGTTTTGAGCACTTATTTGTATACATCTATTGTTATGTTTGTTATGGTACTATTACGCTGACTGTTCCATTCATTTTTTTTTCTAAAGCAATAAAGAAAAATATATTTGAGAAAGAATACATAATTGGATGCATGCCTCAAGATCATTAGGAGTCTACTTTGGCAAGCTTATTTTTTACCTGCTCAGAAAGCCCTTGGCAGAGCTGATTTTTTTTTCGCTCCTGAATTTCAGGTGGTAAGTGAGATCCAACATCAGAATTAATCTGTGTACTCAGCAACAGCCTATACCCCAATACTCCAGCCTTTTTTAACCAGGGTGCCATTGTTTTTTTTCAGGGGTGCCTTGGCAAAGTGCATAAAAATTGCCCGAAAATCATATACAAGCAAGCAGGTAGATGAAGCCTGCCTTTTAGTTACACAAAGCCACAGGTTTTCATTGTGCAGCATTACAACCTTTCAGCCACTGGCAGACCAACAACCAATGACTTCTTCAGTTGATAAGGGGGTCATGGGGCACCTGCACAGCATCTTTGCTTGCCCTTCCCCTGCCCCTCTCCTTCTGGGGTCACATTAGCTGATTGAGGGAGAGAAACTGAGGGAGAAGAGAAATACTGGAATACTAGTCAGTACAAAGGTGTATTTGCTTTGAAGGAATAAATTAGCCTTGTGCAATTTGTTTAGTAACGAATCGAAATTCAGCCGAATTTTGCATCTTTCGGACATTCTGATGCATCCGAATGTCTGAATAAAAAAATAACGAATAGCAACGAATACGAAAGAAATATAACAAATGAATTTGAATGAATTCAACATGATTCGGTAATTCTTTAACCACTTAAGAACCAGCCCATAGCCGAATGACGGCTACAGGGCGGTTGTTTAACTCTGGGAGGCCGTCATATGACGTCCTCCTAGAATTCCGCCCTGGGGCGTGCATTCGAGAGCATCCGTGACCGCCGGGTCCACAGGACCCGGCGCATCATGGATCACGGTAAGCGGCCGCTCATCGCGGCCGTTTACCACGGGATCGTTCCGTCAAATGACGGAGCGATCACTTGTAAACAAACCTCCCTCCCCCTCTCTGTACCGATCGGTACAGCGGAGGGGGAAGAGATCGGTATTAGCAGCGCTGTGGGCTGCATCTGCAGTGTCCACATCGCTGCTCACCTAAATTTAACCCCTCAATTCCCTGCCATTACTCTGCAATACTCTGCAACACTCTGCAATGCCCTGCAACACTCTGCAATACCCTGCAACACTCTGCAACACTCTGCAACACTCTGCAATACCCTGCAATACCCTGCAACACTCTGCAATACCCTGCAACCCTCTGCAAAGCTCTGCATCACCCGCCAATACCCTGCAACACTCTGCAATGCTCTGCAACACGCGCCAATACCCTGCAACACCCGCCAATACCCTGCAACACTCCGCAATGCTCTGCAACACCCGCCAATACTCTGCAACACCCGCCAATACTCTGCAACACCCGCCAATACCCTGCAACACCTGCCAATACCCTGCAACACTCTGCAATGCTCTGCAACACCCGCCAATACCCTGTAACACTCTGCAATGCTCTGCAACACCCGCCAATGCTCTGCAACACCCGCCAATAACCTGCAACACTCTGCAATGCTCTGCAACACCTGCCAATACCCTGCAACACTCTGTAATGCTCTGCAACACCCGCCAATACTCTGCAACACCCGCCAATACCCTGCAACACCCGCTAATACCCTGCAACACCCGCCAATACCCTGCAACACTCTGCAATGCTCTGCAACACCTGCCAATACCCTGAAACACTCTGCAATGCTCTGCAACACCCGCCAATACCCTGCAACACTGCAATGCTCTGCAACACCCGCCAATATCCTGCAATGCTCTGCAACGCAATACTCTGAAACGCCATACTCTGAGATACCCAGCCATACTCGGAAATACCCAGCCATACCCAGCCATAGTCCGTGATACCCTGCAATACCCAGCCATAGACATCCCCCCCCCCTCCCGCCGCCCTCCGGTGCTTCCACCGACTCGCCAATACGATCAAAGCCAGAATCTTTTTTTTTTTTTTTTCAGGCTTCCCAGCTTAGAGGTGAGATGCGGGGTCTTATTGACCCCATATCTCACTGTAAAGAGGACCTGTCATGCCATATTCCTATTACAAGGGATGTTTACATTCCTTGTAATAGGAATAAAAAAGTGATCCAAAAAATTATTTTTGGGGAAAAAAAATGTCAAACTAAAATAAATAAAGTAAAATGAACAATAATTTTTTTTTTTAAAGCTCCCCTGTCCCCATGTGCTCGCATGCAGAAGCGAACGCATACGTAAGTCCCGCCCACATATGAAAACAGTGTTCAAACCACTGTGAGGGGTTAGCTCAGCAGCGGGTGTGTGTGACCCCCTGGATGGGTTCACAACACAAAATCAGGCACAGCAGACAGCGTTGTAGGTGCAAAAAACAAAAGATGCGGTTTATTTATGCTACATGCAGTGATACATATAACAGCCAAACAAAAATAAAACATGAAAATAAATCCTGGTCAGCTTGACCTCTAACTACACACTTAGATTCCCTGTCTAACAACTGAGTGCAGCCTTGTACTGCACCAGTCCCTGTCTCTGTTGTAGAGGTTTGCCACACAGGCGTTAACTCACCGCACAGAACAGATATCACACTCCCCAGTCTTTACAACACAAAACGGGTTCCAGGATGGAGCATCTCCCTAAGCATGCTGGGGTTTTTTGTAGAGGTCTTAATGAGCCCACTTACTTCAGCTGGGCTCATTAACTCTTCCCCTCTAATTGTAAAAGTCTGCATAAAGCCTGAATCTAGGGCACACATATTTCCCATCCTGGATACAACCAGGTGACTTTACCTGCGTGCTGCCACATACCCCCCCCTCTTGTTTCAACCTTGGGGTTGTAACACAAGCATTCAGACACACATGTATCTGAGACAAAGCATCCACATTCCCCATTTTAACACCAGGGCGATGCTTAACTGTAAAGTTAAATTCTTGTAGGGCCAGGAACCACCTATTTACCCTTCTATTGGTCTCCTTGTTCTGAGCCATCCACTTTAAAGGAGCGTGATCAGTCACCAGGTCAAAGTGCCTACCTAGCAGATAGTACCGAAGGGAATCTAGAGCCCACTTCACTGCTAAACATTCCTTCTCAATCGTGGAGTAATTTACCTCATGGGACTTCAACTTCCTGCTGAGGTAAATGACTGGGTGCTCTTCCCCGTTCCAGACCTGGGATAACACTGCTCCTAACCCAACTTCTGATGCATCAGTTTGTACAACAAAGTCCTTAGAGAAGTCTGGTGAGTACAACACTGGCTGGCTACATAAGGCTGTTTTTAAGGACTGAAATGCTTCTTCAGCCTCTTGGGACCATTTAACCATGACCGACTCTTTCCCTTTTGTCAGGTTGGTGAGGGGCACAGCCTGAGAAGCAAAATGGGGAATGAATCGTCGATAATAGCCAGTGATTCCCAGAAAGGCTCGTACCTGTTTCTTGCTGTTGGGACGTGGCCAACTCTGTATGGCCTCGACTTTATTGACTTGGGGTTTTATCACCCCCCTCCCAATAGTGTACCCAAGATATTTGGCCTCCTCCTGTCCAATGGTACACTTCTTTGGATTGGCCGTAAACCCAGCTTCCCGGATAGAGTCTAGGACTGCTTGTACTTTTGGCAAATGTGAGACCCAGTCTGTGCTATGGATAATCACATCATCCAGGTAAGCTGCAGCATATTTCTGATGGGGCCTCAGAATCTTATCCATTTTCCGCTGGAATGTTGCCGGTGCATTCTGTAACCCAAACGGCATTCTCTTATATTGGAATGCCCCATCTGGGGTTACAAACGCAGTTTTCTCCTTGGCCGACTCGGCCAGGGGAATTTGCCAATACCCTTTGGTGAGATCAAGAGTTGTCATATATCGGGCTGTTCCCAGCCGGTCAATCAACTCATCTATACGCGGCATGGGGTAGGTGTCACATTTTGTAACTTTATTTAATTGTCGAAAATCGTTACAAAACCGCCAGCTCCCATCAGGTTTGGGCACTAGTACGATAGGACTGGACCAGTCACTCTGGGACTCCTCTATCACACCCAATTTCAGCATCCTTTGAACCTCCCCACGTATTGCCTCCTGTCGGGCCTCTGGTATTCTATAAGGTTTTAGTTTTACCCTTTCTCCTGGCGGGGTGATAATGTCATGCTCTACGCCAGATGTTTGTCCTGGAAGCTCAGAGAAAATCTCTTTGTTACGAAGTACAAACTCTTTAACCTCCTGTTGTTGGGGTTTCGATAAGGTGTCTGCTATTCCAACCTCAGGAACTAAGCAATCAGGCTGTACTTGTGACAAAGTCTCTGCGACTAGGGATTCCCTATCCCTCCAGGCTTTCAGCAGATTGACGTGATAGATCTGCTCCGGCTTTCGCCTTCCTGGCTGTCTAACCCTGTAGTTCACCTCACTAATTTTTTCAATTACTTCATATGGACCTTGCCATTTGGCCAGAAATTTGCTTTCAACCGTAGGGACTAGCACCAAGACCCTATCCCCCGGGGAAAAAGTACGGGTCTTGACCCCACGGTTGTACACTCTCTGCTGTGCTAACTGCGCTTGGGTTAAATGTTCCTTTACAATTGGCATTACCTGCGCAATTCTATCTTGCATCAGGGCGACATGCTCAATCACACTCCTGTGAGGAGAACTCTCATTTTCCCAAGTTTCCTTGGCGATATCCAACAGCCCTCTTGGGTGTCTCCCATAGAGCAACTCGAAGGGTGAGAAACCCGTAGAGGATTGGGGTACCTCCCTAATGGCAAACATTTGATAGGGTATTAGACAGTCCCAATTCTTTCCATCTCTATCCACCACCTTCTTTAACATTTGTTTAAGGGTTTTGTTGAATCTTTCAACCAACCCATCTGTTTGGGGGTGATACACAGATGCACGCAATTGCGTCACTTTGTACAACTTGCATAATTCTTTCATAACCCTGGACATAAAGGGTGTACCTTGGTCCGTAAGCAGTTCCTTACAAATACCCACGCGGCTAAAAACAAGAGATAGCTCTTTGGCTATGGTTTTGGCCGAGGTATTTCGGAGAGGAATTGCTTCCGGATAACGGGTGGCATAGTCCAATATAACCAAAATGTACTGATGCCCCCTGGCGGACTTCATTATCGGACCTACCAAATCCATTGCGATCCTTTCAAAGGGGACCTCAATGATAGGAAGAGGTACCAGCGGGTTACGGAAATGTGGCATAGGTGCCGACTTCTGACACACAGGGCAGGAGGAACAATAATTTTCAATTTCCTTCATGACCCCAGGCCAATAGAATCTCTGCAATACCCTCTCTCTGGTTTTCTCTGTCCCCAGATGACCTCCCAGAATGTGCCCATGAGCCAATTCTAACACCAACTTCCTGTAAGGTTTGGGCACTACAAGTTGCTCAATGGTTTCTTCTGCCCTTTGAGCCACTCGATACAGCAGGTCCCTTTCCATAGTGAAGTAAGGATAAGTGCAAGTCTTATCTGGGTTCACTAACTCGCCATCTATTTTCACCACATTTTCCCGTGCCTTTATTAGGGTGGGGTCTTTTAACTGTTCTGTGGCAAAATTTTCCCTGTGAACCTCAAGATCCGAAAACTCCACAGACGGCATGTTTTCATCTGAGGATGTTGGCTCCTCCCCAGTTTCTCGAGTTTCCCCCGCCAATACCGACAAGGGAAATTCAGGAGAGTCCTCACCACTCCCAGAGGAATTCTGGTCATCTTCCTGGTTTATAGGGGCACCAGTGGGGGGCTCAGGACAATCCCAGAGTTCCCAGAATTTTGGAAAATCCCTTCCCACAATAGCATCATGTGGTAAGTGAGACACTAACCACACCTGATGAGAGAGGTTACCTTTGGGGGTCTCAAAAAACACTGAAGTTACAGGATACTCTCGGGTGTCCCCATGCACACAAATAACAGCCACCCTGTTCTTCCCAAAGACCTCTGTAGTAACTAATTCAGCTTTTATCAATGTTACCAGGCTACCTGAATCCAGCAACACATCAACATTTCTACCATTAATACACATTTTACATAAATGTTTCTCAGGTCCCCGAATGGCAGTGCATGCAACTGTCGCAAACAGCGACTGACGTCTCTCCCTTATAAAGTCACATTGCATAGGCTCATCCACAACGGGGCAATTGGCTGCAATATGTCCCTCTTGCCGGCAGCGGTAGCAAATAATCTTTTTCGCTGTCTCTTGCAGCATGGGCTTCCTGGGCTGCTCCCGCCAGACCTTAGGTAGAACTCCCACCCTCTCACTCTCTCCACCCTCACCCCTTGGAGTCATCTTACCCGCCACTGGGGATGATCTGGTCTTAGGGTGGAAAGTCCGTGAGTCCCTGGAAGAGGTGGTCAGGTTCTCTGTAGCCAAGTACCTCTCAACCAGATCCACAAGTTTATCTGCATTTTCTGGGTCTCCATGGCTTACCCATTTTTGGATGGCAGTAGGAAGAGCTCTCAGGAAGCGATCCATAACAACACGTTCCACAATGTTTGGTGCGGTCAAAGTCTCTGGCTGCAGCCACTTCCTGCTCAGGTGAATGAGATCATACATTTGAGACCTGGGGGGTTTTCCAACCTGAAAAGTCCAATTATGCACACGCTGAGCCCGGACGGCCAAGGTGACACCCAGCCGTGCCAATATTTCTGTTTTTAGCACCACATAGTCTTTTGCTTGGTCAGGCTCTAGGTCATAATAAGCTTTCTGCGATTCCCCAGTTAACAGAGGGGCCACCAGTCCAGCCCATTGCTCCTTAGGCCACTTTTCCCTTTCAGCAGTCCTTTCAAATGTGGTCAAAAACACCTCCGGATCATCCTCTCCAGTCATTTTTGTCAGTAAACGGCTCACACCAAAGGATGTGGTATTATTGTAACCACTTGCTTCATTGGTCTGCGGACGTTGCTGTATTAATGTCTCTATTTTCTGTTGAAAACTCTGCTCTTGCTTCTGCAACAGGTCTATAAAGCGGGCTTCAGATTGCTGCTGTGCTTGTTGCTGAGCTTCCAGACTCTGCAGGTGAGCTTTCTGCTGGGCTGCAAGGCTCTTTTGTAAAGCCGCATTTGTTTGCTGCTGATTTGCATTTGCCAGAGCCATCTGTCTCAGTATCTCCTCCATGCTGGCCTTTAAAAAAATTGAAAAAAAACTGCCAAAATTCTCCACCAACTGTGAGGGGTTAGCTCGGCAGCGGGTGTGTGTGACCCCCTGGATGGGTTCACAACACAAAATCAGGCACAGCAGACAGCGTTGTAGGTGCAAAAAACAAAAGATGCGTTTTATTTATGCTACATGCAGTGATACATATAACAGCCAAACAAAAATAAAACATGAAAATAAATCCTGGTCAGCTTGACCTCTAACTACACACTTAGATTCCCTGTCTAACAACTGAGTGCAGCCTTGTGCTGCACCAGTCCCTGTCTCTGTTGTAGAGGTTTGCCACACAGGCGTTAACTCACCGCACAGAACAGATATCACACTCCCCAGTCTATACAACACAAAACTGGTTCCAGGATGGAGCATCTCCCTAAGCATGCTGGGGTTTTTTGTAGAGGTCTTAATGAGCCCACTTACTTCAGCTGGGCTCATTAACTCTTCCCCTCTAATTGTAAAAGTCTGCATAAAGCCTGAATCTAGGGCACACATATTTCCCATCCTGGATACAACCAGGTGACTTTACCTGCGTGCTGCCACATACCCCCCCCTCTTGTTTCAACCTTGGGGTTGTAACACAAGCATTCAGACACGCATGTATCCGAGACAAAGCATCCACATTCCCCATTTTAACACCAGGGCGATGCTTAACTGTAAAGTTAAATTCTTGTAGGGCCAGGAACCACCTATTTACCCTTCTATTGGTCTCCTTGTTCTGAGCCATCCACTTTAAAGGAGCGTGATCAGTCACCAGGTCAAAGTGCCTACCTAGCAGATAGTACCGAAGGGAATCTAGAGCCCACTTCACTGCTAAACATTCCTTCTCAATCGTGGCGTAATTTACCTCATGGGACTTCAACTTCCTGCTGAGGTAAATGACTGGGTGCTCTTCCCCGTTCCAGACCTGGGATAACACTGCTCCTAGCCCAACGTCTGATGCATCAGTTTGTACAACAAAGTCCTTAGAGAAGTCTGGTGAGTACAACACTGGCTGGCTACATAAGGCTGTTTTTAAGGACTGAAATGCTTCTTCAGCCTCTTGGGACCATTTAACCATGACCGACTCTTTCCCTTTTGTCAGGTTGGTGAGGGGCACAGCCTGAGAAGCAAAATGGGGAATGAATCGTCGATAATAGCCAGCGATTCCCAGAAAGGCTCGTACCTGTTTCTTGCTGTTGGGACGTGGCCAACTCTGTATGGCCTCGACTTTATTGACTTGGGGTTTTATCACCCCCCTCCCAATAGTGTACCCAAGATATTTGGCCTCCTCCTGTCCAATGGTACACTTCTTTGGATTGGCCGTAAACCCAGCTTCCCGGATAGAGTCTAGGACTGCTTGTACTTTTGGCAAATGTGAGACCCAGTCTGTGCTATGGATAATCACATCATCCAGGTAAGCTGCAGCATATTTCTGATGGGGCCTCAGAATCGTATCCATTTACCGCTGGAATGTTGCCGGTGCATTCTGTAACCCAAACGGCATTCTCTTATATTGGAATGCCCCATCTGGGGTTACAAACGCAGTTTTCTCCTTGGCCGACTCGGCCAGGGGAATTTGCCAATACCCTTTGGTGAGATCAAGAGTTGTCATATATCGGGCTGTTCCCAGCCGGTCAATCAACTCATCTATACGCGGCATGGGGTAGGTGTCAAATTTTGTAACTTTATTTTTTTTGGGTTAAACATGTATTGTTTATTGAACATTATTGCAAAGAGTACAATCACAGTGGCAAACACTGAACAATCAGAAGGTGTTGCGTCATAACCTTAACAGTAAATAAAGAAACATTTCTCTGTTGCAGTAGACAGTATGGATCACAGCTAAACAAAGTCATAGCACATACATTGCATTTACTTCAACATTACATCAAAATTCCTGATCACACGTGGCAGCCTCTTGCAACCACCTATCCCAAATTTTATTGTATTTGGCTGGGCATCCCCTATTTTTATATATGAATTTTTTATATGGCAGCGTGGAATTAACTTCCCGTTTCCAGTCCTCCACCCTGGGCGGAAGTGGTCTCATCCACTGTCTAGCTATTACTTTTCGAACAGAAAACAAGGTTTCCTGCAGAAAAGTTTTGGTAAATTTATCCAATACTTCGGGGAATATCCCTAGGAGACAGGATTTGGGTCGAGGGCCAAGGGTGAGCCCATAACGTCATGTAGAAATGATACTACTTGTATCCAAAGTTCCTGCAGTTTGGGGCAAGACCAGATAAGGCGGAAAAATGTCCCAGTCTCAACAGTACATATCGGGCAGAACACAGATTGATTCGCATTATATTTGGCTGTCCTAAGGGGGGTGAGGTACGCTCTATGCACCATGTAAATTTGGGAAAGCCGGTCTTGGAGCCTAGGGGACACCAGCTTGCACGTCTCCAGGGCCTCCTCCCATTCCTCATCTGTCAGCTCACCTACATCACCCTCCCAGCGGGACTTTAGGGCATATGCCAGTCTCGCCGAGATGGGGGCCGCAAGCATACCATAGAAGCACGAGATAAGCTTTTTGGGATCAGTATCCTTCACTATGGCGACAATAGGGTTGGGAGCAGGCTGAGGCAATGACTGCGGAAATTGTGCCCTGAGTGCATGCTGAACCTGAAGGTACTGAAACAGCATAGTGTTTGGAATACCAAATTCCTCCTGTAGCGTCTGGAATGTTTTAATAGTGCCATGGTGAAGCAGGTGATGCATGTAGTATATGCCCCTCGACACCCATAACTGAACACTCCGGATCTTTTGAAGTTCTGGTAATTGTTTGTTATGCCAAAGTGGTGTATAGTCATTTGGGGACATAACATTCAGTTTAGTGGATGCCAGATCCCAAATCCTTCTGTAGTGAAAAAGCATGGATTGTTTACCTGGCTCTAGTGCAGAGATCCCAGCCCCCGTCGAGACAGCAGCTATCGGATCATCTGCAATTTGAGCCCAGGTGGGGCAGAGAAGGGTAAGAAACCGTTGTTTATCAGTCTTGTCCACATGAAAAAGTTGAGACAGTTGTGAGGCAATATAGTAGTGATTTAGATCTGGAAGAGCCATGCCCCCCATATCAGTCGGGCTTTTCAAAGCTTGCCAAGCAAGCTTGTGCCTATTATTCCCCCATACAAAGGGTCTAAGAAGACTTTCAAGGGATTTAAAATATTTTAGCGGTAAGTATACCGGGGCGTGCCACAGCACATATAGTATTTTAGGTATTAAAACCATTTTAATAAGATTAACGCGCCCCCAAACCCCAAGGGGGAGACGAGCCCAGGCTTGAAGCTTGGTGCGCACTAGGGAGAATAAAGGTTCTATATTCAGTGCAATATAATCTGCCGGAGTCCTAGAGATATATACACCCAGATATTTAATAGTTCCCACTCGCTGAAGAGGCAGGCTGGCCTGAGATTCTGACTGTGGAAAACTGTCAATAGGTAAGATTTGGGATTTTTCCCAGTTTATACGAAGACCGGAAAAGCTACCAAACCACTCTATCATGTGCAGGGCCTTTGCGAGGGAAGGGCCAGAGTCTGCCAAGTATAACAGCGTGTCATCAGCGTATTGACTGATTTTCTCCATTAGTTGACCCACCGTCAGTCCCCTGATCTCAGGGTCTGTACGGATCGACACCGCTAAAGGTTCTGCAGCCAAGGCATAAAGTAGTGGGGACAGTGGGCACCCCTGCCGGGTACCCCTACTGAGGTCAAACGCCCGGGAGGACCACCCATTTGCCACCACCCTGGCCGTAGGGTGATGATACAACAGTTTCACCCACCGAATAAAGTTAGGGCCGAAGCCGTATCCTTCGAGACACCTCCACAAATACCCCCATTCCACAGAGTCAAATGCCTTGGCCGTGCCAAGTGACACCACCACCCGCTCACCCACCGCCTCATGCGTTGCCTGTAAATTAATATAGAGCCTGCGTAGATTGAACGACGTATTCCGACCCGGCATAAAGCCCGCTTGATCAGCCTGGATCAGGGTAAGGATCACTCCGTTCAATCGAGTAGCATGTATCTTAGCTAAAATCTTAATATCAACCTGTAATAGGGAGATTGGGCGGTAGGATTCTGGGAAACCTGGATCTTTTCCAGGCTTGGGTATTAAAACTATCGTTGCCTCCCTCATGGATGGAGGCAGTGTCAGTGTATCAAAAAGACTCCTGTAGAGGGCGAGAAGCCGAGGCGCCAGTATTTCTTGATAACAGGAGTAAAATTCAATGGGAAGACCATCTGACCCCGGTGACTTGGATCTTGCAAATTCCGCAATAGCACACACTATTTCGTCAGTGGTCAGGGGGGCCTCCAAAGCCTGCACCTGTTCCTCAGTGACTTGGGGGAGGGACACCTGAGCTAGAAAGCTGTCCATCTGAGTAGTGTCGTCGGATACTGTAGTGGTGTATAAGTCCGCAAAAAAGTCCCGAAATCTAGCCACCACCTCAGAAGGGTCCGTGACCATTGTATCTCCTTGTCTACGCAAAGAGATAACAATCGGGGGTCTGTCTTCCTTATGCACTAAGTATGCTAGCAACTTACCAGCTCTCTCCCCAGATTCAAAATATTTTTGTTTGGTAAAAAAAAAGTTTCTGTCGGGCCTTGTCATGGTGCAGTTGGGAAACCACTCTCGACTGCAGTCTAAGTGCATCGGCGTTTGCCGTAGACGGGTTGTTTATGTAGGAGTGTTCCATGGAGCTCAAATCCGCTTCAGCCCCAGCAAAGGCAGTAGCCGAATCAGCCTTGAGCCTATTAATGTGGGTAGTCAGTACCGAACGAGCATGTAATTTAAATGCATCCCACACGGCCGGATCCGAGGCCGTGTGGTCATTGTCCTCAAAAAATCTTGTCCACTCCGCCTCAATAGTGCCATCGTCGGGTAATAATGTCAGCCAGAACGGATTTAACCGCCACGCCCGCGGAGGCCTACCCAGGGGTACATCAAGCACTATAGAGTAGGGGCCCTGGTCCGAAAGTAGTCTGGGGCAAAACAATGCTTCCCTGAGTCTGGGAGTGAGTTGTTGAGATATTAATATAAAATCAATACGTGATAGAGAACCATGTGTGGGTGAGAAGCATGAATACTCTTTCTTTTGAGGGAATTTGTGTCTCCAAGTGTCCACAAGATGAATGGTGGCTAAGAGCCTGGACAGCCTAGTGGTCCCAGCCTGCCCCACCATCAACTTGGGGGGTTTGAGCCTATCCAGGGAAGGATTAAGCGTAGTGTTGAAATCCCCCAGCCAGATAACAGGAACCGCCGGGTGTCTGGACATAAAAGACAGTCCCTCAACAACCAAAGCCATGTTAAATGGAGGGGGGATATAAAAGGCCATAATAAGGTAGGGTTCCCCATACAATTTAGCATGCAGAAAAACAAACCTGCCCTGCGGGTCAGTAAGAACTTCGCAAAGTTCAAATTGGACAGACTTAGCTACAAGTACCGAAACTCCCCTCGAGTGAGACGTGTGGGTGGAATGAAATGCCCACCCAATCCAAGGGCGCTTAAGGGCCATCTGCAGTCCACCCTCCACATGGGTCTCAACCAACACCATCACCTCCGCCCTTTGCTTCTTGAGGAACGTGAAAGCTGCCGCGCGCTTAATTTTATCACGCAGGCCCCTCACGTTCCAAACAAAAAATCGTATAGATGCCATATAGAGTCATATACAGTAATGAGTGCATTCAGCTTTCCCCCTAACAGCCCTCCTGTAAGCGCACCCCAATACAATTGTGCTTGATCGAGCCCATATAGGGACTGCTTAGTCAGTAGTTGCAAAAAACAGTCGTCAAAAGCCACATATAATCCAATTACGTACTCCAGCTTGTTCATATTACTCTTCTGTATGTAAACCCAAACCAATCCACCCCCCTCCCCCCACCCTACCCTGCACCTGCCCCAACTTGTGCGGGTATATTCCCCCAAAAACCAAACATGCCTGGCTGGGAAAACCAGTTTCAGTGAATTAGAAAGAAAACCTAGAACAATAAATCTGAAAAAGGGTCGTGGCCACCGGTACCAGAAGGCAAGGTAAAGTAGAGCACCCTGCATAACAGCACACAGCGGTGACCTGGGTAGAGAGGCAAAAGTGTCAGTTGCTGTCCGGTCCCAGTGACCAACTCCCCCATGGCAATAGGAAGTCCCAGCAGACAATAGAGCAGTTTTCCGCTGCACCCTGCAATCAGTCCGTAGGACTAACATGTCTCCCCTTGCTCCGGGAGAAAAAAAAAGGAAAAATAAACCCCCCAAAATTGTTGAAATAAACCAACAGGCATGTATTGCAGAAAAAGTCCCTCAATATGGACACGAAGAAAAAAAAAAAAAAAGGAAAAAATTTGTTCCATGAACGTTGACACCATCAGCATGCGTAAAAGTTCTTCCCCTATTAGGTCCAGAATCGGAAAGTCCAGCATATCCCAAAGTAGAAAAGGCATAAGAGTATCGGACGCCACAGATGCAAGCATCCTAGCGATGCTGGAGCAGGATAAAGGGATCAGGTAGCATGCCATATTTCCAGGACACCAGGGGAAAAGTAAAAAAGTTGTAAGCTCACCCGTCCCAGAGGTTCTTAGTCAGCTCTATCCCGAGGCGCTCTGCGTTCCAACCATGCTATGACCTCCCTGGGTTGTTCAAAGAAAAGTGCCCGGTCCCCTGCCTCCACCCTGAGGCGCGCTGGGAATAGCATAGGAGTATTTCACTTGTTGTGCACGCAGCAATCTTTTAGCCTCCAGGAAGCTCTGTCGGCGTTTCTGGACATCCGCTGAAAAATCAGGAAAGATTGCAACTTTAGCATTTCCTATAGGGATGTTACCCTTTTCCCGAGCCATGCGCAGGGCAGCATCTCTATCCTTATAGTTCAGGAGTTTTGCAATGAATGTGCGTGGGGGTGCACCTTGAGGTGGAGGCCTGGCAGGCATACGATGCGCGCGCTCAACCGTCAACACGGGGGAAAAAGACTCCCGGCCATAGGTAGTTATCAGCAATTGTTCCAGAAAAGTTGGGGGGTGTTTACCTTCAGCCCCTTCCGGAAGACCAATCAGTCGGATATTGCATCTGCGTATGCGATTTTCCATTTCGTCCTGCTTAGCAAGCAGGAGGTCTATTTGCTTCTGCATGTGGTCAGCATCAGTTTGCAGTGGCGGGAGAGCGTCCTCCACATTGCTAATGCGGGTCTCGGTTTCCCTCACCCGGTCACGCAGCTTCTGAAAATCCTGCCTTATTAAAGAGATGTCCATTTGCACTTCTTCAATTTGGGATGTAAGGGACGTGCGGCACAATGTAATGGCTTCAAGAAGCCTGTCCGTGTCTCCCGCTGCACGCGGCCCTCCCGTCTCCTCCGCGCCGCCATTTTCCTCCCCCTCCTCACTCACATATCGGCGGTATTGAGACAGCCGCGCTGCCGCCGATCGCTGGGATTTCGAGGGAGACATCCTTTGAACCTCCCCACGTATTGCCTCCTGTCGGGCCTCTGGTATTCTATAAGGTTTTAGTTTTACCCTTTCTCCTGGCGGGGTGATAATGTCATGCTCTACGCCAGATGTTTGTCCCAGAAGCTCAGAGAAAATCTCTTTGTTACGAAGTACAAACTCTTTAACCTCCTGTTGTTGGGGTTTCGATAAGGTGTCTGCTATTCCAACCTCAGGAACTAAGCAATCAGGCTGTACTTGTGACAAAGTCTCTGCGACTAGGGATTCCCTATCCCTCCAGGCTTTCAGCAGATTGACGTGATAGATCTGCTCCGGCTTTCGCCTTCCTGGCTGTCTAACCCTGTAGTTCACCTCACTAATTTTTTCAATTACTTCATATGGACCTTGCCATTTGGCCAGAAATTTGCTTTTAACCGTAGGGACTAGCACCAAGACCCTATCCCCCGGGGAAAAAGTACGGGTCTTGGCCCCACGGTTGTACACTCTCTGCTGTGCTAACTGCGCTTGGGTTAAATGTTCCTTTACAATTGGCATTATCTGTGCAATTCTATCTTGCATTAGGGCGACATGCTCAACCACACTCCTGTGAGGAGAACTCTAATTTTCCCAAGTTTCCTTGGCGATATCCAGCAGCCCTCTTGGGTGTCTCCCATAGAGCAACTCGAAGGGTGAGAAACCCGTAGAGGATTGGGGTACCTCCCTAATGGCAAACATTAGATAGGGTATTAGACAGTCCCAATTCTTTCCATCTCTATCCACCACCTTCTTTAACATTTGTTTAAGGGTTTTGTTGAATCTTTCAACCAACCCATCTGTTTGGGGGTGATACACAGATGTACGCAATTGCGTCACTTTGTACAACTTGCATAATTCTTTCATAACCCTGGACATAAAGGGTGTACCTTGGTCCGTAAGCAGTTCCTTACAAATACCCACGCGGCTAAAAACAAGAGATAGCTCTTTGGCTATGGTTTTGGCCGAAGTATTTCGGAGAGGAATTGCTTCCGGATAACGGGTGGCATAGTCCAATATAACCAAAATGTACTGATGCCCCCTGGCGGACTTCATTATCGGACCTACCAAATCCATTGCGATCCTTTCAAAGGGGACCTCAATGACAGGAAGAGGTACCAGCGGGTTACGGAAATGTGGCATAGGTGCCGACTTCTGACACACAGGGCAGGAGGAACAATAATTTTCAATTTCCTTCATGACCCCAGGCCAATAGAATCTCTGCAATACCCTCTCTCTGGTTTTCTCTGTCCCCAGATGACCTCCCAGAATGTGCCCATGAGCCAATTCTAACACCAACTTCCTGTAAGGTTTGGGCACTACAAGTTGCTCAATGGTTTCTTCTGCCCTTTGAGACACTCGATACAGCAGGTCCCTTTCCATAGTGAAGTAAGGATAAGTGCAAGTCTTATCTGGGTTCACTAACTCGCCATCTATTTTCACCACATTTTCCCGTGCCTTTATTAGGGTGGGGTCTTTTAACTGTTCTGTGGCAAAATTTTCCCTGTGAACCTCAAGATCCGAAAACTCCACAGACGGCATGTTTTCATCTGAGGATGTTGGCTCCTCCCCAGTTTCTCGAGTTTCCCCCGCCAATACCGACAAGGGAAATTCAGGAGAGTCCTCACCACTCCCAGAGGAATTCTGGTCATCTTCCTGGTTTATAGGGGCATCAGTGGGGGGCTCAGGACAATCCCAGAGTTCCCAGAATTTTGGAAAATCCCTTCCCACAATAGCATCATGTGGTAAGTGAGACACTAACCCCACCTGATGAGAGAGGTTACCTTTGGGGGTCTTAAAAAACACTGAAGTTACAGGATACTCTCGGGTGTCCCCATGCACACAAATAACAGCCACTCTGTTCTTCCCAGAGACCTCTGTAGTAACTAATTCAGCTTTTATCAATGTTACCAGGCTACCTGAATCCAGCAACACATCAACATTTCTACCATTAATACACATTTTACATAAATGTTTCTCAGGTCCCCGAATGGCAGTGCATGCAACTGTCGAAAACAGCGACTGACGTCTCTCCCTTATAAAGTCACACTGCATAAGCTCATCCACAACGGGGCAATTGGCTGCAATATGTCCCTCTTGCCGGCAGCGGTAGCAAATAATCTTTTTCGCTGTCTCTTGCAGCATGGGCTTCCTGGGCTGCTCCCGCCAGACCTTAGGTAGAACTCCCACCCTCTCACTCTCTCCACCCTCACCCCTTGGAGTCATCTTACCCGCCACTGGGGATGATCTGGTCTTAGGGTGGAAAGTCCGTGAGTCCCTGGAAGAGGTGGTCAGGTTCTCTGTAGCCAAGTACCTCTCAACCAGATCCACAAGTTTATCTGCATTTTCTGGGTCTCCATGGCTTACCCATTTTTGGATGGCAGTAGGAAGAGCTCTCAGGAAACGATCCATAACAACACGTTCCACAATGTTTGGTGCGGTCAAAGTCTCTGGCTGCAGCCACTTCCTGCTCAGGTGAATGAGATCATACATTTGAGACCTGGGGGGTTTTCCAACCTGAAAAGTCCAATTATGCACACGCTGAGCCCGGACGGCCAAGGTGACACCCAGCCGTGCCAATATTTTGGTTTTTAGCACCACATAGTCTTTTGCTTGGTCAGGCTCTAGGGCATAATAAGCTTTCTGCGATTCCCCAGTTAACAGAGGGGCCACCAGTCCAGCCCATTGCTCCTTAGGCCACTTTTCCCTTTCAGCAGTCCTTTTAAATGTGGTCAAAAACACCTTCGGATCATCCTCTCCAGTCATTTCTGTCAGTAAACGGCTCACACCAAAGGATGTGGTATTATTGTAACCACTTGCTTCATTGGTCTGCGGACATTGCTGTATTAATGTCTCTATTTTCTGTTGAAAACTCTGCTCTTGCTTCTGCAACAGGTCTATAAAGCGGGCTTCAGATTGCTGCTGTGCTTGTTGCTGAGCTTCCAGACTCTGCAGGTGAGCTTTCTGCTGGGCTGCAAGGCTCTTTTGTAAAGCCGCATTTGTTTGCTGCTGATTTGCATTTGCTAGAGCCAGCTGTCTCAGTATCTCCTCCATGCTGGCCTTTAAAAAAATTGAAAAAAAACTGCCAAAATTCTCCACCAACTGTGAGGGGTTAGCTCGGCAGCGGGTGTGTGTGACCCCCTGGATGGGTTCACAACACAAAATCAGGCACAGCAGACAGCGTTGTAGGTGCAAAAAACAAAAGATGCGGTTTATTTATGCTACATGCAGTGATACATATAACAGCCAAACAAAAATAAAACATGAAAATAAATCCTGGTCAGCTTGACCTCTAACTACACACTTAGATTCCCTGTCTAACAACTGAGTGCAGCCTTGTGCTGCACCAGTCCCTGTCTCTGTTGTAGAGGTTTGCCACACAGGCGTTAACTCACCGCACAGAACAGATATCACACTCCCCAGTCTATACAACACAAAACTGGTTCCAGGATGGAGCATCTCCCTAAGCATGCTGGGGTTTTTTGTAGAGGTCTTAATGAGCCCACTTACTTCAGCTGGGCTCATTAACTCTTCCCCTCTAATTGTAAAAGTCTGCATAAAGCCTGAATCTAGGGCACACATATTTCCCATCCTGAATACAACCAGGTGACTTTACCTGCGTGCTGCCACACCACACATGTGAGGTATCGCTGCGAACGTTAGAGCGAGAGCAATAATTCTAGCCCTAGACCTCCTCTGTAACTCAAAACATATAACCAGTAAAAAAAAAATTAAATCGTCGCCTATGGGGATTTTTAAGTAGCGAAGTTTGGCGCCATTCCACGAGCGTGAGCAATTTTGAAGAGTGACATGTTAGGTATCTATTTACTCAGCGTAACTTCATCTTTCACATTATGCAAAAATTGGGCTAACTTTACTGTGTTTTTTTTTTTTAAGCACAAAACTGTTTTTTTTCCAAAAAAAAGCATTCGAAAAATTGCTGTGCAAATACCGTGCGAGATAAAAAGTTGCAACGACCACCATTGTATTCTCCAGGGTGTTTGCTAAAAAAAATATATAATGTTTTGGGATTCTATGTAATTTTCTAGCAAATAAATGATGAAATAAATGATGATTTTTACATGTAGGAGAGAAATGTCAGAATTGTCCTGGGTGCTCCAGAACGCCTGATGGCGCTCCCTGCATGTTGGGCCTCTGTATGTGGCCACGCTGCTAAATTTTATAACAGAAACAAAGAAAAATTCATTTTTTTTTACAGAATTTTCTGTATTTTTTCTTTTATAGCACAAAAAATAAAAAACCGAGCGGTGATTAAATACCACCAAAAGAAAGCTCCATTTGTGTGAAAAAAAAAGGACAAAAATTTCATATAGGTCCAGTGTTGCATGACTGAGTAATTGTCATTCAAAATGTGAGAGCACCGAAAGCTGAAAATTGGTCTGGTTATTAAGGGTGTTTAAGTGCCCAGTGGTCAAGTGGTTAAACATCTAATGAAACAAAAGGTCAGCTCAAAGTAAATCTTATAGTCCAATCAGCTAATTAATTTTGTGCCGGAGGATGGATTACTGGCAAAGTGCATTCCTGAGAACTGAGTTAGAAGGGTGTTGTATTGTATTTGAGCCGAGGAGAAGAGACGTTGTCATTGTGTGTGTTAAAAGATTCAATAAACAAACGACTTTCCAAACTACGAATCATTATCACGAATGTCTATACATAAATAAATAGCGAATTTCAAACGAATGCAAACAAATGAATTCGTCACTCTACGAATAATAACGAATTATCCGAAAACGTATTAACGTAACATAACGTATATAACAGAACGAAATGATGTATTTTACGAATGACAACAAACCGAAACTAAACTAAATTTTCCGTTGTGCACAAGTCTAGAATAAATCACCTATGGGTGGCACAGTGGTGTAGTGGTTAGCACTCTCACCTAGCAGTAAAAAGGGTCGCTGGTTCAAATCCCAACCACGACACTACCTGCCTGGAGTTTGCATGTTCTCCCTGTGCTTGCGTGAGTTTCCTCCGGGTCCTCCGGTTTCCTCCCACACTCCAAAGATATGCAGGTAGGTTAATTGGCTTCTGTCCGAAATTGGCCCTAGTACACAAATGGGGACCTTGGATTGTGGGCTCCTTGAGGGTAGGGATCAATGTGAGTGTGCAATGTACAGGGATAGGGACAATTGTAGACACTCACTCAGGATGGACTGGTGTCTTAATTCAACCTTACTATGTAACTATGTAACCTCTAACATTGGGTGTCCTACATGTGTGGATGTTACTGTGTTATGTAAGACTTAGTTTTTTTTTTTTTTTACATTTTAGAATGGGGTGTCTCAAGATTGTGCAAGATCTTAAAGGATGCCTTGACTGACAACAGGTTGAGAAACACTGGTCTACCCTAATATAAACTATGCAACTGAAGCTGTGTAGTTGCTAGTAACAAACATCCACCAATTCACCCCGCTGCCAGACTCCCATACATCACTTGCAGAGACAATGAACAGTCTTTTGCTGGTTTTATTTTTGTTTATTGGGGGGTACAACTTCCTCACCCATTACCATGTAAGGATAAGGACACCACTCTTGACCATGTAAGGGTGATGTTCCCATGATTCCCATGATTCCTCTCTCCCGATGTAAAACTTATTATGTAGTTCTCCTGCACAAAACTTATCCTGAAGTAAAGTAATGACACATCTTCTTCTGTAAGCTAGAAGGGCCCACTCTGAATAGTTCCTTAACCACTAGGGATCCGTGCTATAGCCAAATGACGGCTACAGCGCGGACCTCCTTTGCCGGGACGACGTCAATAGACACAGTCTATGAGACTTGCCTGATCACGGATCGAAGTAAGGGGTCGATCCCGACCCCTTACCACGTGATCATCTGTCAGCCAATGACAGCTGATCATGTGATACAACGGAGCCAGTAATCGGCTATTTTTCCTCATCGCGCTGATAGCGCGAGGAGAAAAAAAAAGAGCCGATCACCAGCGGCCGTGATCGGGACATCAGTCCCGATCACGGCCAGCTTACCAGTGCCCACCTGCCCCCTGCCAGTGCCACCTCAGTAATAAAAAAGTGCCCCCCATCAGTGCCACCCAGCAGTGCCCACAGTGCCACCCATCAGTGCCCACAGTGCCACCCATCAGTGACCACAATCTGCCTCAACAACGGTGCTGCACCCCAGTGCCACATATCCGTGCCCATCAGTGTCATCTACCAGTGCCCATCAGTGCCGCCCAGCAGTGCCACCTATCAGAGCCACCTATCAGTGCCACCTATCAGTGCCCATCAGTCCCATCTATCAGTGGTACCTATCAGTGCCCCTTAGTGCCACCCATCCGTGCCACCCATCCATGCCATCTTATCTGTGCCCATCTTTGCCCATCAGTGCCCCCTCATCTGTGCCCATCAGTACTGCCTTATCTGTGCCTATCGGTGCCACCTTATCTGTGCCTATTAGTGCCGCCTTAACCACTTAAGGACCGCCGTATTGCCATTGTACGTCATCACAATGGCACAGGCAGGCACAAGCACGTACATGTACGTGCCTGCCTTCCAGCGGGTGGGGGGTCCGATCGGACCCCCTCCCGCTGGATACGGCGGTCCGTTTCCCTCCGGGAGCGATCCATGATGAGGGGATGGCCGTTGGTTTCTGGCCACCCCCTCTCGATCGCTCCTGGCCAATGACGAACTTCCTCCCACTGTGTATTGTTTACACAGGAAGGAGGAAGTGATGTCATTCTCCTCGGGGCGGTCTTTTTGACCGGACTACGAGGAGAAGACTAAAAGTAAGTGCACCAAAACACTACACTGACACATAGGTACACATAGGTACACAAACCCCCCCCGATCGCCCCCCCGCCCCCCCCCCCCCAGTCACAGTGTCACTGATTGCATTGATCATTTCTTTACTGATCAATGCATTCAGTGTCAGTTGTAAAAGTAAAAACTGTCAGGGCAGTTAGTGTTAGGTCCAGGGTAGCCCCCTATCACCCCCCAATAAAGATTTAACCCCCTGATTGCCCCTAGAGTTAACCCTTTCACCCCCTTTTGCCAGTGTCACTAAGCGATCATTTTTCTGATCGCTGCATCAGTGTAGCTAGTGTCGCTAGGTAGCTAGTTATTTTTTTAGGTTCACCGCCAGGTTTTTATAGCGCTAGGTACCCCGATATACTACCCAATAATGGTTTTAACATCCTGATTGCCCCTAGTTAACCCTTTCACCCCCTTTTGCCACTGTCACTAAGCGATCATTTTTCTGATCGCTGCATTAGTGTCGCTACTGTCGCTAGGTAGCTAGTTATTTTTTTAGGTTCACCGCCAGGTTTTTATATCGCTAGGTACCCCGATATACTACCCAATAATGGTTTTAACATCCTGATTGCCCCTAGTTAACCCTTTCACCCCCTTTTGCCAGTGTCACTAAGCGATCATTTTTCTGATCGCTGCATCAGTGTCGCTACTGTCGCTAGGTAGCTAGTTATTTTTTTAGGTTCACCGCCAGGTTTTTATAGCACTAGGTACCCCGATATACTACCCAATAATGGTTTTAACATCCTGATTGCCCCTAGTTAACCCTTTCACCCCCTTTTGCCACTGTCACTAAGCGATCATTTTTCTGATCGCTGCATTAGTGTCGCTACTGTCGCTAGGTAGCTAGTTATTTTTTTAGGTTCACCGCCAGGTTTTTATAGCGCTAGGTACCCCGATATACTACCCAATAATGGTTTTAACCCCCTGATTGCCCCTAGTTAACCCTTTCACCAGCGATCACAGTATAAGTGTCACTGGTGACGCTGGTTAGCCAGTTAGTTATTTAGGTTCCCCGTCAGGTTTTTATATAGCGCCAGGGACCCCCATATACTACCTAATAAAAATTTGAACCCCCTGATTGCCCCTAGTTATCCCTTTCACCACTGATCACCGTATAAGTGTTACGGGTGACTCTGGTTAGTTTGCTTTTTATAGCATCAGGGCAACCACCATTTATTACCCAATAAAGGTTTAACCCCCTGATCACCCGGCGGGTGATATCAATTAGGTTTTAGGGTCAGGGTCTGCGTCTCCCCAGGCAGCGCTAGGTTAGTGCCAGTACCGCTAACACCCACGCGCAAAGCATACACCTCCCGTAGTGGTATAGAATCTGAACAGATCAATATCTGATCTGATCAGATCTATACTAGCGTCCCCAGCAGTTCAGGGTTCCAAAAAAACGCATTGTTAGCGGGATCAGCCCAGATACCTGCTAGCACCTGCGTTTTGCCCACCCAAGTGCAGTATCGATCGATCACTGTCACTTACAAAACACTAAACACATAACTGCAGCGATCGCAGAGTCAGG
Source organism: Lithobates pipiens (assembly GCF_037356315.1). Taxonomy (NCBI): domain Eukaryota; kingdom Metazoa; phylum Chordata; class Amphibia; order Anura; family Ranidae; genus Lithobates; species Lithobates pipiens. The sequence continues at coordinate 215,002,182 of NW_027507785.1, forward strand.
CCTGATCCCTGCGATCGCTAACAGTTTTTTTGGTAGCATTTTATATTTAAATCCGGAAGGCAGTGCTTGGTTTTCGGGGTCCCGTACGTGGCTAGGCGCCCAAAAAGTCCCCCACATGTGGTATCCCCGTACTCGGGAGAAGCAGCAGAATTTATTTTGGGGTGTAATTTGACTTCTGCCCATAGCATGTGTGAGCAATATATCATTTAGTGACAACTTTGTGCAAAAAAAAAAAGTTTGTAATATTCCCGCAACTTTTGGCAAAATATAAAATATTCCATGGACTCAACATGCCTCTCAGTAAATAGCTTGGGGTGTCTACTTTCCAAAATGGGGTCATTTTGGGGGGTTTTGTGCTATTTTGGCATTTTATGGCCTTCGAAACTGTGATAGGTAGTGAGGAGTTAAATCAAAAATTTGCACCCTTAGAAATCCTGAAGGTGGTGATTGGTTTTCGGGGTGCCGTGCGCGACTAGACTCCCAAAAAGTCCCACACATGTGGTATCCCCATACTCAGGAGAAGTAGTGGAATATATTTTGGGGTGCAATTCCACATATAACCATGGCATGTGTGAGCAATATATCATTTAGTGACAACTTTTTGTAAAAAATTGTTTTTTTTTGTCATTATTCAATCCCTTAGGACAAAAAAAAAATATTCAATGGGCTCAACATACCCATCAGCAATTTCCTTGGGGTGTCTACTTTCCAAAATGGGGTCATTTGGGGGGGGTTTGTACTGCCCTGCCATTTTAGCACCTCAAGAAATGAGATAGGCAGTCATAAATTAAAAGCTGTGTAAATTCCAGAAAATGTACTCACATATAGACACTATAACTTTTGCGCAAACCAAAAAATATACGCTTATTGACATTTTTTTTACTAAAGACATGTGGCTGAATAAATTTTGCCCTCAATGTATGACTAAAATTTAGTTTATTCGATTTTTCTTATAACAAAAAGAAGAAAATATCTTTTTTTTTCAAAATTTTTGCTCTTTTTCCATTTATATCGCAAAAAAATAAAATCGCAGAGGCAATCAAATACCATCAAAAGAAAGCTCTATTTGTGGGAAGAAAAGGACGCAAATTTCGTTTGGGTGCAATATTGCATGACCGCGCAATTACCAGTTAAAGCAGCGCAGTGCGAAATTGGAAAAAGACCTCTGGTCCTTAGGGTGTTTATTGGTCCGGGGCTGAAGTGGTTAACTATGCCTATCAGTGCAGCCTATCAGTGCCCACCAGTGCAGCCTATCAGTGCCCACCAGTGCAGCCTATCAGTGCCCACCAGTGCAGCCTATCAGTGCCCACCAGTTCCCGCCTCATCAGCGCACTTCAATGAAGGAGAAAAATGACCTGTTTGCAAAATTTTATAACAAATTATTAAACATGATTTTTTTTTTTTTGCATCTTTTTTTGTTTGTTTAGCAAAAAATAAAACTCCCAGCTGTAATTAAATACCACCAAAAGAAAGCTCTATTTGTGGGGAAAAAAATGATAAAAATTGAATTTGGGTACAGTGTTGTATGGCCACGCAATTGTCATTCAAAGTGCATCAGCGCTGAAAGCTAAAAATTGGTCTGGGCAGGAGAGGGGTTTAAGTGCCCAGTAAGCAAGTGGTTAAAGCTGGCTCTGGTTGCTAACTGCTACTAGGCCAGAGGACTGCAGCACCTCTCCACAGAGGCCTAGTAGTTTAGAAGCACATGTTGGACGGTGGACTACTGTTCCCAGCCAGTTCCCTCACAGACTTCCTGGCACATCCAGCCCTCCACTGTGGTACACTCACTGACCTTTCTCTGCTCTGAGTCCTTGATGAAGAGCTTGACCGGACCATATGTTCTGACATCTCCACTGCCCCTCTGCTCCAGGAGTTGCTTATCAATGACCGTGTGATGATAAGGACATTGCCCATGACCATGTAAAGGCAAAGTTCCTTCACAGATCTCCCTGGGAATCCTCCTGTGATTGGCGCACCCCCCCCAGATGGGGGTGCCCTCCTGCTACTGTCTAGTATTCCATCCTCCACTTCACTCAGCGGACAACTCTCCCCAGTGACATGTTACCTCAGCTTATATAGGAGGCCCGCCCCCTGCCAATACCAGTTGGGGATTGGTCAGAGCTCCCACATGAGCTGCCTTCCACTCCAATTCCAGGCCCTGCCCCTCTTCCAGGACATTCTCCCTGGAAGCAGGGGAGTCACCTCAGAACTAGAGCACATGTGGTCACACCCACGGCTACTCTCTCCATTCCCAGCCCCCAGATCAAAACAGACAGGCCTAGCTTGCAGCATAGGCCTGCCTAAATTTACCTGAGCTGACAATATATCTAGTAAAATCCTATTACTAGCACCTACCTACTGGTATAGGGTGCTACACAACTTTACTTTAGCAGTAGTGCAGTGGTTAGAATCATCAAAAACCTGACTCACTGTGGTCACAAAAATCTTGAGCTGCGCTGTCTCCGTAAGGGGAGCCCCAAGCTGGAGAAGGTTGATTACAATAGGATCCTTCTTTTCCTCAAAATTAAATGCAGTGGGTTGCATTTTTCAATATATGCAATACTGGTTAAGTAAACCTCTGCAAAAGCCAGTGGTCTCCATTGAATTTGAGTAGTAGAGGCATATGTGCGTTAGCATCATCTCCGGAATGTAAGTCCAGCAATTGTTTCTGTAGGGCATGGATTTCTTGCTGTTGCGTTTGTGGGCAGGGTCATCTTTGCCCTGCATACGGGGTGCTTTTCACCGTGCATGTGCTCTTCAATGCCCAGGACCAGGTAGAGAATGAATTAATGAATGAAATAATTTGTATAGCGCACAATGCGAACTGAATCACCTCAAGGCGCTGCAAAGAGCTTTTGTTGTCCAGCTGTTAGAAGAAGAAGGTCTTCAGTTTTTTTCTGAAGGCCAGGTGGTTTTCTTCCAAGCGGATGTTGATGGGTAGAGCGTTCCATAGCCGAGGTCCTTGGACAGCGAATCTCCGTTCCCCCTTTGATTAGAACCTTTGAAGGTTCTAACATTAAAACAGTTTTCTTGATCATACATCACGGGACACAGGCTCTTCATTACATAGTGGGTTATATAGGCACCTCTGGTGATTGGACACTGGTTAACCCCCAATTAAGGAGAATTCCTCCCCTATATAACCCCTCCCATATGGGAGGCACCTCAGTTTTGGTGAGTTGGTCACGTAAAACATGTGCTATGAAGAAAGCTCTGATCAGGTCCCTGCGGGGGCCTAAGGGCTACAACAAACCAGATCCATATCTCGGGCCGATATTTGACTCCCAAGATGATATGGTACCCGGGGCTCGTCATCCGAAGAAACAAGGTTTTGCCTGTAAGTCCTCTCCTATTGGAAGACTGGGCTCTGGGAAAACCAGACTTGGTGTACTATTTAAACAGTGGCACGAAAGTTTCCGGAAGAGTCTTTTACAAGGTCCAGGTAAGAGGTTCCTCTGAGAAGGAACCCAAAAAATCCTGAAGGTTGGCACAACTCTGCCCGCCGTGATGGGTGAAGGCTGGAATCTGTCTGTTTCAGCAGTTCCTGCGGCGGGGACAGGTAAGAGAAGTTAATCCTATATAAATCATATATTTTGGATTTCTTCATGTGAGTAGTTGAATGTCTTACCTAGTTTCCGCCACTAGAGGGAGTAAGAGCAGCCTGATGCATACTTACATGCCTTTCCAAGTATACACGCTCAGTGAAGCCAGTCTTTGGATGGCTCACATCCTCCGCTGCAGACTCTGCCACAATACAGGTAAAAAAGAGGTTCCACGTAGTCTGGGGGTCCCGCGCAGCTCTGTAGGTGGTCCTCTTCCCCCCCTTGGATGCCGGAAGTCCACATGCGCATGCACACTCCCATATTAAATGAAGAGGGGGGCTGTGGTTGCGGGCCGTGCACACCAGCATGCACGCCGCTTACTGCGCAGGTGCTAAAGCAGCAATTTTAAAAGCCCATAACGCTAAGGGGCTGTAAGTGGAGGTCACAGAGCTGTGGGCAGTAAGCATCCTAAGAGGTTGGATCCAGGCAAACCTAAGACACCTACTCAGCATCATGTTGTGCAGTTTAAGCATATATGTTTAATGTGAGACTTGTAGCACAACAGTGATTGCACTTTTGTACTAGTACCTCTGCTTTGTAGCTTAGGACTATGTCTCCTCGTAAGAAGGTCTCAGGGGGAGGTAACAAGGGCACTGGTAAATCACCGCCTAGGTCTAGGGGTCCTAAAGATGCCTGTAGATTACCATCCGCCTGCAAGACTGGAGCCAGCCTCACAGGATGAGTCCATGCCCCTGTCAGATTTTGCAGCCTCTCCTAATGTTTCAGCCCCAGCGCATGTCACTGAAGACTCCCTTAGGGCTACATTGGAAGGGTTTGAAAGGAGAATTATGGATTTTATTTCATCTTCCCTGAAAAATAGCAGAAAAAGGGGTAGATCCCCTCCCTCTGCTGAAATTCCTCTTTCGGGTGACACCTCTGACAATGAGGAGAGATCCCTGTCATGGGATAGGGATCAAGAGCAGTCGGATGAATCAGAGGAAGAGGAGAGAGTCCCCTCCTTCCAAGCACTTAGAAAGCAAGTTCAATATTACACTGAATTGGTGTGTACCACTTTCAGAATGCCCACTGCTGAGGCCGCTACATCCTCTGTTTCTTCCCTGGGGGTCAGGAAAATCCCACAGACTGCCTTTTCCTTTCCAATTCATCCCTTAATGGATAAATTGTTGTATGAAGATTGGGGACATCCCGATAAAATGTTTGCTCTTCCTAAAAGGTTTTCTATGCTTTATCCTCTGGAGGAAAGTTTCACCAAGAAATGGGCGGTCCCATCTGTCGATGTGGCTGTTTCTTGTGTGAATAAAAACCTGACCTGTCCTTTGGATAATGCTCAGGTATTTAGGGATCCAACTGATAAGAAGCTGGAAACGTTATTGAAAGCCTCCTTTTCCATGGCTGGCGCTGTAGTGCAACCTACAGTCGCAACTGTGGGGTTGTGTCAGTTCCCCAAGGAACAGGTTAAGCAGATGCTTGGCCTTCTTCCCAGTGAGGAAGTGGAGAATTATGCAGAAATTGCTCAAATTCTGTGTTTTATGATTGATACGGTTTTGGATTCTGTCCAACAAGCATCTCGTTTGTCTCTCCTGTTGGTACACATGCGAAGGGCCCTGTGGCTCAAGAATTGGGCAGCTGAGCTGTCGTGTAAAAGATATTTGACTGGGTTCCCATTTAAAGGGGAACGCTTATTTGGGGAGGAATTGGATAGATTCGTCCAAAAGATTACAGGGGGTAAATCTACTCTCCTGCCAATCAAAAAGAACAAACGTCCATCATTTAGGCATTCTCTTTCTCCCGGAGCATCAAGCTCTAAGCAGTGGCAATGGCCTTCCCAACCTCCCTCTAGAGGAAAGGCCCAGGGTCACGCCTAGGGGCAGAAAAAGACTTGGGGGCAAAAGCCTGCCAAGCAGAGCCCAAAAGCTTCCTTGTGATGGGGCGCCCCCACTCGGCCGAGTGGGGGGAAGGCTCCTGCAGTTTGCAGAAGCCTAGCGGGAAGAGATTCGGGACAAGTGGGTAACCTCCTCAATATCTCTGGGCTACAAACTAGAGTTCCAGGAGATTCCAGCATCTTGCTTCCTAAGGTCAAGGATCCAGTAAAGCAAAGACCGCTACTTCTGGCCTTAGATCGCTTACTATCCCAGGGGGTGATAGTGGAAGTGAACCCAAGAGAACAGGGTTCAGGCTTTTACTCAAATCTCTTCAACGTTCCAAAGCCAAATGGAGATGTCAGACCTATCCTGGATCTAAAGGATTTGAACCAGTTTTTGCACATTCGGTCTTTCCGAATGCAGTCAATACGCTCTGTGGTCTCTTCCCTGCAAAGGGGGGAGTTTATGGCATCAATAGATATCAAGGATGCATATCTTCATGTGCCAATATTTCCTGTGCACCAAAAGTATCTAAGGTTCGCGGTAGATCAGCGCATTTTCAATTTGTGGCCCTGCCTTTCGGACTCACTACAGCTCCTCGAGTCTTCACAAAGATTCTAGACCCTCTCTTGGCAAACCTAAGAGCTCAGGGTATAACCGTGATAGCTTATCTAGACAATTTGCTACTCATAGAGCAAATAGTAGCGCTCTTGAACCACAGTGTTATCAAAACATTAGAACACCTTGAAACACCTAGGTTGGATTATAAACCTAGAAAAGTCATCCCTGCAGCCTGCTACCAGGTTGGAGTATCTAGGCATGGTCATCGACACCACTCAGGGCAGGGTGTTTCTACCAAGACCAAAGGCCATGGCTATAGGGGCTCTGGTGCGCCTAATACTGGGCAGAAGGACTTCTCCCATTTGGCTGTGTATGAGACTGTTCATGAAAATGGTTGCCTCCTTCGAGGCCGTTCCATTTGCCCAGTTATACTCAAGGCCTTTGCAAAGATGCATCCTTGCGGCTTGGAACAAGAAGCCCCAGGCCTTGGACCTTCCTATGTATCTATCCCCAGGGACATGCAGGAGTCTCTTTTGGTGGTTACAGACCAAGAATCTGCTGAAAGGCAAAACTTTTCTTTCCCTTCCATGGAAGATTGTAACTACAGATGCCAGCCTGACAGGCTGGGGAGCAGGGGAAATGGTCTGCGACCGAAAAACTACTGCCCATAAATATCCATGCCTTTCTGCAGTCCCAGGAGTGGAAAATTGGCAAGCAGACTTTCTATGCCGCCAAGAGTTATGCCCAGGAGAATGGGCTCTACACCCCGACATATTTCAGACCATATGTCACAAATGGGGCACTCCAGACGTAGATCTGTTTGCGTCCAGATTCAACAGGAAGCTGGACAAGTTTGTGTCAAGGACAAGAGATGTATTTGCTCAGGGGTCAGATGCTCTGACAATTCCCTGGGATCGGTACAATCTAATTTATGCCTTCCCATCATACCCGCTTCTGTCACGGTTCCTGGGAAGAGTCAAGAGGGAAACAAAGTCGGTTCTATTGGTAGCCCGGCTTGGCCCAGGCGACCTTGGTACGCAGAGATCATGAAGTTGGCAGTAGGCAGGCCTTGAATCCTTCCTCTCCGGTCAGATCTGCTCTCGCAGGGTCCAATCTACCATCCTGCTTTACATAGTCTGAATTTAATGGTTTGGCTGCTGAGACCCACATTCTGAGAGACCATGGACTCTCCGAGCCAGTCCTTTCTACTCTGGTCAATGCCAGAAAGCCGGCCTCCAGGCTTATTTACTACAAAATCTGGAAGGCATATGTTTCCTGGTGTGAACCCAGGGGATGGCATCCTAGAAAGTATGTCGTTAGCAGGATCTTGGCTTTCCTCCAGTCAGGCCTAGAAATAAATCTGGCTGTAAGCACTATCAAGGTGCAGATTTCAGCCTTGTCAGTGTTTTTCCAGAAGCCACTTGCATCACATTCTCTTGTGCGGGCTTTCATTCAGGGGGCCATGCGGTTAAGACCGCCAGTCAAACCTCTGGTATGCCCATGGGATCTAAATTTGGTTCTCTCGGTATTGCAGGGACAACCATTTGAACCATTGCATCAGGCTTTGTTAGATCTTTTGACAAAAAAATTAGTTTTCTTGATAGCCATATCCTCGGCTAGAAGAGTGTCAGAGCTGGCAACTCTCTTGAGCAAGGAACCTTATCTAATTATTCATAAGGACCGAGTAGTGATGCGTCCTAATAGGTCCTTTCTACCTAAGGTGGTTTCAGGATTCCATTTGAATCAAGATGTAATCCTACCATCCTTTTTTCCAGATCCACAGTCTGCAGAAGAAGAGTCTTTGCACACTCTAGATGTGGTAAGGGCAATCAGTATCTATCTCCAGGCAACTGCTCAGATAAGAAAGACTGATTGTTTGTTTATTTTGCCAGAAGGCCCTAAGAAGGGCCAAGCGGCATCAAAATCCACTCTCTCAAGATGGATTAGACAAGTTATTCTTCAGGCCTATGGTGTAAAGGGGAAGAGTCCTCCTTTTCAAGTGAAAGCGCACTCAACTAGGGCTGTAAGTGCTTCTTGGGCAGTGCATCACCAGGCCTCTCTGGCTCAGATCTGTAAGGCTGCGACTTGGTCATCAGTCCACACATTCACCAGATTTTATCAGGTGGATGTCAGAGGGCAAGAGGATACCGCCTTTGGGCGCAGTGTACTGCAGGCTGCAGTTTAGATCCTCTGGTCCATGGCGGTCTATAATTCTGATCTGTGTCTCCCTCCCCTCAAACTGAGCATTGCTTTGGGACATCCCACTATGTAATGAAGCTCCTGTGTCCCGTGATGTATGATCAAGAAAATAGGATTTTTATATACAGCTTACCTGTAAAATCCTTTTCTTGGGAGTACATCACGGGACACAGAGCTCCCGCCCTTCTTGGGTTTTACGTGGTTTCTTATTGCTTTGCTACAAAACTGAGGTGCCTCCCATATGGGAGGGGTTATATAGGGGAGGAATTCTCCTTAAAGCGGTTTTGTATATAAAATTGCATCTTCTTCTTATCTAAATCGTATGGTAACATAGTTACATTAATGAACATTGAAATAAAAAATTATTCAGTATTTACCTTATATTTGTGATGTTTGTGCCGACTTCCGGGCTGTCCTCCCATGGGAGTAGGCGTGGTTATCGGCCTCGCAATGGTCCCTGGGAAATTTCTTAGCTATTTCCCAAGAATCCTTTGCGGACATAGTAATGCCGAAATCTTGTGAGATTTCGGAAGGAGGACGCCGGTCACATGACAAGGGCGTGATGGCAACCAGAAACTTTTACAGTGCTGCTCACTGCTATCAGTGAGCATGCGCGAGATGGAGCGGTGGATGCTGGGAGCCCAGCGCCATCGCATACAGGAAATAAATGCCTGTGGGCTTCAGACGCCCACAGTAAAAATGGAAACTGCCCGACTGCTTTTTTAAAAGTTTCCCATTGCAATAAAATCGCCACGCCGGGGGTCAAAAACACGCCGAACGTGACTGCTAAGAGACGGTAGGAATCGCCCACCAGTGACACAGGTAAGAAAAAAACAAAACCGCAGCGGAATCCCGATTTAATTGGGGTTAGCCAGTGTCCAATCACCGAAGGTGCCTATATAACCCACTATGTAATGAAGCTCCTGTGTCCCGTGATGTACTCTCAAGAAAAGGATTTTACAGATAAGCTGTATATAAAAATCTTATTTTCACCACCCTCTCCAGTTTGGCAAATTTGTCCTAGTAGGTAACACCAAACTCTTGCAGCTCTGAAAATTTGCTGTCTGAAAGGAGCCATGGCATTTGCTATAGCGGACTCCATGTTTGGGCAAGATTATTCTGTCACAGTCTAGAGTCAGGCTCGGATGCCAGTAGCTATAGCAGTAGAGAGGCACCCACTGACCAGCTGGATAAGAACAGAAGCAGGTCACCCTGGCAGATGACACGGCCTCACTTGAGGTGTGGAGTGCCTGTTAGTACCTGGTTACGGTCTTCAGGATCGCCCCACCAGTAGGTAAGCAAGCTGGGGTCCAGTAGCAAATATAGCAGGTAGGGAAAAGCAGAAAAACAAACCAAAAGGTCGGTAAGGAGTGGTTACAATGATACAGATGGCAGCAGGAGTGACAAGAGAGAGATATTGGCTGGATAGAGGAAAATAACCTGACAAACAGGAAGTGAAGAGACATGGCTTAAATCAGGAAGTTCATGGGAAGAGCAAAGTTCAAGGTTCAAGAAAAATGTGGTTCAAGGCAAGATAATTAACGGAATTGTCCAGGAAGCTGTCCAGCTTCCCAGTGGTTCAGCAAGAAGAGACATTGCCAGACACAGCAGAGTTCCCATTTTCCAGACCCAGATCCTAACAGCCTCCTGGGATTGCTGTGATGTAGCTATCATGTAGAGCAAGAGTGTTACTTCATACCATACACTGTTGCAGGACTAATAAGATGTTGGGTATAATTCTTCTGCTGTTTTAGACAGTAAAAGCAACAACAGAGTTTTGCATGTATTGACTTTGAAAAATAAAGTTTTAATGAAAATTCCCTTTTGTATTTTGTGTTTAAAAAACGATTATGTTATTTTTATAATTGGTGCCCACAAAGTTCCATCCTGTGATGGAGTCTTGGTATACTTTTTGATTCATATGAATGCTATAAGACAGAAACAGCTATCTTGCCCTGTTCATTATCACTTTGCTATATTAACCACTTACAGACCGGACCATTTTGCTGGTCAAAGACCAGACCGCTTTTTGCGATTTGGCACTGCGTCGCTTTAACTGACAATTGCGCGGCTCCCAAACAAAATTGACGTCCTTTTTTCCCACAAATAGAGCTTTCTTTTGGTGGTATTTGATCACCCCTGCGGTTTTTATTTTTTGCGCTATAAACAAAAATAGAGCGACAATTTTGAAAAAAACACATTATTTTTTACTTTTTGTTATAATAAATATCCCCCAAAAATGTATAAAAAAACATTTTTTTCCCTCAGTTTAGGCCGATACATATTCTTCTACATGTTTTTGGTAAAAAATTTTTTGCAATAAGCGATTATTGATTGGTTTGCGCAAAAGTTATAGCGTTTACAAAATAGGGATAGGACAGTGTAAAAAAAAAGTAAAGTAAATAAGATTTTTTTTTTTAAAGTGCTCTGTCCCTTCGGCTCGTGCGCAGAAGCAAACACATTTGTACGCTGCTCCCGCATATGTAAACTGTGTTCAAATCGCATATGTGAGGTATCGTCACGATCTTTAGAGAGAGAGAAATACTTCTAGCAAAAGACTAGTAACTAGTAACTCCTCCTGTACAAATTTTTAAACGTTGCCTATGGAGGCTTTTAAGTTTCAGTTTGTCGCCATTCTATGAGCTGGCGCAATTTTGAGGCATGATATGTTGAATATCAATTTACTCGGCGTAATGTTATCTTTCACAATATAGAAAAAAATTGGGCTAACTTTACCGTTTTCCTATTTTTTTTATTAAAAAAGGTGTATTTTTCACAAAAAAATTGTGTTTTGTAAGACCACTGCACAAATACAGTGGGACATAAATTATTACAACGGCTGCCATTTTATTCTCTAGAGTGTCTGAAAAAAAATACAATGTTTGGGGTTCTAATTTTTCTAATTTTCAGTATCATACTTACCTTGGGACTGATGCTGCATCTGTCCCCTGGCGCCTCTACATTGAGAACCGAGCAATTGAATATTGTCGATGGCTCGGTTCTCACAGCTCCCCGAGCAGAGCTCTCAGCTCTGCTCCCTCCTCCTTGCCTCGCTGGACAGGGTGGTCAGTGGTAAGGTGCATATTACTGCTGACTCATGGTCCAACAGGCATGAATGAAGGATGTTACCTATCTTTCACGGCCCATTGGGTCACTCTTCTGGCAGCTGGTAAGGATGCAGGACAAGGTGCAGTAGTGTTGGAGGTTGTTCCGCCACCACGCCTCCAAAATGCTACTACTGGTTGTGACACACCTCTCTCCTCCACCCCCTCCTCTTCTTCTTCCTCCATGGCCTCTTCCAGTGCTCTGTCCTCGGAACCAGCGGTAATCCCTAGGCATTCAAGGGGCTACGCAAATATGCAGGCAAAAAGATGCCATGCTTTTTGATACACTGACACTGCCTCCATCCATGAGGGAGGCAACGATAGTTTTGATACCCAAGCCTGGAAAAGATCCAGGTTTCCCAGAATCCTACCGCCCAATCTCCCTATTACAGGTAGATATTAAGATTTTAGCTAAGCTACTTGCTACTCGATTGAACGGAGTGATCCTTACCCTGATTCAGGCTGATCAAGCGGGCTTTATGCCGGGTCGGAATACGTCGTTCAATCTACGCAGGCTCTATATTAATCTACAGGCAACACATGAGGCGGTGGGTGAGCGGGTGGTGGTGTCACTTGACATGGCTAAGGCATTTGACTCTGTGGAATGGGGGTATTTGTGGAGGTGTCTCGAAGGATACGGCTTTGGCCCTAACTTTATTCGGTGGGTGAAGCTATTGTATTATCACCCAACGGCCAGGGTGGTGGCAAATGGGTGGTCCTCCCGGGCGTTTGACCTCAGTAGGGGTACCAGGCAGGGGTGCCCACTGTCCCCACTACTTTATGCCTTGGCTGCAGAACCTTTAGCGGTGTCGATCCGTACAGACCCTGAGATCAGGGGACTGACGGTGGGTCAACTAACGGAGAAAATCAGTCAATACGCTGATGACACGCTGTTATACTTGGCAGACTCTGGCCCTTCCCTAGCAAAGGCCCTGCACATGATAGAGTGGTTTGGTAGCTTTTCCGGTCTTCGTATAAACTGGGAAAAATCCCAAATCTTACCTATTGACAGTTTTCCACAGTCAGAATCTCAGGCCAGTCTGCCTCTTCAGCGAGTGGGAACTATTAAATATCTGGGTGTATATATCTCTAGGACTCCGGCAGATTATATTGCACTGAATATAGAACCTTTATTCTCCCTAGTGCGCACCAAGATTCAAGCCTGGTCTCGTCTCCCCCTTGGGGTTTGGGGGCGCGTTAATCTTATTAAAATGGTTTTATTACCTAAAATACTGTATGTGTTGTGGCACGCCCCGGTATACTTACCGCTAAAATATTTTAAATCCCTTGAAAGTCTTCTTAGGCCCTTTGTATGGGGGAATAATAGGCACAAGCTTGCTTGGCAGGCTTTGAAAAGCCCGACTGATATGGGGGGCATGGCTCTTCCAGATCTAAATCACTACTATGTTGCCTCACAACTGTCTCAACTTTTTCATGTGGACAAGACTGATAAACAACGGTTTCTTACCCTTCTCTGCCCCACCTGGGCACAAATTGCAGATGATCCGATAGCTGCTGTCTCGACGGGGGTTGGGAGCTCTACACTAGAGCCTGGTAAACACTCCATGCTTTTTCACTACAGAAGGATTTGGGATCTGGCATCCACTAAATTGAATGTTATGTCACCAAATGACTATACACCACTTTGGCATAACAAACAATTGCCAGAACTTCAAAAGATCCAGAGTGTTCAGTTATGGGTATCGAGGGGAATATACTACATGCATCACCTGATTCACCATGGCACTATTAAAACGTTCCAGACGCTGCAGGAGGAATTTGGTATCCCAAACACTATGCTATTTCAGTACCTTCAGGTTCAGCATGCACTTAGGGCACAATTTCCGCAGTCATTGCCTCAGCCTGCTCCCAACCCTATTGTCGCCATAGTGAAGGATACTGATCCCAAAAAGCTTATCTCGTGCTTCTATGGTATGCTTGCGGCCCCCATCTCGGCGAGACTGGCATATGCTTTAAAGTCCCGCTGGAGGGTGATGTAGGTGAGCTGACCGACGAGGAATGGGAGGAGGCTCTGGAGACATGCAAGCTGGTGTCCCCTAGGCTCCAAGACAGGCTTTCTCAAATTTACACAGAGCATACCTCACCCCCCTTAGGACCACCAAATATAATACGAATCAATCTGTGTTCTGCCCGATATGTACTGTTGAGACTGGGACATTCTTCCACATTCTTCCACCTTATCTGGTCTTGCCCCCAACTGCAGGAACTTTGGAAACAAGTAGTATCATTTCTACATGACGTTATGGGCTCACCCTTGGCCCTCGACCCCAAACCCTGTCTCCTAGGGATATTTCCCGAAGTATTGGATAAATTTACCAAAACCTTCCTGCAGGAAACCTTGTTTTCTGCTCGAAAAGTGATAGCTAGACAGTGGATGAGACCACTTCCGCCCAGGGTGGAGGACTGGAAACGGGAAGTTAATTCCACGCTCCCATATAAAAAATTCATATATAAAAATAGGGGATGCCCAGCTAAATACAATAAAATTTGGGATAGATGGTTGCAAGAGGCTGCCACGTGTAATCAGGAACTTTGATGTAATGTTGAAGTAAATGACATGTCTGTGCTATGACTTTGCTTGGCTGTGATCCATACTGTCTACTGCAACGGAGAAATGTTTCTTTATTTACTGTTATGGTTATGACGCAACACCTTTTGATTGTTCGGTGTTTGCCACTGTGATTGTACTCTCTGCAATAATGTTCAATAAACAATACATGTTTAATGGAAAAAAAAAAAAAAGATGCCATGCTGTGCTTGCGCTGGTTTGTTTGGGGAACAGGAGCCACACTGGGGTAGATATTTTGTCAGCTCTGCAGGGGCAGGCCGAGAGGTGTTTGACGCCACGCCAGCTTAAGCCAGGAATGGTGGTTTGCGACAATGGCACCAACCTCCTCTCCGCCCTCTGACAGGGACAACTGACTTATGTGCCCTGTGTGGCTCACGCCCTTAACCTGGTGGTGCAGCGGTTCTTGGGCAGGTACCCGGGCTTACAGGATGTCCTGAGGCAGGCCAGGAAAGTCTGTGTGCATTTCCGCAGATCATTTAATGCCAGTGCTCAGCTGGCTGAGCTCCAAAAGGAGTTGAACCTGCCCAAGAACCGCCTTATATGTGACATGCCCACCAAGTAGAACTCAACGTTGGCCATGCTGCAGCGGCTGCACACGCAGCAGAGGGCCATCAATGAGTACCTGTGCAACTACGGCACCAGGACAGGGTCAGGGGAGCTCGTGTTTTTCTCACCACGCCAGTCGGGCATGATCAGGGTTGTATGCACTGTCCTGTCACCATTTGGGGAGGCCACGAGGATGGTGAGCAATGACAGTGCATGCATCAGTGACACTGTACCTCTTGTCCACCTCTTGGAGCATACGCTGCGTGGAATAATGGACAGGGCACTTGAGGCAGAACAGAGGCAGGAAGAGGAGGATTTCCTGGCCTCTCAAGGCCCCCCTTTATCCAGACAGTGTTCCTGCTGTCCCACCCATCACACAGGAAGAGGACAAGAAGGAGGAGGAGGAGGAGGAGGAGGCTTGTGTCAGCAAGGAGGTGGAGCCTGGCACTCAGCAGCAGCAGTCTTTTAGGGATTATTTACATTCCCAAGAAACACGTGGACTTGTACGTGGCTGGGAGGAGGTGGCTGCGGATCATGTTGTCCTTAGTGACCCAAAGGACTCTGGACCGAATGCCTCGGCTAACCTATGCTGCATGGCCTCCCTGATCCTGCTACACTTTAAAAATGTACCAGTTCAAAATTACAAACAGATTCTACTTAGCACAACAAACCTACACAGTTCCTGTCTTGTTTGCTCTGGCTGTATACTGCTGTTCTGAGTATATAGAGCCTGGGGCCCCCACAACTTTCCTTTTTTTTATTTGGGTATGGGGTTCCCCTTAATATCCGTACAAGACCCAAAGGGGCTGGTAATGGGCGGGGGGGGGGCACCCATGCCCTTTTTCTCAATGATTTTCATCCGTATTGCCGGAACCAGATATTACATTAGACGCCCCCTAGGCACGATATTTAAAGGAATATTTCACTTTTTTTTTCTCACTTTAATCGTCATTAAAATCAGTGCTCCCGAAAAAATGTTGGTTTTTAAAAACATTTTAGGCATTGACCCATGTCCCCTGGGGAAGGAACGTGGTGCCCAAACCAAACAAATTTTCGGTCCGTTCGAAAGTTCTGGTGCGAAAAAAATCGGGGGGGGGGGGGGGAGTGTTCAGCTCATCCCTAGTCTCTGGGATATATAGAGGGTAGACTCCGCCTCGGGGAGGAAAGGCACCTAATAAAATATCCATGGAGCAGTCATAGTCTCTGTGAGGAGGGAGGCGATCAGCTGACTTTTTGCAGAAAACATATTGGAAGGACTGATATTGGGAAGGCAACATAGGAGTTGTGGAGGTCTCACCCAGAGGAATGGAAGGAGGTGGTATTATCACCACAATAAAGGCACATGCCCAGTCCCATGCGCCGGGCAAGTTCCTCTGGCGTGAGTGAAGTTTGCCCAAGCTGCATAGGTTCTTCCAACGTGTGAGAGGTTGAACACGGAGAGGATCCCACAGGTCTTTGGACTACCTGTGCTGGACGGCCAGCAGGGGGATGACTGGATCTGGATTTCTCCAGGGTCTGCTTCTGGAAGCGAATGTCTATTTGAATGCGCAATGCGATTAAATCATCCAATGTGGTATGAATGGTGCATCCAGCAAGTTCATCCTTTACACACTAGGCATTACCAGAAGGTAGCAGTAAGGGCCTCATTGTTCCAATTGAACTGCATATTGGTCGACTGTCATTCCTTGCTCACAAAGACGAAGGAGGGCCCCAGCAGCAGAAGACACTCTGCCGGACTCATCAAAAGTTTTACGGAATCTATCCAAAAAGGACTGGAGGTCAGAGGTGATATAATCGTGTGATTCCCAGAGTGGGGAGACCCAAGCTAGAGCATCACTGGAAAGGAGAGAGATGATAAATGCAACTTTGGTGCGATCAACTGGAAAATGGTGGCTGGAAAGTTCAAAGTGAATGGAACACTGATTACTGAAGCCCCGACAAGCATTAGGGTCGCCAGAAAAATTAGATGGCGACTTAGCAAACAGCAACCACAGGTCAATTGGCTTCTGTATAAATCACACAAATAGGAAACATAAGGGGAATACAAAGACACTGAATTTCAAAAGAGCCAACTTCCCTAAACTACGAACCTTACTAGAAGGCATAAATTGACATAAAATCTTAGGAATAAAGAATGCGGAGGAGAGATGGGTTTGCTTTAAGAGCATATTAAATAAGGGCATTAGCAAATGCATCCCATTGGGTAATAAATTTAAAAGAGTGAACAAAAGTCCTGGATGGCTTAACTCCAATGTAAAAATGCATATAAAAGGAGAAGGCCTTCAAAAAATACAGGGTTGAGGGATCATCAGCATTTAGACTTTATATAAAGGACAGCTAAGATAGAACATGAAAGACACATAGCGGAGGAGAGCAAAAAAAAAAAAAACAAGAAATTCTTTAAGTATGTAAATAGTAAAAAAGGGAGGACAGACCATAAATCATAAATCACCGGGACCAGATGGCTTGCACCCGAGAGTACTTAGGGAACTCAGACCATTGTTCCTAATTTTTACTGACAGTCTACTGACTGGAATGGTACCAGCTGATTGGAGAAATGCCAATGTAGCACCAATATTTAAAAAGGGCCCAAAATACATTCCTGGGAATTACAGTCCAGTTAGCCTAACATCAATAGTATATAAACTCTTGGAGGGGGTTATAAGGGACTATAGACTATAGACAAGATTTTATTAATGGGAACAGTATCATTATCAGTAATCAGCATGGATTCATGATGAATCGTTCTTGACAAACCAATCTACTAACCTTCTATGAGAAGGTGAGTTGCCAGATAAAGGAAGGCCCGTAGACGTGGTGTATCTGAATTTTGCAAAAGCATTTGACACAGTTCCCCATAAATGTTTACTGCACAAAATAAGTTCCCTTGGCATGGACCATAAGGTAAGTACATGAATTGAAAACTGGCTACAAGGGCGAGTTCAGACTGTGGTGATAAATGGGAAGTACTCGGAATGGTCAGGGGTGGGTAGTGGGGTCCCCCAGGGTTCTGTGCTGGGACCAATCCTATTTAATTTGTTCATAAACAACCAGGACGATGGGGTAAACAGTTCAATCTCTGTATTTGCGGACAATACTAAGTTATGCAGGGCAATAACTTCTCTGCAGGATGAGGAAACCTTGCAAAAAGATCTGAACAAATTAATGGGGTGGGCAACTAAATGGGAAATGAGGTTCAATAAAGAAGAATGTAAAATAATGTATTTAGGTGGCAAAAATAGGAATGCAATCTATACACTGGGGGGAGAACCTCTGGGGGAATCTAGGATGGAAAAAGACCTGGGATCCTAGTAGATGATAGGCTCAGCAATGGCACGCAATGCCAAGCTGCTGCCAACAAAGCAAACAGAATATTGGCATGCATTAAAAAGGGGATCAACTCCAGAGATAAAACGATAATTCTCCCGCTCTACAAGACTCTGATCCGGCCGCACCTGGAATATGCGGTCCAGTTCTGGGCACCAGTCCTCAGGAAGGATGTACTGGAAATGGAGCAAATACAACAAAGCTGATAAAGGGTCTGGAGGATATTAGTTATGAGGAAAGGTTGCGAGTACTGGACTTATTCTCTCTGGAGAAGAGACGCTTGAGAGGGGATATGATTTCAATATACAAATACCATACTGGTGACCCCACAATAGGGATAAAACTTTTTTGCAAAAGGGAGTTTAACAAGACTTATGGCCACTCATTAAAATTAGAAGAAAAGAGGTTTAACCTTAAACTACGTAGAGGGTTCTTTACTGTAAGAGCGGCAAGGATGTGGAATTCCTTTCCACAGGCGGGAGTCACAGCGAGGGGCATTGATAGTTTCAAGAAACTATTAGATAAGCACCTGAACGACCACAACATACAGTGATATACAATGTAATACTGACATATAATCACACAAAATTTGCTAAATTCGGTTTTAACACTCTCAATCTCTCATACTGGTCACTAAAAGTTCAACATGGCATCTCATGGCAAAGAACCCTCGGAGAATCTGAAAGAAAGAATTGTTGCGCTACATAAAGATGGCCTAGGCTAGAAGAAGATTGCTAAGACCCCGAAAACTGTGCTGCAGCACTGTGGCCAAGACTACACAGCGGTTTAAAAGTTCAGGTTCCACTCAGAACAGGCCTCGCCATGGTCGACCAAAGAAGTTGAGTGCACATGCTCAGTGTAATATCCAGAGGTTGTCTTTGGAAAAAAGACATATGAGTGTTTCCAGCATTGCTGCAGAGGTTGAAGGGGTGGGGGTTAGCCTGTCGGTGCTCAGGCCAAACACGACACATTGCATTAAATTGGGCTGCATGGCTGTCATCCCAGAAGGAAGCCTCTTCTAAAGATGATGCACAAGAAAGCCTGCAAACAGTTTGCTGAAGACAAGCAGACTAAGAACATGGATTACTGGAACCATGTCCCGTGGTCAGATGAGACCAAGATAAATGTATTTGGTTCAAATGGTGTCAAGTGTGTAGGGCAGCACCCAGGTGAGGAGTACAAGGACAAGTGTGTCTTGCTTACAGTCAAGCATGGTAGTGGGAGTGTCATGGTCTGGGGCTGCATGAATGCTGCCGGCACTGGGGAGCTACAGTTCATTGAGGGATCCGTGAATGCCAACATGTACAGTGACATACTGAAGCAGAGCATGATCCCCTCTCTTCGGGAGACTGGGCCACAGGGCAGTATTCCAACATGATAATGACCCCAAATACACCTCCACCATGACCACTGCCTTGCTAAAAAAGCTGGGGGTAATGGTGATGGACTGGCCAAGCATGTCTCCAGACCTAAACCCTATTGAGCATCTGAGGGGCATCCTCAAACGGAAGGTGCAAGAGTGCAACGTCTCTAACATCCACCAGCTCTGTGATCTCGTCAAGGAGGCGTGGAAGAGGACTCCAGTGGCAATCTGTGATGCTCTGGTGAACTCCATGCCCAAGAGGGTTAAGACAGTGCTGGAAAATAATGGTGGCCACACAAAATATTGACACCTTGGCCCCAATTTGGACATTTTCACTTAAGGGTGTACTCGTTTTTGTTGCCAGCGGTTTACACATTAATTAAACAATGTGTTGAGTTATTTTGAGGGGACAGCGCATTTACACTGTTATACAAGCTGTACACTCACTACTTTACATTGTAGCAAAGTTTAATTTCTTCAGTGTTGTCACATAAAAAGACATAATAATATATTTACAAAATTGTAAGGGGTGTACTCACTTTTGTGAGATACCTTAACTATTGTACATTATATCTCATTAGGATTAAAGGTATTATAGGTCGGCCCGGGGTTCTTCTTTAAAGCAGAAACATTTACACCAATAGCTTTCTCAGGTCTCAAGGTATCCAGTTGTGATTGTGCATATTGTTATCATTCACTTGTCATTACTAACAAGCATTAATGCAAGCATTATTTCAACCTAGTCTTGACTGTAACCAGGATTTGGCTGAGTAAGCCTTCATCATTTCAATCCATCTTCTTGAGTTATGCCGCGTACACACGATCAGACAAACTGCCGTAAAGTCCGCTGGCCTTTCCGAACGACCGTACCTGCCCACACACGTGACTTTTCCGGCGGACATAGTGTGCCGGATTATCCGCCGTACTTTTGAAATGAACGGACTTGCCCACACACACGGAGGAAAGTCCGTTCATTTTGAGCGCTGCTCCAGGTAGCCGGGACCAGCGAAGGAAGCGTCGCTCGCCCTGTCACCTGGTATGGACATAAAGGGGAAGCCCTACACCAAAAAAACGGCGTGGGGGTCACCCCCCCAGGTCCATATCAGACCCTTATCTGAGCATGCAACCCGGCAGCCCCTTTAATAAGGGGGCCCCCGGATCCCGGCCCTCCACCCTATGTGAATGAGTATGGGGTACAATATACACCTACCCCTAGAGAAGAACAGAAGAACAGAAGGCGGCGGCGACAGAAGACCGGGCCACCGCTTGTAAAAGAGCTAGAAGAAGGCCCGGAGGCCCGGCAAGAAGAACCGAAGAGGGGGACAAGACCCCCGAAGTCAGAAGAAGAGGGCGGCGGCGACGAAGAAGAAAGCAGGGCTCCTCCGCTAGTAAAAGAGCTAGCAAACGAGCAGAAGATAGCGGAGAAGTCCGGCGAGAAGACAACCAAAGGCGGAAGAAGACCCCCGGAGCTGTGCAATAAACTATTTTAACCCTTGTGTGGTGTTTTTTTACATTTTTTTCACAGGTGAATGGGTAGGGGTACATTGTACCCCATACTCATTCACATAGGGTGGGGGGCTGGGATCCGGGGGCCCCCTTATTAAAGGGGGCTCCCGGATTACGATAAGCCCCCCCGCCCGCAGACCCCAACAACCAACGGCCAGGGTTGTCAGGAAGAGGCCCTTGTCCTCATCAACATGGGGACAAGGTGCTTTGGGGTGAGGGGTCCGCGCGGCCCCCCTTCCCCAAAGCACCTCCCCATGTTGAGAGCACATGGCCTGGTACAGCTCAGGAGGGGGGCGCTCGCTTGTTCCCACCCCTTTTCCTGACTGGCTGGGTTGCGTGCTTGGATAAGGGTCAGATATGAACCTCGGGGGGGACCCACACGCTGTTTTCCCCTTTAACTCCATACCAGGTGACGGACCAGCGACGCCTCCTTCGCTGGTCCCGGCTACCTGGAGCTGCGTTTAAAAACAGCTGACTTTTCTCCGTGTGGGAAAAGTCCATTCATTTCAAAAGTACGGCGGACTAGCACACACGCGGCCATATTGTCAGCCGGGCTGCGAGTCCGGCGGACATATTTTGGAGCAAAACTACTTTCCTAGTCTGCCGGACTTTTGGGTAAAAAAAGTCCGCCGGAGCCCACACACGGGGGGGTTGTCCGGCAGACTTGAGTCCATTTGACTTTTCCACCAGATTGTTTGATCGTGTGTACGCGGCATAAGTAAAATCAGAGAGAGTTGAAACTACTTGCTTTGTGTCTGTGTGTCATTTAGAGCAGTGGTCATCAACCCGTCAGGGCCCACTAACAGGCCAGGTTTTATGTATTACCTTGGGAAGATGCAGACTAGAATAATGCAATCACTGAGCAGCAAATGATATCACCTGTGATGTATTTCAGTTATCTTGCAAGCCTGGCCTGTTAGTGGGCCCTGGGGGTCCAAAGGTTTTTGAAGTGAGTTTAGCTCTGCTTTTTTTTCATTCCAAGACTGACCACTAGAGAGAGCCCTTACTGCAGACATAGGAAAATCTGTAAGCATCATCTGGAAATAGTAATACGTTTGGAAGGAAATATAACTGTCTGGGCTAATAATATACAACTGAATTACTTCAAGGGGAATATTAACACAAAAAAACAATAAATAACTCACTTATATATGAAAAATGACAGTTAATATGTACACTATATGAAAATATGAAATAATAAAAACTGTGCAGCGCTTAGATTATATATATGACAATAGCTATATAATCTTTTACCAGTGTAAAAAATATATAATAAAATACAATCAACTTTAATAGTGATAAAAAAAAACTCCTCATAAATTAACACTATTAATGATTCTATGTTTTAGACAACACTATATACAAATATACTAAATCTTTTCTTTTTTTATGCATATATGCACCAAAGTGACGTGTTAAGAGTCCATAAGTGAAACAATATGGTGACAAAGTGCAATATCTTGAGAAGTTATAGTGACTTCAGTGAATGCTTTGCAGAAATCCACCACCACTTGAGAGGAGGCTTACCAGATGTTAGGGACCCAGTTAGGTATATACCTAGTGAGTCACACGAGTTTATTGATGTAAATCCACACGAAAAAACAGCTAGCAAACTTGTAACTTCTTATGGGTACCAGAGTAGACAGAGAGATGACCCAAAAATAGATGAAATGGCTATCCACCCTTTGGGGTGACTGAGGACAGACATTCTTCCACGTATATTATAGGCCAAAAAGAAAATACAGCCTCATAGTGAAATACCGTTTTAAAACTTTTATTAACATTAAAAGCATAAATGGGTGCTCACATATTACAGGCAAATACAAGCATAGAGTTAAAATCTGGCAACGCAGTGGCATCAACGAGCCCTTCCCGACGCATTTCTCCTAAACAGGCATCTGGGAAGCTGTTTAGGAGAAACGCATCGGGTAGGGCTCGTTGATGCCACTGCGTTGCCAGATTTTAACTCCATGCTTGTATTTGCCTGTAATATGCGAGTACCCATTTATGCTTTTAATGTTAATAAAAGGTTTAAACGTATTTTCTTTTTGGCCTATAATATACGTGGAAGAATCTCTGCCCTCAGTCACCCCAATAGGTGGATAGCCATTTCATCTATTTTTGGGTCATCTCTCTGTCTACTCTGGTACCCATGAGAAGTTACAAGTTTGCCAGCTGTTTTTTCTTGTGGATTTACATCAATAAACTCGTTTGATTCACTAGGTATATACCTAACTGGGTCTATAACATCTGGTAAGCCTCCTCTCAATTGGTGGTGGATTTCTGCAAAGCATTCACTGAAGTCACTATAATTTCTCAAGATATTGCACTTTGTCACCATATTGTTTCACTTATGAACTCTTAACACGTTCACTTTGGTGGATATACGTATAAAAAATTAGTTTTTAGTATATTTGGATATAGTGTTGTCTAAAAGATAGAATCATTAATAGTGTTAATTTATGAGGAGTTTTTTTATCACTATTAGAGTTGATTTTATTTTATTATATATTTTTTACACTGGTAAAAGATTATATAGATATTGTCATATATATATATAATCTAAACGCTGCACCTTTTTTATTATTACACCATTTTGTTTGTTGCAGTAAGTCTGCGGTTCTGGCAGCTATCATTTATTTGTTGTTTGTGGATAGCGTGTTTTTTTCTCACTTTATATACTATATGAAAATATGTACTGCGCCAACCTTACCAAAAAAATTTATATATTGTTCCTCACCTCTGCAATCTGTTTTATCATTCCACATTAATCAAACCACATTATCCCTTCTACTTATGATGCACCCTTTAAATTGTGATCCAAAACATTGTACAAAATATGCAAATTTAATAAATACCACCAGTGATATTAAGAAACACTAAAATAATAAATGTTTGGCAAATAACAATAAAATAAATAATATATAATTAATCAGTCTCATTGAAATACAATTCATAAATAAATCAATTTATAATATGATCTGGTATTAATGTCAATCCATCATCACAAATGTGAAAAGGGGGGGGGGGGGGGGGAGAACAATCACCAACTTCTATTTGTTCCTGTGCTGTTCCTACACCAAGAAAAAAACTTCACCCTTGTGTGCCACCACCACCTTACGAAATGGCCACTCACCAGATACAGGTGAATGCTCGTCTTTGGTTCATTATTTTTTACAATATTTTGGATCACAATTTTAAAAGGTGCATCATAAGTAGAAGGGATAAGGTGGTTTGATTAATCTGGAATGATAAAGCACATTGCAGAGGTGAGGAACAATATATATATTTTTTTTGGTAAGGTTGGAGCAGTCCATATATTCATATATTAATTTTTAGCCCACACAAAGGGGTTTTTTTTGACTGCAGCGTATCCAAAAGTGATATTGAACATCTGTGCGCCGGTATCTTTCTTTTTTAAATATGTACACTATGTTTATTTGTTGATAACTTGTGGTAATAGAATAGTGCTAATTTCCATGCTCATAATAAATTCTATAGGTGACGGCGTATTCAATGTTTAGATCTCAGAATTCTTAATGATACTACCACAGCCTATGGAAGAAGTTGGGAGGAGATGGATTCAATAGTGAAAACATTTAATTCTTATTGGGATTTTTGGTGTTTCATAAAGAAATGAGGCAGCATACTGTGATCTAAGCTCCCAGTTTCTACCAATCTCCTTTGCTCCCCAAATTACTCTGGTTATCCTTCAATGTAAGCTCCCTGTACCCCTCCATTCCCTATGAAGTTGGCTTATTGTCCCCTCACATACTAACTTACACATTGCTCAGACATAACCTACAAACAAGCATAGTTCATTGTAGACATCACCAGATTAACAATGGAATCCTGCACACTAGGGGTACTGCTATGCATTCCAATTTTGCACCAAGCTTTGCCAATCTAACAATCAGGAATTGGGATAACATACACATCTGGTCCAATAATTTTTTTACATTAAAATCATTTTTGTGGTAGCTTTATCAAAACAGTTGAATCATATAGGACAGTGATGGCGAACCTATGGCACGTGTGCCACACCTTGCACGCAGAGCCCTCTGTGGGCACACAGAAGCCCCAGGCACACAAAGGCTCCTTGCACATCACTAGAAGGACAAAGCGCCCAGTGTCCCCGCACTGCCTACCTCCTCCAGGTCACACACAGCATTTTGACTCAGTGGACAACCCTTTGGAGAAAGAGCTGTGGGACAGACTCACAGTATGGCAGGAAGGGTGGCCAATCACCTCTCGTGGCCTGGGAATGAACAGCAGATTGACTGGCATGGGAGAAGTGAGCCTTTATTTGCCTGGGAGTCGCCTGTGCACAGCCGCTTCGTTCCATTGTTGAAAAAGCCGAGGGATGAGGCTGGAGCGGCCGGTGATGAGCCATGCCACGTGACCATGTTTTGTGCTATGGTGATAGCAGGAGAGGTGTGTATGGGCAGAGGGAGCAAGACGGGCTACATGAGTGTCACTGCACCACTGCCATACCACAGCAGAATGGGAAGGGGGTGGTGAGTTGCAGAGGGGGGACTAGATGTGTGATGGAGAGGAAAGTGTACCATGAGCTGCATGGAGGGTTGTGATGCATGGTGAGGAGGTGTGCTATGAGTTACATGGCGATGTATAATGTGCTGTAGCTCACTGATGTGATGTGGGCGGACAACAGAGAGGTGTGAGCAGAAGGCCGATACATAATATGTGCTAAAAGTTTACAGGGTGATGGAGATGTGCGATGTGCTGCATGGTGATGAATGACAGGAAAAGGGAGAGGGCAGTTTCTTGCCCCCCCTTTTCCTCATGGGAGAGCGGCTGGATCAGCTGTTTCAAGTTCCCCCGTAGAGCCTGTGGCCAGCGGGGAAACAGCTGTTAGTCACATGTTTTGAGAAGGGGTACAGGTGACCTCTCTTCATGACATGTGAAAAGCCCGGGAAGAACTGGTTTAAACCAGTTTTCTTGGGGTTATAAAAAGGAGGTTCCGCTGAGGGGGCTCATTCGCCTCAGAAGAAAAGCTGTGGTGTTCTCTCCCCTCCCTCCCTCCCTATAAGATAAATTTGTATTTAATTGTATTTTAATTCTGTATGGTTATGTTAATTTATTCTGTCGCGGTTGTTGTTATGTGGTAAGTCACCTTTGCAAAAAATAAATAAATAAATAAATAAATAAATAAATAAATAAATAAATAATATTAATAAAATAAAAATATATAATGATAATAATACTGAATTATAACAGCAAAGGGGGACAAGTTATTAAGAATTTTAATTATAGTGTTCAAATATGTGCTACCTGAGCCGTAGTGACTAGGTTAGCTTTAAGTTTATTGGATGAGTTTGTTGTGATATGTACTACATGCCCCTTTTGGGGATTTTGTGTTGCTGCCTGAGCCGTAGTGACTGGGCTAGCTTTAAGTTTATTGATGAGTTTTGATGAGTTATGTACAACATTTTGAAACCAATAATAAACAACCGCGGCCATTATTATCCAAACACTTGTCTTCTTGTCTTATTTCAAAAGTTATTGAAAAAAAATTCCGGCCTGCTGTCCCATGTCGGCACTTCAAAATAAATAAGTTGGTTTTATGTTGCAGTTTGAGCACTCAGGTTCAAAACGGTGTGCCATCACTGATATAGGATGATGATTAAACCTCCAGATTCCATTGCCCCCTTTGTACAATATTGTAACAGTAATGTATTTGGTTTATCTTTCATATCTGACAACTCACATACCCCCACATTGTTACTCCTTCGCTGGTTGAAAAACTGTCTAAATATGGCATATTTCAACAATGGTGTCAGCCATCATCCTCTCCCTTCATTTTGTTCCAGTTGTTGGCCAGGGAATTTCTCTAACTGGTACCAGAATGGGGTCAGGGATGAATAATTGTTTGATGTATAGCTGATGGCTGTGTGTGGAAAGCTGTCAAATTCATGACAGCTTTCCTGCACAACATGCTACACTCTGAGCACTGGCATCGCTCTGTATGCCAAATCAGAGTTGGTCTTAAAGGGGTTGTAAATCATTTTTGACAGAGCAGCCCCGATTCTCTACTTTTGGGGTGCCCCCACGGAAAGCCGCTTTACCTGGTCTCACCCATGCAGGCTCGCTCCTGGGTCCCACTGCTGTGTCCATTGACACAGACAGTGGGACTCAGCCCCGCCCTTCTCTCCTGTGTCACTGGGTTTGATTGACAGCAGTGGGAGTAAATGGCTCCTGCTGCTATCAGTCTGTCAAGTAGGGTTGCCACCTGTCCAGGATTCACCCGGACAGTTCGGGTTTGGAATCTTGTGTCCGGGTTTCAGTTTGTCTGAAACCCGGACAGATTATTTGGACTGGGCTGTGGCGCCCCAAGTAACTGAGATAGCCACGCAAAAATCTGTTGCTGTCTGGGAGCTGCGGGCCGCTGTCTGGGGGCAGGTTTGGCATCACTTGGGGGGGGGTGTGGGGCGATAACGTCAGCAAGAGCAGTTTGGCCCCACCCACTGTTCGCCACAGTGTTCTGCATTATCACTTTCCTTGGGGCAGCCAAAGGTGTCCCGGGTCTTTTATAATCCTATAGTGTATACTACGGAAAAAAAAAAGGTGCCCTGTAAAGTGTTCGGGTTTGGCTTGAAGAAAAGGTGGCAACCCTACTGTCCAGTGAGGAGAGAGACAGTGGCTGGTGCCTCTGCACTAGTGCACATCACTGTGTCAGATCGGGCTCAGGTAAGAAAAAGGGGGTATCTGAGGGGGAGCTGCAGCACAGAAGGTTTTTCACCTTAATGTATAGAGAGATGCAACAGTACACTGATCTTCCCAGTGAAGGGCTGTGCAGGGGATGGGGTCTCAGGACAAGTCTGATCTTTGGAGAGAAGCAAGCTGGGTTCCAAGCACAGCTAGAAAACTGACCATGGTGTTCCCTCTTGCTTAGTGTGGTCAGTTTTATTAGGAAAGCAGAGGGACTGGCAGGAACACCAGGGATTTCACACAAAGGAAGCAATACAAGGTGGAAGATTGGGGTTATCAGACTCAAACGGTAGGTGCGTTTTCCAGTGTGTACGCCAGTACCAAACTGTATTCTTAAGGGCCTGGTAGCCCACTTTTATTTAAAAGCACAGAAATGTTCACAAAGACATCAGTACCCACGCAGGGGGGTTCCACCATTACTGTATCTTGTACACTCAATACTTTAGCCTCCTGGCTTACATTCTTCCCATATGGCTGATTCCGGCCTTTAGCCTAGGCCAGGGTGTCCAAACTTTTTTCAAAGGGGGCCAGATTTGATGAAGTGAACATGTGTGAGGGCCGACCATTTTGCCTGACATTCTTTGAACCATTAAAATTTGGTCGAATTTGGTCGTTCGAGCACCAATACACTGCCCAACAAGAATTCTCTTGCCTTTGTCTCGCACGTTCCCGACACACAGAAGAATGCTCTGTTCTTTAGGGGTACCGTTAATTCTTAATGGTACCCCACACATTGTAAAACGTGGCGTGCTTTTGGTGCAGTGCAATTTAAAAAAAAAAAAGCTCAGGGACTTCTTTCCCTGCATTTTTGTGGGTAGGGAAGCCCATTGAAATGAATGGGCTGCCCTACACGCAGCATGCAGCCACACAGATGTGAACCAAGGGCTTGTTGGAGGGGCAGTAAAAACACATGGTTAAGCTGTTTTTACCACCCCCCACTTCTCTCCCATTAGCTGCAGAGGATGCAGCTGGGGGTGCACACATGCTGTGGCTACAGCTGGAGGTATACCCAGGGTGAATGGGCCTGCACTGCAACTACCCCGCAACTGTGTGGATTGCACAGTTGCGGTATAGTGATGCTGCATTTACAGGCCTAAAGCAGGTGGTGAAGAGGCAACATAATGCCTCTTTACTGATAAGCGATCTGTGTATGGATTGCTTTTCAGAGGAGAAGCATTCCTGGCTGCTATCACACACACAAGCCCTACAAAAGCAGTTCTGACGGTACAAAAATGTGGGGGGGGGGGTGGGGTCTGGATTAAAAGTAACATACACATACAGACAAATGCACACACATACAGACACATGCATGCATATACATACAGACACATGCGCACACACATATAAAGACATACATACAGACAGACACATGCACACGCACACACGTACATACGGACACATGCATACACGTACATACAGACACATGCATACACATACATGCACACACATACATATACACACACAGACACAGGCACACACATACATACATGCACACACATACATACACATACAGGCATACATACAGACACATGCACACACATACATACAAACATACATACAGACACACACACAGTACTCTACCTTTCCAGCTTCCTCATTCAGCGGGGTACTGCACTGTAGGGAGAAGCAGAGAGCACAGCACACTTCCCTGCACTTTTTTTTTCCACTAATTCTTCTTTATTAAAATTTTTTAAACACAGAATAACAATGATTTTCACAGTTCACAAGGATATTCATTTCATACATAAGAAATACAAAGGCGAAACTGTGCACAACCCACAAGTTGCCACAGGCTCGCCTTACAATTTTTCCCCTGCCCACCCACGCAACCCACCCCCCCTCTTCGAACACACACTGCTGGTACCAGCCTCCCCAATCATGGTTGGCTGGTTGGAGGATGAAGGGCGCCAGTCGATACAGAGAGGAAAAAGAAAAAAGAAAGACGGAACAAGAGGCGGACAAGAGGCCCCCCCATCCCCCCCGAGGGCACTCCCTTAAGGAGGCCCACGGGGGGGGGCAAGAAGGGCCCCCTGCCCTAAGCCAGCCAGGCCGATACTAGGGTCACCCCTCGGCAGACTCGTCCGGGGGGCAGCCCATGTCGATCAGCCAAGGTTTCCATAGTGCCCCGAATTTTTTTAAATTGTTTTGTTTTATAAACATTGCTCTTTCACACCAAATTGTGTAGTTAATTGCATTAACCCAATGTTCAAGTACAGGGGGATTTTTAGCTTGCCAATTTATTGCTATCAGCCGTCTAGCCTGGTACAAGCGCCTTAATACGGACATCTTAGTTGGAAGGGAGATTCTACCCTCCTCCAAAATCCCCAGTAAACAAGTCCTGGCCTCTGGTTTCAGGGCGGTCTTAAAAATCCTATTTATTCTATGTACAATTCCTATCCAATACCTATACAGTTTTGGGCATTTCCATACCATATGATAAAGATCCCCTGATGCCCCGCATCTGGGGCAGTCGTCTCCAGGTTTTCTACCCATTTTCCACATCTTATGGGGGGTGTAGTATGCCCTATATATAAGGAGCAAATGGGACACTCGCTGTGATGGAGATATAGATACCAAGCTCCCCTGTTCGAGGATCTTATCCCATTGTTCCTGGGTTATCGGCCCCACATCCCCTATCCACCCCCTCCTACTCTTGTCAGGGCCCTCTCCCTTCAGGGTCCTTTCCCTAATCTTTATATATAGCCTAGAAATCTGGCCTTTTGCTTGCCTTCGGTCCATAAGTCCCTGGAGCAAGGGGATTTCAGTCCTCTCAATCGCGAGTGACCCATATTGGGCTTGAATTCCATGTCTCAGCTGTAGATATTTGTAAAATGACTTGTTGGAGATACCAAATTCCTGTCTAAGGTCTTCAAAGGATTTCATAACATTCCCTTCATATAGTTGCACCAGCTTGTTAATCCCTTGCCTTTCCCATTCTAGAGATCTATCTATATTATTTAATTCACCTAGGTTTCCATTATACCATAGAGGGGTGTAAACGGTCACTCCCACATATCCCATGGACTGCTTTACTATCTGCCACACCTTCCTCATTAGTGCGTTGGTAGGGCATCTATGAGCAAATGAATTGGCCTCCAGGACTTCAGCCAGTGACTTATGGGGTGCCCCAGCTATCATCAATTTATGATTTGGGGACCCTCCCTCTTGGAGCCCAGCCCCAGCTAAATGCTGGAGTTGGGCAGCCAAGAAGTATGATCTCAAATGGGGTATGGCCACTCCTCCCCCCGCGACGGGAAGCTGCATCATCTGCAGCCCAATCCAAGCATGCTACTTCCCTGCACTTTACTTTCACTTTTGAAGCCAACGGAGCTTCTCACAGTGCTGGGATTGGCTCATCTGACAGCCCTGATCCCGTGGCACACCAGGCAGGCCGTTCAAAACCGGATCGCGGGCCGCGATTGGCCTGCGGGCCAGACTTTGGACATGCCTGGGCTAGGCCTTAGGTCTGCTCCTCTGTCACCAAGTACATCTGCCTCCTGCAGACATGCAAGCTCTGGCTACACCAATGCAGCCTCTGACTCCTCTCAGAGGAATGGGCGTCCACCTGACTCCCATGCACAGAATTCCTGTCTGTTGGGTGGAACCCTGAGCCATCGCCAGGTCAAAACTAAATAGCCCAGCACATAGCTGTGCAATCAGCGTGCCTTTCTCTCCAAAATCTGGCATAAACCAGCAATCCTCCAGGTAGCACAGGGTCCTACCGCCACAAAGGAGAACAGGATATTTTTTCATAGTACATTTTTTTCTGCCTCCTTCCTTCCATACACTGGCTGGCTGGGAAGGATGTCTTCTCTCTGTGTGACTGTGTAGTCACACGGCAGTAGAGGAGTCCACTCCACATGCTTCCTGTGCTCGGGCGCACTGGGAGATAAAAGCGGAAGTGACATCATAACTGACTGTCACTCAAAGCACCCGGCAATAGTAATGCATATAATATGCATACTAATGCGGAAGCTACTTCATCCATCTCGTCACAGGGCGGGTTAAAAGCCCGCAAATGGAGCGCCATGTCTGCAATCTCGTGATTGCATAGACGTGGCACTTCCCATATTGCACTGTGTATGGCTCCGAACACAGTGCACTTATGGACCTTTTTTAAAAAAAATGATTTTTTTAAAGGGCCAGTTTAAAAAAAAAATTTGCCTTTTTTTTGTGATTGTCTGTAGGGGGGCGGTACCCTTGTGCCCCCTATGGACGGGCCGCCACTGGTACAGGCATACCCCACTTTTAAGTATACAATGGGGTTTATTTACTAAAGCTGTAAAGTGCTAAATCAGGCTCACTTCTCCATAGAAACCAATGAGCTTCTAACCCCAGCTTGTTTAATTAAGCTTTGGTAATAAAACCTGGAAGCTCATTGGTTTCTATGCAGAAGTGAGCCTGATTTTGCATTTTACAGCTTTAGTAAATAAACCCCATTGTGTACTTAAAAGTGGGGTATGCCTGTATTGTTTGCAAAGTGAAACTTTACCAGCTCTGGGGCAAGAACCTTTGCAAAATGCAACCTATATTGCAAAGTGAAAAACCTATGGGCCTTTATTAAATCAAACCCATAGTGCTTTAGCAAACAAAACCTTTTTCATTTGGAGTATACATCTACTTTAACCACCTGGCATCCGCGCTATGGCCAAATGACGGCCACAGCACGGATGTGAATTCCCTCCACTGTGCACGCTCCCTGCGCATACCCTGTGATCACCAAGTCACTGAGATTCGGGTGATCACCGATCTGAGTAAGGGGCCGGTCCCGGCCCCTTCCCATGTGATCAGCTGTCAGCCAATGACAGCTGATCACATGATCAAAACAAAAGTTCGGTGATCGCTTTTTTTTTCTCCTCACACTGACAGCGGAGGAGAAAAAAAAAAGCAGATCACTGGCTCACCTTAAAGGGACGTCTGTCCAGAAACGGAAGAGGCAATTATGCCTCATAACTGCACCTATCAATGCCCACAAGTGCCACCTATCAATGCCCACCAGTGGTGCCAATCAGTGTCACATAGAAGTGCTGCCTATCAGTGTAACCGATCAGTGCCCATCACTACCACCCATCAGTGCCCATCACTGCCACCCATTAGAGCCCATCACTGCCACCTATCGGTGCCCATCAGTGCTGCCTCATCAGCGTACATCAATGACGGACATAAATTACCCGTTTTAAAATTTTATAACAAAATAAAAAAATAAAAATGTTTTTTACATTTTTTTTTAATTCGGTCCTTTTACATTTTTTTAACAAAAAATAAAAACTGCAGAGGTGATCATATACCACCAAAGAAAGCTTTATATGGGGGGAAAAAATTATAAAAATGTAATTTCAATAAAAAATATTTTTTTCTATATCCCTATTTTTTACTGTGCCCTCTAAAGTCTGATTTTGGGGTCACCTTTTGGGACCCTTCTTTTTTGTGTACATTACCCACTCCTAACTCCTGCATTGTGTACATTACCCACTCCTGACCCCTGCATTCTGTGCACTGCACACTCCTGTCCCTTGCATTCTGCCCATTACATATTCCTGTCCCCTGCATTTTGTACATTACATACTCCTGTCCACTGCATTCTGTGCAATAGGTACTCCTGCCCCCTGCATTCTGTACATTACACATTCCTGTCCCCTGCATTCTGTACATTACAGACTCCTGACCCTGCATTCTGTATATTACACAATCCTGACCCCTGCAGTTATTGATAATTTTTTTCTTTTACTAGTAATGGTGGCGATCAGTGATTTTATGTGACTGCGACATTATGGCGGACACATCTGACAATTTTGACACATTTTTGGGACCATTGACATTAATACACCGATCAATGATAAAAAATTGCATTGATTACTGTAAAAATGTCATTGGCAGTGAATGAGTTAACCACTAGGTGGCGCTGTAGGGGTTAAATGTGTCCTAAGGAGTGATTCTAACTGTTGGGGGGGGGGGGGGGCTGTGTGTGACACATCACTGATCAGCGCTGCCGATTACAGAGAGAGCTTTCGTGGAAAGGCTTATCTTCCGTTAACCGAATTCTATGTTGGGCACTCCTGGCGCAGCCCACATCAAAGTCAGAATATCTTCTCCCATCCCAAGGGTAAATTTGGGCGATGGACAGTGGTCTCTTCTCTACTTCCCTTCTGCACTAGCTCATTCCCCGTCGCTGGAATGGCAGCACTCACTTTCGCTATCACCATCCGAAGCTTCACGCTAATCGGGTGACTGGGTGACGTTCCTCAAAAAATGCCATAAAACTATCCCCTATTTTGTAGACGCTATGACATTTGTGCAAACCAATTGATTTTTTTTTTTACCAAAAATATGTAGAAGAATATGTATCGGCCTAAACTGTGGAAAAAAAATGTTTTTTAAATATTTTTTGGGGATATTTATTATAACAAAAAGTAAAAAATAATGTGTTTTTTTTTCAAAATTGTCGCTATGCTTTGTTTATATATATATATATATATATATATATATATATATATATATAATTTTTTGTTGTTGTCATTTTTGGTTTTGCCCAAATACATCCTAAATTTTTCATTTCGGTGCACCCCTAATTATTCGTAGACAGGATTTATACAGCACAAATAGTTTTCACAGAACTTTAAAATATAAAGAGAGACAGTACAGGTACAACACAATTTAAGAGGATTACGATGGCCCTGCACCTGAGAGATTGCAATCTAATAGGGAGGGGCAAGTGGTACAAAAGTTAATAACTGAGAGATGAGCTGATGGAAGAATTAGAAGTTCAGTTGTTAGGTGCAGGTGGGATAGCCTTCAGTTATGGGATGAGCTTTCAGGAATCACCTAAAAGGTGACCAGAAGAGGAGATAACCCGGACAGATACTGTAGGTAGGGAGCTCCAGAGGATGGGAGAGGCTCTGAAGAAGTCCTGGAGTCAAGCAGGTCTTGTGTTTGGTGCATTGACCACCGCTGCCGTCATCTTTTAAAAATGCATTAAAATGCATTAAAATGCACAAAGGAAACATACGCTAATGCATGGAAACAAACCTGCCCAAGGCTACAAAAAAAAGAAAACGCACTTCTCCAGACAAGCATACTGTAGATGTAAACGGACCCTTCCCTACTGTAACCAAAACCTACAAAAATAAAAGTTTTGGCCTTACATTCCAAGATTCTATTGGTAATCTTCTATATTTTATACAGTTGTGCTGTCACTTTTGGTTATGTATCCTCAATACACAGTACATTTAAAGTGAACCTGTTGCCAACCTGGGCAATTTAAACTAAGCATATGATGCAAAAAATTGCATAAGTAGAGGTTACGTTACTTTAACCACTTGTCGATTGCTGCACGCCAATCTACGTGCGTTCCCTTTAAGAGACGGGGATAGCAGGTGCACGCGCCCGCCATTTACAGCGTGACCGTGCCCACGGGACCCGTGGACTCAATGTCCGCCGGTTTACCGGCGATCGTGTCACGGAGCCTCAGAACATGGACGTGCCTTGTGTCATGACAGAGATCCCTGCTCTCTGTCATCGAGAGCAGTGATCGCTCTAGGACCTACTTAACCCCTTCATCACCCCCTAGCAGTTAAGCCCTTCCCTGTCAGTGTCATTTACACAGTAATGAGTGCATTTTTATAGCACTGATCGCTGTATAAATGACAATGGTTCCAAAATGCTGTCAAAAGTGTCCGATGTGTCCACTATAGTGTCGCAGTCCCAATAAAAAATCACAGATCGCCACCATTACTAATAAAAAAAAATTAATAATAAAAATTCCATAAAACTAGCCCCTATTTTGTAAACACTATAACTTTTGCGCAAACCAATCAATATACGCTTTTTGTGATTTATTATTTTTTTTTACCAAAAATATGTAGAAGAATACATATCGGCCTAAACTGAGGAGAAAAATAGTTTTCTTATATATTAACTAGTTGCTGACCGCCGGCCGTCAAATGACGGCCAGGCGGCGCACCTATTGTGGCGGGAGGCCGTCATATGACGGCCTCCCGTTTAAACAGGGAATGCGCGCGATCGTGCGCACGCATCCCTGTTTCTTCGGTGGCGGCGTGTCACGGAGACACCGCTCGCCACCGAAGGGGGTGAACAGCCATTCGTTATGGCTGTTTACCACATGATCGGCCGTGATGAAGTCACGGCCGATCACAGATGGTCACACCCTGAACGTGCACGGCGCATGCGCGCGATCGCGAGCGCGCTGCGCGTGCACGTCGGTGGCGGCGTGTTCCCCGGGAACACTGCTCGTCACCGACGCTGGTAAACAGCCATTGGCCGGCTGTTTACCCACGTGACCGGCTGTGATCCTTTCACAGCCGATCACAAAAATGTAAACAAACTGCGGTAACGGGATGTTACCGGGTTCTCCTCCTCACACACCGATCGTGTGTGAGGAGGAGATTGCGGTAACATCTCGTTACCACATACAGTGTACACCAATCATACTGATTGCCCCCCCCCCCAATAAAGAGGACCTGTCACCACCCCTCATAGTACCTGTCAATCACAGTCCATCAGAGTACCTGTCACAGTCCATCAGAGTATTTGAGTACCTGTCACAGCACATCAGAGTACCCGAGTACCTGTCACAGCCCATCAGAGTACCTGTCAGCCCATCAGAGTACCCGAGTACCTGTCACAGTTCATCTGAGTACCCGAGTACCTGTCACAGCCCATCAGAGTACCCGAGTACCTGTCACAGCCCATCAGAGTACCCGAGTACCTGTCACAGCCCATCAGAGTACCCGAGTACCTGTCACGGCACATCAGAGTACCCGAGTACCTGTCACGGCACATCAGGGTACCCGAGTACCTGTCACGGCCCATCAGGGTACCCGAGTACCTGTCACGGCCCATCAGGGTACCTGAGTACCTGTCACGGCCCATCAGGGTACCCGAGTACCTGTCACAGTCCATTAGAGTACCGAGTACCTGTCACAGTCCATTAGAGTACCGAGTACCTGTCACAGTCCATCAGGGTACCCGAGTACCTGTCACAGTCCATTAGAGTACCGAGTACCTGTCACAGTCCATTAGAGTACCGAGTACCTGTCACAGTCCATTAGAGTACCGAGTACCGAGTACCTGTCACAGTCCATCAGGGTACCCGAGTACCTGTCACAGTCCATACGAGTACCTGTCACCGCCCTTCAGAGTACCCAAATACCAGTCACCAAACCATCAGAGTACCTGTCACCAGGCCATCAGAGTACCCGAGTACCTGTCACCAGGCCATCAGAGTACCCGAGTACCTGTCACCAGGCCATCAGAGTACCCGAGTACCTGTCACCAGGCCATCAGAGTACCCGAGTACCTGTCACCAGGCCATCAGAGTACCCGAGTATCTGTCACCAGGCCATCAGAGTACCCGAGTACCTGCCACCAGGCCATCAGAGTACCCGAGTACCTGTCACCAGACCATCAGAGTACCCGAGTACCTGTCACCAGGCCATCAGAGTACCCGAGTACCTGCCACCAGACCATCAGAGTACCCGAGTACCTGTCACCAGACCATCAGAGTACCCGAGTACCTGTAACGGTCGTTCCCAGAACCCAGTGACTCGTGGTAGGCCTGCCCACGTTGTCTCTTCGTTTAGAGCCAATAGGTACCCATGGGCGCGCGTTGGCGCTGACGAACGCTTACGTTTAGGTACGAACGGGCGCACGCGGGTGCGCGGTATGGTGAACGAGCGCACGCGGGTGCGCAAGGGCTCGAACGGGCGCACGCGGGTGCGCGGGCGCACGAACGGCTGCACGATCTTGCACGGGCACGCTCAGACTGACCGTGCGACCGTTCTTGGCGCCCAAAGGGCTATTTAAGGAACCTGTTGCAGTCTCCCGGTGCTGTCCAGTCTACAGCGTTCCCGTGAGTTTGTCTCTGTGTGACCTGATTGTTTCCTGCCTCTGATCTACCCGGTTTGTTCCTGTTTACTCCTGCTTGCTGCCAGCCCTGACCTTCGGACCTCCTGACCACGCTCCTGCCTTCTCCTTCGGTACCTCTGCTGCCTGCCTGTTGACGACCCGGCCTGTGTTTGACCCTTCTGTTTTGCCTGCTGATCCAGTTGTTTCCTGTGACCACCGCTGCCTGTAGCCAGCCGTTCCTGTGCTCCAGTCCTGCACCTGCTGCCAGCCGCTGACCTCCTCTCAGCTGTTCCGTTACCATCCTCTGCAGTCCAGCTCCAGGGCCTACCAACCATCACGGACTTGGCACTTGTGCCCTCTGACCTCTAGAGTCCCTGTTCTCACTCTCAGGGGATCTCGAGCCAGAGGTCCACGAGAGGCCGCTCCCTGCACTTTGGGCTCCTTCCACCAGGTACGTGACAGTACTGGACAGCCATGTCCGAGCCCTCGCAGGGAGCCTCTCCTATGGACGAGCTCTGCCGCCATCTTGCAGGACTTACTCAGGCGGTAAAGAGCCTACAAGAAGGCTACAGCCAGTTGGAAGAACGCGTCCAGGCCCTGTCTACCTCCACGCCAGCCGTCTCCGGGACTCCTGCTGCACCTTCTGTGATGATGTTGCCACCAGAACCCAGGGTACCTACTCCCGAGAGATTCTCCGGCCATCGGGGAAGTTTCAGGGCTTTCCGTAATTCCTGTGAGCTTTACTTTGGGCTTCAACCAAGGACCTTCTCCCTCGAATCCACCAAGGTGGGATTCGTTATCTCCTTGTTGTCTGGCGAACCCCAATCCTGGGCTCACCGTTTATTGGAGAAGAAGGATCCATCCCTTAACACTCTGAGCACCTTTTTCCTGGCCATGTCCCAACTTTATGAGGATCCACAATTATCTGCCACCGCAGAAGCAGCTCTACATTCGCTGCAACAAGGCCGTAGGCCCGTGGAGGACTATGTAACGGAATTTAGGCGTTGGAGTGCCGACACAGACTGGAATAATGCAGCACTCCGCTACCAGTTCCGTATGGGACTTTCAGAACCCCTGAAGGACGAGTTAGCCCGAGTAGGCACCCCCGAGACCTTGGAAGCGCTTGTGGACTTGTCTATCCAAATTGACAGACGCATCAGAGAGCGTCGTTTGGAACGCTCCACTACCTCCTCTCGTCCAGTGTGGATGCTACCCCGGGTTTCCAACCCCTCTCACCCAGCTTCTTCCAGTTCTACCACAGTGCCCCAGGATCTTCCTGAACCCATGCAGCTGGGTCTGCTCAGACCCTCCTTGACGCCTGAGGAACGCCAGCGCCGTCGGGCAGGTAATCTCTGCCTATACTGCGGAGAACCAGGACACTTCGTGCGCACTTGCCCAGCTAAACTCCGTAAGTGCCTTTCCATGTACCCTGTCCCCACCGTTGACTTTTCAAGTAGTTCCTCTCATTTGACTTTACCCATTCTTTTGCAGCTCCCAGGAGGGAATATCCGAGTCAACGCAATTATTGATTCGGGAGCCTGCAGCGGATTCATTGACCTGACCTTTGCCACAGGACATAACATCCCTCTTCGGCCCAGGGCAAAGGGTCTTTCTGTACATCTGGCCGATGGGTCAACTCTCAAATCCGGCCCAGTAGTTCAAGAAACCTTGCCGTTACTTACCACCATTGCCGGGATCCACCAAGAATTACTGAGCTTGGATGTCATCACATCCCCTTTATTTCCTGTCATATTAGGCATACCTTGGCTAAAGGCCCATAACCCCCAGATTGATTGGACTACCGGAAAGGTAACTTTCCTCTCTCCCTACTGCCTCCAACATTGTTTGCCGGAAACCAACCAAGCCTCTTCTTCCTCTTTACTCTGTCTAGAGATAGACGCAGAAGCCCGTCAAGCTGTGCCCCCAGCCTACCACAGTTTTTTGGATGTTTTCAGCAAGAAGGGTGCTGAGGCCTTACCCCCTCACAGGCCATACGATTGCCCAATTGAACTGCTCCCAGGTGCAGAGATTCCTTTTGGAAGAATTTTCCCTTTATCAGAGACAGAGTTGGTGGCCTTGAAGACCTATCTGGATGATAGTCTGAGAAAGGGATTTATTCGCCCTTCTACCTCCCCGGCTGGCGCAGGAATCTTTTTTGTGGAGAAAAAGGACCGATCTTTACGCCCCTGTGTGGACTATCGGGCTCTCAATAAAATCACCATAAAGAATCGTTACCCCCTGCCACTCGTGCCTGAACTATTCCAAAAGCTGGGGTCTGCAGCCATCTTTTCCAAGTTGGATCTTAGAGGGGCCTACAACCTTGTTCGTATTCGGAGTGGAGATGAATGGAAGACCGCTTTCCGTACTCGCTTCGGCCACTTCGAGTACTTGGTCATGCCTTTTGGCCTTTGTAACGCCCCCGCCACGTTTCAACATTTTATAAACGATGTTTTGAGAGACTATTTGGACCTATTTGTTATCGTGTATTTGGATGACATCCTGATCTTTTCTCCCTCCCTGGCGGAACATCGGGAACACGTCAAAAAGGTGCTGTCCCGTCTTCGTCTTCATGGACTATATGCTAAACCAGAAAAATGCATCTTTGAACAACGCAGTATCCAATTTCTTGGTATGATCATTTCAGTAGACGGCATCGAGATGGATCCCCAGAAGATCGCAGCCATTCGAGATTGGCCGGCGCCCACAGACAGAAAAGGGGTGCAACGGTTTATTGGTTTTGCGAACTTTTACAGGAAATTTATTAAAGGATTCTCCACCATCATTGCACCTATTACTAGTCTGACCAAACAGGGCTTGAAATTCCAATGGTCTCCCGAAGCCCAAAAGGCTTTTTCCACACTAAAGGACCTGTTCGTTTCTGCCTCCATCCTTAAGCATCCCGATCCAACCTTGCCATACATCCTGGAGGTTGATGCCTCCGAGATAGCGGTCGGGGCGGTGCTTTCCCAAAGACATGGATCAAGATCTCTTTTGCATCCGGTGGCATTCTTTTCCCGTAAGCTTTCCGAGGCAGAAAGCAACTACGATGTTGGGGATCGGGAATTATTAGCCATCAAGGTGGCCCTTGAGGAGTGGCGTTATCTGCTGGAGGGAGCAGCCCATCCAATTCTTATCTTCACGGACCATAAGAATCTGGAATACTTGAAGTCTGCCAAGAGGTTAAAACCCCGTCAGGCCAGATGGGCACTTTTTTTTTCCAGATTCTTTTTTCATATAACCTACCGGCCAGGATCAAAGAATACGAAGCCGGATGCCTTGTCCCGTATGTTTAACGAACCCGAAGCCTCCCCACATCCGGACACCATCCTGTCATCAGGGAATTTTCTCTTGCTTCAAGGGAGCTTGTTGTCCCAGATTAAGCAGGCATCTGCTAGCACCATTCTGCCACCCGGCATCACCCTCCTGGCCAAGGACGGACTCCTCTGGTACCAAGACAAGATCTTTGTCCCTCAGGAAGTGCGGGTCCCCGTCCTCAGTTCTTGTCATGACCACTCGTTGGCAGGCCATTTCGGAGTCCATAAGACCTCGGAGCTACTCCAACGGACATTCTGGTGGCCGCAATTAAGGCCGGACTGTAAAAAGTATGTGGAGGCATGTATCACCTGTATTCAGAATAAGGGGAGCAGATCCAGGGCGTGGGGTTTGCTAAAGCCACTTCCGGTCCCTGATAGACCTTGGCAGATGTTATCAATGGACTTCATTGTAGAACTTCCTCTTTCCGAAGGCTTTTCCACAATCTTTGTGGTTGTGGATAGATTATCAAAGATGGCCCACTTCCTTCCAATGAAGGGCACCCCTTCCGCCTCGGAAACAGCCGGGATTTTTATCAAGGAAATTGTAAGACTGCATGGCATTCCTGCAAATATCACTTCGGACCGGGGAGTACAGTTCACATCCAGATTCTGGAGAGCTCTTTGTGGAGTCCTGAAAATCGATCTGTGCTTTTCTTCCGCCTACCATCCTCAAACTAATGGACAAACTGAGCGAACTAACCAAACTTTGGAACAGTACCTGCGCTGTTTCTCTTCGTTCTCCCAGGATGATTGGGCCCCCTTACTACCCTTAGCCGAGTTCGCTTATAACAACTCCGTTCACTCGGCTACGAAACAATCTCCGTTCTTCGCGAACTACGGTTTCCATCCCTTGTTCCTGTCTAACGAGTTTCCGGAATGCTCGGTTCCTGCAGTTCAGAAGAACCTTGACTTCTTTAGGTCCAATAATAAGCTCCTACAGGAAACCATGACTAAGACTCAGAAGTACAACAAGGAGGTGTTTGACAAGAGAAGAAGGGGAGAACTTAACCTCAAAGTCGGGGATCAGGTCTGGCTATCCACTCTAAACCTGAAGTTGGCATGCCCTTCCAAGAAATTGGGTCCAAAATTTGTGGGCCCTTTTCCTGTAGTTAAGAAGGTGAATGATGTGGCGTTTGAGCTAAAGTTGCCAGAAACCTTCCGGATTCACCCTGTC
Source organism: Lithobates pipiens (assembly GCF_037356315.1). Lineage (NCBI taxonomy): Eukaryota > Metazoa > Chordata > Amphibia > Anura > Ranidae > Lithobates > Lithobates pipiens. The sequence goes on from NW_027507785.1 coordinate 215,043,881, forward strand.
TTCCACGTGGCTCTCCTCAAGCCGGCCGTCCCTGATCCCTTTGTCAGTCGGAAGATGGCTCCACCAGAACCCGTGATCATTGATGGGGAGGTCGAGTATGAGGTAGAATCTATCGTAGATTGCAGGCGAAGACGCAATCAAATTCAATTTCTGGTGAAATGGAAGGGGTACGGGCCTGAAGAAAACTCGTGGGAGCCTGAGTCCAATATCCATGCCAGGAGGCTGATACTTTCTTTTAAGAGATCTCATCCGGAGAAGATGGCACAGTTGGGCATCCGGAGGCTGCCCCTTGGGGGGGGGCAATGTAACGGTCGTTCCCAGAACCCAGTGACTCGTGGTAGGCCTGCCCACGTTGTCTCTTCGTTTAGAGCCAATAGGTACCCATGGGCGCGCGTTGGCGCTGACGAACGCTTACGTTTAGGTACGAACGGGCGCACGCGGGTGCGCGGTATGGTGAACGAGCGCACGCGGGTGCGCAAGGGCTCGAACGGGCGCACGCGGGTGCGCGGGCGCACGAACGGCTGCACGATCTTGCACGGGCACGCTCAGACTGACCGTGCGACCGTTCTTGGCGCCCAAAGGGCTATTTAAGGAACCTGTTGCAGTCTCCCGGTGCTGTCCAGTCTACAGCGTTCCCGTGAGTTTGTCTCTGTGTGACCTGATTGTTTCCTGCCTCTGATCTACCCGGTTTGTTCCTGTTTACTCCTGCTTGCTGCCAGCCCTGACCTTCGGACCTCCTGACCACGCTCCTGCCTTCTCCTTCGGTACCTCTGCTGCCTGCCTGTTGACGACCCGGCCTGTGTTTGACCCTTCTGTTTTGCCTGCTGATCCAGTTGTTTCCTGTGACCACCGCTGCCTGTAGCCAGCCGTTCCTGTGCTCCAGTCCTGCACCTGCTGCCAGCCGCTGACCTCCTCTCAGCTGTTCCGTTACCATCCTCTGCAGTCCAGCTCCAGGGCCTACCAACCATCACGGACTTGGCACTTGTGCCCTCTGACCTCTAGAGTCCCTGTTCTCACTCTCAGGGGATCTCGAGCCAGAGGTCCACGAGAGGCCGCTCCCTGCACTTTGGGCTCCTTCCACCAGGTACGTGACAGTACCTGTCACCAGACCATCAGAGTACCCGAGTACCTGTCACCAGACCATCAGAGTACCCGAGTACCTGTCACCAGACCATCAGAGTACCCGAGTACCTGTCACCAGGCCATCAGAGTACCCGAGTACCTGTCACCAGGCCATCAGAGTACCCGAGTACCTGTCACCAGGCCATCAGAGTACCCGAGTACCTATCTCCAGCCCATGTCTCATAGAATATACGTTGGGGGTGTTTGCTTTCCAAAATGGGGTCATTTTGTGGGTAATTTCACTGTCCTGGTGGTCCAGGACCTTCAAAAGTGTGATGGGTAGGAATGAAATGAGATGTGTCATTTATGCTCCTAGAACGCCTGAACGTACTACTTCAATGTTCGGCCTCTCTATGTGGCCAGGCTGTGTAAAAGTCCTACACATGTGGTATCGCCATACTCGGGAGGAGTAGCAGAATGTATTTTGGGGTGTAATTTTTGCTATATACATGCTATGTGTTAGAAATATCTTATAAATTGACAATTTTGTGTAAAAAAAAATGCGTTTTAATTTTTTTCCACATATTCCAAAAACTTCTGTAAAAAAATGAACCGTTCAAAAGACTCATTATGCCTCACTGATTATACGTTGGGGTGTTTGCTTTCCAAAATGGGGTAATTTTATGGGAAATTCCATTGTCCTGGTACTCCAGGGCCTTCAAAAGTGTTGAGAAATGAGATGCGTAATTTTTGCTCGCAGAACGTCTGAAGGTACTACATCAATGTTGGTGCTCTGAATGTGGCCAGGCTGTGTAAAAGTCCTACACATGTGGTATCGCCGTACTCGGGAAGAGTAGCAGAATGTATTTTGGGGTGTAATTTGTTGTATGCATATGCTGTGTGTGAGAAATAACCTGATAATATGACAATTTAGTAAAAAAAAATAAAAAATCTTCATTTTGTAAAGAATTGTGGGAAAAAATGACAACTTAAAAAAACTCACCATGCTACTTACTTAATACCTTGGGATGTCTACTTTGTAAAAAGGGGTCATTTGGGGGGTATTTCTACTTTCCTGACTTGTTAGGCCGCGTACACACGCGCGGACTGTTCGCCCAACTTTGTCCGTCCAACAGTTTCGGCAAACAGTCCGCTCAAACTTAGCATGGACGGACATGGCCACACACGACGGACGAACAGTTTGCTGAAACCGTGCGCGATGACGTGAACGGCACGTACGACGGGACGAAAAATACGACGTCCTATACACTGCATTATAGCTTTCGGCGTGAAAATCCTTTCTGAGCATGCGCGAGACTTAGTTGGCCGAACAAGCCTACACACGAGCGAACAGTCCGCTGAAACCTTGTTTCAGCGGACAGTTTTTCGGAATTTCCGTAAGACCTTGTTCGTCCAACTGTCCGCTGAAACTGTCCGCTGAAGCCCCACACACGAGCGGACTGTCCGCCCAAACACTGTTCAGCGGACAAGGTTGGGCGAACAGTCCGCGCGTGTGTACGCGGCCTCAGTGTCTCAAAAAATGAGGTACACCTGATGTACTGAAGGCCTGATCAGAAGTGATCAATTTTCAGTGATTGGCACCATAGTTTGTAGACTCTATAACTTTCACAAAGACCAAATAATATATACTAATGTGGGTTATTTTTACCAAAGATATGTAGCAGTATAAATTTTGGCCAAAGTTTATGAAGAAAAATTACTAATTAGCAAAAATTTATGACAGAAACAAAGAAAAAGGCATTTTTTTCACAAAATTTACGTTTTATTTTATTTATAGCACAAAAAATAAAAAACCCACTAGTGATTAAATACCACTAAAAGAAAGCTCTATTTGTGTGGAAAAAATGACGCAAGTTTCATATGGATACAGTGTAGGATGACTGAGTAATTGTCATTCAAACTGTGAGAGCGCTGAAAGCTGAAAATTGGTCTGGTCAGGAAGGGGGTGTAACTGCACTGTATTGAGGTGGTTAATAGAAAAAGTAAAAAATAATGCGTTTTTTTCAAAATTGATGCTTTTTTTTTTATAGCGCAAAAAATAAAAGAAAGCTCTATTTGTGGGAAAAAAATAATTTTGTTTGGGTGCAACGTCGCATGGATGCGCAATTGTCAGTTAAAGCGACGCAGTGCCGAATAGCAAAAAGTGCTCTAGTAAGGAAGGAGGTAAAATCTTCCCGGGGCTGAAACGGTTAAATCTGCATTTCAAAACAATAAGAAGAGCTATGGGTAATATAATTTCCTGACAGGCTCCATGGCAGCATACGTGTGGGTTAGCCCCGCCTCCATAATTACCCAATAGGACCTCCACTCCCATAAATCTTTGCTCCAAGCTGCTATCCGTGTTCCTTTTTTGTCCTCCTCCATAGGACAGGTGTTTCCTATCTGAAGAGATCTTCACTACGATCAAGTCGGCCGACTATCAAGCTTTTGTTCCTCCGATAGGCCCTGTCTGTTAAGCATGGGTATGGAGTGTATGGCAGAGTAGCGCTGAAGGCTTGGTTTGTCCGAAGATAAGTGCGCACGGCTTATTACCTGCTATGTAAGATGGCCATTATCTGCCCGGTGGATCGGTGGTGTGTGCTTGAACCTGTTCGGCCAGATGATCGTTGGTGGAGTGGTGAGCTGTAAAAATTCAGTTTTTCATGGCAGCAGTGTTTATGTGTTTTCTTTTTTCTACCTGTGTCTTTTTCATATGCCAGCTGGTTCTTGTGCATAGGCGCTGACGCTTCCGCGTTCCAGCAGCCTTTCTCCCCCTGTTTCCGGGTCCAGCGCTGCGTTCTGCGCATGCGCGGACCCAAATCCAAAGCGAGGCTTGGTTCCCGCGCATGCGCGCGGGCATCTCGCGTCTGACGCCGCTGATGACGTCATGGGCGCCATATTTAAAACACAGTAAGAGATGTCAGAATTTGGGAATGATTGCAGGAAATTCAGTGACTTCCCGGGGCCATTCTCTGGTTGGTGTAAGGTAGGTTATGATCTGCTCTGATGTATTATTGCTCCTGTGTTTTGTATGGCTGCTTATGAGGGTCTATTGTTGTTACAGTCAGCGTTCTTAGTCATGGATGCCTCACTGCCTACTAGTGACCTGCCCGCTTGTAACAGGTATGTGCATGGCTGGATTGCTGTGTATATGTGGAGTATTCCTTAGCATTTGATACCAGCCTGGTCTGTATCTCTCTCTCTTTCTTGTATATTTCCTTATAGCCCTTCTAGGTCTGAACCGCATTACAGTGCGCATAGTCGCAGTGGATCATCAAAATCGCACCACCGCAAATCATCGTCAAAGTCTGGTTACCGTAGGTCTTCCAGATCTGAACAACGCAGTGGTCACTCGCACTCAAGCAGAGGACCAGATAATTCATGTTGGGGCTGTAAGATGCCCATCCCATCAGACAAATCGCTCTGTGATCATTGCTTCTCTAAAGTCGCAGATGAAAGAGATGGTGCAGATCAACGCTTGGAATCTATGGTGAGAAGAGTGGTAAAGGAATCCCTGCAGCAGAGGGAAGCTCATCACGCTATGGAATCCCCCTCAGACCCATTATGTCCTTCAGGAGGTGAAGGGCTCTTACAAGAGACTGGGGAATCTTCTCAACCAAGCCACCACTCTGTGCTCTTGTCTGACAGCGAATCGGATCCAGAGGATCCAGGAGTAGGATTTGATTATGCTTTAGTACCTGCTCTTGTCAAGGCAGTGAAAGAAGCTTTAAAATGGGAAGAACCCACTACTTCTCCCCTCCCCAAACAAAGAAAGTTTTTCAAACAACTCAAAAAGGAACGGCAACATTTTCCTTTCCTATCTGAATTGGGAGAAATCATTACTGAAGAGTGGAGCAAGATTGATAGGAAGAGCTCCATGCAATCAAAGGTGTCTAAATTGTACCCCTTTAAGGAGGATGATGTGAAGCACCTTGAATCAGCTCCTCTGGTAGACGCAGCACTTATGCGTTTAGTCAAATACGTGACTCTCCCTTTGGAAGACACAGTATCTTTCAAAGATCCGTTAGAGAGAAGAATTGACTCAGATCTGAAAATAATTTATCTAACTTCAGGGATGGCTTGTAAACCAACTTTGGCTTTAGCCGCAGTCTCAAAGGCTATTGAAACATGGGCCGACAATGTTGAAGAGTTCTTGAGAGGTATCTCAGTGAATACGGCTAAAGACTCTCCTATTCAGGAGATCAGAATGGCATCAGCCTTTTTGGGGGAGGCATCTATTGACATTACCCGCCTTCTGTCTCGGGCTATGTTGGCAGCAGTCTCGGCACGCCGTGCTTTGTGGCTCCGTCCCTGGTTGGCGGATCCAACATCTAAGCAGGCATGGTGTCGTATACCATTTGAGGGAACCTCCTTGTTTGGTAATAAATTAGATAGTGCCATATCCCGGGCCACAGGTGGGAGGTCTGGGTTCCTCCCTCAAGACAGACGTCTTCAAAACCAAAAACGTGTTTTTCCAAGAAGGCAGACCTCGGATCGCGCTAGAGAAGCGCGCAGTTATAGACCCGGTAGGGAGTTCTCTAGATCTTGGAGGTCCAGACAATCCTCCCTTAAGAAAACCTCAAAGGGGGCTTCCGCAGGTAATCAAGATTCTACCAAATCTTTTTGAAATTGGGCCCGCTCATACATGTCAGGTGGGGGCTCGCCTTCTTCACTACCGACATGTTTGGGCGGCCTCAATTCAAGATTATTGGACCGTCAAGACGGTTTCCTCGGGTCACAAGTGGACTTTCATCAACACTCCGAGATTAAGGTTCATTCCCACAACAATTCCAGGCTCAGAGGAAAAGAAACAGGTCCTATTGACCTACGTAAGTTGTTTGCTGGATCAAGGCGCAGCCGTGCCCGTGCCAGAAGACGAACGTGGCGAAGGCATGTATTCTCCTCTGTTTATGGTTCAGAAAAGAAACGGCGCATGGAGGCCGGTGATAGATTTGACCCTCCTCAATTCCTTCATTCGCAAGGAAAAGTTCAAAATGGAGTCTCTTCTTACAATCCAACAGTCGGTGCAGCTAGGGGATTGGTTAATCTCAATCGATTTGAAGGATGCATATTTTCACGTGCCAGTAGCAAGGGATTTCCAGCAATTTCTCCGTTTCGCAGTTGGCGATCAACACCTCCAGTTTACCTGTCTCCCATTCGGGTTGACAACATCTCCTCGGGTCTTCTCCAAGGTACTCCTAGCGATAGTAGCTCTTTTACGAGTCAAAGGAGTTTGTCTCCATCATTATCTGGACGATTTGCTCCTATTATCTCAGGACAGAGATCAAATTCTGGAACACAAGAGTTTAGTCATCTCCACTCTACAGACGTTTGGTTGGCTCCTGAACCTAGAGAAGAGCCATCTGCTTCCAACTCAAGTGATCGTGTTTCTAGGGGCTCAGTTCGACACATTAAAAGGCACTATCTCTCTGCCGGAGGAAAAAATCAGTGTGATCCGGGACAGGATTCACAAGGCTTGGGAATCATCTCATCTTTCGGCTCTACAATGCTTGAAAGTGATCGGCACAATGACGGCCACCATCCCTATGGTGAAGTGGGCCCAGTGGCACACTCGTCCCTTCCAGAAAGGGTTTCTGCAACAGTGGGACTCGTCCAATCAAACACAGCGCATACTCCTTACACCAGCGATGAGGATGTCTCTCCTCTGGTGGCTTCAAGGGAAGAATCTACGCAACCATCATTCGATAGTCCCCATTTCCTGGGTAATAGTAACCTCAGATGCCAGCAACAAAGGTTGGGGCGCTCATTGCCTTACGGAAGTAGCTCAAGGAAGGTGGTCGTTCCTGTCGCTGTGTGTGGTCTCCAACATCCTGGAGTTGAGAGCAGCCTTTCAAGCACTCATAGCATTTCGCCATCTGGTGGCAGGGTCGTCAGTAATGTTAAGACTGGACAACACAACTGCGGTGGCCTATATAAAGAAACAAGGAGGGACTCGCAGTTGGTCTCTATTACGAGAAGTAGAACCGATAATGAACTGGGCTCAGAAGAATGTGGTCAACATTTCTGCTGTATACATCCCAGGGGTCCAGAATGTTCAAGCAGATTTTCTGTCAAGGGTCAAAATAGACAACAACGAGTGGTCCCTTCACAGGGATGTCTTCGAGCGGCTTCTGACTCTGGGAGTATCTCCAGAGGTCGATCTGTTCGCTTCGCCGTACAATCGCAAGATGCACAGATACTACTCGAGGTTCAGGGATCCTCAGGCGTTCGGGATAGATGCTCTCACGGATTGTTGGAAGTTCCAGAGAGCCTACGCCTTCCCTCCAGTTCCTGTAATCCTACAGTTCCTTCGGAGGCTCAGAGGGGAGAAGGTGGAAATCATTGCGATAATACCATTCTGGCCCAACAGGCCTTGGTTTCCTCTGCTGTTGCTCCTCAGCTATCAGGACCCAGTTGCCTCTCAGGCCAGATCTACTGTCTCAAGGCACACTGTTACACCCGTGCCCATCCTGTCTACACCTCAGGGCATGGTTCTTGAGAGGGGAAGGCTAGAAGCTCTAGGTTGCCCAGAAGAAGCGATTCCAACCCTTCTTAGTGCCAGACGGAAGAGTACCAATAAAGTGTACGAACGTATATGGGCCAGGTTTATGGGCCACATGTCTTCTAGGTCAAATTCATATAATTCTCCGGCAGTTCAAGATATCTTGTCTTTCCTTCAGTCAGGGTTAGACTTGTCTCTGGCAGTTAGTTCTCTTAGAGTACAAGTTTCAGCCATTTCAGCCTTTACTGGAGTTTCGTGGGCGAATCACACCTTAATTCAACAATTCTTTAAAGGAGCCATCAGGCTTAGGCCTCAAAAGAGGCCCAGGTTTCACAAATGGGACCTTCCGTTAGTATTGGACTTTCTTTCTGATCTTGGGAAAGGTTTGGATGCTCCCCTGTCTTTAGGAGATCTCACTATCAAGACTGTGTTTCTGGTGGCAATAACTTCAGCCAAAAGAGTCGGAAATTAGGAATCTTGGGTCTGTTGAACCATTTCTAACTTTCTTTCCGGACAGAGTGGTCATGATCCCTATGCTTGGGTCAAATCCAAAAGTCACATCAGTATTTCACGAAAATCAGGAGATCGTGCTACCTACGTTTAGAATGTCAGACAACCAAGAGATTCATCCCCTGGATGTTGGTCGCACCTTGAAACAATATCTGGACGCTACAGCCTCGTTCAGACGAACAGACTTTCTTTTTGTCCTTCTTCATGGCAAAAATAAAGGGATGCGAGCATCAGTAAGATCAATCTCATCTTGGGTGGTCCAAACGATTCAAAGGGCATACAAGGCAAAGGGCATGGTTCCTCCTGAGGCAGTGACGGCTCATTCAACTCGGGGCATCTCGACCTCTTGGGCAGCAGTTCGACATGTCGCACCAGAAGTTATCTGTAGAGCAGCTTCCTGGTCTTCAATTAATACCTTTGTTTCCCATTATTGTGTAGAGCCAGCCGTGCTTTCTTCTGTTAATTTTGGTTTACAAGTATTGTCAGTGGACAATGAAAAATAAAATTCTAGTTTCTTTGCTCAACATTTTTAGCCCACCCGGGTGTGTTTGGCGAGTTATTTCCCACACGTATGCTGCCATGGAGCCTGTCAGGAAAAAGGAAAATTTATATCAAATACTTACCGTAATTTTCCTTTCCTGATGGGCTCCATGGCAGCAGGAGTTCCCTCCCAAATGTTGGAGTAGGCTAGTTACGGAACACGGATAGCAGCTTGGAGCAAAGATTTATGGGAGTAGAGGTCCTATTGGGTAATTATGGAGGCGGGGCTAACCCACACGTATGCTGCCATGGAGCCCATCAGGAAAGGAAAATTACGGTAAGTATTTGATATAAATTTTCCATTTTATATGGCAGCTGGTCTGAGTGATCAATGGAAGCTTGTAGGGAGGTGGGGCCATAGTCAGGTTGAAATATGTACATCAATTCACTTGTCAATATTTCTGGATCTATAGATCATTTATTTTGGCTTCTTCTTGAATGCAGAAAAAAAATGCAAGTATTTTTAGAAATTTTGCAACACGCTTACCGTAGATGCATTAGGACCATTGATGATGCCTACACAGCCTATAAACACGTATTACTTGAGCCTAAAGTACATCAGACGACCCCCCAATCTACAATGAAGCACACTCCATGTAATTCTATACTGAAGCTCTGGAACTGGTTAAGAAAAACAATGCAGTTCTTGCCTGAGTGCCAGGGATACTCTGATGGGGGCACCTTCTCCAAATACACAATGGATTCAGGTATCTAAAAACATAACAATCCATCACAAATTTCTCCTCCTCCACACACTGGACCCATTAGGAGGGCTCAACAACACGATTAACCCCAGAAATCCCGAGTCAGCAAGCAACCGCCTACATCTTGTTCTCCAAAAGTGAATAAACAAACTTGCCTAGCAAAACACATCTGGAACATATATAATCCTTACTTAACGTATGATAAGGTGCTGCCATATAGGACAGGGGACTACGCCTTTCCAAGCCATAGAGTATGTTTTATTGATTGCCATTTTTTCAATACTTAGATTTTATCACATTAAGATATATAATTAACCACCTCAAAACAGTACACAAGTTACACCCCCTTTCTGACCAGACCAATTTTCAGCTTTCAGCGCTCTCACAGTTTGAATGACAATTACTCAGTCATGCAACACTGTACCCATCTGAAACTTGCGTCCTTTTTTCCACACAAATAGAGCTTTCTTTTAGTGGTATTTAATCACTAGTGGGGTTTTATGTTTTGTGCTATAAATAAATAAAAAAAATGTATATTTTGTGAAAAAAATGCCTTTTTCTTTGTTTCTGTCATAAATTTTTGCTAATTAGTAATTTTTTTGGCCACAATTTATACTGCTACATATCTTTGGTAAAAATAACCCACATTAGTGTATATTATTTGGTCTTTGTGAAAGTTATAGAGTCTACAATCTATGGTGTCAATCACTGAAAATTGATCACATCTGATCAGGCCTTCAGTACATCAGGTGTATCTTGAGACACTAACAAGTCAGGAAAGTACAAATACCCCCCAACTGACCCCTTTTTAGAAAGTAGACATTCCAAGGTATTAAGTAGCATGGTGAGTTTTTTTAAGTTGTAATTTTTCCCCACAATTCTTTGCAAAATGATTTTTTTTATTATTATTATTATTTTTCCAAAATTGTCATATTATCAGGTTATTTCTCACACACAGCATATGCATACAACAAATTATACCCCAAAATACATTCTGCTACTCTTACCGAGTATGGCGATACCACGTGTGAGACTTTTACACAGCATGGCCACATACAGAGCACCAACATTGAAGTAGTACCTTCAGATGTTCTACGAGCAAAAATGACACATCTCATTTCACAGCCACTTGTTACACTTTTGAAGGCCCTGGAGTACCAGGACAATGGAATTTCCCATAAATGACCCCATTTTGGAAAGCAAACACCCCAAAGTATAATCTGTGAGGCATAATGAGTCTTTTGAACGGTTCATTTTTTTCCAGAAGTTTTTGAAAAATGTGGAAAAAAATTAAAACGCATTTTTTTTTTTTTACACAAAGTTGTCAATTTATAAGATATTTCTAACACATAGCATGTATATAGAAAAAATTTACACCCCAAAACACTTTCTGCTACTCCTCCCGAGTATGGCGATACCACATGTGTAGGACTTTTACATAGCCTGGTCACATAGAGAGGCCGAACATTGAAGTAGTACCTTCAGGCGTTCTAGGAGCATAAATGACACCTCATTTCATTCCTACCTATCAAACTTTTGAAGGTCCAGGAGCAGCAGGACAGTGGAATTGCCCACAAAATTACCCCATTTTGGAAAGCAAACACCCTAACGTATATTCTATGAGGCATGGGCTTAAAATAGGTACTTGGGTACTCTGATGGGCTGCAGATAGGTACTCTTGTACTCTGATGGGCTGGTGACAGGTACTTGAGTACTCTGATGGCCTGGTGACAGGTACTCTGGTATTCTGATGGCCTGGTGACAGGTACTCTGGTATTCTGATGGCCTGGTGACAGGTTTTCTGATGGCATGGTGACTGGTATTTGGGTACTCTGAAGGGCGGTGATAGGTACTCAGGTACTCAGATGAACTGTGACAGGTACTCAGATGAACTGTGACAGGTACTCGGGTACTCAGATGGACCGGGACAGGTACTCGGGTACTCAGATGGACCGGGACAGGTACTCGGGTACTCAGATGGACCGGGACAGGTACTCAGGTACTCAAATGAACCGGGACAGGTACTTGGGTACTCAAATGAACCGGGACAGGTACTCGGGTACTCTGATGGGCTGTGACAGGTACTCGGGTACTTGGATGGGCTGTGACAGGTACTTGGGTACTTGGATGGGCTGTGGCAGGTACTCGGGTACTCGGATGGACTGTGGCAGGTACTCGGGTACTCGGATGGGCTGTGGCAGGTACTCGGGTACTCGGATGGGCTGTGGCAGGTACTCGGGTACTCGGATGGGCTGTGGCAGGTACTCGGGTACTCTGATGGACTGTGACGGGTACTCGGGTACTCTGATGGACTGTGACGGGTACTTGGGTACTCTGATGGACTGTGACGGGTACTCGGGTACTCTGATGGGTGATGACGGGTACTCGGGTACTCAGATGGACCGGGACAGGTACTCGGGTACTCAGATGGACCGGGACAGGTACTCAGGTACTCAAATGAACCGGGACAGGTACTTGGGTACTCAAATGAACCGGGACAGGTACTCTGGTACTCTGATGGGCTGTGACAGGTACTCGGGTACTCGGATGGGCTGTGACAGGTACTTGGGTACTTGGATGGGCTGTGGCAGGTACTCGGGTACTCGGATGGGCTGTGGCAGGTACTCGGGTACTCTGATGGACTGTGACGGGTACTCGGGTACTCTGATGGACTGTGACGGGTACTCGGGTACTCTGATGGACTGTGACAGGTACTCGGGTACTCTGATGGGTGATGACGGGTACTCAGGTACTCTGATGGACTGTGACAGGTACTTGGGTACTCAGATGGTCTGCGACAGGTGCTCGGGTACTCAGATGGACTGTGACAGGTACTCTGATGGACTGTGACAGGTACTCGGGTACTCTGATGGGCTGTGACAGGTACTCGGGTACTCTGATGGGCTGGTACTCTGATGGGCTGTGACAGGTACTCGGGTACTCTGTTAGGCTGTGACAGGTACTCGGGTACTCAGATGGACTCGTACTCTGATGGGCTGTGACAGGTACTATGATGGGTGGTGACAGGTCCTCTTTATTGGGGGGGGGGGGCAATCAGTGTGTGTTGGTGTACACTGTAATCAGTAGCGAGATGTTACGATCGATGTGTGAGGAGGAGAACCCGGTAACATCTCGTTACCGCGGTTTGTTTACATTTTAGTGATCGGCTGTGAAACGATCACAGCCGATCACGTGGGTAAACAGCCGGCCAATGGCTGTTTACCAGTGTCAGTGACGAGCAGTGTCCCCGGTGTGACATTGGGGTGTTTATCTCAAGTGTTTAGATGCATTTTCAGTCAGGCATTTATAGTTAAGGGCCTGGTAGCCCACGTTTATTAAAGGAAAAACAAAACAATAGTCCATCCAGGAATCCTACGCAGGGGTTTAACTTCATTCAGCACACAAATGAAAACATACCAAGCCACCTGGCTCTCAATTGTCAGCAGTTCCTCTGCTTGCTCCCAACAGATTTATCAATTCTTTCCAGCCCCCTGGACTCACTGGCTTCCTTAGTCTTCCTGACTCTCAAGGCTGTCAGCCTTTCCCAGTCCCTTACACGGACTACAGTCTCCCACAGGGCAGACCACTCTCCAAACACAGGCTTGTCTTCAAACAGCAGCAGCAAGCTGCTCACACTCCACCATCCTCCACACTCTACTCCCAACAGCCCCTCGTTATATGGGCTGTTTGCAGGTGGGCACACACCCTGCTCGCTATCGTCAAGACCCGGACACAGGGTTGGAGATCCCGTCCCACCCATGACTCTCAGGGATCTCCAAACTACAGAATCCCATTTGGAGCTAGCAAAACCTGGAGAAAACTGACAGAGCAGTTTTCTCCATTTAAACGCTACACTCTGTAGTCTTGCAGTCCGCTGATATGCAAACTCTGTGTCTGTGTCTCTTTTTCCTCCAATTTCATAAGGACAGAGCCTCGCTCTGTCACACCGGGAACATGCCGCCAACGAGGTGCACACGCAGCGCGCTCACGAACGCGCCGTGCACAGTGGGGGTGTGACCATCTGTGATCGGCCGTGACTTCATCACGGCTGATCACGTGGTAAACAGCCATACCCAATGGCTGTTCGCCCCCCTCGGTGGTGAGCGATGTCTCTGTGACATGCTACCACCGAAGAAACAGGGATGCACGTGCATTATTGCGTGCATTCCCTGTTTAAACGGGAGGACCTCATATGAAGCCCTCCCGCCACAATAGGTGGGGAACTGGTTAAAGAATATATACTGTAGACCCAACATTTCATATTCCTGATATTATGTAAAGAGGCATTTTCGATGGGGATATATTACGTAAGGAGGAACTCTGATGGGAACCCTGATGTAAGGGGGCACTCAGTTGGGGGCACTCTGATGCGAACAAATGATGTATAAGTACCTGAAATAAATAAAAACAATTATGGGGGCACTCTGGTGGGAAAACCTGATGTATGGGAGCACTCTGCTATTAAACTTATGTATGGAGACACTGATGGGATCACCTGATATATGGGGACACTCTGATGGGGGCAAATGATGTATAGGGACACTGATGGGATCACATGATGTATGGGGACACTCTGATGGAGGGAACCTGATGTATGGGGACACTGATAGGATCACCTGATGTATGGAGTCACCTGATGTATGGGGACACTGATTGGAGCAACTTATATATTGGGACACTCTGATGAAAACCTGATGTATAGAGATACTTTGATGGGAACACTCTATGCGGGGCACCTGATGTATGGGTACTCTCTGATGGGGGCACCTGATGTATGGGGGTGCTCTGATGGGAACCTGATGTATGGGGGCACTCTAATGGGGACACGCTGAAGGGAACACCTGATGTATGGGGACACTCTGATGGGGGCACATGATCTATAGGGGTCCTCTGATAGGAACCTAATGTAAGGGAACACTCTGATAGGGGCACCTTATATATAGGGGCACTTTGATGGGAGAACCTGTTGTATGGGGACACTCTAATGGGAACACCTGATGTAAGTAGGTGTTCTTATGGGAACTTGATGTATGGGGGTGCCTGATATATGGGGACATCGTGATGGGGGCACCTGATGTATGAGGGCACTATGATGTGAACCTGATGTATGGGTGCACTCTGATGGGAGCACCTGATATATGGGGACATTCTGAAGGGGGCACCTGATGCATAGGGGCACTCTGATGTGAACCTGATGTATGCGGACACTCTGATGGAAACCTGATGTATGGGTACACTCTGAAGGGTGCACCTGATGTACGTGAACACTGTGCTGGGAGCACATGAACACTGTGCTGGGAGCACCTGTTGTATAGGGACACTCTGATGAGAACCTGATGTATGGGAACACTCTGATAGGAACCTGATGTATGGGGACACTGATGGGAGCACCTTATATATTGGGACACTCTGATGGGGCACATGTTGTATGGGAGCACCTGATGTATGGGACACTCTATGGGGGGTACCTGATGTATGGGGGGCGTTCTGATGGGGACCTGATGTATGGGGGCACTCTGATGGGGCACATGATGTATAGGAGCCCTCAGATAGGATACTACACAAATAAATGCGCAAAAACAGGGTCAAAGATTTTTTGTCCACTAGTCTCTCACCAATTGAAACCAAAAATCCAATTATATGAATGAGAGTCCATATTATGTTAAGATGCATATAATTATAAATATAAAAAACTACTGTCCAGTAGAACAAAGGAAAGAATTTAAAACCAGGAACTCCATATCCAGGGCTGCCATCAGTGAAGGACAGAAACCATGTTCCAAGGTCTGTGAAAAAAGCAAAGGAAGAGGCACCTCTGGGTGTAGAGATAACATACACTTTAATTACAAAAACGTATTTAATACAGGCAACTCACATTTGAATGTGATGTATGAGCATTCAGTCACTTTAAAAGCTGAGCATGGATGTGGTCATCTGATAGTCCGTGAAGCTGAGGTGCTGTAGCTGCTAGCGGCCAGAAAGTGGCACAGATGCCGGCCATGGAGCGCAGTTCAAAGCAGAACGAAGTCTGGAGCGCAGGCGGAGAGAGATGACATCATGAGGTGGGCACGACCGGTTTTGTGAGCGTACAGGCTGAGATCGTCTGACAGTCGCACTCCTTCATCAAACTTGATGCTTTGAACTGCGCTCCACGGCCGGCGTCTGGGCCACTTCCTGGCCACTAGCGGCTACAGCGCCTCAGCATGATGGATCAGATGACCACATCCATGCTCAGATTTTAAAGTGACTGAATGCTCATACAAATCACATCCAAAATGTCAGTTGCCTGTATTAAATACGTTTTTGTAATTAAAGTGTATGTTAACTCTACACCCAGAGGTGCCTCTTCCTTTGCTTTTTTTGCCCTCAGATAGAAACCTAATGTAAGGGAACACTCTGATGGGGGCACCTTTATATATAGGGGCACTCTGATGGGAGAATCTGTTGTATGGGGACACTCTGATGGGAACACCTGATGTAAGTAGGCGTTCTTATGGGAACTTGATGTATGGGGGCACCTGATATATGGGGACATTCTGATGGGGGCACCTGATGTATGGGGGCACTATGATATGAACCTGATTTATGGGTGCACTCTGATGGGAGCACCTGATATATGGGGACGTTCTGATGGGGGCACCTGATGTATAGGGGCACTCTGATGTAAACCTGATGTATGCGGACACTCTGATGGAAACCAGGATGTATGGGTACACTCGGAAGGGGGCACCTGATGTATGTGAACACTGTGATGGGAGCAACTGTTGTATATGGGGACATACTGATGGGAGCATCTGTTGTACGGGGACACTCTGATGGGAGCAACCGGGAAGAACCCTTCAGCACATCTGCCCATGCACCATATTTTTAAAGATGGTGGCATGAGACCAACCGAAAGGAGGAGGACTGAGTTTAAAAAAGTTCCTTCTATTGCTCTCAGAATCCTACAAATTACTTTTTTTTTAACTGCTGTGATCTGACTTCCTGTTAGAATGTTTGTAAAAACATAAAACGTAGCCACCTTCTCTTGCTCTGAAGATGGACTATGAGATCTGTAGTATGCATGACTGCAACTAATTTTCAATGATTGTTCCCCAACCAACAGAATGGATGGATATGTTCACCTGGCGTCTCCTCTAGTGAGTGACTGAGTAGCAGAGTATGACCGACATGCCGGACACAATGGGGGGAACTCATTATGAGGCTGTAATCAGGACACCTTGTTCCTGCCCTGCGATAGAAGCTGAAGTTAGAAAATACTAAATCTGCTGAGCAGAGCAAGGAGAACAATGCTGTCCTCACCGGAGCTGATTATCACCGGCCATCGGGTCCTCAGTGCTGTCATCTTGGATGAGGAAGTTGCCTGGGACTTCCTGGCATGTCATAGAGGAGGTATGGAGCTCCATGCGACTAAACCACACACTCCTGGAGAAGAACTTATCTAATAGACTATTGTACTAGTGGTGTATTGGGGTGTAATTGAGATATATGGGGAATGTTTTGGAGGCACATTAGGAATATATAGGGGGTGTGTTGTAGGAATATATGGGGGGTGCATAGTAGGAATGCATGGGGGGTGTATAGTAGGAATACATGGGGGTGTATAGTAGGAATAGATGAGGGGATCATTGTAGGACAGTATGTGGGGGGTGTATAGTAGGTATGTATAGGGGGTGTATAGTAGGAATATATGGGGGGTGTATAGTAGGAATATATGGGGGGTGTATAGTAGGTATGTATAGGAGGTGTATAGTAGGAATGTATGGGGGTGTATAGTACGAATATATGGGGGTGTATAGTACGAATATATGGGGGTGTATAGTACAAATATATGGGGGTGGAGTGTATAGTAAGAATATATGGGGGGAGGGAATTTGGGAATATATGGGGGGTGTATTCCTCGCAATATCATTCCTTGCACATGCACTTTTTTCTAATTTTTTTTTTTTTGCACAGACTGTTATATGAAGATTGCTTACATTGGAATTATACTGCACTTTGTTGGACTATGCACTTTTATCTATATATTTAGTGTGTTTTTTTTTAATTTGGTGCAATTTATGCGATTTTTTTCTACTTATGCGACTTTTTTTCACTTTTCACTCTGTATGCACTTTTATGCACTTTAAGAATATTGGATTCATTTAAATGTATTGTTTGCTCGTATATTATTTTGATATACTTTTTTGATGTCACATTGAAGAATTATCACTAGACATCACTTTAGTTAGCGCCACATACTTTACTTCTCAGGGATAGATGTCCATTTAATGGTCAAACAAAACCAAGCAAATTCCCAGTTCAGCCGTTTGATTGTTTTTACATCCGCCCGTGCGATTGGCGAGCCAGAGAAGGAATCTACCATAGAGCTGACCGAGGACCAGATGGTCCCCTGTCATCGCTATGACACTCGGAGGCCGTATGTGACGTTATGATGTCACTTCTGGCCTCGGCGGTTGTAAACACTGGCTTGTGTTCGGCTGGATAGACTGAGATCGTTTTTTTTTATCTCAGGCTTTCCAAATTAGAAAGGAGATGTGGGGTTATAGACCCCACATCTTTCCATGAAGAGGATGTGCCATGCCCTATTTCTATTACACGGGATGTTTACATTCCTTGTAATAGGAATAAAAGTGATCACTTTTTTTTTTTTTTGAAGGGAAAGCGTAAAAATATTTTTTTTTAAATAAAATAAACAAACAAAAAAATGTATATTTAAAGCGCCCCCCGTCCCCTAGTGCTCCCACGCAGAAGTGAACACATATGTAGGCCGCACCTGCATATGTACACGAAGTTCAAATCACACATGTGAGATTTCACCACAAATGTTACAGTGAGAGCAATAATTCTAGCGCAAGCCCACTTCTAACACTAAACTGGTAACATGTAAAAAATTTCAAGTGTAGCCTATGGAGATTTTTAACCGCTTCCCACCCGCCCTATAGCCAAATGACGGCTTTAGAGTGGGCGCTTTCATCCGGGAGTGTTTACTTCCGCAATGCGCGCCGCCGCGGGCACGCATCGGGGAAGTTTTGTTTTTGCCGTGTCCCCCGGAGACAGGCAAACACAGATCGCTGTAAACGTCCAATCACAGCGGCCGTTTACAGCGCGATCGGCATGTCCAATGTGAGATCTCTCAGCGCCGCTCTCCCTCCTCAAACAGACAGCGTGTGAGAGGGGAGAGATGAACGGCTTTTTTTTTTTAAAAAGTGCCATCCGCCCCAGTGCCATCCGCCCCAGTGCCATGCTCCCCCAGTGCCATCCGCCCCCAGTGCTATCTGCCCCGCCCCCAGTGCTATCCGCTACCTGCCCCCAGTGCCAGTGCCACCTGTTGTCAGTGCCATTTGTCCCCAGTGCCATCTGTCATCAGTGCCACGTATAAGTGCCATCTGTCATCAGTGCCACGTGTCTTCAGTGCCACATAGTGCCATCTGTCATCAGTGCCACATATTAGTGCCATCTGTCATCAGTGCCACGTATCAGTGCCATTTGTCATCAGTGCCTGTCAGTGTCACGTGCCATCTGTTGTCAGTGTCACGTGTCATCAATGCCACTTATCAGTGCCATCTGTCATCAGTGTCACGCATCATCGGTGCCACGTATTAGTGCCATCTGTCATCGGTGCCACGTATTAGTGCCATCTGTCAACAGTGCCACATATTAGTGCCATCTGTCATCAGTGCCACGTATTAGTGCCACGTGTCATCAGTGCCACGTATAAGTGTCATCATTGCCACCTATCAGTGCCATCTGTCATCAGTGTCACGTGTCATTGTCCTGGTGCTCCAGGGCCTTCAAAAGTGTAATAGGTAGTCAACAAGTTAGATGTGTAATTTATGCTCCTAGAACACCTGATGGCGCTCCCTGCATGTTGGGCCTCTCTATGTGGCCAGGCTGTGAAAAAGTCCCACACATGTGGTATTGTAATACCCAGGAGGAGTAGCAGAATTTTTTTGGGGGTGTCATTTGTGGTATACACATGCCATGTGAGAGAAATAACCTATTACAATGACAATTTTGTGGAAAAAATTAAAAAAAATTTAAAATCTTAATTTTGCAAAGAATTGTGGGAAAAAATATGACAACATCAAAAAGCTCACTATGTAAAAATACATTTTTTACCCCCCCCCTTATAAAAAGCTCACTATGCTTCTTACTAAATACCTTGGAATGTCTACTTTCCAAAAAGGGGTCATTTGGGGGGTATTTGTACTTTCCTGACTTGTTCGGGTCACAAGAAATGAGATAGGCCACCAGTACATCAGATGTGATCAATTTTGTATGATTCGCACCACAGCTTGTAGACTCTCTAACTTTCACAAAGACCAAATAATATCCACTAATTTGGGTTATTTTTACCAAAGATATGTAGCAGTATAAATTGTGGCCAAAATTTATGAAGAAAAATTAATAATTTGCATAAGTTTGTCACAGAAACAAAGAAATATGAGTTTTTTTTCTAAATTTTCGGCTTTTTTCATTTATAGCGCAAAAAATAAAAACCCCAGAGGTGATCAAATACCACCAAAAGAAAGCTCTATTTGTGGTAAAAAAAGGACAAAAAATTCATTTGGGTACAGTGTTGCATGACTGAGTAATTGTCATTCAAAATGTGAGAGCACCAAAAGCTAAAAATTGGTCTGGGCAGGAAGGGTGTTTAAGTGCCCAGTAAGCAAGTGGTTAAGTAATCTAGTTTTTCACAATTCCACGAGTGTGTGCATATTTAAAGCGTGACATCATCTAGGTATCTATTTACTGGGGCCACCATATTAGTTACATTTTTTAACCACTTGTCTATAAAAAAAAAAAAGTGATGAGTTAAAAATGAATAAAAAAACTCAATGGGATTTCTATTCCTTCAGTTTTTTTGACGGGTCTCTCCAATAGTATGTCGAAGTCTATGGTCCTGTTCAGTTTGTAGTAAGAGTCTTACTGATGGGATGAATGAAGAGCCCGTGTTGTGTCAAATACTGTCCCCCATCGCATAGTGTCCATCCTGTACTGCGCTTGCGCAGTATGGAGGACAAGGAGACTCTGAAAGTCTCCGAAGATGAACGGCGACTGCGCACTGAGTCCAGGTTCAAGCCCCACCATCCAAATGGACATAGAGATAGAATAAAAAATTGCCGAGCGAAGCTAGGCTGTGCCCAAAGCGTGGCGAGCCAAGCGAGGCCCTCAAGGGGCCCTCTTACTAAGTGCTACCGTATGGGTGGTGGCGGCTGATGAAGTTTCAGGATGGGGGGCGCCAGACCCCGCCCTTCCTTTTTGACCCCTCCCACTTGATGAAAATGGCGTGGTTTCAGCGAAATAGTGGGTGTAGCTCTAAGGCGGTGTGGTTAGTGTCTGAAATGAACGAGGGACAGAGGGAGAGGGAGAGAGGGATGGAGGGACAGAAGGGACAGATCCTACACAACAATAGAAATATGTGTATTCTAGAAAGTTTAACAATCAGCAGATTTCAGACACCTGGTGTTAGCACTTCAATCATCCCGCCACCATGGTTGTTATGGTGTCAGGATGATTGAAGCGCATTATTTCTATTATAGCATTGTAATATAAAACTAAATCATTTAACTCACTCTAATGCAGAATCAGTGGGAGCCCTGAGCGTGTCACTAGCCACGTCACCTGCCACCAGATGCCATCAGGTGTCCCCAGCTGAGCCCCTCCTTACATGCAGCCTGTGTCCCACCAAATGCAGCCTGTGTCACCATCAATTGCAGCAGTATGTGTCATCACCAAATTGCAGCAGTATGTGTCATCACCAAATTGCAGCAGCATGTGTCATCACCAAATTGCAGCAGCATGTGTCATCACCAAATTGCAGCAGCATGTGTCACCATCAAATTGCAGCAGCATGTGTCACCATCAAATTGCAGGGGCATGTGTCACCATCAATTGCAGCAGCATGTGTCACCATCAAATTGCAGCAGCATGTGTCACCATCAGTTGCAGCAGCATGCATCCCACCAAATTGCAGCAGCATGTGTCCCACCAAATTGCAGCAGCATGTGTCCCACCAAATTGCAGCAGCATGTGTCCCACCAAGTTGCAGCAGCAGGTATTCCACCAAGTTGCAGCAGCAGGTATTCCACCAAGTTGCAGCAGCATGTGTCCCACCAAGTTGCAGCAGCATGTGTCCCACCAAGTTGCAGCAGCATGTTTCCCACCAAGTTGCAGCAGCATGTGTCCCACCAAGTTGCAGCAGCATGTGTCCCACCAAGTTGCAGCATCATGTGTCACCAAGTTAGAGCAGTATGTGTCACCAATTTGCAGCAGAATGTGTCCCAACAAGTTGCAGCAGCCTCACATCAAACCCCCCTTACTTACCTTGCAGTGTGTTGTCCTCTCCAGCGATGTCTCCTCATACTTCCTGGTTCCTATCTCCTGGGTGCAATTGGAGAGAGAAAACAGGAAGTGACATCATCACAGATGTCAATCAAACCGCCCGGCGGTAGTAATATATACTACGAACGGGCGAAAGCTACTCGGCACTTCACAAAGCGCTGCAAGGCAGGCTATATGCCCACAAATGAAGCGCCACGTCTGCAATCTCGTGATTGCATAGACGTGGCGCTTCCCATAGGTGCAATGTGTCCGGAGTCGGACAGTGTCCGGCCTCCAAACACAATGCACTTACGGACTTTTTTTTCTTTTTTTTTTTAAAGGGCCAGCTTTAAAATATATATATATATATATATATATATATATATATATATATATATATATATATATATATATATAATTTTTTTTTTTACTGCCTGGACAAGGGGGGTGGACGGGCCGCCCCTGCGTATGGTGCTTGAACCTGGACTCAGTGCACCGTTCATCTTCAGAGACTCTCGGAGTCTCCTTGACCTCCGTACTGCGCAAGCACTGCGCCTGCGCAGTACGGGGCAGACACTATCCGATGGGGGGACAGTTTTTGGCAGAACACCGGTCTGGCAGAAGCTGTGCCATCAATGAGAGCAATTTCTCGATATCCCCTGCAGACAGATAATACAAACAGAATGTTGCACAGGGAAGACACATATGGAGAGGTATTGGTGTTGCACACCTCAATGTAGACACAACAAATGATGTTTTTTAGGCAGCAATTGTCAAGTAATTAGGAAAATAAACATGAATTTAAAAAGAATAAATTATTTTTAAATTCTGTGTTTTAAATGCTTTGCTCTTCCTCAGCTGTGGCTCATCATTCTGCACAATTCCTGACCCTCTTCTATCGGATTCCGGCCGGAGCAGAAGAAGCTAACGGAAAATCTCTGAAGATGAATGGCGCCTGAGCCGTGAGTGAAGGTGGTAGCCCCACCATCCAAGTGGACATAGCGCTTGGCTCTTTAATATTCCGACTCTATGTCCACTTGGATGGTGGGGCTAGAACCTGTACACAGCGGACACTATCAGATGGGAGACTGTATATGATAGGACACCGGAAGGAGCCGAGGATGAGAGAAGGCGGACAGGAAGAGGGCAGAACCTCCGATCCGCCCTCCTGAGAGGTGGGGTAGGGCTTGATCTATAGTGTAGGGTGGGTACTCCTGCGCTAAAAGGAATTTGTGATATATACAGAATAGTGGGTGCTGCATCCACCGTATGGACCAAACTCATGTCCAAATTTATGTAATTTGTGGAGGGAGGGGGGTGGTGTTGCGCTCCTTCTAATATATTTTTCTCTTGTGGTGTGTTACCACGATATTGCCAAAGTATCAGTTATATGCCCGACAATTGACGATAAGGTGCATAGGTGCAAAATCAATAAATAATCTTAAATTACTTAACAAGTGTGTTAAAAAAGCATAATAGTTTTAAAACAACGGAAGACAAAATAAACAATATCTGAGTGATATCAGCAAAAACAAAATTGTAGCTAAAGGTGGCTATATCACTGTGCAATATATATAAAACATAAGTGAATGGTTCATAAAGTGACTGGTATGCAAATGAATAAAGCAAAAAAGATGTGATTCAAAATATATAAATAGCGTATACACAAATATTTTCAATCATCTAACTAAACAAATATTCAGTGTGGTATTGGATTATTTTTTTTGATCCTTAATCCAATGTGCAAATATTGGTGCAAACGTGCAAAGTGTTTCACTGGAACACTGTGTATAGCTGTCTTGGCATTAAAGTGACATGTGTCACTGATCCCAGTCGAAGTCACGTGCCGTGACGTAACGCGTAGGATCCGAGGCTAACCAGACACCGGAACAGACGCTCAGACATTGAGACACGAGCTCGGTGCTCGTTTTTACAACGCCAGTATAACCCCACAGAAATGTGAGTTTTTAAACATATGCAAATAAAAGTTTTACTTTAATTTAAAATACTACACCATGGTGGGCCTGTTTTATCTTTTTTAAATGCATATTGAGAATGCTATGATCTGAGGTACCCAGTGAAAGAGAGGAAGAAAAGGATCACCCCTACCTCTCCCCCCCCCCCATCCCCCTGGCTCCACTTAAAAGTGAACGAACGCCCAGGAAAAGACCGAGTTGAAGGGACCCCCCCTCCTCCTAAAGATTACTCTGCTACACGCTGTTTACCTTACAGCAGTGAGGTAATCATTTATTTCTACCACGGGTGTCACTGACACTGAAGATCTATCCTATTTTTTGCACTTAAAGGCACAGTGTCACTTTAATGCCAAGACAGCTATACACAGTGTTCCAGTGAAACACTTTGCACGTTTGCACCAATATTTGCACATTGGATTAAGGATCAAAAAAAATTCAATACCGCACTGAATATTTATTTAGTTAGATGATTGAAAATATTTGTGTATATGCTATTTATATATTTTGAATCACATCTTTTTTGCTTTATTCATTTGCATACCAGTCACTTTATGAACCATTCACTTATGTTTTATATATATTGCACAGTGATATAGCCACCTTTAGCTACAATTTTGGGGCTTGATCTATGTTCACAGTGTATGGTACCTGGAGATCTGCTCCGTAGAGGAACCATTACCAAGACTGCCCCCTACGGGCCATCTACTGCCAACCGAGTCTTCAGTACTACACAGACAGCTATTCCCCCCTATATACCAGCTATACACCCCTATATATATATGGGGGGTGTATGTAGCTGTCTGTGTTGTTAATGAAGATTATATATATATATATATATATATATATATATATATATATATATATATATATACATATATATATTACTATACACTCCCCATTTATATACTATACCATTATATATACATATACCATTTATATATTACTATACACCCCCCATACACACACATATATATACAATGGCCACAAGTGGCTGCATTTGATGGCACAGTGGCTGCAATTGAGGGCACAAGTGGCTGCATATGATAGGCACAAGTGGCTGCATATGATGGGACACAAGTGGTGGCATATGATGGGCACACGTGGCTGCATTTTATGGGCACAGTGGCTGCATCTGATGGGCACAGGTGGCTGCAATTGATGGCACAGTGGCTATAATTAAGGAAACAAGTGGCTGCATTTGATGGGCACAGTGGCTGCATTTGATTGCACAGTGGCTGCATTTGATGGGCGCAATGGCTGCAATTGATGATACAGTGGCTGCATTTGATGGGCACAGTGGCTGCATTTGATGGGCGCAATGGCTGCAATTGATGATACAGTGGCTGCATTTGATGGGCACAGTGGCTGCATTTGATGGGCACAATGGCCGCAATTGATAGGTGCAATGGCTGCATTTGATGGCACAGTAGCAGCATTTGATGGGCACAGTGGCTGCATATGTTGGGCACAAGTGGCTGCATTTGATTGGCACAGTGGCTGCAAATGATGGCACAGTGGCTGCATACGATGGGCACAAGTGGCTGCATTTGAGGGCACAAGCGGCTGCATATGATAGGCACAAGTGGCTGCATATAATGGGACACAAGTGGCGGCATTTGATGAGCACAACTGGCTGAATATAATGGGCACAACTGACTGAATATGATGGGGCACAACTGGCTGAATATGATGGGCACAATGGCTGCAATTGATGGTACAGTGGCTGCATATGATAGGTACAAGTGGCTGCATTTGATGGCACAATGGCTGCAATTGATGGGCACAGTGGCTGCATTTGATGGAACAGTGGCTGAAATTGATGGACACAATGGTTGCAATTGATGGCACAGTGGCTGCATTTCATGGGCACAGTGGCTGCATTTCATGGGCACAATGGTTGCAATTGATGGGCACAGTGGCTACCTTTGATGGGAAAAGTGGCTGCATTTGATGGGCACAATGGCTGCAATTGATGGCACAGTGGCTGCATTTGATGGGCACAATGGCTGCAATTTATGGCACATTGGCTGCATTTGATGGGCACAGTGGCTGCAATTGATGGGCACAAGTGGCTGCATTTGATGGCACAGGGGCTAGATTTGATGGACACGATGGCTGCAATTGATGGAACAGTGGCTGAAATTGATGGGCACAATGGTTGCAATTGATGGCACAGTGGCTGCATTTCATGGGCACAGTGGCTGCATTTCATGGGCACAATGGCTACATTTGATAGGCAAAGTGGCTGCATTTGATGGGCACAATGGCTGCAATTGATGGCACAGTGGCTGCATTTGATGGGCACAATGGTTGCAATTTATGGCACATTGGCTGCATTTGATGGGCACAGTGGCTGCAATTGATGGGCACAAGTGGCTGCATTTGATGGCACAGTGGCTAGATTTGATGGGCACAATGGCTACAATTGATGGCACAGTGGCTGAAATTGATGGGCACAAGTGGCTGCATTTGATGGCACAGTGGCTGCATTTGATGGGCACAATGGCTGCAACTGATGGCACAGTGGCTCCAATTGATGGGCACAAGTGGCTGCATTTGATGTCACAGTGGCTGCATTTGATGTCACAGTGGCTGCATTTGATGGCACAATGGCTGCATTTGATGGGCACAATGGCTGCATTTGATGGCACAGTGGCTGCAATTGATGGGCACAATGGCTGCAATTGATGGCACAGTGGCTGCATTTGATGGGCACAATGGCTGCAATTGATGGCACAGTGGCTGCATTTGATGGGAACAATGGCTGCATTTGATGGGAACAATGGCTGCATTTCATGGGCACAGTGGCTGCATTTGATGGCACAGTGGCTGCAATTGATGGCACAGTGGCTGCATTTGATGTGCACACTGGCTGCAATAGATGGGCACAGTAGCTGCAATTGATGGGTTTTTCCAGTATTTTTCAGTTTGTTTGCGCCCCAACCCCTCAAAAAAAATTTGAGCACCAGCCGCCACTGATCAGGGGGAGATCTTAACCACTTAAGCCCCAAACCATTTTGCAGCTAAAGGACCAGGCCCCTTTTTGAAATTCGGCACGGCGTTGCTTTAACTGACAATTGCACAGATGTGCGATGTGGCTCCTAAACAAAATTGGCATCCTTTTTTTCCCCACAAATAGAGCTTTCTTTTGGTGGTATTTGATCACCTCTGCAGTTTTTATTTTTTGTGCTATTAACAAAAATAGAGAAACAATTTTGAAAAAAATGCAATTTTTTTTACTTTTTGCTATAATAAATATCCCCCAAAAATATGAAAAAAAAAAATTTCCTCAGTTTAGGCCAATACTTATTCTTCTACATATTTTTGGTAAAAAAAAAATCACAATAAGCTTTTCTTGATTGGTTTGCGCAAAAGTTATAGCGTCTACAAAATAGGGGACAGTTTTATGGCACTTTTATTTATAATTATTTTTTTTACTAGTAATGGTGGCGATCAGCGATTTTTATTATCACTGAAACATTATGGCGGACACGTCGGACAATTTTGACACATTTTTGGGACCATTGACATTTATACAGCGATCAGTGCGATTAGAAATGCATTGATTACTGTAAAAATGTCACTGGCAATGAAGGGGTTAACACTAGGGGGCAGTGTAGGGGTTAAGTGTGACCTAATGTGCGTTTTTTTTTTACTGTAGGGGAGTGGCTTGGTGTGTGACATCACGGATCGTCGTTCTCTATGACAGGGAACAGACGATCAGTGACAAGCTCACTAGGAAGCACGGAGAGAGGTTTGTTTACACTTACCTATCCCCGTTCTTCAGCTCTGTGACCCGATCGTGGGACACCGGCGGCGATCGAGTCCACGGGTCCCGCGGCCACGGTCACGGAGCTCAGTACCGGGTCGCAAGTGCGCCGCCGGCGGTGCGCGCACGATCCACAGCTGGGCTCTTAAAGGGCAACGTACCTGTACGTGCTTGTGCCCAGCCGTGCCATTCTGCCGTATATTGGTGCGAGGAGGTCCTTAAGTCGTTAAAGCAGCAGCTGGAGATCTCTATTTACTGTATGTTTGTCTATAAAAGTGCAGGTGTTTTATTAGAAGATGTTATTTCTGTTAGTGTCCTTATTTTCAAGATTTCCCCCATCACGTCTTGTTGTGGTGACACCGGGACAACGAATGAGAGAGTGCAACTGTTATTGGGACAGATACACCAACACCAATAAAAACCTTAAGGATAACCTCTACCTAATCTATAATATAAATGTGCATTTTTTTATTTTGCTACCTAAATCTTCCTAACATGACCCCTCTCCCACAATTTAAAAAAAAAAAAAGTGTTGGCTGTAGCTGGGTTTTAAGGTAATCCAGATGGACTTTCAAAATGTAGTATTGTTTTCTGGACATCATTGGCTACATGTGAATTTGTGATGCTTGCTGCTAAAAGAGCTGTATTTTTAGCTTACATAGAAACAGAAAAGTGATGGCAGTAAAAAAACAAATGGTCCATCAAGTATGATTTTTTTTTTCTTTTTTCTTTATACAGGTTTTTGTATATTTTTTTAAACCTTTTTTGTCTGAGTATTGATCTATGTTCCAAACATGTTTGAAGCCATTACAGTTGACTGACTCTCTACCTCTGCTGGAAGTCTATTTCAGGTATCAACTAACCTTTCAGTAAAATAATAATTTCTAAGATAAGTTTTAAACTTTACTCCTGTTAGTTTGAGGTTATGTCACTGTGTTCCCAATTTTGGCTTCATTTTGAAAATTCTGCCCTTTTGAACCTTATTCACTGGCTTGATGTATTTAAAGGTTTCGGTC
This sequence comes from Lithobates pipiens, assembly GCF_037356315.1. Lineage (NCBI taxonomy): Eukaryota > Metazoa > Chordata > Amphibia > Anura > Ranidae > Lithobates > Lithobates pipiens. Next base: position 215,072,287 of record NW_027507785.1, read on the forward strand.
GTGTCTCCCCTTTCCCTTCTTTCCTTTAGACCAGGAGTCTCCAAACTTTCTAAAGAAAGTGGCAGTTTACTGTCCTTCAGACTTTAGGGGAGCCAGACTGTGCCAAGTGGGAGTAAACAATGCCTGATCTTTGGTATTAGGAGGAGAAATCATTTTGCTGTCAGTGGAAGGAATTATGCCACATTGTTGGTGTCAGTGGAAGAAATAGTGCCCAATTGTTAAATGTCTCAAGGGCTGGCTAAAGGCTAGCACAGGGCCTCATCCAGCCCCAGGGCTGAAGTTTGGAGACCACTTCTCTAGACTTTACATATTAAGTTCCTGAAGTCTCTCCTGATATTTTTTATCTCTCACACCTTTCAGCATTTTTGTTACCCTTCTCTAGACTCATTCTATCGTATCAATATCTTTGTGTAAGTGAGGTCTCCAGAACTGGACACAGTATTCTAAATGATATCTCCGTAAAGATCTATATAGGGCAGTGATGGCGAACCTATGGCACGCGTGCCACAGCTGGCACCCAGAGCCATCTCTGTGGGCACGCGAGAGGGTCCTGGTTCACGGTGGGGAGAACATGGCAGCAAACAGCGGCGAGGTACAGGAAATGAACTGCACGAGTGAGTGGGTGGCTCCGCAGCCTCCGCGCGGAAGGCTACAGACCTGAGAACGTGTGAGGGAGAGAAGCAGGCAGCGGCGAGGTGTGGGAAACTGTCTGCACGAGTGAGTGGGCGGCCCCACATTCTCCGCGTGGTAGGCTACATGCCTGACACCACGCACGGGAGGGAGAGAAGAGCTTCACTGCTTCATTGTATGGCTGAAGAGGGGCGCAGCATCCCTGGCGCCTTCCAGAACTTGAACTCCTCAAACCTCCTTCAACAGTGAGGCCCGGAGAACAGACTGACTGTGGGCCCAGTAGACAAGGACAGGCGAGAGGCACAGGCTGTGAGGGAGCCGCTGGATGGAACAGGGATGGAGACAGGTACCGGGCACAATTATACACTGAATACCTGCAGACGAAGACTGGGGCTGGGAGGCAGAGCAGGGATTGCAGATAAGGACATAGCTAGAGGTCTCCCTTTCTCTCAGCTCTCCACTTTTTCAGCCCCCGTGTCCCCCCCTCTCTCTCTGTGTCCTCTCTCTGTCCCCTCTCTCTCTCTCTCTCTCTCTCTGTCCCTCTCTCTCTCTCTCTGTGCCCCCCTCTCTCGCTCTATGTGTCCCCTCTCTCTCTCTCTCTCTCTCTGTGTCCCCCCCCCCTCTCTCTCTCTCTCTCTTTGTGTCCCCCCTCTCTCTCTGCCCCCCCCTCTCTGTCCCCTCTTTCTCTGTGCCCTCCCCTTTATCTCTGTCCCATATCTTTCTCTCTGTCCCATATCTCTCTCTCTCTGCCCCCCCTCTCTCTCAGCATCTCTCACACTCCTACCCCTCTGTGTGCCCCCATCTTTCTGCCCCCCTCTCTCTCTGCCCCCCTGTGTGTCGCCTATCTCTATCTATCTGTCCCCCCTCACTCTCTGTCACCTTTCTCTCTCTATGTGTCCTCTCTCTCTCTCTCTCTCTCTCTCTCTGCCCCCTCTCTCTCTCATCATCTCTCACACCTCTCCCCCTCTGTCTCCCCTCTCCCTCTCCGTCCCCCCTCTCTCTCTGCCCCCCATGTGTCCCCCCTCTCTGTGTGTGCCCCCTATCTCTATCTATCTGTCCCCCCCTCACTCTCTGTCACCTTTCTCTCTCTATGTGTGCTCTCTCTCTCTGTCCCCTCTCTCTCTTTCACTGTGCCCTCCCCTTTATCTCTGTCCCATCTCTCTCTCTGCCCCCTCTCTCTCTCAGCATCTCTCACACCCCTCCCCCTCGCCCTCTCTGTCCCCCCTCTCTCTCTGCCCCCCGTGTGTCCCTCCTCTCTGTGTGTGCCCCCATCTCTATCTATCTGTCCCCCCTCACTCTCTGTCACCTTTCTCTCTCTATGTGTCCTCTCTCTCTTTCTCTCACAGCCCCCTTTCTCGCTCTCTCACAAACCCCTATCTCACAACCCCCTCTCTCTCACACACAACCCCCTCTCTCTCTTACACACACCCCCATATCTCTCACACACCCACTCTCTTTTTCTCAGCACCCCTCTCTCGTGAATTGCCGTGTTGGCACTTTACAACACAAAACCAACTTATTTATTTCAGTTTGGGCACTCAGACTCAAAAAGGTTCGCCATCACTGATATAGGGGAATCGGTACCTGCTTCCTCCTACTGGCGACCCCTCTAATAATGCTCTACTGTGTAGAGCAGACTATACCTTAGAGAACTCAGGGAAACATTGTGGTTGATTTACTAAAGAAGACTGCGCACTTTGCAAAGTAATAAATCAACAATATTCTTCTAGCGCCAGGGACTGGGACATCAAATGGACTGGGACACATGTAGGATATACTGAGAACAACCAAAAAGCAGCTGTGTGGATAAGCACACCAGGAGTGGTGTGGAAAAAGCACAAACATTAAGAGATGACCACAACTAAAAGCGTTGATCATGACTGCCTCATATAAAAATGATCTTGGATGAATTGAGTGAATTAAAATCATAAGTCAATTTATTGATGTATAACAGATAATATCCAACAATAAAAAAAACTCCTCACGTGTAAGAATCGCATGTGCAACATAAATGCCACTGTTTCAGTACCTTGTGGAGCATTGAAGGGAGAACCAACTGTATGGAGCCTTGCTGCAGTGGTTAGGGAACCCTTGTATGGCAAGCATGCTCCGCCTTGCAGGAGAAGCGGGTATAAGCAGAGCTAATACGGTGATCAAATGGCATCAAACAGGGTTCCGGGAGTGAGCAGAAGACTGGCCGTGATGGAAGAGGCCGTAGACAGATGGAAACATCACCAGTCATGTTCGGCAGACGAAAACACCCAGGCGTGACATCATACGCTCGGGGAGCGGTTCTGGGGTGAGGCTTGAAACAGAGTGATGGATGAAGCGCAAGCCGAAGAAAAAGGAAGAAAGATGGAGGCTGTTGTCAGCAGTTGCATTCTGGAAATGCAGATGCTCCAGACCTTAGTAAGTGAGGTAAGGCTTCACTTTGCAAGGAATACCCAATCACGTGCAAGGAAAATAAAAAAAGGTGAATTTTTGCTTGATTGGATAATGGAAGTCAGCATAGCTTCTGCTCATTTACTAAGCTCTGCAAAGTGCACTGTCTATTTGCCTTTAGTAAATCAACCCCATTGTGTGCAGTGTGGGGAAGAGGAGCTCAGCAGGCCAGGCACAGCTTCCAAAACAGCCTAGGGGGGTACAACTGAAACTGGCGGCCCCCAGATCCAGCTCTGGTCTGCACCTTGGAGAACGGGTGCCAGGAGGAAAATTTTAAGAAATTATTGCTAAGCCAAATGGAGGACCGGCACTACCGGCAGCAAAGAAGAGGACAGCACTGCATCTAATGTCTGAATTTTTCATATACTGCATAAGGGGGGACACTATATGAATTTTATTTGTAGAAAAATACACCTGTTCTTAGCAAAGGAGAAAGTCAAGCACTGTATTACCCGGTTAGTGTATCCATAAAATGTACATATATCAATGTCAACAGCAAAGCGTTCGGCCAAAGAGACTGTTTGCACTTAAGATGGTGTTTCATGATATCACAGACTTCATCATTGCAAAGAGAATATCCAAGGAAGAAAAGCTTGGAGTATTGCTATCACAAAAGTAATACCAAAAACAAGTAACCCTGTGACCCAACTGGAGGTCTCTCCCAGAGACAATTTTATTGGAGATATAGAGAAAGATGGCTATGGTCTCTTACTTAGATTTCCCACATGTACAGCTGAGAAAAGACAATAAGATGCCCTGCTAACTGGAATTAAGTGATGGAATACTGAATCTATAAGTATTGTATACAACTACTGACTACATGGCTGATGTGGGATTGAAGGGGTACCGAGATACTAAGGTATACTTATCTGACAGTAGCATTGCAGTGATTGTACAAAATTATACTGTTCTCTTTCTCCTCAAGTACATCTCCACTCCTGGTACTTTTGCACCCACCAGTATATGTAGGGGAGCTCCAGGTCTCATATGTGGCGCATTTGGATAATACAAGCAATTTTCACAGTTTTCTGAAATACCTGACACTCTCACAATGAAGCAGGTTGTGTGCTACATATGAGACACAGATATATCCTCACCCTACAAACCTATTGGGACTAAGTAGTAAAAAGCTATGTTGAAAGTCATACTGTAATATACCACAATAATAATTGGTTATTGGGAAAAACAAGGTACAGCATCCAGTATTGTTATGTGCCTCTCAATAAATGTGCACTCATATACATCATACATTTTTGAGAATTTAAAAATGATTTTAATTATTAACACTATACAATAAAGTCTATTCAATACTGTTTCTATATGACTTTGTATCAGAGCCTCAAAATCCACCAGTAAAAGGTTTTACGTAAGACACATACATACACATATATATATATACACACACAGTATATCAATATTTTATATTTTTTCATGTGACAACACTGAAAAAATGACACTTTGCTACAATGTAAAGTAGTGAGAGTACAGCTTGTATAACAGTGTAAGTTTGCTGTACCCTCAAAATAACTCAACACACACAGCCATTAATGTCTAAACCACTGGCAACAACAGTGAGTACACCTCTGAGTGAAAATGTCCAAATTGGGCCCAATTAGCCATTTCCCTCCCTGGTATCATGTAACTCATAAGTGTTACAAGTTCTTAGGTGTGAATGAGGAGCAGGTGTGTTAAATTTGGTGTTATCGCTCTCAATCTCTCATACTGCTCACTGGAAGTTCAACTTGATATCTCATGGCAAAGAACTCGTTGAGGATCTGAAAAAAAGAATTGTTGCTCTAGATAAAGATGGCCTAGGCCAGGAATATGCAATTAGTGGACCTCCAGCTGTTGCAAAACTACAAGTCCCGTCATGCCTCTGCCTCTGGGTGTCATGCTTGTGGCTGTCAGAGTCTCATGAGAGTTGTAGTTCTGCAACAGCTGGAGGTCTGCTAATTGCATATCCCTGGCTTAGGCTATAAGAAGATTGAAGACCCTGAAACTGAGCTGAAGCATGGTGGCCAAGACCATACAGCAGTTTAACAGGACAGGTTCTGCTCAAAACAGGTCTTGCCATGGTCGACCAAAGAAAATGAGTGCACATGCTCAGCGTCATATCCAGAGGTTGTCTTTGGGAAATGTATGAGTGTTGCCAGCATTTCTGCATAGGTTGAAGGGGTGGGGGGTCAGCCTGTCAGTGCTCAGATGATACACAGTTTGCTGAAGACAAGCAGACTAAGGACATGGATTACTGAAACCATGTCCTGTGGTCCGATGAGACCAAAATAAACGTATTTGGTTCAGATGGTGTCAAGCGTGTGTGGCGGCAACCAGGTGGGGAGTACAAAGGCAAGTGTGTCTTAACTACAGTCAAGCATGGTGGTGGGAGTGTCATGGTCTGGGGCTGCTTGAGTGCTGCCGGCACTGGAGTGCTACAGTTCATTGAGGTAACCACGAATGTCAACATGTACTGTGAAATACTGAAGCAGAGCATGATCCCCTCCCTTTGTAGACTGGGCCGCAGGGCAGTATTCCAATATGATAATGACCCCAAAGATGACCACTGCCTTGCTAAAGAAGCTGAGGGTAAAGGTGATGGACTGACCAAGCAGGTCTCTAGACCTAAACTCTATTGAGCATCTGTGGGGCATCCTCAAATGGAAGGTGGAGGAGCGCAAGGTCTCTAACATCCACCAGCTCCGTGGTGTTGTCATAGAGGAGTGGAAGAGGACACCAGTGGCAAACTGTGAAGCTCTGATGAACTCCATGCCCAAGAGGGTTAAGGAAATGCTGGAAAATAATGGTGGCTACACAAAATATTGGCACTTTGGGCCCAATTTGGACATTTTCACTTAAGGATGTACTCACTTTTGTTGCCAGCGGTTTAGACATTAATGGCTGTTTGCTGAGTTATTTTGGGGGGACAGCAAATTTACACTGTTATACAAGCTGTACACGTACTACTCTACAAAAATGTGAGGGGCGTACTCACTTTTGTGAGATACTATGTATGTATATATATATATATATATATATATATATATATATATATATATATATATATATATATATATATATAGGCTACAGTACATTTCAGCTTTGATAGCAAGTTGAGTAGACTGGGTTTCAGTCCTTTTAATTTTTTTCTAAAAAAAAAATGAAATTCAGATATTTCAAAACTAAGCATCTAAAAATGGGGCAATATGTATTACAATTGTATCAGATAAACATAATCAAAGTGTTTTTTTAAATTAAAGCATTGGCGAGTCCTTCTTGGTATCCTGATCTGCTTCTGTATCTAATTTGGGTGAGTCTGTGTTATTTTGCTGCACTTTGGGCAAAACATTGAGATTCATAAGATCAAAGGGAAAAGGTACTAGGAAGGTGGCAGGTTTTTCAGAAGTCATACACTGCAATGTGTGCAGGTAACGGAGTTGAACTGCAGTGGGGGATCCAGATAATGTTTCTGCTGCTACTTTCAGTGATTCAGACACAGTCTTCTCACATTCTGCTGCAAGAATCTGCCATAAAGCACAAAGTAATGATTACATGAGTCAAAGAATAATTAGAAATGCTTATCGCTATCTACCAAGCCTTAAAAAATATACCTTTACTTTAGCATGTCTTTGTGCTTCCGACTCAATGGCCATTGTCTGCTTGACCTCTTCTGGTAGTTTTACGTCTTTACTGCAAAGAATAACAGAATATTTCTCCATTACTCAGAAACAGTTATTTAATATGATTAGTGGGTCAAAATAGACATGCTTAGGTCTGCTACAGTGACAGTAAATAAAACATAAGAACTTGGGCCGCGTACACACGCGCGGACTGTTCGCCCAACTTTGTCCGTCCAACAGTTTCGGCAAACAGTCCGCTCAAAATTAGCATGGACGGACATGGCCACACACGACGAACGAACAGTTTGCTGAAACCGTGCGCGATGACGTGAACGGCACGTACGACGGGACGAAAAATACGACGTCCTATACACTGCATTACAACTTTCGGCGTGTAAATCCTTTCTGAGCATGCGCGGAACTTAGTTTGACGAACAAGCCTACACACGAGCGGACTGTTCGCTGAAACAAGGTTTCAGCGGACAGTTTTTCGGAAATTCCGTAAAACCTTGTTCGTCAAACTGTCCGCTGAAACTGTCCGCTGAAAGCCCACACACGAGCGGACTGTCCACCCAAACACTGTTCAGCGGACAAAGTTGGGCGAACAGTCCGCGCGTGTGTACGCGGCCTTGGAGTGTTGCAATGCTTATCCTCATGACATGTCACAGGAAGCACTCTCATGGCTAACAGAGGACAGAATTAGACTTGAAAAACTTAACATCAATAAGTCACCAGTACCAGGTGGCTTGCACCCAAGGGTACTTGGGGAACTCAGTCAAGTAATTGCCAGAACATTGTTCCTAATTTTTACAAACAGTCTACTGATTGGAATGATACCAGCTGATTGGAGAAAAGCCAATGTAGCACCAATATTTAAAAAAGGGCCAAGATACATCCCTGGGAATGACAGACCAGTTAGCCCAACATCAATTGTTTGCAAGCTATTGGAGGGGATGACAAGGGACTATATACAATATTTTAGTAATGACAAAAGGTATCATTAGCAGTAATCAGCATGGATTCATTAATAATCATTCTTGCCAAACCAATCTATTAACCTTCTATAAGGAGGTGAGCTGCCATCTAGATAAAGGAAGGCCCATAGACGTGGTGTATCTGGAATTTGCAAAAGCATTTGATAGTACATGGATTGAAAACTGGCTACAGGGGTGAGTTCAGAGGGTCGTGATAAATGGTGAGTACTCGGAATGGTGCGGGTTGGAAAGCGGGGTCCCCCAGGTTTCTACCCTGGGACCAATCCTATTAAATTTTTTCATAAACGACCTGGAGAATGGGATAAACAGCTCAATCTCTGGATTTGCAGATGATACTAAGCTAAGCAGCGCAAAAACTTCTCTACAGGATGTGGAAACCTTGCAAGAAGATCCGCACAAATGAATGGGGTAGGCAACTATTATTATATTTATTATATGGGATTCATATAGCGTCGACAGTTTACGCAGCACTTTACAACATTAGGGCAGACAGTACAATTACAATACAATTCAATACAGGGAGAAATCAGAGCCCTGCTTGTTAGAGCTTACAATCAAGGTGGGAGGGTCAAGTTATACAAAAGGGTAATAGCTGTGGGGGGTGAGCTAATGGAGAAAATAGTGCAGTTGTTAGATGGAAGCAGGATAGGCTTCTCTGAAGAGGAAGGTTTTCAGGGATCGCCTAAAAGTAGATACATTTGGAGACCTTCTGACAGATTGGGGTAGCGAATTCAAGAGGATGGGTGAGGCTCGGGAGAAGTCCTGGAGGCGAATATGGGAGGAGGTGATGAGGGAGCTAGAGAGCAGGAGGTCTTGGGAGGAATGAAGAGGGCAATTAGGTTTGTATTTTGAGACTAGGCTAATAATGTAGCTAGGGGCAGAGTTGTGGATGGCTTTGTAACTTATTGGTAGTATTTTGAATTTAAAGAGGGAGTCCACCTAAAGATAAATTATTAACAGCCACCAGCTACAAATACTGCAGCTGCTGACTTTTAATAAATGCATAGTTGCCTTCCCTGGAGTCCAGCGATGTCGACAGCTGAAGCCAAGCAATCACTCAGCTCTCGGCTGCTGCCGGCGCCATTCTCGGGGAGGGAATCAGAAAGTGAAGCAATGCGGCTTCACTTCTTGCTTCCCTACTGCTCATGCGCGAGTCACGCAGCACAAGGAGAATGGTCCACCCTGTCTCTGGGACCTGTGTGTCCCAGCAGACGGTGCAGTGGGACAGAAAGAGGCATAGACTCCCGTGGGAGTCTATGCCCGGAAGTGGGTGCAAATACCTGTCTTAGACAGGTATCTGAACCCCCCGAAAGGTGTAAAATGTGAAACCGGAGGGGGGGGTTTCGAAAAGCGGAGGTTCAATTTTTGTGTGAACCTCCGCTTTAATTTGTTGGGTGAGTGGCAGCCAATGGAAGGATTGGCAGAGAGGGGTGGCAGACACTGAGCAGTTTGTAAGGTGGATGAGTCTGGCAGCAGCATTCATCATGGACTAAAGGGGGGATAGTATATTTAAAGGTAAGCCAATGAGGAGGGAGTTGCTGTAGCCAAGGCGAGAGATAACCAGGAAGTGAATCGGGAGCTTTGTGGTTTCATTGGTTAGAAAGGGACGTAGTTTAGAGATTTTGTGGAGGTTGAGGTGGCAAGATTTGGAAAGTGATTGGATGTGGGGCTGAAAGGAGAGTTCAAAGTCCAGGATAACACCTAGCACACTGACAGATGGGTGTATGGTTGTGCCATTGCTCTTGACAGAGACGTCAAGGGAAGGAGGCACATGGGGGAGGAAATATTATAAGCTCGGTTTTGGACAAGTTGAGTTTGAGGAAGTGGTGTGACATTCATACAGATATGTCTGTTAGTAAGTTAGTGATGCGTGAAGAGACTGATGGAGTGAGTTGAGGGGTGGAGAGACAGATTTGTGTGTCCACAGCATAGAAATTATATTGAAAGCCGTGAGAGGCTATCAGCTGACCCAGGGAAGAGGTGTAGATTGAAAATAAAAGAGGTCCAAGAACAGAACCTTGGGGGACCCCCGATAGAGAAGGGAAGAGGAGTGGAGGAAGTAGAATTGTAAGTGACACTGAAGGTTCGTTGGGATAGGTAGGATGAGAGCCACTGAAGAGCACAGTGACGGAGACAGAGGGAGTAAAGTTTTTTTTTAAGGAGGGGGTGGTCAACCGTGTCAAAGGCAGCTGTCAGGTCACCTGAGACCAGGTGACAGATGCACTCCATAGGAGTCGGAAGAGCACCGCTAGGTAGTGGACCTTAGGACTGACTGCTGCGGATTGTACCCAGGGAGATTCAAGACACAGGTCTACAGGATCACTAACAAATCCCAATGGGAGCTGGAGCATAGATTCCCAAGGCGCGGAGTGTAAGAGCCAGCAGGTGTTCGCCAGAGCCTCCAGTGGTGAGGATGGACTTCGCTGCAGTCTGGCTCCAGGTCGCAGCCCCTAGGGTCTCACAGCTCACGCTCACAGTAGACTACAGGAGAAGGAAGCAGCAGGCTGGGATGACAAGGATAGTAAGGGAATAAGGCAGAGGTCAGGGCAACTAGCAGACAGGAACAGAGTACATGCCAAAGGTTCAGGGTCACAGGCAGACAGGGATGGTCAGGGACTTGCCAAAAGGTCAAGGTCACAAGCAGACAGGAATCATTGAGAACACGCCAAGGTCAGTAACAGAGACAAACGTAGAGCACACGGCAAGCAGGAAACAGGAAGCCAAACACACAATGAATACACAATGGTTGATCAGCACCGCTGGCTTGCAGTGCACAGGTTAATATAGGGTTCCCTGATAGGGCCTGGGGTGGAGCCATGCTTAGAGGAGAGGTTATAAAAACCACCAGGTGGAAGTGGCTGGCCTCTTTGTCAGAACACATGAGGGGAGGTAAGCAAACAGAGGAAGATCACTGCATAACCATGACAGCGGCTGAAAGGTCCATAAGTAGGAGTACAGAATAGTGTCCGTTGGTTTTTGCAGTTAGTAGGTCATTTGTGAGTTTTAAAAGAGCAGTTTCTGTGGAGTTTTGAGGGCAAAATCTAGATTGAAGAGGATCAAGAAAGTTATTCTTAATGAGGTGGTCACTCAGTTGATTGTAAACTAGGCATTCAAGGAGTTTAGAGGAAAAGGGGAGCAAGGAGATAAGGCTTGGTTGTTAAGATTGGTAGGGTCCAAGGATGGCTTTTTACGTATGGGGGTAACCAGTGCATGTTTTAGAGCATTGGGGAAAATGCCAGAGGTGAGGAAGAAATTGAAAATGTGGGTTAGAGAGCAGAGGGCGATCGTAGTATTTTAGAGGGAATAGGGGACAGGTGGTTAGGTGGGCATGAGAAAGGAGTTTAGCAACTTAGTGTGTAGTAGTAGATTTGAATAAGGGGGGTTTCAGTTGTACCTGTTGATATGGGGTCTTGTGGGTTAGAGAGTCAGAGGGCGATCGTAGTATTTTAGAGGGAATAGGGGACAGGTGGTTAGGTGGGCATGAGAAAGGAGTTTAGCAACTTAGTGTGTAGTAGTAGATTTGAATAAGGGGGGTGTCAGTTGTACCTGTTGATATGGGGTCTTAACTGGGGGAGATACCTGTAGAGTGGAGATTTCATCACGAATTGTATCAATCTTGTTTTTGAAGCTATTAGCAATCTCCTGGTCAGTGTGTGAGTCAGTGGGTGGAGGTGGTGGAGGACGAAGTAGAGAGTTGAAGGTAGAGAAGAATTTACAGGGACTGGATGAGAAAGTGTTAATAAGAGTTGTAAAATAGGTCTGCTTGGCGGTGTGAAGGAAAGAGTAGTATTTATGGAGGGTAGATTTGTATTGATTGAAGTCTTTGATAGACTTAGTCTTGTGCCACAGATGCTCAAGAGCGCGACTACGTTTTTTGAGAATTTTAGTGTCATCTGTTTGCCAGGGTTGTAAGGGGTCGAGGACCGATTCTGCATGTAGTGAGGGGAGTGAGCTTGTTCAGGGTGGAGGACAGGGATTTATTGTAGATGGAAGTGGCTTGGTTGGGGCAGGACAGGGGAGACATTTTGTCAGAGGTGGTCAGTAGCAGAATAAAGGAGAGAAGAGTTGAAGTTGTGAAAGTTTCTGCGGGTGATGGTTAGGCGATTGGAGAGAAAGGTGGTGGAAGACAGAGGAGAAGTTGCATGGAGTGCATAGGTAGGAGAATACAAGGTCAAGGGTTTTGCCATCAGAGTGGAAGCCTGTACCTATTGCTTAAGGTCAAATTAAGAGGTTAGATTAAGAAGTTTAGAAGTAGCAGGAGTGTTTGTATTAGCAGGGATGTTGAAATCACAGAGAAGGATTGTGGGAATTTCCAAAGAGAGAAAGCCAGGCAGAAAACTCGTTGAGGAAAGTCCAGGGGGGCGGCAGATCACAGCAATTGTTAGGGAAGTTAGAGAGAATAGACATATACAGTGAGCTTCAAATGCTGAGAGGGAAAAAAAGAGGGAGGAGAGTGAATAATCTGGAAGGTGCTCTGGGGGGATAGGAGGAATCCCACTCCACCTCCCTTGCGTCTATTAGGCCTAGGGGAGAGAGTCCAGTGAAGGCCACCTTGGGAGAGGGAAGCAGGAGAAGGGGTGTCAGATTTGTGGAGCCAGGTTTCAGTGACAGCAAGTAGATTAAAGAAATTTGTGACAAAAGGGTCATAAACAGCGGTGAGTTTGTTACAGACAGAGCGGGCGTTCCAGGGGGCACAGCTGAGGGAGAGGCTGGCATTGGGAAGAAGAGGCATGGAGACTAAATTACGTAGTTTGCGACTACTACCAGAGGGTGTAGGGTGATGGTGATGGGTGTGTTGGGTACAGTTAAAGAAGGGAGGCCAAGGGTTTGTGGAAATATCTCCAGTGGTTAGGAGAAGCAGAAGAGTAAGGGAGGTGATATGAGAATACGATTTGTATGGCAAATGAGGCAACTACATGGCAAATGAGGTTCAATGTAGAAAAATTTAAAAGAATGCATTTGGGTGGCAAAAATATGAATGCAATCTACTCACTATGGGGAGAACCTCTGGGGGATTTTAGGAAGGAAAAGGACCTGGGGGTCTTAGTAGATGACAGGCTCAGCAATGGCATGCAATGCCAAGCTGCTGCAAGCAAAGCAAACAGAATATTGGCATGCATTAAAAAGGGGATTAACTCCTGAGATAAACCAATAATTCCCTCAATCTACAAGACTCTGGTCCGGCTTTAGTTGGCACCGCATCCTAAATTAAAACTTGGAATCAAAAAGGGGAAAGATAAAAGGACTTTAATGTTGTAAACATAACCCATCCACCCCCCCCCCCCCCCCCTCAAAAAAGGTAGACATACAGCCAATAACAAATATAGACCTTTTTTATTCATATCATTATTAGTTAAATAAAATCTTCATAAAATCATATATATGAACATTAAATTAGTGTGTAATTATTTCTGAGAGAGTGCCAATCCTGCCAAGTCCTATAACATATATATTTTGTCTACATAGCTATGTATATCATTGAAACAGGACAAGAAATAGGAAATAATGCAGGAAAGTGTTTAAAGGTCCTGACATGTTTCATAGTTTGATTGCTTCATCAGGAGATCGATTTATATAAATAAAACACTGTTTCTATAGTGCTGCATCCAAACAGGGAACACCCAAAACTGCCTTGGAGAGGAGAGAACATGCTGATATTGTGGGTGGCAAAATGAAGCTCCTTTGTGAGTGGCCTAAAGCATTAACTTAATGAGCGGAATATAACCTTATTCCACAGAAAATGGAATGAAACACTTATGCATTGACCAAGGCCACAGCTGTTTTGAGTGTACTGAAAGCACATCTAAAAAAGGTGACAGCAACAATAGTGGAACATGTAAAGTATGTTAAAACAGTCACTGGAAACCTTTGTGACAGAACCTGTCTAAGCAACCACTTTAATTAAGATTATACCTGGTGATCATATCATTAAAGCTGCAGATTTAAAAAGCCTGAAAATGAATTTTGAAAATGTATATGAAGACTTTATGAGATTTTAGTGATTGGGTTTAGATTTACTTTAGGACAATCTGCTAGGAGCCTTCAAGGAATAGAAGAACATGGACTCCAGGCTAACCAAGTTGACCTACTGTATGTCTCTCCATTTATTCTACAGTTTACCAGACTATTTATGCTCCCCTCTGAGCCTTTTGGAAGCCAATGGTCATATCTACTGTCAATACAGAATGTTTATACTTTTTTTTTTTTTTTTAGTTTTTTATTTATTACTTTTTAACATAACAACAGGTATATACAAAACCCAATGGGCCACACACAAAAAAAACTATGTACATTTCTTCAGCAGTGACTCTCCTCCCCTCCTCCCTCCAGACCCTTGCTCGGTGAAAAATCTAAATAATAATAATAAGGCCACCTTTTCTCAATAACGGTTCATGGTACATTTAGATATGTCATATAGTTACATACATGTTAAAACCCACTGCAGGTGCATTTCATTAGGTGCCACTCAATCCGCCACCGTAGTTTCACTATTCATCCAACTGCCCCACACTTTATCAAATTTTTGTGGCATGCCCCTGCTAATGTATGTAGCCTTGTATAAAGGTGCAACCCTATTAACCACTCCCTTCCACGCTGATACAGATGGAGGATTAGGCTTTTTCCATGATAACACTATAATTTTCCTAGTGTAATAGATTAGGATCGTCAGCAAAGTACGAGTTACTCTTTTTGGGGCTAGATTGTCCACCAATCCCAAAAGGCACACCTCTATTGTGGACTGTATGGGAATGGCTGTTACTTCTGTTATACATTCTGTGACCCCCTTCCAAAATACTTGAATGTTCGAGCAATTTCAAAAAATATGCATGAAATTGGTAGTGAGTGAACTGCACCACCAGCAATCAGGTGACTGGGTAGGGAACATCTTAGCCAATCTAGCTGGAGTAAGATATATGCGATGCAGGAATTTGAATTGAATGAGTTGGTCTCTAGCAGAGCCCAATCTAGTAAAATTAACGTCCCGTACATCATCCCAGTCATCCCCGTCCATCTCACCCCAAACCGCCCTATACTTTGCAAGGAGATTTCCTCCCTCACTGAACAGTTGTTTATATATTGTAGACAAGGCCTTGTCCAAAGTGTCCTGCCTCAATAAAGGCTCAACATCATTATGTTTATAATTGTTAAGATGATTCACATCTCTACAGAAATCGCAGGCTTGTTAATGAGGTTATAGGTTAATGCTTACTGAACCTATTAAAGCCCCACTAGTCAAGATACATGCCACTCCCACTAGCTTCTTTCAGAATCCTGCTCTATTAGCCTCTAATTATCTAATAGCTACTACTTCTGAAAAATCATCCTTCCTTTCCTCCTCCCTTCAATTCTTTTACTTCCCTCTATTTGACACCTTTATCCCCCCCCCCCCCACTCCTTTTCTCCTATTTTTTTCCTTCCACCCTACCTCTCACTCTCCACTCTGCTTTATTTGCAGGAAATTCTGGAAGCTTTCTTGCTTGTGGATGTGGACCTTGTACTCACATCGGGAGTAAAACAAACTCTCCTCGCCTAAGGATTCTTGGGGGTCTAACATCATCAAGTCTATACAATGAAGCGTTTTTTTTTCTGGAATGGTTATTACGACTATGAACATTGAAGCTCTCATGTTATGATACCTAGAGGTCTGTTCCCCCCCCCCCCCCTCCCCCCAGTTACCTTAAGAACCTTGCCAGGGTGCCAGAGATATCTGCTGGGATCAGAGGGTATCAATCTTTGCAACATAATGACCCCACTCCTGACCCTTCCAAAGACTACACTTTGCGTTTTGCCCTTATACATAAAGACTGAAGTGGGTAATTGAACTACTGAGGATCCCTTCTTTAGAACACAACTCTTGTCTACGTTTTGATGATCCAATGCCTTCTTCATAAGGCCCCCTGCCCTATGTATAGGAATACTCAGTATATAGCTGAGAGATGGGTGTCTTCCACCTCCACTTCTCATTCTTGACCCTGCAGTAAACCATTACTTATTGACTCAGAGACTGGATCCCCTTCTTCTCCCAGTCCATGCGGCATAGATTTGTGATACCATTTGAGTGATAGGTGCATAAGGGGGTCAGTGGGAACTGGATCCATAACCTCTAGCTAGAGCTGCACGATTCTGGCCAAAATGAGACAAATTCCTTTGCAAAGTGAAACTTCCCTTGCAAATCGAACAGCCTGTTTGGCTTTAGTAAATCAACTCAATTGCATGCACAAGTGTAGTGCTACCCCCGCAGGAGCCGCTTGAATATTTGTGCCTGGGTCTCCCACTGATTAATCCACAGCCAGTCACAGGCTATTTTCACACAGCCAGGTGCACACAAACTTCTGCTTGTTGTCTTCAATAACCAGTCTAGGGGATGTGTTTTTTTTGTTTGAGTTGGAGAACTTGGATAGGAGAAGGGATCTAGTAGGATACTCCAAATTAACCATTCACAAGCAAGGACAGCTTCTTAATAGAACTGTGTAGTAGTGTCAGAACTATGCAGCAGGCTGCGCAGAATAGGACAGTTCCTTTTTAGCAGAAGGAATTTAGTGGATTTTGCTTCTTCAAGACACTAGTCAGTGTCCCTTTTAGCTTACATCCTGTATGCTGACTTCTAGCACTGAGAGGGGGATTTAGCAACAAGTCTCTAGGATCCCTATCTGTGATACCAGACAGGATCCGTGGACATCCTCCCTCAGCTTCTAGGAGAAGGCCCTGAGGTCACCCACCTGAGGCTGCATGGCAGCCTGTGCTGAGGCGTGGCAGCAGGCCCCCTCCCCACCTACAGCTCTCTCTTTAGAGCAAGGGTATTTAATTAAAACTCTTCATGGTCCAATCACTAAAGTTTTCTTCCAGCAGGGGTCTGAATCGTATGTTTGATGCTTAATGGCACCTTGAAGCATTGGTAAACGCCACACCAGCTTTTGTGAGCACCATACCAGCTTGGTGCAGTGCAATTTAAAAGGGTCATGGATTACCTTTTCTGTGTTTTTGCATGTAAGACAGCCCATCGAAACTAATGGGCTGTCTACATGCAGAACAAAGTTAGCAATGTTATAAATCTAGCCTCAGATCCTTCACACCTCAGTCCCGTAATTACAACAGTGTTCTCAGTCCCCCCTGCACATCAAACCCCCCCTCTACATCGCAGCCCCCCTTCAAAACACATCCCCCTTCACATTGCTGTCCCCAGCCCCCTTCATATCACCCCCTCCCCCACATCCCTTTACATTCCTATCCCTATTCCCCCCCTTATATCACCCCCTCCTCCTTCAGATTCCTGTCCTCAGCCCCCTTTATACATTCCTGTCTTTATCCACCCATCACATTCCTGTCATCACAGCCCCCACCCTTTTACATTCCTATACTCACCCCTCCTCCCCCTTTACACTCCTATCCTCACCCTCACTACCCCTTTACATTCCTGTCCTCACCTGCACTACCTCTTTTCATTCCTGTCCTCACTCCCACTACCCCTTTACATTCCTGTCCTCCCCCTCCCTCCCCTTTACATTTCTGTCCTCACCCCTCCCCCCTTACATTTCTGTCCTCAACTCCCCCCCACCCCCTATAGATCGCCCACCTCCTCCAGGTTCCTGTCCTCTGCCCCCTTCACATTGTCCTTGGCTTCCTCCACATCATTCACAGCTCAATTTAATGTCCTACCTACACAAGGCAGGAGGAACATCAGTCTAGAGCTGACATTGGCAGCAGGACAGCTCTGCATGGAAAGCGGGAGACAGGAGGCTGTCATCAAAAGCAGGACAGTCCCAGAAGGAGGGCAGGATCTGCACAAATTGTCCTAGTAACCAGCTTGTGATTGGTTACTAGCAATCAATCACCTGCTAGTTAACTTAAACTCCTGCCTTCCATCTACAGCTGTATTGCCTCCGATATTAGCTCCCTGCCTACGACCATCCATATGGAGCCGTCCTGCTGCCAATGTCGGCTTGATGATGACACAAACCGCAGTATGCCATTTAGTGATGGCTGCTGTAGAGGAAGACCCAGAGCCCATGTGCTCATCAGATATAAATACAGTTACAAAGCATACCTTGGGACATACCCTCTTCTAATTGGCCAGGGCTGTATAGACATCCGTGCTCTCATCTGCAAGGTTTTCACCCACTTTCCAGTACCTCCCATATCTACTGGACCAATGTGAAATTTCAAGACAGCATGAACAGCACCATAGCACACTGAGCAGACTCTGCTAAACAATCACAGCCTCTGTTAAAGCGGGAGTCTGCCGTTTTTTAAAAAAAAAGCCAGCAGCTACAAATACTGCAGCTGCTGACTTTTAAAATAATGACACTTACCCGCCCAGCGCGCCCACGATGTCGGCACCGAAGCTGATCTCTCGATCGTCTCTCGGGTGCTGCTGCCGCCATCTTGGGTATGGGAATCAGGAAGTGGAGCCTTGCGGCTTCATTTCCCAGTTCTATACTGCGCATGCGCGAGTCGCGCTGCGCAATAAGGATGGTCCCCGCTGTCTCTGGGATCCATGTGTTTCCCAGCAGACAGCGGGGGACCTTCGGAAAGGGGCGTAGATTCTGCGGAAAGGGGCGTACCTTCTGCAGATATCTATGCCGGAAGTGGGTGCAGATACCTGTACTGTACAGATATCTGCACCCCCCTCCCCCCTGAAAGGTGCCAATTGTGGCGCCGGAGGGGGGGAGGGTTCCAATGAGTGGAAGCTCCACTTTAGGGTGGACCTCCGCTTTAAGTAGACAGCACATACATTTTCCAAGCTCTCTCCCTGTTAGGCAGAGAAACCAAAAACTATATACACACTATATACACTTGTCTCAATTAAGAGCAATATACGTAAATTCTGTCTGCAGCTTCATTACTCCGCTATCAGCATGAATAATTTTTGTCAAGTTTTCCTGACACCAAGAGAATAAAGGTGACAGGTGAGGGAGTTCCAGTTGATTTAAAGCTTTGTTCTTGTGTGCTTTGTGAAGGGGGGGGGGGGTGGTCCCTGCCCTCCAATCAGCTCTCAGAGCTGTCCTTACTGAGCTCTGTAGAGTGTAACTTCAGCTCTCCTCCCCTTTTTTCTGAATGCTCAGACAAGCTTATAAATTATGGCCTTTGAACGGATGCAGACAAGAGAAGACTGCAGATAAACAGGTACAACTTCTGTAGAAGGATTTGTTATATCTCTGTGTATCGCCTGAGGCCAGTTACTTCACTGAGTATATGTAAGGGTTTACAACCATTTTAAGGTAAAAAAATAATATTGTGATGGTTATTATTGCTTCTACAACTCTTGGGATTTTTTATTAACTATTACACCACCTGTTCAGCACTTACTCACTGTAGCAGAAGAAGGGTTGTGAGGACTTAGAATTTACATGAATGGGCTATTTCTCCCTAGGAGCTGCATGTGAATTGCACAGGAATGTTGTGTAGTTCCTGTGCAATTCACATGCTATTCTGTGTGGAGCGATTTCAGCCCCATTAATTTTGCATGATCTGAGATCTTACCACACTGAAAGTAGGGCATGCACTACTTTTTGAACTGCATGGCAACTGCATCACATGGTACTTTTGTACTATGCGATCCGGTGCGGGCAAACACTCTGGGTTTGAGTCCAGCATTTGGGGAGTTGTTAACATTTGCACTGATCCTCACAGCAGATGACAAGGGCAGTGCAATTGGAATACTGTGTGGGAATCCACAAGGGAACGTGGCTTTCCTATACTGCATTCTAGGGTGACCAAGCCCTTAGGGATAAGAGAAGTTGAAAAACTGAAAATTATATACCCACTTTTCCGTAATTTTCCTTTCCTGACACATCTTAATGAAAGCATACACTGAGTTGTGACTCCGCCCCCACAACCTGGTAGGACTGGTTAGCTATACATTTTAGAGAGGAACCCACCACAGCATTCTCCTTATCCATCATCTCAATGGGTGGGAATCTGTATGCTGCCATGAGGGTGCGTGAGGAAAGGAAAACTACTGAAAGGTTAGTACACAATTTTACACCATTTTCCTGATGCATCATGGCAGCATACAATGGGAAATAACTCGCCAGCCAGGAAGTATTTTATTAACAAGAAACTGAGGAATTTGCTTGAATAATTGTTCCCAAATTCCGCAGTTGTTATTTGAGGGGGATACACCTCATAATGTGACATAAGTGTGTTTCTGCAAGACCAAGTTGCAGCTTTACATATTGTTTCCAGGGACACCCTGCAATATGCTTCCCATGAGCTTGCCACTGCACTAGTAGAGTGAGCCCTTAAGCCCTCAGTTATTGAGAGTTGCTGTACCGACTATACCTTCTTGATGGTTTTCACCAGCCATGAAGCTACCGTGCGTAATGATGCTGCTTGGCCTTTCCTAAAGCCATGAGGGATAATTAGGAGATGGTCTGTCTTTCTAAATTAACTAGTAGCTGATAGATACAAGCTAATACTACATTTGCTGTCCAAAAGATGTGGTTCTTCTTGGTCACTAAGTAAGCTGGTAGGCTTATTTCTTGGTTGAAGTGGAATGAAGAGGCTACTTTAGGTATGAAGCGATCCGAGGACCTCAGAATCACTCTATCCGGGTAGAAAATCAGGTAGGGTTCTTTTATCAATAATGCTTTTTTCTGAAGTTATAGAAATGAGGAAGGTTACTTTCAAAGTTAAATCCCTTAAGGATATTGACTAAATAGGGTACAATGAAGCATGTGATAATGCTTCTAGCGCTACAGAAAGATCCCATGCTGAAATTGTTGGTTTCCTGAGAGTCTTTTTTTTTAAGCATGCTCTTATGAATTGTATGACGGGGGAATCTAAAGCCCATTTTTCTCCTGTCATGGTAGATAAGGCAGAAAATTGTACTTTAAGGGTATTTTAACTTAACCCTTTGTCCAGACCTGATTGAAGAAATTCAAGAAATTGTGATGCTTCAGTAGACAATGGATCTCCTGCTGTTGAGTAAGTGAAGTCATTTTTTCCACGCTCTTCTATGTGTTATTAGTAGTGGTTTTCCTGGCTTGTAGCAAAGTAGCTACCTTTTGAGATTAAAATGAAAAAAGATGGAGTGCTAGAAACACAGCTAGTGCAATATTGAAATAGTTCCAAGGTTCAGGTGTGCCAGTAGGCAAAGTTCACTCACTGCTGAGACCAGACCACGGTTTAGGGGTTCTGATCTGTATCACTGTGGACAGCCAGCTGTAGAGAAGCGACTCTGTGGATATGGGTGAGAGAGAGGAGCGCCGCCACTCTGAGTGCAGTATGTCAGTTAAAATTCAATGTTTAATACGAGTAAGATCAACTCACATTTTGGTGAGATATAATATGCATGGCATAAGTAGCTTTGGCTCCTTTAGTCCAGCTGGGCAATGGTGGTGGTCAGTGGTTCCTGAGGCTGAAGACGGTCACACAATAAGAATGTCAGCGGTGATGGACAGGAGGCATGGTTGAGCTTGCGTTCGGAGCATGCGTGCTCCTTCATCAGGTATGTGGAGCAGCCATCTTTGGTGTGTGGCTTTTATGTGGTTGGAGAGGTGCAGTACTTGTAACTGCATGTCTGTATTTTTGTGAGTAATGGTTCCAGGGCAATCACATACAGGAGTGGCGAGAGGGGACACCCCTGCCTTGTCCCATTAAGCATCTCAAATGCAGATGACATACTCCCATTGACCCCTACTCTAGCTGTTGGCTGCCTATATAAATTGTTTATCCATCTCAACATCTTTTGTCCCATACCTATACTCTGGAGTGTTTCCATCAAAATGCACCAATCTACTCGATCAAATGCCTTTTCGGAATCGATCAATATTAATATCATTGGGGGCTTGTTTTCGTTTTCTTTTTTCAAAATTAACATAGTTCTTAAACTGTTATCCTTCCCCTCTTTTCCTGGCACGAATCCCACTTGATCGTCGTTTATTAGTTCCGGCATAAGCTTCTTTAATCTTATTGCTAACACTTTGGTATATAATTTTGTGTCAGCGTTTAAAGAGGAAGTAAACCCTTCCAAACAACTTGGACGTATAGGTAAGCCTAGATTAAGGCTTACCTGTAGGTCCAAGCAATATCTCCTAAACCTATATGGTTTAGGAGATATTTGCCCGAAAATGGGCACCGCTGTCTACGGCGCATGCGCCGTAGACAGCGGCGCGCATGCGCACTAAATGCGGCAAATCCAAGAATGGATTTGCCAAATTTGTCGACTCCCGTGCGCATGCGCGGGAGTGACGTCATCGCGGCCTCGCCGTATGACAGCGGCGGAGCTGCGAGGCGCGACTCCCGTGCGCATGCGCGGGAGTGACGTCATCGCGGCTTCGCCGCTGTCATTGGTCGGAGCTGCGAGACGCCACCAGCAAGATGGACGCGGCGGACTACAGGGATCAGCGGCGACTTCGCTGGCTCCTGTGTCAGGTAAGTGAAACATAATGAGCTACTATGCGATGCATAGTAGTCCATTATGCTTTACCTTTGCAGGGAAAAAAAGAGGAAGTAAACCCATCAGGGTTTACTTCCTCTTTAATAATGCTATAGGCTGCTAATTAGAGCAAATTGTTCTATCCTCACCCGGCTTCGGCATAACAGTTATGTTTGCCAACAGGGATTCCTTCCTTATTTCCTTGTTCTCACCTATTTTATTCAGATATTTACATTTAGTTCTGGGGCTAGTTGTTTCTTAAATTTCTTATCATATTTTCATTTAAAGCTTTCTATATTTCGTCTGAGGTAATTGGATCATCTAATCTCTTTGCACTTACTACTGATATTTTTGAGTTAAGTTAGCTTCGGCTAGATATTCTTGTATTTTAACTTTTCTAATCTGTTTTTCTTCTCCTGTCTCTCTACTTCTGATTGAATATAGTGCCTTATAATATGACTTGAAGGCATTAGCTATCTCCGATGTTTTATATTTCATTTCACTGTTCTCATTTTTAAGCTTTTTAATGTAGTTTAAAGTTTTTTTTCCCCTTGAGATCTCTGCAAGGTGTTTCCCTGATTTATTTCCCCACATGTATCTTTCTTTTGCTACATTCTTAACCACTTGGGTACCGCGCTATTGCAAAATGACGGCAATAGCGCGGACCCACATTTCCGGGACTACGTCTATTGACGTAGTCCTGGTTACGAGCGGCCTGCGCGCCCCCTGAGGGGCGCGCGCGGCGCGCTCTGTGATCGGCGAGTCCGTGAGACTCGCCTGATCACCGATCCGTGTAAGGGGTCGATCCCGACCCCTTATCACGTGATCAGCTGTCAGCCAATGACAGCTGATCATGTGATAAAACGGAGCCGGTAATCGGCTAGTATTCCTCCTCGCGCTGACAGCGCGAGGAGAAAAAAAAAAAGCCGATCGCCGGCGGCCGTGTTCGGGACATCAGTCCCGATCACGGCCAGCATATCCAGCGGACACCTGCCCCCTGCCAGTGCCCACCTGCCACCCGCAGTGCCATCCTGAAATAAAGTAAGTGCCCCCCTGTCAGTGCCACCCAGCAGTGCCCATAGTGCCCACAGTGCCACCCAGCAGTGCCCACAGTGCCACCCAGCAGTGCCCACAGTGCCACCCGCAGTGCCACCCACAGTGCCACCCAAAATCTGCCTCAAAGGTGCTGCACCCCAGTGCCGCCCATCAGTGCCCAGCAGTGCCGCCCATCAGTGCCCAGCAGTGCCGCCCATCAGTGCCCAGCAGTGCCACCTATCAGAGCCACCTATCAGTGCCACCTATCAGTGCCCATCAGTCCCATCTATCTGTGGTACCTATCAGTGCCCATCCGTGCCACCCATCCGTGCCACTTATCCGTGCCACCCATCCGTGCCATCTTATCTGTGCCCATCTTTGCCCATCAGTGCCGCCTTATCTGTGCCCATCGGTGCCGCCTTATCTGTGCCTATTAGTGCCGCCTTAACTATGCCTATCAGTGCCCACCAGTGCAGCCTATCAGTGCCCACCAATGCAGCCCATCAGTGCCCACCAATGCAGCCCATCAGTGCCCACCAATGCAGCCTATCAGTGCCGCCTAATCAGCGCACTTCAATGAAGGAGAAAAATGACCCGTTTGCAAAATTTTATAACAAACTATTAAAACATGATTTTTTTTTTTTTTTTTTTGCATCTTTTTTTGTTTGTTTAGCAAAAAATAAAACTCCGAGCTGTAACTAAATACCACCAAAAGAAAGCTCTATTTGTGGGAAAAAAATGATAAAAATTTCATTTGGGTACAGTGTTGTATGCCCACGCAATTGTCATTCAAAGTGCATCAGCGCTGAAAGCTGAAAATTGGTCTGGGACTGAGGGGGGTTTAAGTGCCCAGTAAGCAAGTGGTTAAATACTTTTCTGGTCTCCTGCTGTATCATATTGTTTAATTGTCCTTGCTTTATAATAATCTCCTGTTGTATATTTCTATCTAAATGCATCTTATGCTTTTGCTCTAACTCATGTAATTCTTTTATTATGTTTTTCATTTTCTGTTCTCTTTCCTTTTTTTATCCCGATCCGATGGAAATTAATTTCTCCCGTATCAAGGCCCTATGGGCCCAGAGTGTTGCTTTAGACACTTTTGTTGTATCGTTAATTTTAAAATATTGTTCAATCTCAGTTTTTATAGTTCTCTCTACTTCTACATCTTCTATTAGATCTTCATTAAGTCTCCAGGTACCCTTTCTGCTCTCCATATCCCTAAAACTGTCATTGGCGCGTGATACGATGCAGCGATCATTTCAATAGCTGTGTCTACTATGCTTTCCAGTGTTTCATGGTCAACAAGGATATAGTCCAGTCTCGCGTACGTATCATGCACCATAGAATAATATGTATAATCCTTTTTTTTTTTTCGGGTTCCTTATTCTCCATATATCCAAACATTTTTATTTATTTTTTAATAATCTTAGTTGTTTATTTTCTTGAGGTGGTGCATGAGACGTATTATCAAGGTCGGAATCCATTGAGAAATTAAAATCTCCTGCTAGGATCACCTGTCCTTGCTTAAATTCAGACAAAGCATTCAAGACCCCATTTAAATATTTTTTTGGTAATTTATTAGGGCAGTAAACATTGGTCAAAGTATATATTTTTCCTTGCAGAGTCGCTTTTAGGAACAAAAAATGACCGTCTGGGTCTACCTTCCTTTCTTCCAATACAAAGCTCACGTTCTTTGCTATTCCAATAGCGACTCCTTTTGCCCCTTTATTTGGTGAGCCAGCATAGTACCAGACTGGAATCGCATGTGAATACAATCTAATGTTGGAATCAAGGGATATATGCGTGTCCTGTAAGAAGACAATATCTGAAAGATACCTCTCAACCTCTTTGAGAATAATGTGTCTTTTTTTAGGAGAATTCAATCCTCTTACGTTATGTTATAAACTTAACGTCTACCATTAAGTAGTTTGTAAAAAAAATTTATTTCAATAAGTGGATACGGGTCAACAGATTTTTTTCTCCCTTCCTGCGATTTTTTTAACACCTTTTCTGTCACTTTTTAAACAGCCTTTTTCTTTCCTTCCTTCAGACTACTATTTAAGGGGAGTGGTTAATTGGTCACAGGTGCTTGAGGTCCTATATAACTTTCCGTAGAACTTATTCCGGAGCCTGCTCATCCTTGAGCTTGCCATCTTTTTGCTTGCTGGAACTCTGACCAAGTGGAACTGGACTAAGTGGTGAGTTAAAAACCAGAGTTGAAAACAGGAGGTTATGACAGGAGTCGTCAAACCTGTAAGTAACATCTGAAATTCCCTGTTAGTAATTTTATAATTGTAACTGGGAAAATGGGGGTTAGCAAGATTGAAGGTTTTGTGCAGTGCAACAATGGAGCAACAGCTCCAGTATGGATACCACTGGGACACATGTGGGGTGCCCTTCTGGAAGCTCACATTAGAGACCAGGAGGAGCAAATTGCAAAACTGGGCAGAACTGACAATCTTGAAAAGGGTCCACTGGCTAGTGGGGTTAATGGGGAGGGTGGAGGGGTGAGTCAGGATTATCAGGTAGGAAGATGGGTTAATACAGTTAGAGGCAATGTTAGGGGCTCACAGAAAAGGAAGGCCAGCCCTGGGTTTGAGCACCCTAACAGATTTGCCAAGTTGGGTGAAGATGTGGGAGTATCAAGCTCAGAGGTAAGGTGGAGGGATTTGAGTTTTTAGAGCACTTGGCTGACTTTTCATTGTGTTGCAACCTATATGCTAATAATGTTTGCACCTAAATGGAAGGGGGTCTACTGTGCTGGGGGGAGAGGTTTATGGGAAGGCTGGAGAAGTATTTAAACTAGGATTGTGGGGGGAGGGTGAATTTGTTTTTAATGGGGCAGACAGGTCAGACAGGGGCCAGCCCTTATTGGTTGGTGGAATGGGGAGAGATGTGAGGAGGGCTATTGCAAATGATATGAGGGTTCCTATGTTACAATCAACCATTGGAAATGGTACTATTTGTACTAAAATAAAAAAATATGCAACATACATTTGCAAAATGTGACAATAAATTAAAGTGTTTGTTCACCAATGCCAGAAGTCTGCCAAGCAAAATAGGTGAGTTGGAAGCACTAGTGCACAAGGAGAACTATGATCTAATTGGCATTGCTGAATCTTCATTCTTCTCATGACTGGGCTATTAATATTCCTAGCTTTGCTCTCTTTTGGAAAGACAGGATAAAATAGAGGGGTGGTGGTGTCTGTCTCTATGTAAGAAGTGATCTCAAAGCAAGTGTGAAAGAGGACCTAGTTGATGGAGAGTGTGATTAGTCTGATGCATTATGGGTTGAACTACATGGGTGTGCATATTACAAAGGTCATCACTGGAGTTTGTTATAGACCTCCCAGTGTTAGCGAGGAGGTGGAGCTTCTTGGACAGATGGAAAGGGCTTGGTCAGTGATAATAATGTGGGATTTTAATTACCTGGAAATTGACTGGAGTAATGGCACTGCTAGGACAGTTAAAGGGCAAAAATGTATAAACCTATTACAAGTTAATTTTATTGTCTAGTTTATTGAGGCCCCGGCTAGTAATTACAAGCAACAAACGCATACAGGTAAGATAAAAACACGTAACTTTAGGAGAGCACATTTTACAAGGATGAGGTCTGCTCTCCAGGACTTAGACTTGGAGGGAATATTAGCATGTATTAAATACTTTCTTCAGCTCTGTGTATGGAAAGGAGCATGAAGGAGCTCATGTGCATAATGGGTGTGGTAGTGACACAGCCCCAAATGATCCACAATGGCTCAAAAGTGATATGGTCTAGAAATATCTGGACAGAATAAAGATGGATAAAGCACCTGGACCAGATAGTATCCACCCAGGTATCCTAAAAGAATTGAGCTCTGTAATTTCAAGGCCATTGTTTCTAATATTTAGGGACTCGTTAATGACTGGAATGGTACCACTGGCTTGGCACAGGGCCAATGTGGTGCCCATATTTAAAAAGGGAACAAAGTCTTTACAAAGTAACTATAGACCTGTTCGTTTAACTTCTATAGTCGGGAAGATACTGGACAGTTTAATAAAAGACCACATAGATGAGTTCTTGCTGGAAAAAAATATTTTAAGCAACAGACAGTGAGTTGCAGTCCCAAGTACCGCCCCTCTCCAACCCCATAACAACCCACACCAAAGATAGCTGCTCCATATGTCTGATGGAGCGCGCATGCTCCAAACGTGAGCTTGACCACGCCTCCCATCCATCACCACTGACATGCTTGTTGATTGCACGCCTTCAGCCTCTGAGCCTTGGGAACCACCGGAGCCTCCGGAAACTGCTGACTACCACTGCTGCCCAGCTGGACTACAGGAGTCCAAGCTACTTATGCCATGCATGTTATATCTCACCAAAATGTGAGTGGATGTTACTTTTATTAAACATTGAATTTCAACTGACATACTGCACTCAGAGTGGCACTGTTCCTCTCTCACCACCTTTGGAGAACATTCTTACCCTAGAAGCCTATTCCTCACAATTTCCATGCCATCAGGTGTAGTCTCTCTGGCGCTGGGTGTAGAAACTGGCCCTGTGAGAGCAGACATTATTGGAAGAGACAATGGATTGTCTGTGCTTAATTGTAGAAGGGTTATGAACCATGGTCTTCTTGGCCAGCAAGAGATTACTGCTATCACCGTTTACGTTGATCTTTTGAGTCTGGAGAGAAATCTAGTGATCAGAGGTGTTGGGGGAAAGATATACACCAGCTGAAAATAATCAAAGGCTGGTGTAGCAGTATAACCACCACTGCTGTTGGATAAGCCCCTCTCACTAGATACCCTGGACATTTTCCCGGGAGTTACTGCCAGATCGATATCGGGAACACCACCGGTCTGGGTTAGGAGAGAGAAGACTTGGTAAATTCAGAGACCATTCCTTGTTTGATTAAAAAAAAAAATCCTGCTCGGATTGGCAGCCAATTGGTTCTGTGCTGCTGGAATATATATGGCTTTCAGATCTGCTAGGTGTACCTGAGCTTAGTTGAAAAAAGGGTGCACTTCTCTCATTAATGTGTTCAACTTCTGGTGCCTCCCTGCCTTTGGATGTAGGCCACCGCCACTTTGTTGTCCCTGCGTAGCAAGACTTTCTTCCCCCTCAGGGATGGGCTGAATACTAGAAGGAAGCTCTGAGCTCCAGAATGTTTGAGACTATGCCTTACAACTAGAATCAAAATATGTGCAAAAAAGAGAGAAAAAACTGCTCTAAACCTAAAAATGTGAAATAAACCAAAAAGAAAGAAAAGGGAAAAAAAGCTGCTAGCACTCAAACAAAGTTTACAGCAGTGGGTACAAAAATAGTGCAGCGCTGGATAATGAAACTAGATATATAGAAACATCTATGACTCATCAACACACAGTGATATGTGGATATGTACTGAGCGTGAACCCACTTTATCACATGGATTGTGTAAAACAATACAAAGACTAGCGGAAACTATCATTAATGACAAATGTGACTGAGAGAATTTGTGAACACACTATAATATATAAGTGATATATTGAAATGAGAACATTATGATGAATAATGAGCACAAGTAAAAAATAAATGATATTGTTCAAAAAGTCTATGGCAAAATGACACAATCACTAGATAAAAATTTGTAAATAAAAGCAATGTTGGGAGCAAAAGAATGTTTCGACTCTATAGGTCTTCAACTGGGGCATAACTTTGCCTCCCCACAGGGAAGACCCATAGAGTCGAAACGCATGGGGCCAACATTCTTTCGGCTGTTTTATCTGGATTCCATGTTCTAATTCCACCTGGAAGTTGCTCCACTTTATTGCACCTTTCTGTTTGGACACTCATGTCCATCATTTTGTCACAGATTTTTTGAAAAATATCATTTTTTTTCACTTGTGCTCATTATTCATCATGATGTACTCATTTGAAGGCCCTAATTGGTGGCATGAAGAGCACTTATATTAGAAAGGTCAAGAAGGTCCAGGATTCCCTGAGATCAGGAGCTGCAGCAGATGACATTTATGTACCCAGGCTGTGGTACTATGACAGACTTCATTTTCTGGCAGGCCAGACTGAACCCAGGACAGCACTCTCCAGTCTTCCTTCAAGGCTTCCTTCCCCCCAGCTGAGGCTTCCAACAACCAGCCTGGGTCTTCCAGGCAGCCACATGTGGAGGAGCCCAGCTTGAGTCTGGTATAGCATTCTTCAAAATATTTCTGGTTGTCAAATTAATGATGTTAAATATATGTTAGTTTTGATAACCAATTTCTGATTTCCCAACGTGTTTTACATATCAATAAACAGTAGTGGCCACAAATGATTGTGACAAGAATGAAAAATGCTGGGGTCAGAATGATAGTCTTTTCTATTTATTAAATGCAATTTGCAACAGTCATGAGCAGAAAATTGTGTGTGATTGATGAACTAAAAACTAAAACTATGCCCCTTTTTCATACACAGGAAAGCCTCAGCCAGGAGGAGGCCATGGAAGGTGGCAGTCAGGAGGTGGCAGGTGTCAGTACTATAATCCCTTTAGGACCCAGCACAACTCACCTGACACAGCATGTGTCTGGGAAACAACAGTGATTGGCCAGCTCACGTTTAAATCACCTGTATCAGCATTCAGTCAGTGCTCGTGTTAGAGTTCACTCGTGTTTGATCCAGCTGATATTTGCTCTTTGACTTTCGTGTTTGACCCGGCTTGTTTGACCCTCCTTACTTGCTTCTGATTCTGTACCGTTTGGATTCTGATCTACCTGTGTATGACCCAGCTTGCCTAGACTACGCTTTGCCTGATTCTACTAGTACCCTCATCTGCAGCAGTGAACCACAAGGTCCAGCAATCATCTATCCTCATCTACAGCAGTGAACTACAAGGTCCAGCAATCATCTATCCTCACCTACAGCAGTGAACTACAAGGTCCAGCAATCATCTACCTTCGTCTGCAGCGGTGTACTACAAGTCCCAGCTGACCTGCTCTGCTTAGACCTGCTCATGGTATGTGCTTTGAACTCTTTGAATAATCAGCACACCTGAACTGTTACTTGTTATCTGCACCTAGCCTGACATTAACACGAGCCAATACATAAAGGGAAGCCTATCATGAATCCTGAACAGGCTCAGTTGTTTACACAAGAACTTTGCCGTTTATCACATCAAGTTCAGGAAATGGCCACAGAGCTCACCAAGGTGCAATCTCCTTCTACTACCACCATTACTAAAACTCCATCTGAACCAAAAATTCCTTTGCCCGACCGGTTTTCTGGTGACCGTAAAGCGTTTTGCAACTTTAAAAACAGCTGCAAATTATATTTCAAGTTGAGGCCATCCTCGTCTAGCCCTGAAACTCAGAGGGTTCAAATCATTATCTCTATACTACAGGGTGACCCCCAGGCTTGGGCCTTTAACCTGGAACCTAACCATCCAGCCTTACTAACAGTAGATGCCTTCTTTGAAGCCCTCGGGTTGCTATATGATGATCCAGATCGTGCTGCTACTGCAGAATCGACCCTGCGTAACTTAAAACAAGGAACTACCACAGCTGAAATGTATTGCTCAGAGTTTCGCAGGTGGGCCCCGGAATCTGGCTGGAATGATGCAGCTCTCCGCAGCCAGTTTAGAATTGGCCTTTCAGATGCTATTAAAGACGCTCTGGTCAACTTCTCCTACCCAGCCTCACTGGAGGAGGCTATGTGTCTAGCTATTAGAATTGACCACCGCCAGCGAGAGAGAAGGCGAGAACAAACAATGGCTGTGGCAAACTATATACCTTCTTTACCACCTGATTATTCCATCTCCAGTGCCAAATCTGAGGAAGAACCTATGCAGTTAGGCTCCACCCGGTTATCTGCCCAGGAACACAAACGCAGGCGTAATATGGGACTCTGCTTATACTGTGGCCTCAAGGGTCATATGCTCCGTTTGTGCCCTACACGTCCGGGAAACGCCAGGACCTAGGTGATTGCGGGGAGATCACCTTAGGTCTACTCTCATCTCCCCAGGGGGACAATCGTATACTTTTACCCGCTGTCATTCACTTTGGGACAGGGGCTCATGAACTGCTGGCCTTGGTGGATTCTGGAGCAGCTGAGAATTTTATTGATAAAACTCTGATCACCCCTTTGTCCCTGGAAACTCATGCTCTAGATTGTCCAGTCCGCCTGATCTCCGTGGATAATCGGCCTCTCTCACAAGACCTAGTGCTCGAATCCACCAACCCTTTCCAGTTACAATTAGGGGCTTTGCATTGGGAGAAGATTTCTTGTCTTGTCATTGACTCTCCATCCACTCCTTTGATCCTAGGCCTTCCTTGGCTTCAGAAGCACAATCCTGTAATTGACTGGCCAACAGGAGATATTCTGGCTTGGTCCAATCAGTGTAAAAAAAGCTGCATCCAACACCGTGTTCGACTTGATACCTGTCAAGTGGGAATAGAACAGATTCCACTTTGTTATAAGGACTTTCGGGATGTGTTTTCTAAAGGAATTGCTGACACTTTACCTCCTCATCGCAGTTATGATTGTCCCATTGACCTCTTGCCTGACACTACACCTCCTCGAGGGAGAGTCTTTCCACTGTCTGAACCAGAGAATCTTGCTTTGCAAGAATACATCCTGGAAAACCTAGCTAAGGGTTTCATCCGTCCCTCCACTTCTCCCGCAGGAGTAGGATGCTTCTTTGTCCCGAAGAAGGATGGAGGACTGCGACTTTGTGTTGATTACAGAGGTCTAAATAAAATAACCGTTCCCAATCGGTATCCTCTCCCTCTCATCACAGAGTTGTTCTCTCAAATCCAGGGAGCCAAAATCTTCTCCAAACTGGATTTAAGGGGAGCCTATAATCTGGTGTGAATCCGTGCAGGCGATGAATGGAAGACGGCCTTTAACACCAAGGATGGTCATTACGAATGTCTTGTCATGCCTTTCGGCCTCAGGAATGCACCAGCCGTCTTTCAGAACTTCATGAATGACATTTTCCGTGACATGATGGGTCGCTTCATGCTTGTTTATTTAGACGATATTTTGATTTACTCTCCCAATCTTGAAACACATCAGAAGCATGTCTACTCGGTATTAGCCCGACTAAAGACTCACTCCCTTTTTGTAAAGCCTGAAAAATGTATTTTCCATGTTAAACAAGTACCTTTCCTGGGTTACCTAATTTCTGACACAGGCCTCACCATGGACCCAGCCAAGGTTCAAGCCATTTTAGACTGGGCACCACCTTCAGACCTGAACGCAGTTCAACGCTTCCTGGGCTTTGCAAATTTCTATCGAAAATTCATTAAGAACTTTGCCACCATTGCACATCCCATCACCTCTCTCACCAGGAAGACTCCTAGTACATTTAAATGGACTACTGAAGCCCAGGCAGCCTTTACCCAGTTAAAGAAAGCCTTTACCTCTGCACCAATTCTACGCCACCCTGTTCCTGAGCTACCTTTTATTGTAGATGTAGATGCATCTGAAGTAGGAGTGGGGGCGCTTTTGTCACAAAAAGATCCTGTAAGCGCTGCCATCCACCCTTGTGCCTTCTTGTCCCGTAAATATTCCCCAGCAGAGCGCAATTACGATATAGGCAACAGAGAACTTTTAGCCATAAAGCTAGCTTTAGAGGAGTGGAGACATTGGCTGGAGGGAGCTCGCTATCCATTCATAGTTCTGACTGACCACAAAAACCTTGAATATATCCGTTCTGCTAAAAGACTGAACTCGCGTCAAGCCAGGTGGTCATTGTTCTTCTCCAGATTTGACTTTACAATTTCTTATTTACCAGGTCCAAAAAACATTAAGGCCGATGCCTTGTCTCGCAGCTTTTTTTCAGAGTCTCCTCCTCCGCTTCCTCCTCAACCCATTATCTCTGAGGATAGGATTTTGGCTTTTACCCAGACTGACATCTCTGAGGCCTTGTTACCAGCACAGGCTGAAGCCCCTCCCTCCACTCCCTCTGGTATGCTCTTTGTGCCCCTGGCTCTTCGTTTGCAGGTATTGCAACAAGTACATGCATCAAAACCTGCAGCACATCCAGGGTTTAGACAAACTTTTGAGATTGTCTCTCGCAACCTCTGGTGGCCATCGCTTAGGCAGGATGTGTTAGCCTTCGTCCAGGCCTGTGAAGTTTGCGCCAGAAGCAAAAGCAGTACCTCTAAGCCCCCCGGTCTCCTTCGTCCTCTACCAATACCTACCTGTCCCTGGACCCATTTATCTATGGACTTTATCACAGACTTGCCTCTGTCCCAGGGATGTTCCACGATCTGGGTGGTGGTAGACAGGTTCAGTAAGATGGCCCACTTTGTTCCGCTTCCGAAGCTTCCATCTGCTAAAGAACTGGCATCTTTATTCATTAAGCACATTTTCAGG
Source organism: Lithobates pipiens (assembly GCF_037356315.1). Lineage (NCBI taxonomy): Eukaryota > Metazoa > Chordata > Amphibia > Anura > Ranidae > Lithobates > Lithobates pipiens. The sequence goes on from NW_027507785.1 coordinate 215,105,713, forward strand.
CTCCATGGGGCACCAGTTAACATTGTCTCTGACCTTTGCTCTCAGTTTATAGCCCAGTTTTGGAAGGCCATTTGCTCTCAGCTGGGGATTAAATTATCATATTCTTCAGCATATCATCCTGAGACTAATGGCCAAACAGAAAGGACTAATCAGACTCTAGAGAAGATGGTACGTTGTCTGATGGCCAAAGATGAGGTGGAGTGGGTCAACATCCTTCCATGGGCAGAGTTTGCCTTTAATAATTGTGCCAGCACATCTACAGGGACCTCTCCTTTCTTTTGTGTTTACGGGTTGCATCCTCGTGTGTGCTCCTTTGATCTTCCGCCCTCTGATGTTCCAGATGCCAACACCACGATTGAACATTTCTCCAAAATCTGGTCCGATGTAAATCACGCTATTTCCCGCTCTGTGCAGGCTTTTAAGAAAACTGCTGACAAGAAGCGCTCAAAGGCACCAGAATATAAAGTTGGTGACAAAGTGTGGTTATCATCTCAGAATCTGTCCCTGCATGTTCCATCTAAAAAGCTTGGCCCAAAATTCATCGGGCCTTATGAAATCTCGGAGATTGTTAATCCTGTGTCCTACAGATTAAAACTGCCCCCATCCATGCGCATTCCAAATGTCTTTCATGTTTCATTGTTGAAACCTGTTCATTCCAGCCTCCTAGTAAATGAACCAGAACCTGTGGATGTGTTGGACAGTCAAGAATATGAAGTGGCATTTATTCTTGATTCCAGACGAGTGCGCAATTCCTTACAATATCTTGTTCATTGGAAAGGGTTCGGCCCAGAGGATCGATCTTGGGTACCAGCTCGTGATCTTCATGTTGATCGACTTAAGAAGAAGTTCCATCTCCATTATCCAAGTAAGCCTGGGGGTGCAGGAGCAACCCCTCGAGAAAGGGGGGGTACTGTCAGTACTAGAATCCCTTTAGGACCCAGCACAACTCACCTGACACAGCATGTGTCTGGGAAACAACAGTGATTGGCCAGCTCACGTTTAAATCACCTGTATCAGCATTCAGTCAGTGCTCGTGTTAGAGTTCACTCGTGTTTGATCCAGCTGATATTTGCTCTGTGACTTTCGTGTTTGACCCGGCTTGTTTGACCCTCCTTACTTGCTTCTGATTCTGTACCGTTTGGATTCTGATCTACCTGTGTATGACCCAGCTTGCCTAGACTACGCTTTGCCTGATTCTACTAGTACCCTCATCTGCAGCAGTGAACCACAAGGTCCAGCAATCATCTATCCTCATCTACAGCAGTGAACTACAAGGTCCAGCAATCATCTATCCTCACCTACAGCAGTGAACTACAAGGTCCAGCAATCATCTACCTTCGTCTGCAGCGGTGTACTACAAGTCCCAGCTGACCTGCTCTGCTTAGACCTGCTCATGGTATGTGCTTTGAACTCTTTGTATAATCAGCACACCTGAACTGTTACTTGTTATCTGCGCCTAGGGGCCCAGTAGCCTGCCTGAATCGCAGGTCACTCCCTTCGGCTGTCCACAAAAAAGTGCCAGGAAGAGGAGTAACCCGAAGGAAGCAGCAATTAGCCTATTTCTGAAGGCTACTGCGGCCCTCAGAAACCCCCCCAGTGTTCAAGAGGACTATGCCAACATGACAGCCTGCAAAATGCAGGAAATGGAGGTGGGCCAACGCCTCTTATGTGTGGAAGTGATCTTGCAAGCCCTATATAAGGGCTTGAGGGGTGAACTCATAAGCCAAAGCCACATTTGTGAGTTGAACCATGGCCCTCCTCCTCCAGGTCCTCCTCCTCCTGCCACACCTCCAACACCAGAGCCACAGCCTGGAAGGAAGCGTGTAAGGAAAATCAAAGAGTGATGGCCTGGATTCAGTCTGGTCTGACAGCCATTCTCTGCTGTGGAGGACATTGGATTCCGTAGGCTCATGAAACATATTGAGCCACGTTACTCACTACCAAGCAAATGCTACTTTGCAGATACCCGTCTACCTGAATTGTTTTGCAGTGTTAGAAAACACGTTCATGAGCTCATGACTACCGACATCATAGCAATCAGTTTTACTACCGACATTTGGAGTTCAGACGTCAGTCCAACGAGCATGCTTAGCCTGACAGCACAGTGGATAGATGACAAATTTCAATTGCAAAACATCCTACTTAACGCACGTGAGTTTGTTGGATCACATACTGTAGCAGCAATAGCTGACACTTTAAAATCCATGCTTGACACTTGGCACATTGAGAAGTCTAAAGTGCATTTGATTGTCCGAGATAATGCGCGGAACATGGCAAAGGCAATGGGGGACAGTGAACTTAAAAGCATGCCGTGAATGGCACACACGCTGCAATTGGCTGTGAATGAAGGATTGCTGAGTCAGTGCACCATATCTGATATTGTATCAAAGGAAGAAAAATTGTCGGTCACTTTAAGCATTCTCCGCTTGCTTATTCCAGATTACAAGCTTTACAGATAGTTTGGAATGCCACCGAAACGACTGCAGCAAGATGTAGCCACTCGTTGGAACAGCACCTACTATATGCTGCAAAGTCTTTTTGAACAAAAGCATGTTTTAGCTGCATACATTGCAGATTACGAGCTGCCGGCAACACTGAGCGCACATCAGTGGATGTTAGTTGAAAATAGTTTGTCTCTTCTATCTCCATTTGAACAGTTAACAAAAGAAATAAGCTCAACTAATGCTTCCATTTCTGAAGTTATTCCCTTGAGTGCCGTACTGAAGCGTCTGCTAGGAAAAGAGATAGAAACAGACCATGGCATGGCGTAAAACAGCTAAAACACTACTGGAGGCCGTTACCAACCGGTTTCAAGACACCGAGTCCAACCCTCTGTACTGCATTGCAACAGTTCTAGATCCTCGATTTAAAGAGCATTATTTTAATATTGAGAAAAAGCAGCGTGCACGGGAAATGATACAGGCACAAATGGAGGTGGTGGAAGCATCTGGTGAAGGAGTTTTGAGGTGTAGCACAGAGGAAAGTGAGAAGGAACGGTTGCATACAAGTGAAGAGGAACATGCTCCCTCCATATCTGATATGTTTGAAGAAATTTTACATGAATGCACCTTGGTCCATAGCAGTGCCACAACAAGTGCAGCTACCCAACAGTTGGACATTTATTTAGCTGAACAGCCTATCGCCAGAAGTGACAATCCCCTTGCGTTCTGGCGCATCAACAAACAGCGTTTTCCTTTGCTTGCACAGGTTGCACGCAGATATTTATCTGCCCCAAGCACTAGTACAGACAGTGAGAGACTATTCAGTCTAGCATGTCACATTCTGATGAGAAGTGAAACCGTCTCTGTGAAAAAGCTGAACAACTTTTGTTCTTAAAGCGAAATCTGCCACTTTTACTGAAATAGATTTATAAATCCATAGCATAGACCAATTTATTTACCATGTTGAACATAGTAAATGAATTAGCATTGGACTGTGCTATTGGACAATTGGAACATACAACATAGTATGACTGACTACCAGTATGTTCCAATTGTCTAGTTGTGCCATACTGCCATTAGTTGGTTGTTCATTGTAGTTCTTCTACAGTTTTTTTTGCACTTCAATTTAAGAGAGAACAGCTTTTAATCTAGTACTGTACATGCATAGTTTGTTGCTGTTGGGCCAAACTATGTCTCTCCATAAGCTATCAGCCCGTTGCATGTACAAATGCAAAACTGTATGTTCTGTATATGTGGCTGTCTACATACTCCAGTACTATACACTATACCACACTGTGTTCCAGATATGGGCGTAGACTTCCAGAAACACAGACTAGTCTACATTGCTTGCTGTGATTGCCTGAGCACCGCTGCTGTAGACCAGACTGTAGACAGTGTTCCGGGATGTCTCCACTCATACCCGGGGGCCGAAACACAGTGCGGTCTACTGTATGACTATGTATGTAACTCGCAGCTACATACATACACTTTTATCGCACATGCAGCAGCTGACTCCTTAAGGAGAGAACTTAGGGGGGAAAAAAAAGTTTTCAAGTTGAAAATAAAATTAATTTTTTTTATTGCATTTAGCATATGTTAAACTTATATTTTACAGATACTGTGAAACAGAATACGGCCTTCTGCCAGATTCTGTTGTTCTTCTTTATACATAGTTTGTTGTTAGGAGAAACTATGTCAGTCATTGATTGTCTCTCCTTAAGCTTTTAGCCCGCTGCATGTGCAAAATTGTATGTTCTGTATCTGTGACCGTCTACATACTCCAGTACTATACACTATACAGCACTGTGTTCCAGATATGGGCGGAGACTTCCATAAACACAGACTAGTCTACATTGCTTGCTGTGATTGGCTGAGCACCGATGCTGTAGACCAGACTGTAGACTAGTCTGTGTTCCGGGATGTCTCCACTCATACCCGGGGGCCGGAACACATGTATGACTATGTATGTAACCTGCAGCTACATACATACACTTTTATCGCACATGCAGCCGCTGACACCTTAGGGAGAGAGAACTGAATTACTAGTTCTGATTTAAGTTGAAAATTAATAAAGTCTTCTTAGACTTAGTCATTTTGTTTTTATATTATTATTTATTTATTTTTATTATTTTTATTTTATTTTATTGTTATGGTTCAATGTGCACTGACTGCAGTCTGCACTGCAGTATATGCTGTGGTAACTTTAATTTATAAATTTGTATTTTATTTGATTTTATGATTTTATCTTCTGTGTCCACTGTCCAATTTATTTGGGTTGCTTTATTAAAGTACTTATTTACATTACTGGACTATTCTTTTATTCATAAAATTAATGATTCAGTTGAATATGAATACTATAATAAATAATAATATAACACAATTTTATATAAAAAATGTTTTTGTTTAATATATAAAAAAAGCCATTTTCGGTATCGGTGCTGTTTCGGTATCGGTTTTCGGCCTAGTGTATTTTTCATTTTCGGTAGCGGCACCAAAAAACCCATTCGGTGCACTCCTAATTTTGACTGTAAAATAATAGATTTGTGCCCTGGGGTACAAAGGATTTGCAAATTTCACCAGTTTCTCCAGTGTTGCCTTTCTCTTTATTTTGTTATGACCCAGAATAAATAGATATTTATTTTTCACAAATACTTGCCTATGTGTTTTACTTTAAAAAAGGACAGTTTGTTTGTGAGTAGGCAGGTACATTTCTAAAATACAAGGTCAAATTAACAAGGGACGCCAACCAACCTCCTTGAGGTAAAAAAATACAAGATGATAATAATGGTGTTGTGGTAACTTGACACACAAAACGAGAAATAATATTATGGAGAGCACTAGAAAAAAATGCAGATCTTGATAAAAAAAACTAACAAAAAAAAAAGTATTATGGAGATCTGACGAAAAAAATAAATATTATTCATGAGATTACGAGAAATTATAAATAAAAAAGTGTGTGAGAACTCTGTGTAAATATGAGCAGCAAAACAACTTAATTCTTCTAGCATTCTAAAGGAGAAGAGAATGCGCTGCATTAAAAGATTTCAAAATTTGCAGTGTGACGAATGTGCTATGTTCATTACAAACGCTAGTTTTACCAGACCGATCGCTTCCATCTCGTAATTTATTCTGAGCATGCGTGGCATTTTTTGCATCGGAATTGTGTACACATGATCGGAATTTACGTAAATGGATTTTGTTGTCGGAAAATTTGAGAACCAGATCTCAAAGTTTGTGTGACAACAAGCTCTGATCGCACATTTTACGTTGGAAAGTCCGACCGTATGTAACTAACGGCATAACAGTTACATGTGTTTTAGAAGCTAGGCCTCTCATTGATATGTAAATTATCCCATTGAGTAGGTTTATGAGCTCAGCACAGGAAGTCAGATATGATGTGGCAGGAAATAGGGGAATAGAACTTTGAGCAAGCCATGTGCTCTAGAAACAAAGGAGCAGCAGAGGTTCTGGAAGACAAAGACACACTTGTCCTGGAGACAAGGGAGATCAGTGTTGTTTTGAGACTTCGGAGGAGTTGCATTGGACTATGAGAAGCAATTAATAGATTCCACCCCCAGGAAAACGGAAAATTGTATACTCACCTTTCCGTAATTTTCCTTTCCTGTTGCATCTCATGGCATCATACACCTATGGGTTGTGGCTCCGCCCCCACAACCTGATAGGACCGTTTGACTATTAAATCTTGAGAGAGCCTCTGCCTCAGTATTCTCAATATATAGATACCTCACCTCAGACGGGTGGGCATCTGTATGCTGCCATGAGATGCAACAGGAAAGGAAAATTACGGAAAGGTGAGTATACAATTTTCCGTTTTCCTGTCGCATCATGGCAGCATACACCTATGGGGAATAACTCGCAAAACTGGGTGGGTATGAGCAGAAGAAGTTTATTTACAAGGAATGGAGGAATTGGACTGAATAATTGCTCTCCCGAACTCCACCGTGGACAGCCTAGTGGAGTCCACTTTGTAGTGGGATATAAAAGTGCTTTTTGAAGACCATGTGGCTGCCCTGAAGATGGTTTCTGAGGAGACTCTGCAGAGGGCTGCCCAGGAGGTTGCCATCGCCCTTGTAGAATGCGCCTTTAAGCCCCCAGGTATTTGAGCTTGATTAGATGAGTAAGCTTTCTTTATGATTTTTACCAGCCATGCTGCGATAGTGCAGGAAGTTGCCGCCTGTCCTCTTCTAGAGCCGTGAGGGATGACTAGGAGATTTTCCACTTTCCTGAGGTCACTGGTTCTTGAGAGGTAGGCCAGTATGTTGGATTTTACATCAAGTGGATGTGGGTTCCCCTGCTCTGTGGAAAGAGCGGGAAGGCATATTTCCTGATTAAAATGAAAGGAGGAAGCCACTTTCAGAACTACCTTGTCTGGTTAGATGGTTAGGTATGGTTCCTTTGCCATTAGTGCATGCATTTCCGACACCCTCTTGGCTGATGTATTCGCTATCAGGAAGATGATTTTGAGGGTTAGATCTCAAAGAGAAGCTCCTTCAACTGGAAACAATGGATCACGGGATAGGAAATCCAGCACTACCGAAAGATCCCAAGTTGGAAAAGAGGGTTTCCTGGGAGGTCTTAATGTTAGACAGGCCTTCTGAAATTGAGAAATAAGAGGCTCTTGAGCCCATTTCACCCCCGTTATGGCTGATAGAGCTGATACGTGCACCTTCAGGGTATTTGATCCAAGACCTTTGCCGAGACCTTGCTGTAGGAACTCTAAGATCTGAGCAACTGTTGGGCATGAAGGGTCCCAGGCTTGCTGTTGTGCAATCGAGAGGAACTTATCCCAGATTCTCTTGTAGGTGTTATTAGTGGTAACTCTTCTGGCTTGAATAAGGGTGTTTATCACTTTGTGGGAACAGCCGTGAGCTATAAACCTAGCCCTTTCAGTCTCCAGGCTGTTAGGTGTAATATCTCTGGGCATGGATGGAGGAGTTGACCTTGAGTGAGTAAGTCCGCTGTCACGGGAAGCGGCAATGGTTCTGCTGTATTCAACTGAAGCAGGGTCGTGAACCATGGCCTCCTTGGCCAAAAAGGCAGGACTGCTATTACTGTGGAACTTGAGTTCCTGAGTCTGAGTAGAAGCCTCGGTATGATTGGTGTTGGTGGAAACACATAACCTAGGCGGAAGTTCCAGTTGTGTTGTAAACAATCCGTGCCTTCTGCCGAAGGAAAGGGAATCCTCACCAGGTACCTCTGACACTTCGCGTTGTTCGGAGTTGCTGCCAGATCGATATCTGGAACCCCCCAAATTTTTGTTATCAGAGAAAATGCTTGATGGCTTAGGGCCCATTCGTGGTTGGATACGAATTCTCGGCTCAAGGTGTCTGCTATCTGATTCTGGACACCTGGCATGTATGTTGCCCTGAGACTGGCTAAATTCAGCTGTGCCCATTGAAAGACTGGTTGGACTTCCTGCAACATGGAGCGACTCCTGGTGCCTCCCTGCCTGTTGATATAGTCCACTGCCACTCGATTGTCCATCCTTAGTAGAACTTCTTTCCCCTCCAGGAATGGGCTGAAGGCTAGTAGTGCCTGGAACGCTGCTTTCATCTCCAATATGTTGGAGACCACATCATGTGTCTTGAACGGCCAATGACCTTGGACTGCATGGTGACAGTAGTGTGCTCCCCATCCTTCCATGCTGGCATCCAAGGTGATTACCTCTTGAGAGGGAAGGACTATGCGTTTGCACCTCTTCAGATTGTGTGGTTTGGTCCACCATGATAGTGTTTGCTTCATCTCCTTCCAAATTACTATTGGCTGGGTCAATGACACGCCATTCCATTGCTTCAGAAATGATATTTGAAGGGGCCTGACATTCCACTGGGCCCATTGAACCATTGGAATAGTTGCTGAAAATGACCCTAGAATACTGAGACATTCCCTGGCGGGAATGGTAGTGGCCACGAGTAGTCTCTTTGCTTTCCAGATCAGGATGGGAATTTTTTCCTCCGGGAGCTCTACTGTATTGAGTCGGGTATCCAGTTCCGCGCCCAAAAAGATCATTCTCTGCGTGGGACTTAGACTGCTCTTTCCCCAGTTTATCAGCCACCTGAATTTTTGCAGGGTGGAGATTAAGATTACGCGATGAAGTAGGAGGGAATCTCGGTTTTCGGCAAACAGAAGGATATCGTCTAGATAGTGGTGCACTCTCAGGCCTTGTTCCCTTAATAGGGCTATTACTGGGAGCCAGACTTTTGTAAATGTTCTCGGAGCAGTGGATATTCCGAACGGGAGACTTTGAAATTAGAAATGTTGATGACCTACCACAAAGCAGAGAAATTTCTGAAATGAGGTGTGAATGGGAACATGCAAGTAGGCGTCTTGTAAATCGATGAAGAGCATCCAATCTCCTATGTTGATGGCCTGGAGAATTGTCTGCAGGCTCTCCATTTTGAATGCTTCCACCTGGATTCGTTGATTGAGATTTTTTAAGTCCATGACAGGATGTAAGTCCCCTGTTTTCTTTTTTATCAGGAATAGAGGAGAATAGAATCCTTTCCCTCTCTGTAGCAGTGGAACTCCCCTTATGGCTTGTTTCTGGATGAGGTCCTGAACATATTCGTTCAGTAGCAACCTCTTTTGGTGGGATGACGGTAACCTTGTTACCCGGAAATGGTCCCTTGGATGCTTTCGGAACCTCCATTTGTGGCCGAACTGGACAGTCGCCACTGCCCATGGATCCTTTATTGCCTCCGCCCATACCTGCCTGAACAACCTGAGCCTGGCTCCTACTACAGCTGGTTGGGCAGGTGCACCTTCAAAAAGACCTTTGATCCCCTGTAGTAGGGGTCTTGGCTTTCTGGAGCTTGAGGAAGGATGATTGAGGGTTCTTCCAGTTCCTCCTATATTCTCTGCCAGGTCTGTAGGATCTTGCCTCCCTATATTTGTCTGGGAGATTTCGTCTGGAGGCTAGCAGTCTTCGCTGTTTAGATCTTCTATCTGAAGGGATCAGACCCGATTTTCCCCCGGTAACTTTTGAAATCGCCGAGTCTAGTTTCTCCCCAAAGAGATTTACTCAGTCAAAGGGAATCTTGCACCAATTTGACTTCGAGGATGGGTCTGCTGACCAGGGTTTTAGCCAAAGAGCCCTTCTGGCCATTACTGAGCTCAGCATTGCCCTTGATGTAGATTTAATTATGTCTACAGAGGCTTCTGCGACAAAATTGCCTGCGAGAGACAGTTCCTGGAGGGCTGAGATTACTTTCTCTTGTTCCACTCCTTCTGATACCAGCCTCTCGGCATTAGCGGACTAGTTGGAAATGGCCCTACCGACAGCTGCTAGAGCCACAGCTGGTCTGCATGCACCTCCTGCCGATAGGTAAGATCTTTTAAGATCTAAGTTAATTTTCCTAACCAGCACATCTTTAAATGTAACAGCATCTTCGATTGGAAGCGTCACATGTCTGGCAAGACGCATCAGAGAAGAATCCACCACTGGCGGGGTCACCAATGGAGTGACACTAGGCTCCTTCAGGGGGTAAAGCTTTGCTAACCTGTTAGTTAGACTGATCTTCTTTTCCGGCTTCTGCCATTCCTCCTTAATCAAATCCTCCAGTTCCTCAATAAATGGGAAGGTCTCAGGATCTTTTTTGAGATTTGGAAAATATTTCCTCACTTTTTGAGGAGTTTTTCTTCCACCCAATCGATCGCTTCCTTCACTGATTTAATGAAGGGTTCGATTAGTGCAAAGTCGAAGCCGGTAGATGTGTCAATGTCCTCGTTATCTGACAAAGGATCCGACATCTTTGAAGAGGAAGGAGCAGCAGGTATGGTACCTTGCAAAGGTCTGCTAGTTTCTGGCATTGCGATTTGAAGTGGCGATTCAATAGCTGGATTATTAGATTCTAATTCTCTGTCTTTAGTTGCTTCATTAAAGCATGAACGACAGGCCAGCTTATCTGGAAGTGCTATTGCGCCACAAATCCAGCATGAATTCCCAGATGGACAGAGACTCAGAGCACGAGAAGAACGTCTGCGCGTGGGGGATATTCTGTGGTAGTAGTGGCCATGTCGAGAGTAGGACCTTGATCGACTCCTCCTGTGACCTCCACTCTCTCTGCGCCTTGAACGGCTTCTGCCATGGTCTCGGTTTTGTCTATGATTTGAGCGACTTCTTCTTGAGCGCCTTGAGTGCAACGATCTAGATGACCTGATAGGGCTGTCAAATTAGACAGCGTTAGTGACAGGCTCTATTTTTCCTCTTCGTACTTACCAAGTTGACCCCACTTACCTATTAGGCTGGCAATGGTCTGCTGGGGCAGCGGCCTCCATGAAGAGTGAATCCTAAAAACAAACGGAAGTCAGTGTGCAAAAAGGCAAGTAGGGCGATATGCAAAGTTGCAAGAAAAGAAAAAAAAAACAAGAAACTAAGAGACTGACCTGAAGATCCGAAGGAAACCAGACGGAAAAACGATCGGAAAAACTCTCAAAACGACCTTATTAGAAATGCAGCGGCAGCCACAGTACAAAATTAAAAAATGCTGTTTTTTAAATTCAGCACCACCGCCATCCGCAGCGCCGACGTCATCCCGCGCATGCGCAGAAATGTCCCGCGACGTCCGGCGCCATCTTGGAAACTGGCAAACAGATAGAACAGCGAGGTAGCGAAGAATCCAAACATCGGCGCCCGAAGAGGGAGGAGAGAGGAACCACAGAGCTCAGCAAGGAAAAAGAACAGAACATACTGAAAAAATACAGGTTAGAGGCCTCTGCATGATAAATCTATTTAAGATTTGTAAAGATAAAAATGGTACCCCTGAGACCATCAGAGTGGGGATTCCTCCATTAAGCTCATTTAGAGGCTGTACAGGGAGGACTTCCACCCAGGAGAGTCTTGAACCTGGCTGGGGCGATAGCGGTAAGGGGTGATGTCCGGTCTTCTCAGGTGAGGAAAAAAAGGAGAATACTGAGGCAGAGGCCCTCTCAAGATTTAATAGTCAAACGGTCCTATCAGGTTGCGGGGGCGGAGCCACAACCCATAGGTGTATGCTGCCATGATGTGACAAGAAACCCAAGTTAAGTAGCTGATTAGTATACTTATGCCAATTTCATACATTGTACATGTTTGTTAGGAAGGATAGATAGTTTTGTACATTGTAGGCATATTTTGTTATACTTTGTATGCTATATGCATTGTGTATCCTGCAGTTGTATGTGCATCTTTTCTGTTTAGTAAAAGGATTAATACGCTACAGAGTTTTAATCGCTTCCTTTTACTTATACCGAAAAGTAACCTTAATAGACACCAAGCAAAAGAGTCTACATTAAAAAAATCTAGCTTTGAAGCATGACTATGAATAGGTGCTTTACACAGGACCCATTTTGCAAAGAAACCTTTTTTGCTAATGAGAGGAAAAAAATTGTTACTTTATGACCTTTGATTTTAGTTTTCAACAATCACACTTACATTTCTGTCCTTTCCACTTTGATCCCCCAGTGACAAGTTACAGCATCCAGAGCTACCTGCAAAATCATGAGAAAGGACAACATACAGACATGATTTCCTTGGTTAAAAATTACAAATGCACAGGTAAATTGATCCTGAAAGTATTTAAAAAGAGGAATGCCTATTTATACTTAGTGTTAACTTAAAAAAAAAAAATCTCAGAATCAACTGTCTGCCTTAAAGTAGTTTGAATGGTAAAATGCTTTTTACCTGAATGCATTCTCTGAATTCAAGTAAAAAACCTTTTAAAAGCTGCTGCCCTTGGCCTCCCCCGATAGTTTGGCTGTACTTCTCCTGTGGATCACAGAAGGGCAGTTCATTCTACTAAAGCCTGCTGTCGGCTGACGTCACAGAGCCAGTCCAAGCTGGGGAAAGATCATGACTATATGGTCAGGATCCTCCCAGATGCCTGGACAGGCACCTGGCTCAGCCTCTCAGTGATCTACTGAAAATCTGAGCCAGCCGCTTCCGCCCCCTCCAAAGTTCAGTACTCCAGTGAGCACCGGGGGGCAGAACAGAAAGCCAGAGACTGACAGTCATGGCTCTCTGCTCAGAGAAGCGGGAAGAACTGAGCAATCAGTGGTGTTTGATCGCTCAGTTCTCAGCCTTAGAGATGGCGGGGGACAGATGCAGCATCGCAGGTAAATAAGATTAAATAAAAAACACATTTCTCTTTTAAACACTTACCTGAGCTTGATCTCAATCTAGCACTGTGTCTGTCTGCAGCAGCTCTTCACTCTTTCTCTTCTCACGGGAGACAGTCAAAGCCTGTGAGGAGGGAGTGGGGGGGAGTGTGGGGCAGAGCCATGCTGTGTGTTTCTTTTAGGTGCATACAGCCTGGCTCGGGATAGAGCCCGCACAAGTACCCCCATAACAAGCGGCTTCCTATGGGGGCACGCAGAGAAGAGGAGGAGCAAAGAGCATGGCAGGGGACCCCAGAAACCCCAGAATATGAGTAGGTACAGTAATTATCACGTTATTTAAAAAAAAAAAGCCTTTACAATTTTTTTGAACCGGAAATACATTTTCTCAAAATAAACTATTTTTAAAAAGTATGCTGCTAAAGCATTTCCTTAGTTGTTTCCTGGTTTCTAGCCTAGGCCAAACATATGTCAAACATTCTTCATGGGCATTTTTTTTCTTTCATCTGGAGGAGGAGAGGAGGGGTCTTAACTAAGCACACCCTCCTGCCCGTATGCTTGAGCTAAGGGCAAACAGATTCCAGGAAGTAAATGTTACATAAATCATCTGCCCTTACTCAAGATGGCTGTGGCTAAAAAGGCTAGGGGTGGATTTCAAAGTGCTTTCTCAGGAAAACAAAGCATGGAGACAAAGATGGATGGGCGAGTTGGCTTTAAATATCAAATATGAATTAAATAGCATTTTCAGTTTGTAGTGCTCAGATACGGTTAAAGTAGAACTATAGGCAAAACTTTTTTTTAATTTTGGAAAGAGTGGGTCATAATTTGTCAGGTTGTCCCATTGGGGAGCTTTCCCTTAACTTCCTGTCCCACAGCCAAAACAGAAGTGAGAGGAAATCCCTGCAAATTAAAATGTTAAAATCTGTAAGGCAAAAGGCATAATGAGAGCTCATTATGAAATACATACCTTAGAACGAGGCATCGGTAGGTGAGTTCGGTCCACGCCGAGGGAGCTGACATTTTCCCTCGGTGTGTCTTCCGGGTATCGCGGCTCCGGCGCTGTGAGGGGCTGGAGCCGCGATGCCGTCGCTCCCACGCATGTGCGCAGGAGACTTCTTTTCGGCAAGGTCCGGACCTTTCAGCTGGGAAATTCAGAGCGCATGCCCCGCTGAAGTCAGCGGTTGCATGCAAGGGGAATATCTCCTAAACCATACAGGTTTAGGAGATATTATTTTTACCTACAGGTAAGCCTTATCATAGGCTTACCTGTAGGTCAAAGTAAAAAAAAAAATGGGTATACAACCGCTTTAAGGCCTCTTTCACACGGGGCGGATCAGTAAAGATCGGCCCCGTGATGATCCGCTCGCTCAGCGGGGATCGCTCCGTTGTCCACGCTGAGCCGGCTGCGGACAGGGCGGTCTCCGCACACTGTGCGGGGACCGCCCTGTCAGCTCTCCGCTCTCCTCTATGGGGATCAGACGAGCACAGACCGTGTGTCCGTGTTCATCCGATCCGCTCTGCAGACGGACAGAAAAATAGGATTTTCCTCCGTCTGCAGAATCAGGCATTTGCGGAGGCGGACAATAGTGGGTGTCTGCGGATGCTCATCCGCAGACACCCGCTATCCCATAGGGATGAATGTATGGCCCGTATTTCATCCGCAAACGGATGGATGAAATACGGACATACCATCCGCATGTGTGAAAGGGGCCTTAGGGAATCCCTTATGGACCCCTAGGTCACCAGAACTCCCCTCTAATATTTTTCTGGGGAGAACCCAAAACTTGGGATTTTCTTTTACTTTCAATGGTAAACAGGAGAAATAGAGAGGGTGACTATCCCTAACAGGGCACAGACAGCAATAAAAACTGACAGGTGTTCTGATCCATCTCTATTCTATTCAAAATGAAAAATAAAAGTTTTTCATTTAGATGTACTTTAAAGTGGAAGTTCATGCTACAACTAAAATATCTGCATCTATAGACACCAACATTCTAATACTAACCTATCTAGCCCTGTACATTAAAAAAAATTGGTACAGGCATACCCCACTTTAAAGTATACAATGGGACCAGAGCATGTATGTAAAACGAAAATGTACGTAAAGTGAAACAATACTTTTTTTCACTTCTGGGGTGTCAGGGACTATAGTGGGGGTGTCAGGGAGTAGGTTTCCAAGTGGCGGGGAATCTGAACTATCCGTGCATGGATTACTCAGCTGCAGCTATAGCTTGAGAGCCACTTTACATACACTCACGAGTATGTCCATACTCGCGAGTGTACGTATAGTGAGTGTACTTAAAGCGGGGTATGCCTTTATACTGTACATACCTTTTCTGCAGGCGATCTGACCCAATCTCCAGCTGCGGAAGCTCTGCAGAGGACACGGCCGACAACGGCTGTGAAATGAATGGGAAGCAACGTCCCACAGAGTTACTATGGGGCTTTCGTTGTTGGACGTGTCCTCTCCACCTGCCCACACAGCGAAGCTGTGGCTGACAGCTTAGAGTGGGATTGGGTCGGATCGCCTGCAGAAAAGGTATGTATACTGATTTTTTTCTTTACAGTGCTAGATAGGTTAGTGTAATGCCACGTATACACGATCAATCGGGTGGAAAAGTGCGGCAAACTCAAGTCCGCCAGACAATCCCTCCGTGTGTAGCCTCCGGCAGACTTTTTTGACCCGAAAGTACGGCGGACTTAGAATGTAGTTTTTCACTCCAATTTTACCGCCGGACTTGCATTTCGGCGGACAGTCCGGCCGTGTATATGCCAGTCCGCCGTTCTTTTGAAATGAACAGACTTTTTTTACCGCCCGGAGAAAAGTCCGCTCATTTCGAGCGGGTCTCCAGGTAGGCGGGGCCCACGAAGGAGACGTCGCTGGTCCCGCCACCTGGTATGGGCTCCTCCGCTAGGAGTCCGGCGAGAAGACCCCCGAAGACGGAAGACCCCCGGAGCTGTGCAATAAACAATTTTTACCCTGTGTTGTGTTTTTTTTTGTACTTTTTTTCACAGGTGAATGGGTAGGGGTACATTGTACCCCATACTCATTTACATAGGGTGGGGGGCCGGTATCCGGGGGCCCCCTTATTAAAGGGGGCTCCCGGATTCCGATAAGCCCCCCGCCTGCAGACCCCGACAACCAAAGGCCAGGGTTGTCGGGAAGAGGTCCTTGTCCTCATCAACATGGGGACAAGGTGCTTTGGGGTGGGGGGGCACCCCCCATGTTGAGGGCACGCAGCCTGGTACGGCTCAGGAGGGGCGCTCGCTCGTCCCCCCCTTTCCTGGCCGGCCGGGTAGCGTGCTCGGACAAGGGTCTGATGTGGACCTGGGGGGAACCCCCACGCCGTTTTTTTGGCGTGGGGGTTCCCCTTTAAGTTCATACCAGGTGGTGGGGCCAGCGATGTCTCCTTTGCGGGTCCCGCCTACCTGGAGACCCACTCGAAATGAGCGGACTTTCCTCCACGTATGTGGGCGAGTCCGTTCATTTCAAAAGTAGGGTGGATAGTACGGCGGACTTAGTACGCCGTATTAGTCCGCTGAAAAAGTGCCATGTGTGGGCAAGTAGCCCGTTCGGAAAGTCGAGCGGACAGTCTGGCGGAAAGTCCGCCAGACTAAGTCCGTCGGATTGTCCACTACGTGTGTACGCGGCATAAAAGAGCAATGTAAAAAGACCTTTTTCATTCAGCCTGGGTGTGGTCATGTGATCCAGATGCAGCCCTGTGTCAGTGAGCAGCTGCTGCAGGAGATGGGAGTGAGCACAGACAATGAAATCCACCAGGTGATGCTATGGCTTCCTGAATTCAGCCCTGTTGTAGGGCTCTCCCTGACACAGGGGAGCTGCTTCTTCTGGATCATGTGACCACACACACACACTGAATAAAAATAGGTATTTACACTAGTGTCTTTTATAAATGGTATGCTGCATAAGTTGTAGGTGGGGGAGGCAACATTTTTAAGCAGATTTTTATTAGTGTTACTTCCACTTTAAAGAGTAGCTACAGCCTTCCAGAAAAATGTGAAGACTGTAGCTTAATTTAGCTAAATTAAGTTAAAATTTTAAGTTAATCTTTGTTGTTCTTAATTAATTAACGCTCTTCCTACATTGGGTATTGTTAATAATACTAATGGTATGTCAAAATATTTAAATTCCTACCCAAACTGGTACTCTAGAAAAGGATGGGGGCGGCTATGTCAGTTGCATCTGAAGCCGCCAGCCGTCCTCTTCCTGTATTTTGTGCAGCATTCACAGCCCGATCTTGCACATGGGTGTTAACAAAATAGTGTGGGGCAGCGAAGGATGCCCGTTGACTCCTAGAATTGATCACATCAATTTCCCAGGAGTTAACGGGAAACCAGAGATGACATACATCGCTGTGGTGGCAAGGACCCGGAAGTGCAGGGACATTTTACTAAAAAAGATACTTATGCAGAAAAAAAAACGCATTTTCCAAATATTTTAGACAGAGGAAATAGCTACTAATAGGGACATGGTTTTTAGGTAGGATGAAGCTCAGATTAAAGCGGTAGTGAACTCTGCCCCTCCAAAGCTCCTTCTTAAAAAAGGCAGTACAGTAAAGCTTTGGAAAACATTGTGCATTAATGTTAAAACTCTTTGTATGTCTCTTATTTTCTAGTGTTTTGTAAAATCTACTTCTCTGGGAGAAGCCAGCTACACGTCAGCTAATGTCTTTCAAATCCACAGTGCATGCTACTTGCGCCTTTACTTCTTGTCCTGGCTGTAATCTCACACATGCAGAGTAATTGTTTAGTTGAGCCTCCTTTCTATGGTGGTATTACTATGGCAAACATGTCCGCATATGAGCAAGGCCGCTGATAAGCCAGTACAACTGGCCCTGTAGTACCGGGCCTGGCCAGCAGGGGGGGGGGCGGCAATGTACTGTACAAGGGGAATGAAAGAATGCAAAGTAAAAAAAAGTGTTTCCCTCCCCTTTTCCAGCCCGCTCACATTTCACTCTAAACAGTGCTGGAGTGGGGCTGAATGTGAGAGCGAGGAGGGAGACATACGAGGTATGACAACAGCAATACAAGTTCTGCAAGGACACGCAACTGTGGCTGAATGGAAACAGGATAGTCGGGACCACAGTAACATAAAGCTAGTCGGCTTCAGTGTCTTCCAGATATCTGTGTCAGTGAACAGGATGATCAGCCTCCCTTACTTTTTTTTTCTTTCATCTGCCTAACCTGACCTGCACATTGTCTGATCACACTGATATGATCTCTGGAAGACTCTGCAGCAGCTGTTAACCATTTCAGTTTATAATTAGCTATTTAGCCAGAGCTCTGTGTGCGGCACAGTTGTTATGTTTTTTTGAGGATTTACTGCTGGTTTAGGCTAGAAGCTTCACAGCACCATTAACTGGTTACTGCCCTCCACTAATCCTGACCAGTTCAATGTTTGTAAGAAAATTAGTATTTTTGAAATTGTATGTGAAGCTGTCTTCTGTCACTTGGTTGTACTTTCAAAGGAAAATCACTGACTTGATTTTGCAGAGCTGGTTTAAAAAGAGTGGATCAGCCCTGTGATACTATATACTTGTACACTGGGTTCAGCCATAAACGCAGTCTCTGACCATCTCCCGAATCAATCATGTCTGCAATCCCTAACCGTCTCCTGTACTATGTCTGCAGTCTCTGATCCGTCTCCTGTACTATGTCTGCAGTCTCTAACCATCTCCTGTACTATGTCTGCAGTCTCTGACCATCTCCTGTACTATGTCTGCAGTCTCTGATCATCTCCTGTACTATGTCTGCAGTCTCTGATCATCTTCTGTAGTACAGTATGTCTGCAGTCTCTGATCATCTCCTGTACTATGTCTGCAGTCTCTGATCATCTCCTGTAGTATGTCTGCAGTCTCTGATCTGTCTCCTGTAGTATGTCTGCTGTCTCTGATCATCTCCTGTAGTATGTCTGCAGTCTCTAACCATCTCCTGTACTATGTCTGCAGTCTCTAACCATCTCCTGTACTATGTCTGCAGTCTCTGATCATTTCCTGTACTATGTTTGCAGTCTCTGATCATCTCCTGTAGTATGTCTGCAGTCTCTGATCTGTCTCCTGTAGTATGTCTGCAGTCTCTGATCTGTCTCCTGTAGTATGTCTGCAGTCTCTGATCTGTCTCCTGTAGTATGTCTGCAGTCTCTGATCTGTCTCCTGTAGTATGTCTGCATTCTCTGATCTGTCTCCTGTAGAATGTCTGCAGTCTCTGATCTGTCTCCTGTAGTATGTCTGCAGTCTCTGATCCGTCTCCTGTAGTATGTCTGCAGTCTCTGATCATCTCCTGTACTATGTCTGCAGTCTCTAACCATCTCCTGTACTATGTCTGCAGTCTCTAACCATCTCCTGTAGTATGTCTGCAGTCTCTCACCATATCCTGTGCTATGTCTGCAGTCTCTGATCATCTCCTGTACTATGTCTGCAGTCTCTGACCTTCTCCTGTACTATGTCTGCAGTCTCTGATCATCTCCTGTAGTATGTCTGCAGTCTCTGACCATCTCGTGTACTATGTCTGCAGCCTATGATCATCTGTTGTACTATGTCTGCATTCTCTGACTATCTCCTGTACTATGTCTGCATTCTCTGACTATCTCCTGTGGTATGTCTGCAGTCTATGACCATCTCCTGTGGTATGTCTGCAGTCTCTGACCATCTCCTGTATTATATCTGCAGTCTCTGACCATCTCCTGTATTATATCTGCAGTCTCTGATCATCTCCTGCTGTACTATGTCTGCAGTCTCTGACCATCTGGGGCAGGTCCTGGGTGGGGCTGAAGGAGGGGCCAGGGGCGGGACCAGGGTGGGGCTGAAGGAGGCCCCATCAGATCAGCTGTACGGGGCCCAATGATTTCTATCAGCGGCCCTGCATATGAGAATACAGCTCTCCACTTCTGTGTGCAGTACTGTGTGGCCGATGCTTACACCCCCTGTGACATTGCGAGTCACATGGGGTTCATCAGGAACTTGTCAATAGGACTAAAATCTCGCAGTATCTCAGTGCACTCAGAGAGAGAGGAAATGACAGAGCCACTGCATATAATGAAGGGACTGACGGCAGGATGAGCATGCTGTAAACAGAAGCAAATATGATAAAAATGCGGCAGGTGATGGCAGGAAAAGAACTGGGATGGATTACAAGAGAAAGGAGAAGGTTGGAATTATTTTACACAAAGCGATTAGTAAAGTGTTTATTAGAGATTTATATGGGGGAAATTCATCATGGAGAGTTTACTACCATTTTACGGGCTCTTGCACACGGTCATACAATAGGTGTATGGCCATACAGAGTAAAATACAGCTGTTGTGGCACTTAGGAGTTACAGCTGCAGCATATTTTTGCACATTGGATCACAGAAAATGCTTTGCGTTGCTATATGTGCTTAACTGCTGGCACCCGCATTTACACGTGCTTGGGGATATTTTTCAAAACATAATTTGACAGCCATACATGTAAACTGATGT
Organism: Lithobates pipiens; assembly: GCF_037356315.1. Taxonomy (NCBI): domain Eukaryota; kingdom Metazoa; phylum Chordata; class Amphibia; order Anura; family Ranidae; genus Lithobates; species Lithobates pipiens. The sequence goes on from NW_027507785.1 coordinate 215,125,745, forward strand.
ATGGTCATGTGCAAAAGCCCTTAATCTTCAAAGTACACAACAGAGACAATTATTTCACTTATCTTCCTTCTTTTTTACTTTCAGTGGAAAGTAGACAACATGGCACTATGACAATGTGTATTTCACTGTGTGGCTGTACACCTAATGTGTGGCCATGTGCAAGAGTCCTAATTTCTCCAAAATGCCTATAGCTTCAGAGATAAATTACTGCTTGTTTTAAAGCACTTTTGCTATCTATGCCCAAAACAAAATAAAATAAATACACTTCTTTGAATCTTAAAAAAAAAAAAAATTGTGCTGACCTTCACTTCCTCTCCAATGGATCTTCTCTCCAGCAAGATATCGGAGAACGATTTGTGTGCCAGGATACGCTTTGTTGTGCTTTGGATGAGCAATTGCAGTGCACTGGAGATATTGCTTACAGTGGTCACAAAGAGAGAGGCATTTTCTAAGCGATAGTAACAAACTGCATCAACCTCTAAAGTAACCAGATCCTTGGTCACAATCTAGTTATGAAAAAAAAAAAAAAAAAAAAAAAAAAAAACAGATAAGATAACAGAAGCTGACAGGATGTAAAGTATGTCAAAGTAAAATAGCAACACAAAGGTCCCTTTCACAATGTTACACTTTTGCCACGCTAAAACACACCTTTCCAGCATGATAAAAGCATAAAAAATGATTTCCCTCTAAATTCTATGTAACTGCTCACACTTTAGACGCGAAAGTAAGGAATTGTACAAAAGATTTTGTGAGCGTGGGTATTCTCACAGGCAAATTAAAAAAGCTAAGAAGAAAGTAGCCCTAAGGCAGTGTTTCTCAAATCCAGTCCTCAGGCCCCCCCAACAGGTCATGTTTTCAGGATTTCCCTCAGATGAAACGGCTGTGGTAATTGCTAAGGCAGTGAAACTGATCAAATCACCTGTGAAAAATAATGGAAAACCCGAAAACATGACCTGTTGGGGGGGCCTGAGGACTGGATTTGAGAAACACTGCCCTAAGGGAACGTGCAAGCCTTCTGATAGACCCACCCACGATAGAGAAAGTTTCACAAAATGCAGCAGAGCCGGTAAGGATTATAACAAATTATGGGTCCCAATGTGACAAGGTTAGATCAATCCTGAATAAACACTGGGGAATTCTCACGAACTCACCAGGCTTAGCTAAAATAGGGGGTCAATCTCCTAGTCTTGTAGCAAGACGTACAAGAAATCTTGGTGACATACTAATTAGCTCTGAATTCACTAAAGATTCTGATGCAAATTGGTTGTCTGAGTATCCACGTACTAAAGGAATGTTTCCCTGTACTAAGTACCAAATCTGCCCATATGTGCATCGAACCTCAGCTTTCACAGATGCTACTGGTCAGGTGTCTTTGGAGATACATGACTTAATTGTGCAACAACAGGAGTGATTTATGTAATCACCTGCCCTTGTCCCAAAATATATGTTGGCAAAACGAAAAGAACGGTGAGAATCAGGATCGGTGAACATATACGTGAAATCATAGATAAGGGTGGCTTAGCAATGGCCGAGTGAGGACGGGATTTTCTAGAGCTCCTGGCCACCTTGCCCCATCCCGCTATACAGACGGCTTTTAACAATCCCTAACGAGGTATGCTAACCCCCAGACGATATAGGACGAGATCGGCAGAGGGAGACACCCGTTCGGCTACCCCACGGAGCGGCATTCCGCTATACTTCCGAGGCGCACAGAGACTGTCACCGGGTGCCATTATAGCCTCGCCGCGGGCACTGCTCGAGGAAGCACATAACCCGCTGGACCTGCCGGCTTCCCCATCTGCATCCACCACCCTGGATCCCCTCTCGGGAACACCTGCAGCCCTCGGCACTGATATGGCTGGCACATCCACACAGCCGTCCAGCATGCCGGCAGATCGCCTTGCTATCCTCCAGACTCTCCCCACCAAAGCAGATATAGAGGGCCTCATCCTCCGCATTGAAGAGGCACATAGCAGAGACATCCAGGAGGTCAGAGCAGAACTGCACACCCTCACGGACCGCTTGGATACCGGGGAGCTATCGCTAGCCTCTGTTACACAGAGAGTGCTGGCACTGGAACGCTCTCAGGAATCGCAAGCTGCCACGGCCATCGACCTGCAACTCCATTTGGAGGACTTGGAGGACCGCAGCCGACGCAACAACTTGCGGCTGTGGGGTCTCTCGGAGGCGACAGGCGCGGGGGATCTGGCGGTGACCGCTACAGCTATCTTCCAACAGGTCCTGGGCACTCCCTCGCAGTCCCTGGAGTTGGATCGTGCCCACATAACTCTCGGTCCAAGATCTTCCGATCCGGAGAGGCCACGGGACATGCTCTGCAGGATACATCACTACAACCAGAAGGAGCTCATCCTCCACAAGGCATGGGAGCAAGGAGACGTGGAATTTGATGGCGCTACCATTAAGATCCTCCCAGACCTCTCCAGAGCCACGTTACAGAGAAGAGCCCTACTGAGACCCGTTCTGGAGCTGGTCAGGCGTCAAGGATACACATATCGCTGGGGATATCCCTTAGCAGTCATCATCCGCAATGCCACGACCTCCTTTACCCTGCGTATACCAGCGGAACTGCCGCCTCTCTTCACTTTTCTGGGTGTGGAGCCGATCCAAGTACCGAATTGGCTTACCCTTCTCCCTCGCCCTTCTGGTCGCCCGGGCCCTGCCGCTCAACGGAACCCTCTACCACCACACCAGCAGAGGGGCAGGAGAAGAGCCCGAACACCCTCGGCTGAGGATGCACGGGAGTCTTGATCACACCGCCTGTTGTTTGCCCCGTTATGCTTAGCTATCCATGATCATAGTGACTACTCCCAAGTGAGCTAATCCTAATTGCCAGACACGACCAAATGGTCAGCTGCACCCACGATGCCCACGTCACCTCAGAGACGAGCTAGTTGCTCTTTTGTTGCACATCACCATGGAGTCCGGAGCCTTCATCATCCCAACCCTTGGCTTACATCACCCCATGAGGGATGGCCGCGGTCGTTACTGACCCCAGGCTTTGTTCCCTGACGTTATTATGGTGCTTGGTCGTTTCACACATGAACCTGTACCGGGGGGTAAGTGTGTACACACCATGGGTGACCTCCCGAGGTAAGACGATTACACATCCTGGCGGCCTTCGGGGCGGACTATGACATTCCTCCCTAGGCCTGTTGGGCTTCTGGATATACTGACACTACAATATACTCCTGCATTCCTGACTCGGTGCTACACACTAAAAAGGACATTGGCTGGACAGAGGCGTGGCGATTGCTCCTGTCTGCAAACAGACACCTCTGTGAGACTTACGGCACGCTCCTATTTCCAATACCCCTGCCCCATTGGCCTGGGAGGCAATGCGGTTCACTCCTCTCCTTCCCTCTTGGGGTGGGTTTGCTTGAGGTACCGAGCTCTGATGGCCGCTGGGGATGAGTCGGCCCAGTTGAGGTGGAGCTCTCCTTCTGTTGGCTGTGGAGTGCTCGGGAGCAACAGCGATCACCTCAGTGGTGAGAGGCCACCACCCTGGGGGGGAGAGGGTGACCTGAGAGTGGTTACTGGACACATTTGGCCAGGGGGGAGGGGGTTGGACTGCAGCTCTTATGACTGACCTTAATCCTGGGAGATTATGATTTACCGATGCACTCACAGTTCAGTCATTCAGGGGAGTACTTCATGTTATGGGAGGGTTGTGTTTTTTTTTTAAATTTAATGTGTTAGTACGGTATACACCGGATGATGATTGGGTGCTCTGTCTGCATATACATATGGATCTATGGATTAGTTTTGCATAACATGAGGCATGTTATTTTATTATATATTTTCTGCTTTGGGGCTTTTTCCCTCACCTGTTGTTCGATTGACTGTTTTGGTTTCTAGTTTTTGTTTTTATTTGTTGTTTATCAGCCGTCCATGTTTTTACCTCATTATATACCATTACACCTGGGATGGGGAGGGAACGGTCAGCGAGACCCTTGCTGGCTGTTTTCTTTCCGCGACCCCAATTAGGCCTGCGCTCAGTTACCAGGCTTGTACTGGTGAGCGTCTCAGCACATAAGTGCTTCTTTTGTAGAATTGTTTCCACACTCTGTAGGTGTGGCATAACTTTCTTTATTACCTGTTCCTTCTACCCTCTCTACTGCTCTGTTCTTACTTAATCCCTCTCTTTCTTTCCCACCCCTTTCTCCCGCTCTCCCCTTGGCTCCCACCCCCTCCCCTCCCTGCCCCCGGGGACCATGGAGACAGTGAACGTGCTCTCGCTAAATGCGCGAGGCCTGAATACCCCCGAAAAGAGGCGCATGCTGCTCCAGGATCTGAGGCGCCTTAAGACAGATTTGGCATTCGTCCAAGAGACGCACTTTAAAGGGGACAACTTCCCTGTTTTGAAGAACAAATTCTTTCCAATGGGGTACCACTCCACCAATGGGACTGCTAAATCCCGGGGTGTTTCCATTCTCATTTCCCACACCATTCCTTGGATTTGCGAGGAACTAAAGACTGATCCGGAAGGACGTTTTTTGTTTCTGAGGGGCAAGATAGGGGGCATTGACGTGACACTGGGGAACATATATGTCCCTAACAGTCATCAGGACCATTTTATCACCAAAACGATTGACACACTGCTAGAGTTCTCAAAGGGCCTCAATAACACCTGGTGCTAGGAAACGTATTGCTCGTGCTTTACACAAAGCGCAACTAATAGATGCATGGAGACTTACTCACCCGACAGAAAGGGACTACACCTTTTACTCCGCACCACATAGACAATATTCACGGATTGACTACTTCCTCATCCTTCACTCCCAACTCCACGCCGTTAGAGACACGTCGATTGGGTTGATCACGTGGTCTGACCATGCCCCTGTCCTTTTGTCTTACGCCCTGACTGACATTCACACCTCCAGATCAAGGACCTGGAGACTAAATGAAAGCCTCCTCCAGGACGAAGAAATACTTAAGGATGTGGCGAGGGAACTGGATTGTTACTTCCACACCAATGACACCCCAGACAGTAACCCCAGCGTTGTATGGGAGGCCCACAAAGCAGTGATCCGTGGGGTATTAATTAAACATGGATCTCGTGTTAAGAAACAGCGCTCCGCACAGTTGACGTCGCTCCTTTGTGACCTGCACCGGGCTGAGGCCTGTCACAAACATGCCCAGACCCCCGCTTTAGAAACAGAAATCCTACTCCTTCGCAAACAAATTACTGATCTGATGCAATTCCGTGCTAAGGCGGCAATTCAGATCTGTCGTCGAGTTTCGTACGAGTCTGGGAATAAATGCGGCAAGCTTTTGGCCAAATCCCTGAGAGATCAGGTGTTGGCAAATTATATACCACATATTAGGGCGCTCTCCGGCCAAAAAATCAAACTCCCACAACATATTACGAGAGAGTTTCAGGAATTCTATGCAGCCCTCTACAACATTCAGACCCCAGCCCCCCTACAATCGCAGATAGAAGATTACTTGACCAATTCAGGTATGCCCCAGCTCTCCACGGAGATAGGCGAACAGCTGGACGAACCCATCACCATAGAGGAGATACACTCCGCTATCGGAGTCACTAAACTAGGGAAAGCCCCGGGACCGGACGGACTCACTGCACAGTACTATAAGACCCTACTCCCATCCCTGGAGACATTTATGCACAAACTTTTCAACTCAATAGGCTCGAATACCACCTTTAATCGTGACACATTGGCGGCACATGTCGCAGTGATCCCCAAAGACGGGAAGGACCCGACCATGTGCGGGAACTATAGACCAATCTCCCTACTCAACGTGGATCTAAAAAATTTTACTAAATTACTGTCTAACAGGATCCAGCTTCACCTTCCCTCCCTGATCCATTTGGATCAGGTTGGATTCGTCCCAACCAGGGAGGCGCGGGACAATACAATTAAAGTCCTCAATCTTCTACATGTGGTTAATAAGACCAAGATACCATGCGTTTTCTTAAGCACGGACGCGGAGAAGGCCTTTGACAGGGTGAACTGGCGATTTATGACCTCTGTGCTAAAGCATATAGGATTTGGCAACACCATGTTGCAATGGATAAGCTCAATCTATGATGGCCCTTCAGCGCGTGTTCGGGCCAATGGGGTCCTGTCAGACTCCTTTGGAATCAAGAACGGAACGCGCCAGGGATGCCCATTATCCCAGCTCCTTTTCGCCCTGTCACTGGAACCGTTTTTGCGCACCGTGCGAGCTAACCCAAACATTACTGGGGTGGGTATGGGAGACTAACAACAGAAGATTGCAGCGTATGCAGACAACATGCTGTTTTCAATTACCGACCCAAAGGTCTCTCTCCCAAATTTACTGAATGAATTCAGAACATACAGTAAACTCTCAAATTTGAAAATTAATTTCAGCAAGTCTGCAGCCATGGGCATAGGAGTCCCCCAACGTCTCCTCACGGACCTCCAAGCTAGTTTTAAATTTAAATGGACAGACTCGGCCCTGAACTACCTAGGCACCTTTATCCCCCCCAAAATATCCCAGGTCTTCTCCCTCAATTTCCCCCCGCTGTTGGGTGTTGTTCGAACCCTACTTGCCAAATGGCACACGGGACTTTATTCCTGGTTTGGGAGATGCAATATCTTTAAGATGTGCATCCTCCCCAAGTTTCTATACCTTCTACAGGCCCTTCCAATCCAAATCCCCTCTAAGTACTTTGACCAGACCAGAGCCCTGTTTTTTGATTTTATATGGGCGCATAAGAGGCCTAGACTTAACAGGCGACAGCTCATGTTGCCCAAACAGTTTGACGGACTGGCTGTCCCAGACCTCCGTAAATACCACCAAGCGACACACCTGACCAGACTTATCGACTGGAATCGCCACCAAACCACTAAATTATGGACCCGACTTGAACAAACCCAGTGTCCGATACCCTTGACTAGGGCCCCTTGGTGTCACAATTTCCTACCAAAAGATGTGAAGAACCATCCCCTGATAGGTACGACCACGCTACTCTGTTCCATTCTCTTTACCCGCTCCTGCCTTGCATCTCTAAATTCCCCGCTACGCCCAATTCTGGGCACCCCAGAGTTTACCCCGGGATACACGGACCCTATCTTCCGCTCATTGAAGGCATCTGGCCTCTACCAAGCCTCCCATTTCATGATAAACAGACAATGGGCATCCGCGGGTGATCTCATGAATCCGGTAGGCCCCTTCCGTCAAGACTATTGGAGGGCTCTCCAACTCGGCCACTTTCTTAAATCGATACCTCCACCCAATAGTACTGACCAATCGTTAACCGTTCTCGAGACCTTGTGCTCGGAAGAGGGTGTTCTGCCACATACCCTCTCTGCCACCTACCAATTGCTGATTGAACCTTCAGGTAACCACCAACTTAGTTGCCTAACTGCGTGGGAGAAGGAGTTGAAGTGCACCTTCACGACGCGTCAAACACAAAATATCCTTCACTTTACGTACAGATCCTCCATCTGCATAAAAACTCAAGAGACCAATTACAAAATAGTCACCAGACGGTATAATACCCCTGCGAAATTACAGAAAATCTTCCCTTCCTCTTCAGACAGGTGCTGGAGGTGTCAGGCAGAGAGGGGAACACTCCTCCATATTTTCTGGACCTGCCCTGGTCTGGAGCAGTTCTGGAAAACCGTACAGCTTACGATACAGAGGTTTACTGAACGCCCTGTATTGGCAGACCCAGCGCTTTACCTACTCCATGCCTCTACTAGCTCGCGCAAGACCTACAAAAAATCGCTGATTCCCCACTTACTGGATGCGGCCAAAGCCTGCATCCCCTTGTGCTGGAAGTCTACGCAACCTCCAACTATTAGCTTGTGGCTTAAGAAGGTGGAGGAGATCAAAAAAATGGAAGATTTAATTCTAACGGCCCGCCATCAAAGCGAACAGTTTACCAACACATGGTCCGCTTGGCACATGTTTATCTTCTCAGATGAAGGATGGGCCCTTTTGGAGAATGACCCATCGGATTAGAACATCTCTTTTGGGACAGTTTGTTGCTGGAACTGGAGGGTGATCGATGGCGGGAGGTTCTGGCACGCACCCACGACTAGAACTGGATGCGTTGGCTGCGCCCCTGGTCCCCCCCTTCCTTCCGTCCCCCCTCCCTTACTCTCCCTCTGACGTCCCCTCCCCCCCTCTTTCAGGCAATCCCTCCTCCCTTTTTTCTTTTCCTTTTCCTCTCTGCTTCTTCTATCTGGGGCACGCAGCTTGGATGTGGGGGATCCTATTGAGAACCTCATACCCTATGCTGCTCTGCTGTTACACAAAAATTAGAAATGAGGAACGAGATTCGCGGAACCATCCAGTAGTACAGGAAGCCCCTAGGCAGAAGGATACCTCCTACTACAGCATGGTTGAGACCCATAGAAATTGTTACATTTTCTCACTTTGGTGAAACTCAGGGCCCCAGGTGAGCTTGGGGGACGCCTTAGAGACTAAATGTTCTTTAATGATATTTGCACACCTCATATAGGTTAAGGGGGTTTTCTCAGTTCATTGCATACCATGATGCCCTGTGTGTCTCTTTTTTATGGATGTTGTATTTCGTGTGTCTTTGTCCTTGCTTTAAATAAAAGATTTGAAAAAAAAAAGAAATCAAAGATAAGAGCAAACCACCAGAGAAACCACTTGCCAAACACTTTGCCATGTACCATGACCACAATCCAAAGGGTATGACAGTTAAGGGTATTTATGCCCTAAAATTGCCCAGCAGGAGGGGCGATTTTGATTGCATCCTCCTACAAAAGGAAAAGTGGTGGGTGTATCAATTAAAGTCGCTCGCTCCAGTGGGCTTGAATACTGAGCTCAATCTGCAGGTGTTCCTGGAACAATGAGACCCAGGCTTGATATACTAGCAGTCTTGATATGGGGACTATATTGTTCCCTATTCAATGCTTATTAAGATATATGTTGTAATATGACATAAAAATTTGGATCTTTACCCCTCCAATGCTTGTCTGTCTATGTGTCTTATGTTGTATTTTGATGTTGGGTGTTAGTGACTTTTGCTTCAGTATTGGCAATCGTCACAGTGAGAATGTCTGGTGATTGTGAGCTTTTGTTTTGTCATCGTTATTGTCTTCACTTATCCTATACGCTTACTTTTAAGAATGTCCAATTGAGGAAATGTTTTAAAAAAAATAGAAAGGAGCATCCTCTGTGTAAGGATGTTCTTGACAGACGTAATACTTCCTAAAAACAGGCAAAAATAAAAGTTGATTGATCAATTGACAAACCTGAATAATCTGTCATAAAAGGACGTGTGACTGTGTGGTGAGGATCGTCCGAGATTAAGCTACGGTAATAGCCAGCGAAACGCGTCGTTGACATCACATCCGGACGCTGGACGAACCTTGCACGAACCTTGCACTACTATTAAAGTAAAAATAAGTGCTGTATATTTAAAAATAGGAGGTTGCTGCTTAACACCAACTGTTATTAGCAGACCCAAGTGAAAAGAAAATAGATGTGAAGCGCTACCTCCCTACAAAACTAAAGAAATACTAAGTAATATGAACCCAAACTAAAAAATGTAAAACTTGCAGCCAGGATTAGCTTAATAAGGACTCAGAATGGGCAACCTCCTGCAGGTAAGCTTCTGTACAAGTTAAGTATCTCCAGGGCCTCCACTTGTCCCTAAATTGTTCTTCTGTATTATGAAGTGTATACTATCCATCGTGTGGAGTATTTAAGGTACTCTTTACCATCGGGATAATATTTTATGCCCGACTTCCTGGTATTGGTTGGCTATGGAGGATTTATGAGCTAAAAAGGAGATTTTTTTCCACTTGTGGTGTAAATTGAGTATCTAAGTCAACTTCCCAATGACGAACAAATTTCGGGATCGGTTCATCAGACAGCCATACAGCCGAGACAATGTGTGCCTCAAGGGTTTCCCCATCCTACACAAGGATTCAAAGGGAGTGAAATCACGTGTGATATAATGTGCTTTCTGAAGGGACTGTATGCAATGTCTAAGTTGTTTAGTACTCTGCGAGAGGGAGGAGCCCACCCTGTGACCACATGTCCACTATATGAGATTTTCCTAGCATGGCCAGCTTCCACACACTTCTGCTGGTAAGTCCAGGAATGAAGTCAGGGTTTCCTATAACAGGAGTCATAGGGGAGGGTAATGGTGATAGGCCTGTAGTGCGGAAGATTGACCTAACCACTGCAAGAGCAGCACCAATCAGGGGGTGACCCCACATGTCCTCTGGGGGTAGGGAAGTGAGCCATGACGACGGCAAGAGAGGAATGGAAGTATCCTCAATCTCCATCACCAGCCACTGTTTGCAGTCTGCATTACAAAGCCAATCTATGACCCTTGAAAGGTGCACTGCCCTGTAATACTTGGAGGTAGGGAAGCCTAATACCCCCTTTCGCCTTTGGCAAAGATAATACGTGATTTTTATCCGCAGAGATTTATGGGACCAAATTAAGTCCCTAAAAATCGCTCTAAGCATTTGAAAAACACCAAAGGGACGCAGATTGGCATAGCTTGAATATATACACCGCTAAAACGATGTCAAGGTCAGGGTATGCCAATGTTGGAGTTCAGATTTCAGTCCGTGAAGCATGGATACATTTTGGTCACATCTGAGATGAGCACCTTCTGCCACATGTTTGCTGTATCCCCCACATGGCTTCTCGCAAACTGCAAACGGGACTTCTTATGGTTTTCTTACAACAATGGCCTTCTTCTTGCCACTTTTCCGTAAAGGCCAGATTTGTGGTGTGCATGACTAATAGTTGCCCTGTGGACAGATTCTCCCACCTGAACTGTGGATTTCTGCAGCTCCTCCATAGTTAGAGTGGGCCATTTAAGGCTGATGGATTGAACAGTGCTCCATGAGATGTTTAAAGCATGTGATATTTTTTTATAACCTAACCCTCCTTTAAACTTCTCCATAACTTTATCCCTGACCTATCTGGCATGTTCCTTGGCCTTCGTGATGCTGTTTGTTCACTAAGGTTCTTTAACAAACCTGAGGGCTTCACAGAACAGCTGTATTTATACTGAGATTAAATTATACACAGGTGGGCTTTACTAATTAGGTGACTTCTGAAGGCAAGTGGTTCCACTAGATTTTAGTTAGGAGTATCAGAGTAAAGGGGTCAAAATACAAACGCACGCCATACTTTTCACATATTTGCATAACATTTTAAACACCATTTATCATTTTCCTTCCATTTCACAATTATGTGCCACTTTGTGCCATATAAAATCCCAATAAAATACATTTATGATTTTGGTTGTAACATGACAAAATGTGGAAAATTTCAAGGGGTAAGAGTAAGGCACTGTAAACAGTAATAATAGCTTATATTGAATATTAAAATGCAATGTGCAAATAAAAAGTGCAAAGTCTACAGGTAAGGAATTCAATAAATAAAATAAAAAAGCAACCACTGTGTATCAAGGCAGTCCAAATGTAGAAAGTTGGAAGTACAAGCCGTTGCAGTAGCAGTTGTAAAAGGTAACCAACATCCACTTAAGGAGTCATCATAACACGTGCATCCACCACCTGGGAGGGAGAGTAAACATGCTTACCAGAATGTATGGACTCAATCGCCAGCAGCAAGGAGTCAACCGCGCATTGGATGGAAATACCAGGGAAATGGTCAAAACAGTGATCTCTGGGAATCTGTCACTACAGTTGTCCACAGGGGCGGACTGACAACCCAGACAATAGGAGATTATGGGGACCCCAGGCAATAGATTATGGGGCCACACAGTATACACGCACATACAGTATGCATACACAGGCACACACATATACACACACACTGAAAAGGTACTGGAGAGGCGGGGCAACTATAATCTTGGGATTTTTTTAAAAACACTGATTTTTACATACTGTCCCTGGTTTTATTGAGGCTGGCAACCCTGATGGGGCCCCTTAGTACCCTGGGTGAAAGTAGAGACTTTGTTAAACCAGCAGTTCAAGGCACCTGAGTTCTTCACCCGTGCCCTCTGTTCCCAAAGAGACTGTGTTTTGTGAAAGTTCTACTGCAAAATAAAACCTTTAGAAAGGACTTTATCTGTGTCAGTGTACAAGTCATTGGGTATCAACCCTGGGAACCCCTAGATGCGAAAGAGCAGGCCAGGAGAAGGTAACCGGTAAGCCCATTAAGTCAAGGCCGCCCAGCATCAGGTTATGGCCGCTACACACGCAAGCAAGTTGCTGTCCCCTCAAAATAAATAAACATACAGCCATTAATGTCTAAACCACTGGCAACAAAAGTGAGTAAACCCCTAATTGAAAATGTCCAAATTGGGTCCAATTTGGACATTTTGGACAATTTGGGTAGCCATTTTCCCTCCCCGGTGTCATGTGACTCTTTAGCTCTAATTCTCTCATACTGGTCACTTAAAGTTCAACATGGCAACTCTCTGAAAAACTGAAAAAAAGAATTGTTGCTCTATATAAAGATGGCCTAGGCTATAAGAAGATTGCCAATACCCTGAAACTGATCTGCAGCACGGGGGCCAAGACCATACAGCGGCTTAACAGAACAGGTTCCACTCAGAACAGGCCTCACCATGCTGACCACAGAAGTTGAGTGCACGTGCTCAGCGTCATTTCCAGAGGTTGTCTTTGGGAAATAGATGTAGGAGTGCTGCCAGCTTTGCTGCAGAGGTTGAAAGGGTAGGGGGTCAGCCTGTCAGTGCTCAGACCATATGCCGCACACTACATCAAATTGGTCTGCATGGCTGTCATTCCAGAAGGAAGCTACTTCTAAAGATGATGCACAAGGAAGCCTGCAAACAGTTTGCTGAAGACAAGCAGACTAAGGGCATGGATTACTGGAACCATGTCCTGTGGTCTGATGAGACCAAGGTAAACTGAGGAGACAAGTGTGTCTTGCCCACAGTCAAGCATGGTGGTGGGAGTGTTATGGTCTGGGGCTGCATGAGTGCTGCCGGAAACTGGGGAGCTACAGTTCATTGAGGGAACCATGAATGCCAACATGTACTGTGACATACTGAAGCAGAGCATGATCCCCTCCCTTCGAAGACTGGGCCCCAGAGCAGTATTCCAACATGATAATGACCCCAAACACACCTCCAAGATGACCGCTGCATTGCTAAAGAAGCTGAGGGTAAAGGTGATGGACTGGCCAAGCATGTCTCCAGATCTAAACCCTATTGAGCATCTGTAGGGCATCCTCAAACAGAAAGGTGGAGGAGCGCAAGGTCTCTAACATCCACCAGCTCCGTGATGTCTTCATGGAGGAGTGGAAGAGGACTCCAGTGGCAACCCGTGAAGCTCTGGTGAACTCCATGCCTAAGAAGGTTGAGGCAGTGCTGGAAAATAATGGTGGCCACACAAAATATTGACACTTTGGGCCCAATTTGGACATTTTCACTTAGGGATGTACTCACTTTTGTTGCCAGTGGTTTAGACATCAATGGCTGTGTGTTGATTTATTTTGAGGGGATAAAAAAAATGTACAAGCTGTATACTCACTACTTTACATTGTAGCAGTGTTCTTCAGTGTTGTCATATGAAAAGAGATATATATATATATATATATATACATATATATACATATACATATATATATATAAGAGGGCCAGTATGGTGGCCCGTAATTATGGGAGGAGCCCGGAGGGTATATAATCAGACCACCCACAACGGTCTGTGTCGGTTCCAGTGCAAGGTACTGCACATCAAGGGGCCGACTCTTCTCAGCTCCCTCACGGTCGTCTATCCGTGCGTCCAATCGTAGGTGCACTTCGGCTTCTTCATTCGTGGTCTTCGTCGGCGGTTCCCGCTCATGGTCGCAGATAAGTAGTATCCAAATCTTTTCATATCATGTGCAAACTTGCGACTTATCATGCTTACTATCCTGCACCCCTTTCGCAAAACCTACCTCTGAGTTGTTGACACTCATGTCCCGACATTGTTCGGCACAGGCATAGTACATTCGTAAATTCTTTCTACCAAACGTACGATTCATTCATAGATCCAAGCCTTCGAGTCGCTGTTGGTCGTTCTCCAAAATCACTCGCCATAGGCTTCACTGGTTATAAAATTCACTGTTCTCATCCTTTTTTGAGATAAACAGGTATTGTTTGTATGGGTTTCTGTGGCTGATTGGGGTGTAATTAAACCCACCTGATGTCTTTCCTGCACTAGACTAGCCTGGGGGGATGGGTGGTTGATAGGTGTTTGGTTTCACAGTAAGGAATGGCATACACTCTACAACCAATTCGTATCAGATACTCCTTACTGCCAATTTATATCAGATTCATCTCATACATTTTTGAGCTGATTCGTGTCAAATGCATTGCAGAGGCTGACTCTGCCAACTCATTGCATGTCCACGTAGTTGTACCTTCGAGATCGGTCGTATATCTTCATCGATTGTCCCACGCTCGGACCGCTACACACTCGCTGTCGCAGGTAGGACTTTGTTGTTACCGCTCTTCTAAACTCCAATAGTTACCTTATCATGTTCGTTTATCATGTTCGTTTTGCAAAGTCGCACTTACGCCACCATAAGTCTATGTCATCTTTCATGTATTTCATCCTTTCTACCCAACGCGGGTTTACTCGAGCCGATCACTTCACGGTCGATGCGGTCAAATCCGACATTCAAGCCCCTTACTCACCTCGCATCTACGGCCGATTCGAAATCTAGTCGCAACTTCGCTTCTATGTTTCGGATCCTCGGCAATTACAAGCCCCTTCAACCGTCATCACCATTTAGTTGATTCGAACCCAGCCATATCATCGGCAATATGGTCAGATCTGTCATACGAACCCCGTAGTCACCTCACATCTAAGGCCGATTCGAAATCTAGTCGCAACTTCGCTTCTATGTTTAGGATCCCCGGCAGTCACAAGCCCCTTCAACCGCCATCACCATTTAGTCGATTTAAACCCAGCCATATCATCTGCAACACTGACAGATCTGTCATACGAGCCCTGTAGTCACCTCGCATCTACGGCCGTTTCGAATCTAGTCGCAACTTCGCTTCTATGTTTCGGATCATTGACAATCACCAGCCCCTTCAACCACCATCACAATTCAATCAATCCGAACCCAGCCATATCCTCAGCGATACGGTCAGATCCCATATACGAGCCTCTCAGTCGCATCTACGGAGGATTCGAGTCTAGTCGCAGCGTCGGCGCAACGATTCCAGTCCTTGCCAAACGTAACCAAGCCGAATCCTGTTGCATCACCGACTCAAATGAGTCAAATCTTTCGCAGACTTCCTTGCAATCGCTGCGAGCATCGATGCAATGGCTCAATACGGCCACTCATCTCTAGTAGCAAAACGGCTGCTCTCCTCATTCCTGCACACTTATAATTAAATTTATAGATTCAAATAAAGCTGCTTTCTTGCAATGGCTTAATACGGCCACTCATCTCTAGTAGCAAAACGGCTGCTCTCCTCATTCCTACACACTTATAATTAAATTTATAGATTCAAATAAAGCTGCTTTCTTGCAATGGCTTAATACGGCCACTCATCGTCTCCAGTAGCAACACAGCTGTTCACCTCATTCATTCATTCATTCGTTCTCACCTCATAATTCAATTTATAATTAAAATAAGGCCGCTTCCTTGCAATCGCTGCAAGCATTTCAGCAAATGGCTCAAACTGCCACTCATCGTCTCCAGTAGCAACACGGCTGCTCATCGTTTTCTCTGTCGCTTTCCCCTTTTAGGCCAGTTAGTACACCAGTTAGTCCACCCTGCACCAGGTTTGGACAGTATCTTCCAAAAAAAAAAAAAAAAAAAAAAAACATTGTCGAGGGCTTGCATCTTCACCAGGGGGCCAGCTTTGCCCCAAACAGCTCTTTGCATTCCCCATTGTCAAAACGAAATTCTCATGTCACCTTACTACAGGCTCCCGGTCAACTCAGTTCTCGCCTCCAACCAGTCAACTTCACAACTAGTGCATAAAGTTAGGTGTGTAGTTCAATGGGATTCCCTCTTTCTCTTAAACACTCTTTCACTACATATTTTTACTTCACATACAGAATTTGACCTGCTCCTGAGGCGTTAGCAACTGTCACATACTTCTGTGCACTTCACTCTGTTTTCGAAGCACAAGCCTTCAATACGCAGACAAGGTCGCCTAATCTCCATACTTGCTGGCAGTGCAAGCATTAGTAGACCGAACCCACGTCAATTAACTAGAGATCGCAACATTCCTACTTAGTATACCAGACTTCAGCTACCCACCCCAGTCCGCCCTGGGGCGCTCTGGTTCATTAGTCTGTGCCGAGCACAGACTGACACCCGAGCTATCGGTTACCTAGCCAGTCACCTCCTGGCTCACCTCGGTTGTTACGCATTCTTTTGAGTTTTCTAAAGTCACACTCAACAGCGCTCAAGCGCAAACCAACTGTCACTATGTCTGTCGTTCCTTGTCCTATTCTTCTTGTTTCCTTCCGCCTTTCATCTTATCTACCCAACGCAACTATCCCCTCCTACCTTTGCAACTTACCTCAAACATACGCACCCCCCCCTTGCTTTTAGTTGACGCCATGTCGCAGGCAGACAGTGAGGACTTTGCCTCAGCCCTGCCATCACCCTTTACGGGCTCAGCAAGCGGCGGTTTACAGTCTCACAAGAGCTTGGACCAATTAAAAAAAAAAAAAAAATAATAAAAAAAAATAATAAAAAAAAATAAAATAAGCTCATAGCAGAACGGTGTCGCAGGAGTAAATCCTACCCTGCTGCAGCCAGGAAACCAAGCCTTTAGGCTACTGTTTCCACCGCCAGTGGCAGCCCTTCCAGGCACCACTTCAGTCTATCTTCTTTGCGACTACTCAGCTGCACTCCTGGGTAACCACACTGTCAGCAGCAGTCGCCGAAGTCCAAGCAGAGTGACAGCCCTGGAGGTACGCCCAGCCGTGCCCCTACCAGCTCCAGTCACCACCGTCATTCCTGTACCTTCACTTACAGATACACCCAACTTCTGCACCATTGTCTTCCCTGCACACCTTGTCCTAGCAGGGCATCTAGGAGGACATCTTGGATGACAACAACGTTAACTTAGCATCCCTCCTCATAGCAGTACACAACTTGGCCTAGAACAAATCATATTCGCGGGGAGATGTCTCCGTCATCCTGAAGGCCAGAGACCCTTTACTTAATCGCAAGCTCACTGTCACAGAGTTTGTGCAGGCCTTGGGGACAGTCAGAGACATGCTAGGCAGAGCAACCCCAACAGGAGGGTAGAATTGGACCCGTATCTGCACGCAGCAGGTCACAAGTATGCAGGGTGCCCATCCTTTGACTATCACTGCTCATTTTCAGCCAAGGCAGCAGCCAGACTCAAGGGGATCTTTTACCTCCCATCTTTTAGTGTTTCTCTTCCAGGCAAAGACCCTGACTAAATCCTTAAATTAAGATGTGCCAGCTATAGCAGATCTGCCCATGAGAGTCGAATTTCTCACAAATTGGAATGGCATGCCAATGTGTATTCCCTCAGCATCTCTCTTCATCTCAGGTAGTCATGGTCACCGCAGCCTCCACAGGTCCTCGCCTCAATTTTGGCCAAATTGGGTTTATAGGGCCATAGCCGTCAGAAATCCTCTTGATTCCTGGGTTCAGTTAGTCCTCCTCTTTGTTCGACCTCTACCCCATTGTCGCAGCAGCTCAAGTCTGGTGCAACAACTGGGCAGGACAAACAGTGACGTTCGCCACAGACAACCAAGCTACAGCCAGTATTATAAATAAAGGAGGTCCTAGTAGCTGGCCATTGTGGCCTTCCTGTGCAGGCTGGTGCCACTATCCCCACAGCACCAATCTAACGTCCTATGCGTCCACATCCCAGACAAACGCAATAATCTGGCCGACGCACTACCCGTTAACTTTGCTTCGTTGTTTTTTGCAGGAACCTGGAACCGACCCGACCATGTCTCTTATCCCACACTGGTCGTAGCTAACCTCGGATTCAAACAACACTTTCACGATGCTACCTGCCTTATTAATCTTTCATTATTTCACAACACCCTGAAGGCCTACCGGGCAGCCTAGAGGTTCTATGTCAGGTTACTAGCCTCAAACCCCAGAGCAATACCAAGAGTTCTCCATCACATCCTGGTCTTCATATTATGCCACCGCACACAGTTGGCATTGTCACACAATACCTAAGACCCCACTCAGCTGACATCCAGTATTTCATCCCCTTATGAGATCCTAACAAACCGTCTTGTTCGCCGCCCATACGGTCAAGACCATGTTGTGTGGTATTCACAGGCAATGACCCCAAATCAGTATCAAACGGCTACCCGTCACCAGCGCCATATTCCGAGACATGTCTTTCATCCTGTCACATTCCCCTTTTGGCCAAATTCAGCCTGGTCCTTCAAGCAGCCATCTACCTGGCTTTCTACAGCTTCTTACGCCCCAGTGAATACTGTCACCATCCCAGTTGTAAAGTGTTACGTAGACACCACCTCACACGCCATCAGACTTCATCTTGCTCCTCAGCGTGTCCAAAACACAATAGTCCGGTCCAGGGGTTGACATAAAACCTTTCCAAACTCTCAAAGCCTGGTGCCCCGTGTCCATCCTAGATCAATTTTTGGCCCATATGTTTGATCCCTCGCAGGACAGCCCATTACTACCGTTCTCGATTAGTACCCCAGGCAGCAACCAGTTCATTAGTCACGTCAGGTTCCTTTTGAGCAAATTAGGCCAGGACCTTGGTCATTTTCTTGGACATTCTTTCGCATTGGAGCAGCATCAGCAGCCTCACGAAACGGGGTCCCAGTCCACGCGATCAAAGATGGGCAGGCGGGAATCCACCTGCTTTACTCGATACATCTCCAATCCACAAGTGGAAATGTCCTGAGCCTTCAGAAACTTTGCCTCGTAGTGTCTTGTTGTACATAAATTAATAATTACCTCCCTACACCAAATCTTTTGCGGCCTTCTCTTGGCATATCGCCCAGCAGAGCAGGGCTCACCGCCCAGCTCACCAGGGCTTACCTTACAGCAGACCAAGGGCACAACTCAGGTCTATTTTATGTTGTTAGTCTTGTGACGTGTTTATGTGTTCTTTCATATCTCTTACAGCGGAGGGCTCCGACCATAAATAAGAGGGCCAGTATGGTGGCCCGTAATTATGGGAGGAGCCCGGAGGGTATATAATCAGACCACCCACAACGGTCTGTGTCGGTTCCAGTGCAAGGTACCCACCCACCCATTTCCCTTCTCAGAGTACTTCACTTAAAACACGTTTCTCTACAGAAACATCCATTTACTTTCTTAAGGTATGCGGCCTTCTCTTGGCATATCGCCCAGCAGAGCAGGGCTCACCGCCCAGCTCACCAGGGCTTACCTTACAGCAGACCAAGGGCACAACTCAGGTCTATTTTATGTTGTTAGTCTTGTGACGTGTTTATGTGTTCTTTCATATCTCTTACAGCGGAGGGCTCCGACCATAAATATATATACATATATACACACACATACACACACACACACACACACACACACACACACACAAATATTGATAAGTATGTCAAATCTCCTGCCGTGCTCCAGTATCTCCACCAAGGAAGGCCCATAGGAGGATTTTCAACAAGAACGCTTTAAATCATTCTATATGTGAATTCTTTGATGTATTTTTCTCCCCTATATATAGGGCTGCACTTTGAACACAAGAGGGAGCAGTTGTTCCAAAACTACACTGCAAGCAGAGGGCATGAATAAAAATAATAAAAATAATTGGAAATAAAAAAATGTATGAAAAATATAAAAGTTAAACAAAAGCTGCCAAGCTTAAAAACTGTGTGTGTGTGTGTGTGTACTTTGATGAGTTTTTTTCCCTATATGTAGGGCTGCACTTTGAACACAAGAGGGAACAGTTGTTACAAAACAACACTGCAAGCTGAGGGCATGGACAAAAAAAAATATTATATATATATATATATATATATATATATATATATATAAAAATAATAATACATAAAAAAATAATGTAAATGTAGCGGATTATATTTTGGATAAAATGTCACACGCATGTAAATTTAGTTTTTTCCTCAGAACAATAGGGGTTCTGAGGGTTAATTGTGTAGGTAGGCCTTAACACCAGTCTGGTCAGGCTGTGTTTGGAAGTTCTGCCTGGTCATGTGAGCGGTGAGGTGCACATGACAGGTCAGAACCAGGTCTGGTTGGATTTTAGTTGAGTTTAGGTATCAGCCTTCTCGGGGGCCAATCAGTGAGAGTGCCAGGGCCCGCTGAGGAGTCTGGGAAGGGGTACTTAAGGGGTACTTTAGGGGTACTTAAGGGTTGTGGGTCACGTGAGGAAGGGAGGTGTTCGTGAGACCCGTGGGGTCTGGTCTGGTTCCAGGACTGGGGTGGCCCCATGAGGGGCCCCGGTCACGGGGTGTTCAACATCCCGCAACATGTTCCTGTTGGTGGCCCCTGAGAGACCTGCCTGGTCTGGGGTAGAGTACCGTCTGTTCCTGAGTCTCGGAACCTGCTGGTCCGAGGCACAGTAACTGAGGGAAGATTCAAAGTGTCCGGGTGTGCTCTTGGCTTAGAGAGGCACCACAGCTCATGGAAGTGACCGGGTGAGGACTCTTCGGAGGAGGGCCGGCAAGTGGCATCCTAGGAAATGCCTGGTTACGGAGTTGGGAAGGACATTGACGAATTCACAGTTTTCCAGTACCATTGAGGAGATGGGAAACGTTCCAGGTACTGAGGAAAAAGGTTCCTGTTCACCCTTAGTTGATCAAGTTTTGAGTCAACGTGCTGACTGCCATGATCTCTGGCTAGAGATCTGTTCAGCCTTGAAATACCCAGCTGAGAGTGGCTACTCTCTGGGTGGAAATAGAGACTTTGCTAGACCTGCAGTTCAAGGTGCCTGAGTTCTTCACCCGTGCCCTCTGTTCCCTAAGAGACTGTGTTATTGAAAGTTGTTTCTGCAAAATAAACCCTTTAAAAGAAGACTTCATCTGTGTCAGTGTTCAAGTCGTTGGGTATCAACCCTGGGAACCCCTAGACGTGGAAGAGCAGGCCAAGAGAAGGTAAGTGGTAAGCCCAATAAAGGCCCTGCAACGGGTTATGGCCGCTACATAAATAAAATGTAATAAAAAAGATGATAAAATTAAAGTAAAAACTGTCAAGCTTCAAAACCATACCTTGTGCAGTGAAGAAGGGGGGGGGGGGGGGCATGCCTTTCAGACCAGCGCCCACACACATATACATAATAAAATTTATATATATATATATATATATATATATATATATATATATATATATATATATATATATATATATATATATATATATAATATATAAATAAAGAGAGAGAGAGAGAGGCAGGGATAATGTATGCACCTGTGCCTCATCTCCTAATCCCATAGAGAGTATGAAGGCCAAGATCATTGGCCATCTGTGATCCAGGCATTCTCCTTTCACTGCGCATGCGCAAGCATGCCTGCGCTGCATAGCGACATTATTTCCCTTGTCCTACACCCGGAAGTGATGTCATCCACAGGCTACTACACCCGGAAGTGTACAACCCCAACACAGGGAGGAGAAATAGGGAACCCTAAAGGCACCACCACTGGAGTCGCTACCAACACAGATAAGGCTCCTATAAGTGTCAAAGACACCCACGAGAGGACCGGTGGAAATCCTCTATCCGCAAATATGCCAGTAAGGGCCCACGCTACATTACCGGACTTATTTAACACTGGGGAGACCCACTGACAGCTCAAAGAACTGAGCCTCAAAGTATCGGTTTCAGGTATCGGTGCATTTGCACCAGTACCGATACTTGTGCAAATACTTGGCATTGGCACTGGTACCGATAAGGATACTAGTATCGATGCAACCATAATTGGAACCATCATTAAGAAAACAGGAGAGTTGCATCAGCAAGGAAGCACACCTTACCCACTGGGCCACTGTCATTCTTACAGGAATCAGAGTTTCCACTACCCGCATTATTCTAGTTAGTTTTGCCTGAGCTGAAGCCCTCCAAGAAGGGTCTAAAGCTCTCTTTTTCATTCATGCCTGGAGGGATGGTTGCTTTTAAATAATTAATCCAGTGCATTTCAAGCTGCAGCAGATTTTATTCCAATCTCCTCCTCTTTGTGGTATGAGTACTCAGTCTAATGCCACTAATTGCATCCGTGGCATTTTGTAGTTGTGTGTCCATGCAATGTGTAATTCTATAGATAGGTATGTTTCCCACCTGCATACTCTGTACATGTTTGGACATTCTTTCCCACCAACGTTGCTTAGTTTTTCCTACATATAAAGGAACCGCATTCACACTGAAATAGATAAGATAATCAAGTGATCCTTGATTGACATCGCCCTTCTGTATGCTATTGCAGGATTCGGGGTAATGAGCTTCCTAATACTGGGATCATCAGTCAATATTGATACATTTTTTGTCACTATTCTACGAATATCCTCATGTTCATCCGAGAACTTGGTTCCGATACATGCTCTTTTCCAGCAGGATCTCCCCTCTGATATTTTAGATGGGGTAGAGTGATCTCGGTTGGAGAAATGATGAGGTTAATGCCTCTTTTTTTCTCTATGTTGCCTACTCTGTCTGTCATTTAGTCAACCCTTGATGAGTGTGGCTGTTTTTTTTTGACAGGATTGAGTAGTGAAAATACCTCACGCATGAGTGGGGATAATGTAATTCAGAAATCTAATTGAATTATGTATTCGTGTAATGTATCATTTTTTGTTTGAACCTCACTGGATTTGTTAGTCCCTTTTCCTGTAGAGTACCGGAGTTCCCCACTGGGAAGCGCAGGTGTCAGGTCACCTTGAGAGGAGGTGACAGATGCACACCGTAGGGATCCGGAGTGCACCGCAAGGTTGTGGACCCTACAGCTGATTGCTGCAGACGGGAGACAGGTCCCACCTGGGCTAGAGCGTAAGATTCCCTGGGGCGGAGTCTAAGAGCCAGCAGGTGTTCACCAGAGCCTCAAGTGGTGAGGATGGACTTGGCTGCAACTGGCTCCAGGTCGCGACCCCCAGGGTCCCCCAGCTCACACCCACAGTAGGCAACAGGAGGATAGGAATGGTGAGGGACAAAGCCAAGGTCTGGGCCACAAGCAGACAGGAATAGTCAGGGACACGCCAAAAGGTCAGGATCACAGGCAAACAGGAATAGTCAAAGACACGCCAAAGTCGGTCACGGAACAACAGAAGAGCACACGGCAGGTAACAGGAAGCTAAACACACAAAGGAATACACAATGGTTGATCAGCGGGGTTGGCCTGCAGTGCACAGGTTAATATAGAGTTCTCTGATAGGAGCTAGGGTGGAGTCATGCCAGAGGATGGATTACAAAAGCAGTCAGGTGAGGGTCGGCTGGTCTCTGGAGATGAACACAGGTAAGCAGACCAACTCTATTGCATAACCATGACAGCAGGATGGTGTCAACCCAGCACACTAAGCCCCACGTGGGGTCAACCCTCTTGCAGGGTGGGCCCTTACTGGCATACAGTACTTGCGAATGGAGGATTTCCTCTGGACCTCTTGTGTGTTCAGTGGGGGTTTTTGACACTTATAGGAGCCTTATCTGTGTTGGTGGCGACTACAGTGGTGGTGCCTTTTGGATTCCCTGCCTGTGTTGGGGATGTACACTTTCGGGTGTAGTAGCCCGCAGATGACATCACTTCCGGGTGTTGGACGTAGGAAATTACATCACTATGCAGCACAGTGAAAGGAGAATGCCTGGGATCCCAGATGGCCAATGAGCTTGGCCTTTATACTCTCTATGGGGTTAGGAGATAAGGCACAGGTGCACACAGCACCTGGGTATGCTTATCCCTGCCCCTTTCTCCCTCTATATATATGTGGGCTGTTGAACACACACACACACACACACACACCAAAGAATCCCCATATAGAATGATTTAAAGTGTTCTTGTTAAAAATCCTCCTATGCGCCTTCCTTGGTGGACGTACTGGAGCTCTGTAGGATATTTGACATGCTTATCAATGTTTGTGATTGTATATATGTATAGCTGACGCAATGCATACATATAAAGAGTGTTATATTATGGTAGAATTCTCTGATTTCAGAGTGGCGATTCATATTCCTGAAGATAATAAAAAGATAAAAACGTAATTGGATACAGTACCCAATCCATGCTGTTGTGCAATCAAACAGCTTATGAGTTTGGTTATCACCATTTCCTATTTCCATGTTTTGTATACAAAATTGTTTTTACTTGTCCCATGTGGAAAAGTTTTATTCGCATTTCAATAAATCATAGTTTTTTATTATATATTGTTATGTTTGGTTGCCTTTAGGAAAGTCCCAATTCAGAGATTGCTTATGTTCAGCAAAACAGGGATGATGGCAATCCTGATTTAGCCATAGATTAAATAAATAGCGTTAAGACAAGTGTCTCTTGCCTACAGTTAAGCACGGTGGTGGGAATGTCATGGTCTGGAGCTGCATGAGTGCTGCAGGCACTGCGGAGCTACAGTTCATTGAGGGAACCATGAATGCCAACATGTACTATGACATACTGAAGCCGATCATGATCCCCCTCCCTTTGGAGACTGGGCCGCAGGGCAGTATTCCAACATAATGACCCCAGACACACCTTCAATATGATCACTACCTTGGTAAAGGTGATGGACTGGCCAAGCATGTCTCCAGACCTAAACCCTATTGAGCATCTGTGGGGCATCCTTAAGGGCTCGAACATCCACCAGCTCTGTGATGTCGTCATGGAGGAGTGGAAGAGGACTCCAGTGGAAACCTGTGAATCTCTGGTGAACTCCATGCCCAAGAGGGTTAAGGCAATGCTGGAAAATTAGTGGCGACCACACAAAATATTGACACTTTGTGCCCCAATTTGGACGTTTTCACTTAGGGGGTGTACTCACTTCTGTTGCCAGCGCTTTAGACATTAATGGTCGTGTTTTGGGTTATTTTAAGGGGACAGAAAATGTACACGTTATACAAGCTGTACACTCACTTTTACATTGTAGCAAAGTGTAATTTCTTCAGTGTTGGCACATGAAAAGAAATAATAAAATATTTACAAAAATGTGAGATTCTGTTGTGAGATACTGTATATAGAAAAATAAATAGATCCTAATTACCTAGTCAGTGTACAGTGCAGCCGAACACAGCGCCAGCCTGGAAATTAGTCCATCATGGCGTCTGGCATGCGTTCCACGGTTCAACTTTGTAAGGGCTGTGGTGTGTATGAATACACTGGTAACATGGCGCCTGATATGTGGTCCATGCCTCAGTCTGGCCACAACTACGTAGCCCAAATCGGCGATCACACGAGTGAGCACGGATGCGCAGGTCAACCAAAAGTGCACTGATCGGTTACAACCAGCTAGACCAGACCGGGTCTGCAAAGTGTCTTCCAAGTCTCGCTCTGGTCGAGCTGATAAATGGGTCCAGTCACTGCGCATATAAATAGAAAAAGTAATAGATCTTAATTACCCAGCCAGTGCACAGTGCAGCTGGAAATAAGTCCATCATGGTGTCTGGCGTAGGGGTGCGCATCTTCACTGGTCTCACAATTATGGTTATGTCAATGATTCGATTCCGCGATGCATGACGATTACTGCCCCTCCTTTTCACCGCAGACTGAGACAGACCCCCCCTTTTCACCGCAGACTGAGCTAGAGACCCCCCTCTCCACCGCAGATTGGGACAGAGACCCCCCCTTTTCACTGCAGACTGAGACAGAGACCCCCTTTTCACCGCAGACTGAGACAGACCCCCCCTTTTCACCGCAGACAGAGACAGAGACTCCCCTTTTCACAGCAGACAGCCCTAGATCCCCCTTCCACTGCAAAATCGCAGACCGAGACCACCATAATAGCCCCATCCAAACAGACAGTCCCCCATCACCGACATACCCCCCAGAGATACAGAGCGACCCCCATCATAACCCCATCCCACCAGACAGTCCCCCCTCACAGACATATACCCCCCCTTCAGAGACATCACCCACCCATTGAGAGAAAACTACTCATGCTATGGTTAGTGCAATGTGGTACCTGCTGCTGTGTGCACACTGCACTAAGGAGGAGGACACGTCAGGAAGCTCGGGGCTCCAGTGGCTGGCTGGTAGGGATGGACCAAACAGACCCCTGAAATTTTTTTTCAAGGATCAGTCTCTCTCCACCTCCTGGTTCCTTCGTCGGATGCGAGGAGATAAAAGGCAGCACAAAAAACATCCCCCCTTTCCTGTTCTCCTGAGGCCCATCATTGTTTTTAACTATGTATAATTATGGATGCATTTATGACGTATCGAGCTTCTGATACAGGGTCAGTACAACCCTAGATTTTACTTAATGTTAGTATGCTACAGTGACTATAACCTTTGTATTAGCCACACATCTTATGTTATCTCTTTTCTTGTAGATTGATATTATATGTTTGCTGATCCATTTCCCTGAGGAAGAGTTTGAAACACTCGAAACGCGTCGGAATAGGAATATTCACCTGTATTGTGCTCTTTGTGTTTATTGTATTTTGCATCCTGTTTTTGCTTTTTGTATCCACACATTCATTCATATTCCTTCTACCATTTGGGCTTCTGTTTTGCCCATATAACAACTACCCCTTTGATTTTACTTGTAGTAAAATAAAAATATTTGTTTTAAAGTAAGATATTGCCTACTAAATATTTGTCCTTCCCCTTTAAAGTCCCGCTGAGGCACCCTTTCCGCATCTACCATTAACTGGGATGTGGGTCAGGCCATTTCCAGACCATTTGCAGCAATTACCCCACTCCTTTGATACATTTTGAATATGCCTCACATGTTCAAAAGGTAAAACTATCCCAAGGAAAGAATATTGCGATATATATTATTAAAATACAAAATAAAAAGTGTGAAAACTCTAAAACAAAATAAAAAATGTATATACTGGCCTCTTGTAGTCAGGGTTGTGACACCTGTTTACAGGGTAATATAATTTCACCCTCTACACAACCTCCTGGACACCCAATAGTAAGCTGGATAGATTGCGTTACTACCTGCATTGGACGATACATCTTTTTTTTTATTTTTATTTACAATCTTTTTAGTTAAAAAAAATCCTTATTTGAGGGACACTAAAGACACCAATAAACTATTGGAAAATATAGATTTTTTTTGTGGCAACCACTTGTATACCTCACCATTTGGGACTGGCAGCAGTAATACACTATCTATCAAGTGATGACACCCTCCCCTCAATCCAACAGGACTTTACTATGAAACTGTTATACCGCGTACACACGATCAGACTATCCGGCGGACTTGGTCCAGTGGACCAGAGTCTGCTGGACAATCTGCCCATGTGTGGGCTCCGGCTGACTTTTTTTCCACAAAAGTCCAGTGGACTTAGAAAGTAGTTTCAACTCAAAAATTGTCCGCTGGACTGCGAGCGCCCCCCCTCCTGAGCCGTACCAGGCTTAGTGCCCTCAACATGGGGGGTGCTTTGGGGAAGGGGGGGGCGTGCGGCCCCCCCGCCCCACAGCACCTTGTCCCATCCTCTGGGACTGTGACATCATAAGGGGCGGGGATATCACCCGGCGATGTCCCTATATAAGTCGCCGCACACCACGTCCCTGTCATTGCGGCCAGAGAGCTCGTCGAGTCAACATCTCAAGGAAGAAGAACAAGAAGAACAAGAAGAAGAGAAGGCGGCGGCGATAGAAGACCGGGCCAGCGCTTGTAAAAGAGCTGGAAGAAGGCGCGGAGGCTCGGCAAGAAGAACCGAAGAGTGGGTCAAGACCCCTGAAGTCGGGAGAAGAGGCGGCGGCGGCGACAGAAGACCGGGCCACCCCTAGTAAAAGAGATAAAGGAACAAAACGGAGGCCCGGCAAGAAGAACCAGAGGGGGACAAGACCCCCGAAGTAGGAAGAAGCTCCCCCGGCGGCGATGAAGAAGAAAGCCAGGCTCCTCCGCTAGTAAAAGAGCTAGCAGAAGATAGAGGAGGAGTCCGGCGAGAAGACCCCCCCCCCCCAAGACGAAAGAAGACCCCCGAAGCTGTGCAATAAATTATTTTAAACCCTTGTGTGTTGTGTTTTAGTTACAATTTTTTCACAGGTGAATGGGTAGGGGTACATTGTACCCCATACTCAATCACATAGGGTGGGGGGCCGGTATCTGGGGGCCCCCTTATTAAAGGGGGCTCCTGGATTCCGATAAGCCCCCTCCCGCAGACCCTGACAACCAACGGCCAGGGTTGTTGGGAAGAGGCCCTTGTCCTCATCAACATGGGGACAAGGTGCTTCCCCAAAGCACCCCCCCATGTTGAGGGCACGCAGCCTGGTACGGCTCAAGGGGGGTGCTCGCTCATCCCCACCCCCTTTCCTGACCGGCCGGGTAGCATGCTCGGATAAGGATCTGATATGGACCTAGGGGGGACCCCCACGCCATTTTTTCGCCGTAGGGCTTCCCCTTTAAGTCCATACCAGGTGACGGGACCAGCAACGTGTCAATCTCATCGCCGAAGGTGGCGACATTGACTTCCTTCGCTAGTCCCGGCTACCTGGAGACACGTTCAAAATGAACGGACTTTCCTCCGTGTGTGGGCAAGTCCGTTCATTTCAAAAGTATGGCGGACCTAGTCCACCGGAAAAGTCCGGTCGTGTGTGGGCAGGTCCGCTCGTTCGGAAAGTCCGGCAGATTTTCTGGCTGTTTGTCCGCCCGACTAAGTCCGTCGGATAGTCTGATCGTGTGTACGTGGCATTAGAGTTTGCGTCCAAACAAAGTTATTTTTGATTTGAGCTTGTTTTTTTATTTACAACAGAGGGTTCGCTATGAGAGCTAAATTTGCCCCCATTTTAGCAAATTTGTTTAAGACCAATTGAAAGGGGGATGTTGTCTATGCCCATGAAAGACCCGAATTGGTCCTCTGGGCTAGGTACATAGACAAAAACAAAATCCTCCTCATGTGAAATGGTGAGCAGGATTCCTTGCCAAGCTTCATAGCACAGCTGAATACCAATGACAGAGGTACCTCTCTGCCGTGTGAGGCTAGCAGTGAAAGAATACATTTCTGAGACCTTGAGATAGCTATCATTAACCATTAACTTGAGATTAAAACATATCTTAAACCTACTGATCGCAATGGCTACATCCCGGTGGATACTTGCCACGCATGGTTACAATCAGTTCCTCGCAGCCCATTGTTACAACTGTAACATAACTGTCTCCAAATTCGGTCACCAGGCACCAGTTTTAAAACAAATGTTTGTGGATAAAGGTTACAATGCAGAGGAAATGGATACAGAAATACACAGGGTGTCCATTTTAGATACTTTGTTGTTACACAAACCCCAGTAAACTCATAATACATTTAAAGCGGAGGTCCACCCTAAAGTGGACCTCCGCTCATCGGAACCCTCCCCCCCTCCGGCGCCACAATTGCCACCTTTCAGGGGGGAGGGGGGTGCAGATACCTGTACAGTACAGGTATTCTGCACCCACTTCTGGGATAGCTCTCTGCGGAAAGGGGCGTAGATTACGCCCCTTTCTGCAAGTGCCCGCCCCTTTCCGCAAGTGCCCCGCTGCCTGCTGGGAAACACACAGATCCCAGAGGCAGCGGGGACCATCCTTATTGCGCAGCGCGATTCGCGCATGCGCAGTAGGGAACCGGGAAATGAAGCCAAAAGGCTCCATTTCCTGATTCCCATACCCAAGATGGCGGCGGCAGCACCCGACAAGACGATCTAGAGATCGGCTTCGGGTGCCGACATCGCGGGCGCGCTGGACAGGTAAGTGTCACTATTTTAAAAGTCAGCAGCTGCAGTATTTGTAGCTGCTGGCTTTTAAAAAAAAATAAAATGCGGAGTCCCGGCGGACTCCCGCTTTAAATGGTCTGTTTTACTTATTTTTCTATTGAACACAAACATTGGGATGTCCTTAAGAATGACCGTATGTTGAGTCCTATTCTTCCAGATAGAGCTAGAGTGGTAGACAGGGGAGCACCATCATTGCAGGGCAAGATTGTCCCCAATGTTGTTGATTCCCCATTGAGAATAATGTTTTTCCATAATTTAAAGGGATATTATACTTGTCGCAAGTGTAATGTGTGTCATCACAACATATGCGGTAGAAGGAAGACAAATAATTTTGAGTCTACCACTACCAATTATAGGTATCAGATGAAATACTTCAATACCTGCGCTACTAAAAACATTGTTTATTTACTCACTTGCCCATGCAAAAAACAATACGTGGGACGTAGGTACTTTTTCCATGCAAGTGAACGAACATATAGCCATAGCAAATATCAAAAAGGGTTGGACTAACCATAGCATTCCTAAGCATTACCTTCGCTATCATAAGGACCCTAAGGGTACACAGTTTCTTATTATAGATAAATTCATACCCCCTTGGAGGGGTGGATCCAATATAAGGGGTGTTTTATGTCTGGAAAATGTCTTATGAACTAAAATCCTATTTGCCACGTGGAATGGGGCATTAATGCCTTTATAAATACTGCATGAGTCCAAAGTCCTTAAAACGTAGTTTAGATAATCATCCCTGATGAGTAGGGATGAGCTTCGTGTTCGAGTTGAACATACGTTCAACTCGAACATCGGCTGTTCGCCCGTTTGGAGAATTCCGAACGTTATGGGCCGTTCGCGCCAAATTCTTGTGGCGCTCAAGGCCCACAATGCACTGCGATGGCGCAGTGCATTGCTGGCTCATGATTGGCCAAGCATGCACTGTGACCCTGCATGCTTGGCCAATCACAGCGCCGGCAGCGAGGAGAGCCATGATTGGCCACAGGCAGGATGCCTGTGGCCAATCATAGCTCAGGCTGTGTAGTACACGCCCCACACTATATAAGGCCGCCAGCGTGGCGGCCTTGTGTAGTGTGTTGGCGTCGGAAGCAGTTAGTGGGTGTTCTGTGTACCTTCAACACAGTATACACCGATCGTTATCGGCCGATTTTTCGTTCTTGCTCTTCTGTAGTGGTTGTTATCTGCATGCCCTGACCGCAGTATACACTGCTATATTCACCTATATAGCTAGCGATATATCTATCTTTTATAATAGAGCTTGAAGTCAGCGGTAGGAGATGGTGCGTGCTGTCTGCGTGCTCTGAACCCAGTATACACCGCTATATCCACCTATATAGCAAACTATCTTGCTCGTTTTAAATAGAGCTTGCAGTCAGCGGTAGGAGCTTGTGCGTGCTGTCTGCGTGCTCTGAACCCAGTATACACCGCTATATCCACCCATATAGCAAACTATCTTGCTCGTTTTAAATAGAGCTTGCAGTCAGCGGTAGGAGCTTGTGCGTGCTGTCTGCGTGCTCTGAACCCAGTATACACCGCTATATCCACCTATATAGCAAACTATCTTGCTCGTTTTAAATAGAGCTTGCAGTCAGTGGTAGGAGCTTATGCGTGCTGTCTGCGTGCTCTGAACCCAGTATACACCGCTATATCCACCTACATAGCTCTTCTCTATTTGAGCCATCTGCCATCTGCAGGAGTTAGTGGAAGTTGTGTGTGCCTCCAGCACAATATACACTACCCAATTGCTGTTTTTCCCCAACTCCCTTCAGGCCATTACCATGTCTGGAAGGCCAGCAAGGAGAGGCAGACAGGCGCGATCCGATAAAAGAGGGCAAGCAGGCTCTGTATCTAGAGACAACAGTGCTGGTCGTGGACGCGGAGCATCGTCATCATCAGCACGTGGCCATGGGACACGCTTGTCCTTCTTTTCGGCAGCTGGACACGTTGAGCCGCAACATGCCAACGACTTGGTAGAGTGGATGACCAAGCCCTCTTCATCCTCCTCATCCTCTCTCACCCAGTCTCAGGGTACTAGCAAAGCAGCTGCCAACGCATCGTCTTCCCTCCCCTCAATGTCATCATCAGTGACTCCTTCCCTAGACCCACCACGTCCTCCTGAGGAGTCTCCTGAACTCTTTGAGCACAGTGTTGGGTACATGCTCCAGGAGGATGCCCAGTGTTGTGTAGGCTCTGATAATGATGCTCAGCTAGAGGAAGGCAGTAGCGTGAATGCAGAGAGGGGATGCTCAAGAAGGACAGCAATCTGGCAGTCATGTTCCACAAGCTGCAGCATACTGCTAGGTTTGCTCCAGCGATGAAGAGGGAGGGGATGATGAGGGCACTGACTCCACATGGGTGCCTGGTAGGAGAGAGGAGGAGGAGGAGGAGGCACATGTCCAACGAGGCAGGATGCCCTCCGGGGGCCAGCTTAGGGGCAGCACACCGACTGAATCACACCGCAGAGCTCCGCCTGTGGAGGGCGCTGCCTCTGCGCGTTATTCTAAAAGTTCTTTGGTGTGGGCCTTTTTTGAGACGAGTGCATCAGATTGCACCGCTGCTATTTGCAACATATGTCTCAAGCGTATCTCGCGTGGCCAAAACATCAGCCGCTTGGGCACCACATGCTTGACCAGACATATGTTGACCTTCCATGCAGCTCGTTGGCAAGCGTACCTCAAAGACCCACACCAAAGAACAAAGCGGACCTCTCCTTGCTCCTCATCAGCTGGGATCTCCAACCCCACTAGATCTTCAGTCCTCTCTGAAGGAATGAAGGTGTAGAATTAGGTGTGTCACAGCCAAGTGCTTCCGGGCACTCTGCTAGCAGTACACCCGATTATAGCAGGCAAATGTCCCTGCCCCAGCTGCTGGACCGGCGAAAGAAGTTCACTCCCAGCCATCCACATGCCCAGCGGTTGAATGCTAGCTTGGCTAAATTGCTAGCACTTCAACTGCTGCCTTTTCAGTTGGTAGACTCGGCCCCCTTCCGTGAGTTTGTACAATGTGCAGTTCCTCAGTGGCAGGTCCCCAAACGCCACTTTTTCTCACGGAAGGCGATTCCGGCTCTCTACCGGCATGTGGAAGGCGATGTCCTTGCCTCGCTGGACAGGGCGGTCAGCGGTAAGGTGCATATTACCGCCAACTCATGGTCCAGCAGGCATGGACAGGGACGTTACCTGTCTTTCACGGCCCATTGGGTCACTCTTCTGGCAGCTGGGAAGGATGCAGGACAAGGTGCAGTAGTGTTGGAGGTTGTTCCGCCACCACGCCTCCAAAATGCTACTATTGGCTGTGACACACCTCTCTCCTCCACCCCCTCCTCTTCTTCTTCCTCCATGGCCTCTTCCAGTGCTCTGTCCTCAGAACCAGCGGTGCTCCGTAGGCGTTCCAGGGGCTACGCAAGTACGCAGGCAAAACGATGCCATGCCATTTTTGCGCTGGTTTGTTTGGGGGACAGGAGCCACACTGGGGCGGATGTTTTGTCAGCTCTGCAGGGGCAGGCCGAGAGGTGGTTGACGCCACGCCAGCTTAAGCCAGGAATGGTGGTTTGCGACAATGGCACCAACCTCCTCTCCGCCCTCCAACAGGGACAACTGACCCATGTGCCCTGTGTAGCTAATGTCCTTAACCTGGTGGTGCAGCGGTTCTTGGGCAGGTACCCGGGCTTAAAGGATGTCCTGAAGCAGGCCAGAAAAGTCTGTGTGCATTTCCGCCGATCATTTAATGCCTGTGCTCGGCTGGCTGAGCTCCAAAAGGAGTTGAAC
The DNA here is from genome assembly GCF_037356315.1 of Lithobates pipiens. NCBI lineage: Eukaryota > Metazoa > Chordata > Amphibia > Anura > Ranidae > Lithobates > Lithobates pipiens. The sequence goes on from NW_027507785.1 coordinate 215,159,259, forward strand.
CTGCCCAAGAACCGCCTTATATGTGACATGCCCACCAGATGGAACTCAACATTGGCCATGCTGCAGCGGCTGCACACGCAGCAGAGGCCCATCAATGAGTACCTGTGCGACTACGGCACCAGGACAGGGTCAGGGGAGCTCGGTTTTTTCTCACCACGTCAGTGGGGCATGATCAGGGATGCATGCACTGTCCTGTCACCGTTTGAGGAGGCCACAAGGATGGTGAGCAGTGACAGTGCATGCATCAGTGACACTGTACCTCTTGTCCACCTCTTGGAGCATACGCTGCATGGAATAATGGACAGGGCACTTGAGGCAGAACAGAGGCAGGAAGAGGAGGACTTCCTTGCCTCTCAAGGCCCCCTTTATCCAGACAGTGTTCCTGCTGTGCCACCCATCACACAGGAAGAGGATGAGGAGGAGGAGGAGGATGATTGTGTCAGCATGGAGGTGGAGGCTGGCACTCAGCATCAACAGCAGCAGCAGTCTTGTAGGGATGATTTACAGTCCCAAGAAACACGTGGACTTGTACGTGGCTGGGAGGAGGTAGCTGCGGTTCATATTGTCCTTAGTGACCCAGAGGACTCCGGACCGAATGCCTCAGCTAACCTACGCTGCGTGGCCTCCCTGATCCTGCAAAGCCTGCGGAAGTATCCTCGTATTCTTCGGATCAAGGAGAGGGACCATTACTGGCTGGCCACTCTCCTTGATCCACGGTACAAGGGTAAGGGTGCCGACCTTATCTTGCCATCGCAGAGGGAGCAGAGGATGAGACATCTCCGGGAGGCCTTGCAGAAAGGTCTGTGCAACGCGTTCCCAGAGACTGGGAGGTTACAAACTCCTGGTCATGGACAACGTGTTGCTGAGGCATCGGTCAGAAGGAGCGGTGGAGAAGGTGGCCGTCTGACCGATGCTTTCAGACAATTTTTTAGTCCGCAGCCCCAAGGTATGATCGGTTCCAGCAACCATCGCCAGCGTCTGATTTACATGGTGCAGGAATACCTAGGGGCAAGGTCAGACTTGGACACCTTTCCCACCGAAAATCCTCTGGCTTACTGGGTCTTGAGGATGGATCACTGGCCAGAGCTTGCACAGTATGCAATTGAGCTACTGGCCTGTCCTGCATCCAGCGTTCTTTCGGAACGCACCTTCAGTGCTGCTGGTGGCTTTGTTACCGATCACAGTGTGCGCCTGTCCACCGAATCAGTTGATCGACTGACCTTCATCAAGATGAATCAGTCTTGGATCACCCACAGCTACCAAGCACCTGAAGCTGATGTAACTGAATATTTTTTTTTTTAAATATCACATCCCTTCAAAACTGCCTATGCTGATGCTGAGTGACTGCCCAATTTGTCTGCCCCTGTTTAACAGGGGCGTTTAATTACAATTTTTGATGCAATGCTTTGCAGTAGGGCTCATTCCTGCACCACAACTAGAGTATATGGGAGAGGTTGCAGTGTGGTGGCACCAGCACCAGTGCCTAAGGCCCAATTTTTCTGCCCCTGTTTAACAGGGGCGTTTAATTACAATTTTTGATGCAATGCTTTGCAGCAGGGCTAATTCCTGCACTAAAACTAGAGTATATGGGAGAGGTTGCAGTGTCGTGGCACCAGCACCAGTGCCTAAGGCCCAATTTTTCTGCCCCTGTTTAACAGGGACATGTAATTATAATTCTTGATATAATATTTCACAGGAGGGCCCGTTCCTGTGCGCACCCAGAGTAACTGTGAGTAACTGTGAGGACTTATAGTGTTGTGGCACCAGCACCACAACCACCAAAGGTAAATTTTTCTACCACTGCTCAACAATGGCATGTAATTACAATTCTTGATATAATCGTTCACAGCAGGGCGCTCCAGCGCCCGCCAAGAGTCACTTTGAGGGCTTACAATGTTGTGGCAAAACCAACACCTTGTTCCGCCTTTTCTGCAGAGCATATAGGGCAGGCCCCTACTTTCAAACATCCAACTTACAAACATCTCCTACTTGCAAACGGAAGGAGACAACGGCAAGTGAGATGAAAAAAGATGGATGACAAAACAAATTATACAGGGGTGATAACCCTTCCCTATGTTTTCCAAAAAGCTTAAAAATAGTTTTTTTGACTGGAGCTACACTTTAAAACTGTACCAGTTGAAAATTACAAACAGATTCAACTTAACACAATAAACCTACACAGTCCCTGTCTTGTTTGCACCGCCTGTATACTGCTGTTCTGAGTATATAGGGCCTGGGGGCCACACGCATTTCCTTTTTTTGATATGGGTACGGGGTACCCCTTAATATGCGTACAAGACCCAAAGGGGCTGGTAATGGGCAGGGAGGGCTACCCATGCCATTTTTCTCAATGATTTTCAACCATATTGCAGGAACCAGATATAACATTAAAACCGCAAGCAGTTTTAAATGACGTTATTTCCGTTAAATGTCATTTTGTGCAGGGACTGTTCTAAACACGGGAAACACATGGCACTTCACAGGCATACTACAGACACCCCCCAGGCACGATATTTAAAGGAATATTTCACTTTTTTTTAAACTTTAATCGTCATTAAAATCAGTGCTCCCGCCAAAACGGACATTTTTAAAAAAAATTTTTGCACTGACCCATGTCCCCTGGGGCAGGAGCCAGGTCCCCAAACCCTTTTTAGGACAGTATCTTGCCTATTAGCCATTAAAATTAGCACTTTTCATTTCGAACGTTCGAGTCCCATAGACTTCAATGGGGTTCTAACGTTCGTACGAATTTGGGGTCCGTTCGAAAGTTCTGGTGCGAACCGAACCAGGGGGTGTTCGGCTCATCCCTACTGATGAGGGTAAACACATTTCAGTTTAATCTTATTCATTTTTTTTATAGTGTAGATGTTTTAATTTAATTTTATGAATAAAAGGAATGTTAGTTTTCTTTTTTGGCTGCTATTTAAAGAGGAAGTAAACCCTGATGAGTTTACTTCCTCTTTTATTCCCTGCAAAGGCAAAGCATAATGGACTACTATGCATCGCATAGTAGTCCATTATGTGTCACTTACCTGACACAGGAGCCAGCGAAGTCACCGCTGTCCCCTGTAGTTCAGAGCGTCCATCTTCTTGGTGGGCCTCCATGGGTCTCGCTGCTCCGGCGCTGTGCTTCGCCGGAGCAGCGATGACGTCACTCCCGTGCATGCGCACGGGAGCAGAGACTCGCGGCATTGCCGTCATCGACGATGCCCCGCTCAGTGCGCCTGCGCGCCGCATCCATCTTGTTGGTGGGGTCTCGCAGCTCCGCCGCTGTCATTCGGCGAAGCCGCAATGACATCACTCCCGCGCATGGGAGCCGACACGCGCGGCAGCTCCGTCGCTGAGAATGCTGCGCTCAATGCGCCTGCGCGCCGCTGTCTACGGCGCATGTGCCATAGACAGCGGTGCCTGTTTTCGGGCAAATATCTCCTAAACCATATAGGATTAGGAGATATTGCTTGGACCTACAGGTAAGCCTTAATCTAGGCTTACCTGTAGGTCAAAGTGGTTTGTAAGGGTTTACAACCACTTTAAGGTGAAATTATATCACCCGGGTGTGTGTGTGTGTGTGTGTGTGTGTGTGTGTGTGTGTGTGTGTGTGTGTGTATACAATATAACAAATAAATATATTTTTCTACTTAGCCATTTATCAGTTCAACCAGAGAGAGGCTTGGAACACACTTTGCAGATCCGCTCTGGTCTAGCTGGTTGTAACCGTTCCACGCACTTTTGGTTGAACTGCGCATGCGTGCCCACTCGTGCTATCACGAGATCGCCGATTTGGGCTACATAGCTGCAGCCAGACCGAGGCGCAGCACCATGTTACCAGTGTATTCACACACACTGCTGCCCTTACGCATGGCAGATGCCATGAAGGTCCTTTTCGCCAGGCTGGTGATGTGGCTGTACTGTACACTGGCTGGTACAGTGATCCATTTACTTTTTCTCATATTATATAATGCGCAATGACTGGACCAAGACGGATACCCCAGATGATGTCTATGATGATAAAATGCGTTGGGTCGGACTAAGCTTGTTCCTGCTTTATGTTCTATGAGATGTCCTATTGATATGCTCGTTACTTGATGAGAATTGATGTAAGTTTTCTACCTTTTTAAATAAAGAACGTAAGAGATGGTTTTACACTATGTGGAGACTTTTTGTCTTTTATGAATGTCGAAGTTGTCGTGGTGGAGAATTGTAGTGGCAGATTCCCAGAGATCACCGTTTTGATAATTTTCCTGGTATTTCCTTACTATGCGTGGCTGACTCATTGCTGCTGACATTGAAGTCCATACATTCTGTTAAGAGCGTTTACTCTCCCTCCTGGGTAGTGGATGCACGTGTTACAGTGAATCCTTAAAAGGAGAAGTCCAGCATGAGCTTGTTTGGCTGGGCTTTTCCTACGGGTCACAGGAGTGCAATTGGTTTTGCACTCCTGTGACCCGTTGTCAGTAGAGATCGGTCTGAAGTCTGCTCTCTGCTGACGTCACTGGAATCAATCCAGACACTGCGTCATCACGACAATGAAGTTTGCATCCGCCAGGTGCCTGGACTGATGCCTGTCTCAACCTCTCAGAGAGCCACTGAGGGAATGAGACTGCCGCTCCCTGATCCTCCACAGCTAAGTGCTCCAATGAGCGTGAAGGAGCAGAGAGGAGAGCTGCTGACTGACAGGCAGCAGCTCTCCGCTTGGGGAGCTGAGAGAACCGAGCCTTCGGCGTTGTCCGGTGGCTCGGTTTTCAGTGCAGAGGCGGTGGGGACAGATGCAGCATCAGTTGGATGCTGCATACACCTAGGTAAGTATAATGGACAAATAAAAAAAACCTTCTCTTTTAAGTGGATGTTGGTTACCTTTTGCAACTGCTACTGGAATGGATTGAACTTCCAACTTTCTACATTTGGACCATCTTGATACACAATGGTTACTTTTTTTAGTTTATTTTTTCTTAATTCCTCATCTGTGGACATTGCACTTTTTGGATTCTTGCACATTGCGCTTTAACCACTTCAGCCCTGGAAGGATTTACCCCCTTAATGACCAGGCCCTTTTTGCGATACGGCACTGCGTCACTTTAACTGACAATTGTGCGGATGTGCAAAGTTGTACCCAAACAAAATAGATTTATTTTTTCCCCTTTTGGTGGTATCTGATCACCTCTGCAGTTTTTTTTTTGCTCTATATATAAAAAAAAAAAAATATATATATATATATATATATATATATATATTTTTTTTTTTTTTTTTACTTTTTTGCTATAATACATATCCAAAAAATTATTTTTAAAATATATTCATAAGTTTAGGCCAATATGTATTCTTGTACATATTTTTGATAAAAAAAAAAAATTGCAATAAGCATATATTGATTGGTTTGTGCAAAAGTTATAGCATCTACAAACGATGGGATAGATTAATGGACTTCTATTTATTCTTTATTGTTTTTACTGGTAATAGCAGCAATCTGCGATTTTTAGTGGGACTGACATTGTGGTGGACAAATCTGACCCCAAGTGATGCTTTTTGGGGACCAGTGACATTATTACAGTGATGAGTGCTAAAAAATACACTGATCAATGTATAAAGCACACTGGCAGGGAAGGGGTTAACACTAGGGGGCGATAACTGTTAATTGTTTTTCCTGGGTGTGTTCTAACTGTGTGGGGGATGAGCTTACTGGGACAACACAGAGATCGCTGTTCCTGATCACTAGGAACAGCAGATCTCAGTGCTTCCCCTATCAGAATGGGGATCAGACTTGTTTACACAGGCAGATCCCCGTTCTGCCTCTTCACCACGATCGCGGATGGCCAGTGAACATCGAGTCCCCCAGATCCCGCGGGCGAGTTCCTGCAGCATGTGCCCACTGTATCTCATGCACAGACCGACGTACAAGTAGGTCGTTTTGTGCAGCCGAGCAGCCTTGCGGAAGGCGGTCAGCAAGTGGTTAAAGGGGTTGTAAACCTTCGTGTTTTTTCACCTTAATGCATCCCCAGAAGAGGACGTTCGTGGCCACTCTTTGCAAAACGAACTGCACAGTGGAGGTAAGTAGGACATGTATATTTTTAAAAATAAATAAAAAACTAACCCATAGTATCCCTATAATATTCAATATAAGCCATTACGGTTTCTGTATATTGATTTAAGTACTATCGTGTTTCATTTAGCGCTGCACTTTATTTCTCTGTACACAATAAATGTTGAGTTAAAAGAGAAGTATGGGTTTGGGCTTTTTTGCAGTTTTGTACTTACCTAGGTAGATGCAGCATCAGTCCCCAGGCACCTCTGCACTGAGAACTGAGCGATCGAACACCGCCGATCGCTTGGTTCTTACACCTCCATGAGCACAGGGCTGCAGACTGGAGTGCTGGGCTGTGGAGGGGGTGGTGCGGCTGACTCAGGCTTTCAGTGACCCGCTGAGAGGCTGAACCTGGTGTCGGTCCAGACGCCTTGCGGATCCCATCTTCCATTGTCGTGGTGATGCTGTGCTTGGGAGAGGAGTTCAGCTTGCTCTCTGCTGAAAACTTGTCACTGGCGTGCAAAACAAACTGCACGCCTGTGATCCATAGAGAAGTACAGCCAAATGAGCTTTGGCTATACTTTTCCTTTAATCAATTATTGTTGAGAAGGTGGTGTTTCATTATATCTACTGTTCCAGCAAAAAACAGGCACAATACTGAAATAACCACCTGATATCTGCATGCTGTATATAAACAGAATTCAGGTGGTTAAAGCAAGCTCACAGCAATGAGCTTTGTATTGTTTTTTTTTCAGATGCAGCTCATGAAAAAGTGAGTCAGTAGTAGAGCTGCCCATTTTGACCATTTCATGGTCATGTGCAAATTTTAACGTGGTTGTAAACCTTTGTGTTATTTTTATAAAAATAAAAAAAGTCATGCTTACCTGCTCCGTGCAATTGTTTTTGCTCAGAGCAGTCCCAATCCTCTTCTGGGGTACCCTGCTTGCATCCCAGACCCATCCTCTTCATTGGGTGCCCCAAGGAAAGCAGTTTTCCCTGGGAGCACCCATGAGGGCTCGCTCCCAAGTCTCGCTGCTGTGTCCATTGACATGCACCGTGCCGAGGGGAAGTGATGTCAGTGCCTGGGCACTGAAGGAGGCAGACTAGGAGGCACCCCCTAGCAACAGGCATTTAGGGGTGAGTACATTTTTTTAAAAATTTTTATGAATTTTAAGCTACTTTTTTTTTCCGTGGAAACACCACTTTAAGGAGTAACTGTTTAAGGTAAATTAGGGTCAGAATTTGCGACGGCTGGGCAAATTCTTTTTGACATTTGTCAAGCAATTTTTTTATTTTTTTATTAATAGATTCCTGGGAGTAAACTGATTACTTCTGATAAAAAAAGCAAGTGAAATGCTTAGTTATCAGTTAGATAAAATATATTTCTAAACAAGTGGGAGAAGAAATGCATCTTCCCCACCACCAGTGACCACAACTACAAATGTCCTGACGATACATAGATGATATTTTCATTGCGTGGGAGGGTCTGCAAGAGGAATTGGAAAGGTTCTTATCATCATACATGAATTGTGATGATTATCATATTAAGTTCACTAGCACTTGGCATCAATCAAGTATACAGTTACTGGATCTTAATCTTTAAGGTGGGTTCCTGTCTAGAGACACGAACCCACTTCATAGAGACCAACTGGAATGGCTACATTTCCACTCGGCGTTGCCACCACCCAAACTGGGTGCGGGAGATTCTGAAGGCCAGTTTCTCTGAATCAAGAGAAACTGTGCGAGTGAAGGAGACTTCATGGTTCAGACTGATATGCTCATTGGCAGGTTTGTGGATAAGGGATATAACAAAAGGCAATTGGAAGCTATGAGGGAACTAGTTAGATTAATTAATCATTCAACCCTTTGGGAGCCTAAAGTAAAAAATCTAGGACAAGATCAGTTTGATTTTGCTTTTGTATCTGGCTTTAAAGAGGAAGTAAACCCTGATGAGTTTACTTCCTCTTTCATTCCCTGTAAAGGCAAAGCATAATGGACTACTATGCATCGCATAGTAGTCCATTATGTGTCACTTACCTGACACAGGAGCCAGTGAAGTCACCGCTGTCCCCTGTAGTTCAGAGCGTCCATCTTCTTGGTGGGTCTCGCTGCTCCGGCGCTGTGCTTCGCCGGAGCAGCGATGACGTCACTCCCGTGCATGCGCACGGGAGCAGAGACTCGCGGCATTGCCGTCATCGATGATGCCCCGCTCAGTGCGCCTGCGGTGCCTGTCTTCGGGCAAATATCTCCTAAACCGTATAGGTTTGGGAGATATTTCTTGGACCTACAGGTAAGCCTTAATCTAGGCTTACCTGTAGGTCAAAGTGGTTTGTAAGGGTTTACAACCACTTTAATCTTCAATATAAGGACGTTGAGAATTATTAACACATTGGCCATTATTGTGCAAGGACCCTACCTTTAAAAAAGTTTTTTTTTTCTAGTAAACCAAAGTTTATATATAGGAGGGCTCCAGGGTTGCGCAATATGTTGGCCAAAAAATGTTATCCGGCACCCCAAGAGATCTCCTACCTTTTTGGATCGCACAGGATTCTTTAAGTGCAGGAGATGTAAAGCATGCAGAACCACTAGGGATAAAACTAGGAAGGCCACTCGTTTTCCATTAGTGGTCACGGGGGTGAATATGATATTCATCAGTTCATCACCTGTGACACGACATATGTCACCTACCTCTTGATGTGCCCCTGTAATTTCCAATATGTGGGCAGAACCACCAGGACTATGTCTATAAGGGTGGGGGAGCGTATAGAAAACATCAAATTGTTTAAGTACCATAGTGTGTCCAACTACTTTAGGTTGGTACACAATAAAGACCCCTCCCTACTCAGATTTTGAGGTATTGATAGGGTTTGCCAGCATTAGAAAGGTACAGACATGGCAAAGAAGGTGTCCCAATTGGAGACGCAATGGATATTGAGACTCCAATATTTACAGCCTAGGGGGTCGAATATGGATATCGTTCTGAAGTGTTTTTTGACTGACTATTGAGGACTGTTCTACTATAAGCCATCCATCACATTTTTGGTGGGTGGAGTGTAGCGTTTTTATTTTAAAGTCTATTTATATAGGGTGACGCTTTCCGGGTTTTCTTCTTTTTTATTTTTTGCTAGTTCATCTAGCTTGTACACATTTATATTATTTTATAAAATTATATAATTTTTTTTATAGAATTGTTTTTATTTTCAATTTATATCAGTTTTGGCCATGTATACATTTTGTTTCAAGCCTTTTTAGATATTGGCCACTAGATGGTGCTGCTCTGTGGTGTTTTTTCATAATAGGCTATGTTGCACGCATCTAGGTTCCACATTTATCATGCCTAGCCACTAGATGGTGCCAGTTTACATGATTCCTGTTTATTATATATTTTTTAATCATATCACTATTTTCTTTATGTGATTTAGCTATGATGTTTTATCAATTTGCAGTGTTTTTACATGTTGATATCAGGTTGGTTTATGCTATATGGTGGGAACAGTGTGTGTAATTCGGCATCCCCTAGAGCAGTGATGGCGAACCTTGGCACCCCAGATGTTTTGGAACTACATTTACCATGATGCTCATCCACTCTTCAGTGTAGTGGAGCATCATGGGAAATGTAGTTTTAAAACATCTGGGGTGCCAAGATTCGCCATCACTGCCCTAAAGGGAGATTTTGCATTACAATTTTGTCTTTTCCTCCATTTTGGAGGGGTCCCACCAATAGCACCTTTCCCATTCACTTTAAGCAAGCTAGGAGTGGTGTGACATCACTCCCTGAAGACGCTAATACGGCGAAACATATGTCGGAGCAGAGGAGCCGTCATTCCAGGTTCTGATCCCACAGGTTCTGATCTAGGGTTGGCCTTAAGAGAGACGGACTTCATGCTATCCCTTTAGGACTAGTCGGCTTGTACATGCTGATTACACCTGGTGCCCGGATCGGCACTGTAACATGTAAGTGTAATCACCATTTTTTTGTTGTAATTTGCTTTTATCTATTTAAAATACTACACTATGAGAACTTCCTCTTTGTCTCTTGTGGAGTCATTTTTACCATCCTAGTTTCATCTCAAGGGGCCAGTGGAGTAGAACTGTGCTGTCAGTGGAATCAATTGGTATTCCAGAAGTTCTGATTGACCTTCCTGTAAAAAGGGGTCATAATTCTGGCCACCCATCTCTTGAGTACTTGTAGTGAAGAGCTAGAAATCTGATTTTGAGCATCACAATTTGGTGTTACAATTTCTCACATATGGACTTTTAGCTTGCTATTTATTTGTATTTGCATTTTTGATTCAACAAAACTAGCGCCTCATCCTTTAACCACTTGCCGACCGCCGCACGACGATGTACGTCCTATTTTTGAAGAGGGATATCTCGGTAACGGCAGCAGCTGCTGCCACAACCGAGATATCCATCTCTTCAGGCAGCGGTCGGCTGTATGATAATGGTGGTCTCCGCGGCGGATTCGCCGCGAGATTACCGCTATCGGCGGCGGGAGAGGTGCCACCCCCCCCTCCCGCCGCCCTCCCGCACCTTCCGCCGCTTACCGGAGCCGTCGGTAGCGGCGGAGGCGATCGGGTCCTTTCATCTGCTGGGCATAGAGACAAGTGTGGCTAAGATGGCCCCCACTCGTCTCTATACCATAGGAGGGCGGAAGCGACGTCAAAACGTCACTTCCACCCATACCTCTTAAAGGTATATTTTTTTTAAATGTCAGATTTTCTTTTTTTTTTCTTTTTTTTTTTTTGAATTTTAGCCCAAATATGAGATCTGAGGACTTTTTGACCCCAGATCTCATATTTAAGAGGACCTGTCATGCTTTTTTCTATTAGAAGGGATGTTTACATTCCTTGTAATAGGAATAAAAGTGATCCATTTTTTTTTTTTAAAACAGTGTAAAAATAAATAAAATCAATTAAAATAAATAAGAAAAAAAAAAATGTAAAAACACCCCGTCACGACGAGCTTGCGCATCAGAAGCGATCGCATACGTGAGTAGCGCCCGCATATGAAAACGGTGGTCAAACCACACATGTGAGGTATCGCCGCGATCGGTAGAGCGAGAGCAATAATTCTAGCCCTAGACCTCCTCTGTAACGCAAAAAATGCAACCTGTAGAATTTTTTAAATGTTGCTTATGGAGATTTTTGAGGCTAAAAGTTTGATGCCATTCCACGAGCGGGCGAAATTTTGAAGCGTGACATGTTGGGTATCAATTTACTCGGCGTACCATTATCTTTCACAATATAAAAAAAAATTGGGCTAATTTTACTGCTGTCTTATTTTTTTATTCAAAAAAGTGAATTTTTTCCTAAAAAAGTGCGCTTGTAAGACCGCTGCGCAAATACGGTGTGAAAAAAAGTATTTCAATGACCGCCATTTTATTCTCTAGGGTGTTAGAAAAAAAACAATATAAAATGTTTGGGGGTTCTAAGTAATTTTCTAGCAAAAAAAACAGTTTTAAACATGTAAACACCAAGTCTGAAAAAGAGGCCTGGTCCTTAAGTGGTTAATATAATTTTCTTGCAGCATTTGGTGACCTGTTCACTTTTAAAGGAGCAGCTTCCATTATGTTTGTTTACTGATTTCACAAAGCGCCATTCATTGATTTTCATTTTTTTTTTTGCAGTTACAGCTGCTGACTTACAATACCTTCCCAAAAGAAACGGTTATCCAACAAATCAGCATACATTTTCACAGTATACAACTTTGACACATAAAAATGTTACTTATACTCCATGATTTCACAACTACATTATGGTAACTTTATCTCTGAAATGCTCATTTACCTGGTGAAAAGGAACCTCAAAGATTTTAATGCGAAAGTCCACTTTGCGACACTTGTCCAAACAAGGGAGGTAAAAAAACAGCCCTGTGAACATATATAACGATGACATTGAAAGCTAATTCATATACTACTAACAAAGCATAATGTTACATAAAACCGCTATTCTCTGTAAACTGATACCAGAGACAGGGGATGGATTATTTTTTTTTAATAAATACTACACACCAATAAAATTGCTATACAAAACTACCTTTAGCTATACACAAAATGCACATTTCAATGCTAAAAATAAATAAGTGCTTTATTTAATGAGGCCCTTTTGATAATTAAAAAAATTGCAGGTAAAAGCAAAAACAAATCAAGTACAACTCCAATTACAATAAAGTTGGTACGCTGTGTAAAATCTACATAAAACAATGCAATGATCTGCAAATCTCATAAACCCATATTTTAGCTACAATAGAAAACATAAAAAAAATTAAAATGTTTGAACTGAAAAAAAAATGCCCAAGAAGACTCCTAAGATGTATGACATAATTTTGGCCTAGGTCAGAAACCAGAAAGCAACTAAAGAAATGTTTAAAAAAAAGTGTAAATATAGTATACTTTTCTAAATATGAATGCTAGCAACAAAAGGAATACAAATAGTTAATATTGACTGCGAGAGTTTAGTTCCACTTTAAAGTGGATCTTCAACCTCCAGGCAATCTTCATTCCTATCCACCCCTTCTCCCTAAATTGTATGCCTTTTTAATATATATATATATATATATATATATATATATATATATTTTTTTTTTTTTTTTTTTAAGTGTAGGTAGCCCTGTTAGCTGAACCCAGAGAAGCCAACGCCTACCGATGAAACCATGAAAAAAAATGAAGGGGGAATGGGTGGTGAAGATCTACTACTGCAGATCTGTACACTGCTGAGGGAAATTACAGCTTACTAATTGTTGGTATAAATGTTACTAGTGCAGAAGCAGTTCAGAAGCAGTTCAATTATTATTACCTGGTCCTCTAGCTCGTCCTGGTAACAACCGCCCTAGTCGAAATATAATAACTCGCTCATACTCCCTCACAATCTGCAATGCAAATTATTAGTTAATGTTAAAGACACCTTAAAATAAATATTTCTGTACATAACTGCAATGTTTTTAGGCTATAATACCAATGAAGATAACTGAATATTTAATCATTTCTGATAAAAAAAAAAAAAATGATGTCAGCATGAAAAACAAGCACTTGCTACATCATGCAGTATAGGTATTCATATTAAATACCTTGTAACATAAGAGTATATATTTAAAAAAATTATTGTAGCTGTCAATACATAATATATAAAAGCCTATACAGCAATACCCATTATTACGAATGATTTCACTATATGGGTAAGCATTCTGAAATATATAAACTCTCTGCAAAAAATGTTTTAATACTTGATAAATAATATATAGAAAAAAACATGAGGAAAAATAAACATGTAGGTGTACTTGGATTCTTGGTTTTGCTATTTACTAATGTTTTGTGAAAAGTTCACAGCACAAATAATTAACATATTTACTGGTATTTGGAATACATATTGATGTTGTACTTTAAGTGGATGTTCACCTTAAATCACATCTTGTGCTGGCTTGTCTCTTCGTCCCTTCCTCTCTTACCAATGGATACTATTTTTATTAAGTAAACTATTTTTTTAAGTAAACCTTATTCATGTTGCATAGCAGCAACTTCCTCTTTTATCACCCAGCCAAGATATTCTCACCGCCTGCTACGTTTACACAGATTTACTGCAGGGTTTAGTTCCTGAGAGAGACCTACTGTATATCTACACATGTGCAGGTCCTCTGGACATCTGTGCACATGCAGGGTTCCCCATGCATGCAAAAAGACCAGCAACAGGAAGTCTGAAACCGCCCCTGTCTTTGCACATGAGCGAACCCCCAGATGTCTTGACAGAGCTCTGCCAGGACCTGCTGTCTGGGCAGAGCAATGTGGCCACATCTGTGCATGCACAGTAATAGTGCTTTGTGCAGTGGTTTTGATGCCCCGATCTTCCTTTTCTCGGGTCTCCTGCAGATGCTCCTGGCCCCTCCCTCCTGCCATGTGCCCCCAGAGCAAACAGCTTGCTGTGGGGGCATCCATTCAGACACAGAACTGTAGCTTGGCCCCAATCCCTCTCTCTTCTCATTGGCTCACTGGCGGGAGAGTTCCTGGAGAGCCAAGGCTCTCATGCACATCGCTGGATCAGGATGGGGCTCAGGTAAGTATTGGGGGGATTGTTGAACACAGAAGGTTTTTTTACCTTCATGCATAGAATACATGAAGGTGAAAATCCTTGAGCCTGTAGAACAACTTTAAAAAAGTGTATCTAAATCAAAAGAAAAAAATTATATATTGTAGCTTAACAATCTTTAAATGTGGTCACTGCATTAGTGGCTGGTTCAGACTGGGGGGGAAGGAAGATAATGCGCGCGTGTGTGTGTGTGTGTGCCTCATTTCCTGGGTTGTTTGGTTCCAGCCTACTCACCAGTGATATAAAGATCACAGAAGGCTGTGTTCAGGGCTCGCTGGCCTTTCATCAACTTTTGGGGCAAAACATGCTGTGTATCTTGTGGAGGAAGCACAAGGGTTCCGGAAAGCAACCAATACATGGAGAACACCAAAAATGGACTACTACCTTTCTGAGGTATGCCTGGGCAGAAGTAGATTGGAACACTATGACATTACTGTTCTTATTTGACTGTATTTTGAAGTTCTTCAGTAAAGTTGCATCAACTGTTCTGAGCCTGGTCTGAAGTAATTCTCAGGGGTGCTTATTGGTTCTAGCGTATTAAAAGAACCTAGGTCTGTAAAGCACATAAGAGGTATGAAGCTCAGCTGCTACAAAAGGTTTACACAGCAAATCAAGTAAGGAACAGAAGAAGTGTAGTTGCTATGGATAACTAGGCACTAGTTCAGACACAAAGCAACCAGTCATTAGGCGTTGTACCTGGTAAAGTAGAAAGGTTCTGCGGTAGGGAGGGGTTGATGTCCTGGCTCTTTCCCTAGTGGTCTGTTTCCAGTAGCAATCAGAACCAAACCCGGGTTACAGAGATCAATGACCTAGTCACATGGGTACGAGAGTGGAGGAGTGAACAAGTGCACACATGAAGTCTGTGCTAGGTGCATGGAATTTAGGTAACAGAGGTACGCTGGACTGGTGGAGAGGGCGCAGCTCAGCAGCGTCCCTCCTAATGCAGCATACATGAAGCTACAGTATATGTAGTGACACAGGACAACACTTTTTATCACTGTACCGTGTACGGCTCAACTGTAAGTCAGGGAACTGCCTTAATGTTGGACTTTCACATGGCCGCAGTAACCGCTTGGTCCCGGTTTGTGCAGTGCAAGGTGTACATTTTTTTAAAATATGGAAATCACTGAATATCACACTTCAAGTCCCTTTGTAGCTACACTAATTTCTCCACCATATCTATAAGAAAAGTCATTGTTGTCACACAGACTGGACATCAAGCATGTCTGCTAGCGTTCTTCTTCATCACATGGTGGATTTATTGTGCTAGTAGTTTACACAACAAATATCTGGATGTCTATGCTTTCTTTTCAGATTACAGGAAGTGACAGGGACACTGCATTTCTGCTTTAATCAACAGGTATTATCTGTAGTTATTGACAATGGGTTTGGCTTGAAAAAAGAAAATGAATGCAGTTGCCACAATGATAAAGCTGCAAAATATTACTTTTGTTTTTAGGTTTTGGATATGCTTCTGAACATTCAATATACCCCAAAAAAATGCTCTGTGGAATTCCACTGACAAGATGCCTACATTGACTTTAACACTCTGCCAACTTGCAAATGCAGCAGTAGGAAACCTATTTTTACAATGGTGAAGGAGGGAAAGAGCTTGCAACTAAGACTGGATGATCTTGCCACTGGATTCCTGAGAGATATAGGAAATGAATCAGGTCAGGCAGCATCTACCTAAAAAGAATATGCATGAATTGAGAAAGTCATGTGATCTGTGACGCAAAACGTCGGGAAGGAGCCGGTTCTACTTCCGGTCATGGCCGAGACCAGAAGCTCATAAATAGATTGATGCTGACCACTGTGCAATTTTATTTGAGTTACTACTTATGATTAAATGTTTTATTTGAATTACTACACTATGGAGATCTCGTTTCCCTTGTTTATGAGTGTTTAATGGAGGAGCCTAAGGAAATTATATCTACTCAGAATATTAGTTTTATCTTGATCCATTGCCATATACCGCAACTCTATGGGATACTGCAAGGACAGGATTTCTTAATGGTCTTCAGTGACCTGAAGCGCCAGAAGACCCATTGGGGTCTTTCTTTGAGGTGAGAGGCTGGGGCACACCTGTGGTGGATCACGGATGCAGGTGGAAGAGATATTTACACATATTTATTGAAGTTCGCCTTTTACTGCTTTTGAAATACTTTATTTTATTTTGGAACGTCCATCATTTCATTTGAAGTATCTTGCACAATCTGCACATTGCTTTTTTTTTTGCTCTTTATATACTTCTATTGTTTTCTGTGGATTATGGACCATTGAATCTACATTTTCTGGACTTGGTTTTATTGAACATGCATTTTGCACTTTAAATTGTATTTGTATTTTAAGATTTTCATTGTTGAGTGAGCGACGCTTATACATTTATTCATATTCAGTATTGTGGGGACAAACATCATTTTAAGTTGGCTGCCGCTCTTAATTTATCTAATTGATTGATTTGCGCATCAGGCTACTTATTATCTACGGTACCTAAAAAGGAAATGCCAAAAAGGGTCTCACAGAGAAATACACACCTTGACACAGAACCAGATGGAGAGAGGGAACGTGAGGATTAGCAGCAGAAGACAGCAGCAAATGAGGAGCACCTCACATACTCGGAGACCTGTAGGCTTCAAAGCTGAAAATGCAAAAATTTAGAATATAAACTGTCTTGTAAATACTACTTTATAACGCAGATGCAATTCATCAAAATATAATGCAAACCTCAATAGGCAAAATGTTAACCTTAGCACTGTCTAAAGAAAAGGGTGCAGGAGGTTCAAAAGAGCCATGCACATACAGTCACATGAGCTCTACATGGACATCTGTCATTCATTTTACAAGGCTCAGCCCAACACTGCACTACTGAAACCTACTACAACTCTCAAAGGCTTGAATGCGTTGTTTTCTTTTTTAACAGGGGCCCCAGACAGATTTCTCATCTAGATCCTAAGGCAGAGAGAAATATCTCCATCATTGCTAGACTCATTTGTGTTGATTATGAACCCTTGCACACCAAGATCTCTAGCTGTTGTGTGTCCCTCCTGGCGGACCACTTTCCCTTCCTAGCAATGCCTTTTGAAATATGCCACTTTTGGAGGATCTGTAAAATGCACATTGGCTGTGGACCGGACAATGCTTCTCTAAAAAGAACAGGTGGAAAATATAAAGGCAGATGACAGGATTTCTATACTGCAGGCATGTTAAACGTTAAATGTTAAATGTTTAAGTAAGATTAATTCTTAAAATGTAATTCTACGCAAGTAACAAAATACACAATTTTTATCTGTAAATGGGCGTCCCTGCCAGACATCACAGCCTTGTCGTTGATGTCCATTGCTGCAGCAGCACAGCTTGAACTAGAACACAGTTGATTGATTGAAAAATTAAGGCGCAGCAACATGTGGATAAGCCTTTTTTAATGAATACCTGTATTAATTGGTGTTTATTATATAAAGAAAATGATCAGTAGCATTTTGCACAATATCCATAATTAGAGCCCTTTCACATGGATCATTTTTTTTTCCAGTTTTCGCCTCACAAAAAGCAGAAGAAAATTGCATGACCATTAAAACCTATGGAACTCTTCACACCAGTTGGCTGTGTTTTAAAGGTCCTGCATGCTGCATTTTTGGAGTGTGTTTAGTGTGGTAAAAAAAGACGCACCCCAAACACACTTTTCCATTGGAATGCATTGAAAACGCATCTAAAAAACATGGCATATATATATATATATATATATATATATATATATTAGTAAATACACCCATAGTTGGGTGTTTTTTTTTTCACAGATGCAGACTGATGTAAGGCAACCACAAAAAATACAAACATGGCAAAAACGCAGCAAAATTATGAATATACTGTATAACTCTATTAATTGGTATTAACAGTTTGTTTATAATTTCCCAATATACTGTACATAAATCAGAAGTAATTAACAGTCTATGTATATTTTGGGTGCCTACCTTCATCCTTCTGTCCACTTTCCAGAAGAGCCATAATGTCTGTCTCCTGGTCTGAAGCCAACACATCATCCACGTCGACCACAGCAGAAACCTTTGCATCATTCTTGCTGGGCTCCCTACTTCTTTCAGGCCTAGATCTTTCTGAGCTTTGGCTCCTTTTCTTTTCTCTTTTGGAGCCCTGACTAGAAGTGTCTCTCTGTTTCTGAGGAGGCTCTCGGGAAGAGCTGCGAGATCTCTTCTCAGTCATAATTGTGATAAGCAGTGAGGGGGCAGAGCAACCTACTTATATGATGCTAGCAGGTGGGAGATATCAAGGAGGACGGATACTAATGAAGATGTGCAGTTAATTAAACTGTCTATTGTAAATGCTTAGTTGACCACAATTATTGGACAATTGTGATCAGAATTTTATATTATTTCCAAAATAAACTCTATTAGTTATAGTGGATATTCAGATATAGTGGTGAAAGTGATTTAATTTAATGCAAATGATCTTATCAATGATTCAAAAATTTTGAGTCTGTGCATATTTTCTATTTATAATTGTACACTAGCACAAGTGTGTCCCTTAGGCCTCATGTACACCGCTGCTGGTAAACGGACGTTTAGGAGCAGTTGGGCATTTTTTTCAACTGCTCTTGAAATCTCTTCTGTTATCTTATCAGTACATGTACACCAGTTTGTTTATAGTCTCTTCTAGGCAGTTGTGTTTAGAGGCTTTTTTTGGAAACCAAAAAAATGCGTTCAGAAGCTGTGTTTATAGGCATTTTAAATACCAAATGCGGCTAAGTGCGCCTACCTGCGTTTAGGCGTGTTTTCATCTAGTAGCGTTTTTAAAGGAAAACATTTTATTTAATATTTTGAGCCTTGAAAATGTTAAAAGCGCACCAAAAACTCAATGATCACTGTATGCAAGCTTGATATTCCTCTCATCAGCCAATTATGCCGTACAATACATAATTTGCATTACTTGACGCTGAAGTTGAGAGTCGCCAACAGACGTTCCTCTGGTGCACACTTTTCCTAAAACATTTCTCTGGGTGATTATGCAGCTGAACATACATATTAGAAAGGTATCCTGTGGACATGCATTGATCCAACAATGGATGTGTCCAGTAGTGATGAACCCTGGTCCTCTCATGCCATTTTCTATGTCTTTGGAGCCTCAGCAAAAGCAACATCAGGCGCATTTCCTCACACATGCTCATTATGGGATCCATATTAACAAAACAACCAAAAAATAACAGCTAGTTACAAGCACACTGCTTTCTCAGCTGCTACTCACACTGTTCTCTCACAGAATGGCTGAAATAGCACTAAAACCAAGTATTTATTTTCTAATCATTTGGGAGGGTCTCCTGAGGTTATCTTTAGTAAACACTCCTGAACGGAAACGTGGCGAAACTCCACTAAATGCGGCTTGTAAATGCTGCTAAACACACATGGATTACTAGCGTTTAGGAGAGGTTGAGAAACATCCCGTGTACATAAAGCCTTAGCCATGGAAAGGATGTAACTAATTGTGAGAGATATATCATTATGGACTGCCTAGAGAGGGGATTCTGATTATGTACACTAAAAATGACCATTTTCACACAGTTAATATTAAACTGTGAATCCAAGAGGCCACCATTTGAATTCAAACTTTGAAACGGTACCCAAAGAGGCTGCTTTTCAAGTAGAGTTAGAGCAACCTCCCTGCCAGCACACTATTTTGAACTGGTTGCCTCTGTGGACAATAATTATGCTATGATTAGTAGGGATGGCCGAACTGTTCGCCCGGCGGTCGGTTCGCGGCGAATTTAGGCTGTTCGCGGTCCGCCCGATCGGCGGACTATTGCCGCTGTTCGCCCGGCAAACTTACGTGTTTACTGTGTAAAAAAACTTTGACCTATGATGACACATCTATAATGTGGTACAGGACAGCCAATTGAGAGATTACAGCACATGGACACTTGGACATTCCCCCTAACTTATAAATAGACCCCATTTTACATTCTTTCTACTGTCACTATAGGGAGAGGTTGCTGTGTGGAGCAGGGAGAGACTGCAGTGACCCAAATCGCTAGCTATTAGGTCCACAAAAGTCCTTTTAAGGACTGGTATGGTATAGGTGTAGTTCAGGATATAGGTTTGAGGCACTGCTATTCAAGTCATTGTTGTAGCAGATTGTCTTTTCTCAGTGCAGATAGGGACAGACAGGACGCTGTGTGTTGCAGAGAGGGACAGTCAGTTTAATCATTAGCTGTTACTATTAGGTCCACAAAGGTCCTTTTCAGGACTGGTATGGTGTAGTAGTTCAGGATATAGTTTTGAGTGCTATTCAAGTTATTTTTTTTTCTTCAAAAGCTTTTATTGAAGGAATCGTAATACAGAAAAAAAAACACAACCGTACAATGTAACAGCAAAGTACAGAACTGTAGTAATACAATTGTTGTAGCATGAACAAAGAGCCTGTTGACTTAGAGTAAATAACCAAAAGCAGAAGTAGCTGAAACAAGGTAAATAAGCACCAGCGAAAGTTAATACTAACTTAATGGTTTGGCTTAAAGTTCCAAAACATGTCTATTAATCAGATTCCTAACAATCCCGGGAGACTGCCTCCCAGGAACTGTTAAAACATGTTGTACAAAGAGAAGATATAAATGACATGAAAACCTTAAAGTAGAAAGGTGCTTTGAAAACATTAGAAACTAATTTCTATAACACCGTGTGTAACTTAAAAACAAAAGTATGTGTGGAGGGTAGGAAAGAGAGGACAGTCTGACAATGGGAAGAAAGAGAACACAAGTGGTGTAGGATTATCGAGAAAACAGGAGAAATTTCAGGGGCTAGAAGTGGGGGGGACTCCAGCTACCAGTTTGGAACATTCATCTGATGAACGAAAATGAAGCCAGCAAGCCCAAGTGGCCCAATATTTGGATGGGGTGTCTTTAGCCTGCGAAATTAAATTTTCCATGTCCGCAACATTGGAGACTCTCTTAATCCAATCAGAAATTGAAGGTGGCGTTGAAGATTTCCATAATGGTGGGATACACATTTTTGCTGCATTCAACAAGTGTTGTGCCAAAGAGCGATGATAAGTCTTCATCGAGATGGTCGAGTGGTGTAGGAGCATCATGGCAGGGGAAAAATCTATAGAGAGTGTGGTAATTTGGCAAATTAAACGATGGATTTCAATCCAATATGGTTGAATGCGAGGGCAAGCCCACCAAATATGTAGAAATGAACCTGTACCACCCGAGCATCTCCAGCAGGAGGGAGAAGTGGAAGGGGACCTTTTATGAAGTTTATCTGGAGTGAGATACCACCTGGAGAAAATTTTAAAATTATTTTCCTGAACAGATACATTTAAAGATCCTTTATGAATATGTGTAAAGATGTTCAACCATTCTGAGTCCGATAACGTCAGGGATAAATCAGTTTCCCAGTTGCGAACCGCTAGGTTGTCTTTCGGAGCTTGATCCAAGAAAAACAAGGAATATATATTGGAAATAAGATGACGTTGTGGTTCAGATTGATTGCACAAAATTTCAAACGGAGTGAGTTGCCTAGCAAAATCATGTTTAGAAAGTCTCCCCATCAGGAAGTGTCTTATTTGGAAATATGCCCATCTTGGGAAGGGGATACCCGAAGGATGACATGGAAGCTCTGATAATGGGCGGAATTGCGAGTTGTGAAAGAAATCCATAGCTCTAATGTCAGGAGATTGCCAAAAACCGGAAAGGAAGGTATTTGATTGTCCTGCAGGGAATTCTGGGTTATTGTTAACTAGAGTCATCGGACTATGGTGGGATGATACATGATGAGTATTACAGATTGTGTGGAAGGCATGTAAAGTACTAGCGATGAGGGGATGTTGAGTACATGTACGGGGGATATGTTCGGGGAGCATCCAAGGCAAAGATTTGATTGGGTAGGGAGAGAAGGCGTTTTCCGTCTGTACCCAGGCTTTGGAGCGGGAGTGGACATTCCAGTCCACAATTCTAGTGAGGAGGCTTGCCCAATAATATTTCCTAAAGTCGGGTAATCCAATTCCCCCCTTAGATTTCGGGAGAGTCAATCTAGAGAAACTTATTCTGGCCCTTTTACTAGCCCATATAAAATTGGCACAGATGGAGTGCAATGACTTAAAAAATGTTGGGGGAATATGGAGTGGAATCGTCTGGAAGAGATACAGCAGGCGGGGTAGGACATTCATTTTGATAATGGATGCCCTGCCGAACCAAGAAAATAGACCTGTCGACCAAGTTTTAAGGTCACTTTGGACTGTCTGAAGCATATGAAGAAAATTAAGGGAATATAAATTGCCTAGGTTGGTTGGTAATTTGATACCTAAATAGGTAATGGCAGCTGAGGTCCAACGAAATGGAAAGTTTCGTTGGCATAATGTAACTATGTCTTTGTTTAAGGATATATTCAACGCCTCCGATTTTGAGAAATTGATTTGTAGGTTGGAGATCTTTTTAAAATCCTCCAGATCCTTAAGAAGATTGGGAATAGAGACAAGTGGTTCAGTAAGAAAAAGCAATATGTCGTCAGCATAAGCCGCAATTTTCTGCATTTTGGAGCCAGTCTGGATCCCCTTAATGTCGGGATTAGATTGCATTTTACGAAGAAGGGGTTCCAGTGTAAGAATAAATAATAGGGGGGAAAGTGGGCAGCCCTGGCGTGTCCCGTTGGACACGGAGAAGGCGCCCGACAGTTGGCCGTTAACTCTGACTTGTGCAGTGGGAGAGGCGTACAACGCCATAATGAAAGAAAGCAAACGGTCTGGGAGTCCGATTTTTCGTAATACCTCTTCCATATAATCCCAAGCCACCCTGTCAAACGCCTTCTCCGCGTCCAACGAGAGAAAAAAACCTTGTTGTGATGTGGAAGTCAGCCAGTGATGGACAGAAATAGCTTTAATCGTGTTGTCTCTTCCCTCTCTTCCCGGCACAAAGCCAACTTGGTCAAGAGATATCAATTGGGGAAGAAGAGGGAGGAGACGGTTTGCCAAAATCTTGGCATAAATTTTTAAGTCAACATTTAGCAAAGAAATAGGTCTATAATTTGTCACTTGTGTATCGTCTTTGTTAGGTTTTGGAATGACCGTAATATGGGCTCTGAGGGAATCTCGTGGGGGTGGTTTACTAGAGGACAAAGAGTTGAAGGCAGCTAGAAAGTGTCGCTTTAGGGTATCAATGAAGGTTTTATAATAGCATGACGTCAGGCCATCAGGACCTGGACTCTTCCCAGGCTTCATTTGTTTAAGAGCCAATTCCAATTCTTGGGCTGAGAGGGGGGTGTTTAAGGAAAGAGCGTCTTCTGGGGAGATAGGGGCCGGAGCGTATTCACTTAGAAACTTGTCAATGAGAAGTTTTCTATGGGTCTGGTCTTGTAAAGGTAATGTGTCACGAAGATTGTAGAGATTGGAGTAGTATTGAACAAATTGTTCAGCAATTTTGTGGTTTGTAACCATTTTAGTCCCCTTGGCATCCACTATGGAGTGAATGGTTCTAGCTGCGTGTTGTTTTTTCAGGGCTCTCGCTAGAAGTTTGCCTGATTTGTTTCCATATTCATAAAAAAGTTTACGGGAAAGCATATAATTCCTTTTAATCTGGGAATTAAGAATGTGGAGTAGATCCTGCCGCGCCTGCACTAAGTCCTTATGTACGTCCATAGCTAATGAAAGCTTGTGAGCTTTTTCCAGTGACCGAATACGGGTGGAAAGCTGGGATATGGCATGTTGTCGTTCTCTTTTTCTTTTAGCCGATGCAAGCATGAATTCTCCCCGCATTGTACATTTATGGGCTTCCCAAATGGACATGGGGTCCATTGTGGGGGATAGGTTATCTGTGAAATAGTTAGACAGCTTTTCTTGAAAAGAAGAAGCTAGTACCGGATCTGACAAAAGTGCCGGATCCAATCTCCATATCGGGGGTGTGTGCGGATTGTTTGTGAGCTGCAAAGTCATGGAAATTGGATGGTGATCCGAGATATACATGGCCTCTATGGTTGCAGAAAAGAGGCAAGGTAAATCTCTTTGAGTGATAAATAAATAATCCAACCTGGAGTAACGATTGTGAGGGGTGGAGAAATATGAATAGTCCCGTTCTTGGGGGTGCAGAGTTCGCCATGAGTCATGTAAGCACAGCTCATGTAGATGTGTTTTAATGGCACGTAACGCTTTGAAAGGGAGTGAAGAGGTACCAGTGGAGGAATCAAGAGTCGGGTTAAGAGGGACATTGAAGTCTCCTCCTAAAATGAGCATACCATCCTGGAAAAAAGATAAATCCTTCAAAATTGAATTAAAAAAGGCTGGTTGGCCAGTATTCGGAGCATACACATTGGCTACAGTAATACGTTTGTCTCCTAGGCTACCTTTCAAAAAAATAAATCTAGCTTCAGGATCTATCATGGTCTCACTAATTTGAAAATGGCATGTTTTGGCTATAAGGATCGAAACCCCTTTAGATTTCATGAGAGGGTTGGGGGCATGGTATACACGTGGGTAGCGATGGTTGGAGAGTTTCGGAATAGAGCTAGATTTGAAATGTGTTTCTTGTAATAGAACCAAATCTGCTTTACACTTGTGGGCAAAAAGCAGAACTTGAGATCTCTTTTCAGGTATATTGAGACCTCTCACATTTAGAGAAACTATTTTGAGTGAGTCCCGCGTGTTTAGTTTGTGTTTAGTGGACATTATGTGGGTGAGCTAATCGCGAGAAAGGCGTAAGGTGCGGAGTGGGACGTTCACCTAGTAGAAATTAATCAAGCTTGGGTAGTGCTCAACAAAATGTCTTGCAGACTTCGGCTAGGTGAGTATTGAGTCACAAAGAGAGTGCACAGGGGGAAGGGAGCTGGAGTCCCGCCACAAGAAACAGATAGAGGGTAGAGAAAGGGAGGGATAAGGATACCACGGGACCCGCAGTCAGTAAGCTGCGAGGTGAGAGAATGTCTTAGATATTACTAGGAATTCTCTAAAGTTAAGCCGGGGAAATGCAAGTCCTGCTTGCACTTCCACAGAAAGTCACGGGGTAGACCCCGAGACCAGTGTCCGGTTTTGGTCGGTGGGCACTAAAGACTTAGAAAGCAATTAATTTCAGCATGGAAGTGCCACCTTGAGGGGAGAAAGCCTTAAGCTGTCGAAGGTGGAAGCTCAAAAAATGAGCGAAAAAACAAATAGTAAAAAACAAATCACGAAAACGACAAAACCACGAAAACGTAAAACGTCAAATGTCAAATATCCCGCTGATAGAGGACTTAAAGAACAAAAAAGAGGAACCCCAGATATTCTGGGGTCCTTGAGTTAGGGAAGCCAAGTGATGAAATTTGTTGGGAGGAGCATCCTTTGGCCACCCATATGAGGAACCCGATTCCTATTCATCAGTGAGCGAGAGCGATAACTGCCTCAAAGTAGCTTTAAGTAATATGAAATAGGCACGCATGGGGCATGTGCCTTTAAGGAAACATTTAAAGTCAAATAACAACAATCTGCACTATAGTAGTGTTGGAGCTCTCTATGTATAGTGTAGGTCTAATATGTCCGAAAAGAAAGTGGAGTGTATTATTCCCACCAAAAATTACATTTAACAAATATACAAACGAGGAGAGAAAAAGAACCCAGTTAGCAGATCCCCGCAAGAGGGATTCATGCTCATTCTCAGATGGCTAAAAAGACCACCAGAGAATGAGTCAACCGCTTCGTCACTCAACAAATAAAAAGCACTTATCACATTTAATAACTGGATCACAATGGACCAATAATAACTATGGTAACAATTAGTATGTGCTCTAGGAGATGTATGCTCTGGGGAGATATTTGAAAAACAAAACAATGACCGAGTTCTGATGTGTACTCATGTATCTAGCTGGGGGGGTCAAAAAACAGTGCGACCTATCATGAAATTGAAGAATTTGCCTAATGATCCCAGCTAGAAGTAATCAGTTATGTAAAGAAAAAGAAGGACATGAATAAGGATAAAATAAATACCAAATGAGGATACATAAAAAGAGAGTAAGGAAAGCTGAAAAAATAAAGTCACAATGAGGGTGTAGTGTGAGGGAGGGAACAGCATAGTCTAAGGTCCCCTCCCTCCCACTCCACCCCCGGACCCTTGAGAAAGTTGCATCTAAGGGTATGCATCTAAACCGACTATTGTACCCATAGAGAAAAATGTCAAGTATCCGAGGGCAATAGCAAACTTAGGGTCCTATACATCAAAAAAAAAAAAAAAAAAAAAAAAAAAAAAAAAAAATTCCCCACGAAGCAGTGTCTGCTATCATACATACCGATGATTCTAATCTCCTAACAGTAAAATAGAATTGAAGGCTACGGACCGATAGTCTGAATGCAAGACATAGCAAACACTGTCGATTAAAGATTAAATGAAGTCATTAGGGACAGTGCGGTGGGTCACAAAGTCCAGTGGTCAGATAATAGCAGATTATAATATGGGATAAAGAGAAGTGCAAAGTCACAGGTAAAAGCCAGAGAACTAGGAGGAGGCAAAGGACTTGGTGGAGAGAAAGGAAGCAGCCAGCGAGAGGAAGTATGAAATACTGAACTAATAGGGAGGAAAAAAGTAGCAAGAAAGGAGAGAGCAGAGGGAAGAAAGTCAGTAGATTCAGACCCCATTAGGACGATCAATATCCAGTTCAACGGTCTCGACGGGCTCTCCTGGAAGTGGGAGCTCTTTGCAGAGTAGTATCAGAGTCAGCTCCGTGTCTTGAGGAAAGATGCCCTTGATCCGAAGGTGATCGACGTCTTCTGTAGCGGGAGCGTTGATAGTCCATTGGTTCCGCATAAGTATCAGCTTGCCTTGTAGAAGGAGGGCGGAACTCGGCGTACCAATCGGGTACCTCCGTGTACGGAATATCCAGCGTTTCGCAGAAGTGCCGTAAATCTTCCGGTACCCTTAACAGGGCGGATCTTCCCCCAGAAGAAGCGGACAGAGCGAAGGGGAATCTCCAGCGATAGGAGATTCCTTTGGCGCGAAGAGTGTCTAGAAGGGGGCGGAGTTCCCTGCGCCTCTGCAAAGTAATGGAGGACAAATCTTGAAATAGAGAGATCTGGGCGCCATTATAGGTGATCTGTTCGGTAGCCCTTCTGGCTCTGTGCAAAATGTCCTCTTTCAAAACGTAATCAACCACACAACATATAACATCTCGTGGAGGATCCGAATCTTTACCTTTGGGACGTAGAGCCCTATGCGCGCGTTCTAACTCGATCGGAGTATCTAAAGGCCGCTCCAGGATAGTATTAAACACTCCTATGACATCCGCCTTGAGGTTGACGGAATCCGACGATTCTGGGAGGCCTCTTAGACGGATGTTGTGGCGTCGGCCACGATTGTCCAAGTCTTCGGTATGTCGGTTAAGATCCCGGAGCTGTAGAGTATGTGTGTCAATAATCTGACAAGCCTTCTTCAAGACCGAGGAGTGTGTGGATGCGGTCTTTTCCACATCGGTGATGCGAGTCGCCATAGCTTGAATGTCCATCCGCAAATCTGATATCGCGCTTGTCAAGGCCGCTGTTAGAGAATCTTTGATATCGGCTGCTACTGATCTCAGGTCATGGATGCTCGGTTGGTGGTGAGGGGTGAGAATCACCTCATCCGATCGCGGAGAACTTCTCTGTGAGGGGCTGGCGTGTCTTGCGGCCTGTGCAGACAGGCCTCGTGAGGCCGCCATATTTGAGGTATAGGAGCGGAACATTTCTGGTATGTGCTGCTGGCTTCTGTCGGTTTCGTCTCTCGGAGAACGCGATCGGGAAGCCGATGAGCTGCGTGAAGAAGTTCCCATAGTTTTAAGCAGGTTGTAAGGGCAAAAGCCTCCGTTAGGTGCCGAAAAATGTCCTCGTCAGCGGGAGCTAATAGATTAAGCTGCCATCTTCAACAGAGGTCAGGCCACGCCCCCTCGCTATTCAAGTTATTGTTGCAGCAGCCTGTGTTTTGTCAGTTTAAATCGGGACAGACAGGAAGCTGTGTGTAGCAGTGAGGGACAGTCAGTTTAATCATTAGCTGTTACTATTAGGTCCACAAAGGTCCTTTTCAGGACTGGTATGGTAATAGGGTTGTACACGTATAATATTCTTTCTTCCAAATATAGAAAGAATATTATACTTGACTGCTGCCCTTCTGCTGCAGTAGTCCTTTATGAGTATAGGGACTGAGGTACAGTCTGCTAATCACAACCTACTAGTTCCACAAAGGTCCTTCTAATGACTGGTGAGGTATAGCGTACTAGAGTATATAGGGTTGAGTGAGGTACAGTCTGCTAATCCTTAAGGACTGGTATAGGTCCACAATATATAGGGTTGAGGTGCACTACTGCTGACTGCTGCCCTATTCTGCAGCAGTCCTTTATCAGTATAGGGACTGAGGTACAGTCTGCTAATCACAAGCTACTAGTTCCACAAAGGTCCTTCTAAGGACTGGTAAAGGTATAGTGTACTACAGTATATAGGGTTGAGTGAGGTACAGTCTGCTAATCACAACCTACTAGTTCCACAAAGGTCCTTATAAAGACTGGTAAGGTATAGTGTACTACAGTATATAGGGTTGAGTGAGGTACAGTCTGCTAATCACAACCTACTAGTTCTACAAAGGTCCTTCTAAGGACTGGTAAGTTATAGCGTACTGGAATATATAGGGTTGAGTGAGGTACAGTCTGCTAATCCTTAAGGACTGGTATAGGTCCACAATATATAGGGTTGAGGGGCACTACTGCTGACTACTGCCCTATTCTGAAGCAGTCCTTTATCAGTATAGGGACTGAGGTACAGTCTGCTAATCACAACCTACTAATTCCACAAAGGTCCTTATAAGGACTGGTAAGGTATAGCGTACTACAGTATATAGGGTTGAGTGAGGTACAGTCTGCTAATCACAACCTACTAGTTCCACAAAGGTCCTTATAAGGACTGGTAAGGTATAGTGTACTACAGTATATAGGGTTGAGTGAGGTACAGTCTGCTAATCCTTAAGAACTGGTATAGGTCCACAATATATAGGGTTGAGGTGAACGAATGCTGACTGCTGCCCTATTCTGCAGCAGTCCTTTATCAGTATAGGGACTGAGGTACAGTCTGCTAATCACAACCTACTAGTTCCACAAAGGTCCTTATAAGGACTGGTAAGGTATAGTGTACTACAGTATATATGGTTGAGTGAGGTACAGTCTGCTAATCACAACCTACTAGTTCCACAAAGGTCCTTCTAAGGACTGGAAAAGTATAGCGTACTAGGGTAAATAGGGTTGAGTGAGGTACAGTCTGCTAATCCTTAAGGACTGGTATAGGTCCACAATATATAGGGTTGAGGAGCACTACTGCTGACTGCTGCCCTATTCTGCAGCAGTCCTTTAACAGTATAGGGACTGAGGTACAGTCTGCTAATCACAACCTACTAGTTCCACAAAGGTCCTTATAAGGACTGGTAAGGTATAGCGTACTACAGTATATAGGGTTGAGTGAGGTACAGTCTGCTAATCACAACCTACTAGTTCCACAAAGGTCCTTATAAGGACTGGTAAGGTATAGTGTACTACAGTATATAGGTTTGAGTGAGGTACAGTCTGCTAATCACAAACAAACAGATCCACAAAGGTCCTTCTAAGGACTGGTAAGATATAGCGTACTACAGTATATAGGGTTGAGTGAGGTACAGTCTGCTAATCCTTAAGGACTGGTATAGGTCCACAATATATAGGGTTGAGGTGCACTACTGCTGACTGCTGCCCTATTCTGCAGCAGTCCTTTAACAGTATAGGGACTGAGGTACAGTCTGCTAATCACAACCTACTAGTTCCACAAAGGTCCTTCTAAGGACTGGTAAGTAGAGGTCGACCGATATGGGTTTTTCTCTGGCCGATGCCGATGCCGATATTTAGAAATCATGGCGGCTGATGGCCGATATATGATGCCAATTTTTTTGGGCCGATATGTTAGGCCGATTTTTTTATTTTTTTATTTTTTTTCCTTTATTTTTTTTTAATCCCCCTTGATCTCATAAAATAACACACCTTTCCCACTGGGGCGTTTTTCAGGTGCTTTGGGCTAAAAATAGCGCCTGCAAAATGGCTCCCCTGCAGTCTGTGTGAAAGACAGAGTGCTTTCACACTGAGGCGATGCGCTGCAAGGATCTTAAAAAAAAGTCCTGCAAACAGCACGTTTGGAGTGATGTATACCGCTCCTCCACCACTCCTGCCCATTGATATTAATGGGCACCACTGCCGAAGCGCATGCAATGCGATTTGGCAGCGGTGCTTCACGGGCGCATTTAACCTCTTCCTCGGCCGCTAGCTGGGTTTTATGTGCCCCACTAGCAGCCAAATAGCGCTGCTAAAATGATGGTAAAGAGCCGCTAAAACTTGCAGCGTTTTACCATCAACGCCTGTCCGCTCCAGTGTGAAAGCAGCCTTCATAAGTGATACAGAAAATTTCTTACATTTAAACATTTATTAAACAAAACAAACCTCCAATCAGTTTACTTGTATGTATGATTTAGATAAAAAATAAAAAAAAACTATATATGAAATAAAAACAGGTAGTCAAAACTTTTGGTCGAAAAAAAAATGGGCTAACTTTACTGTTTTTAATTTTTTTATTTTTAAATAGTGTATTTTTTTTCCCCAAAAAATGCATTTGAAAGACCTCTGTGCAAATGGCGTGTGACAGAAAATATTGCAACAACCGCTATTTTATTCCCTAGGATCTCTGCTAAATATATATATATAAAACTTTTGGGGGTTCTGAGTGATTTTCTGGCCAGAAAATACAGGATTTTTACTTGTAAGCAACAAGTGTCAGAAAAGATTTCGTCTTTAAATGGTTAAACTGAGAACTCTACACACTGAGATGATTTCATTCATTCAAGTGTAAACATTGTATCTTTTTGTTCTTTTCTTGGCAGGCTGCCCAGAGAGGAGGAAAGGCGTTTCTATGACGACTCAGGCAACTTATACTGACTTCTATTACAGAAGTCCTTTCTAAGTCCCGCTGCTCTAAATCGGCCTTTTTATCAGCACAATCGACCGATGCCGATTAATTAAAAAATGGCAAATATCGGCCGATATATCGGTCGACCTCTACTGGTAAGGTATAGCGTACTACAGTATATAGGGTTGAGTGAGGTACAGTCTGCTAATCACAACCTACTAGTTACACAAATGTCCTTATAAGGACTGGTAAGGTATAGTGTACTACAGTATATAGGGTTGAGTGAGGTACAGTCTGCTAATCACAACCTACTAGTTCCACAAAGGTCCTTCTAAGGACTGGTAAGGTATAGCGTACTAGATTATATAGGGTTGAGTGAGGTACAGTCTTCTAATCCTTAAGGACTGGTATAGGTCCACAATATATAGGGTTGAGGTGCACTACTGCTGACTGCTGCCCTATTTTGCAGCAGTCCTTTATCAGTATAGGGACTGAGGTACAGTCTGCTAATCACAATCTACTAGTTCTACAAAGGTCCTTATAAGGACTAGTAAGGTATAGTGTACTACAGTATATAGGTTTGAGCGAGGTACAGTCTGCTAATCACAACCTACTAGTTCCACAAAGGTTCTTCTAAGGACTGGTAAGGTATAGCATACTACAGTATATATGGTTGAGTGAGGTACAGTCTGCTAATCCTTAAGGACTGGTATAGGTCCACAATATATAGGGTTGAGGTGCACTACTGCTGACTGCTGCCCTATTCTGCAGCAGTCCTTTAACAGTATAGGGACTGAGGTACAGTCTGCTAATCACAACCTACTAGTTCCACAAAGGTCCTTATAAGGACTGGTAAGGTATAGCATACTACAGTATATATGGTTGAGTGAGGTACAGTCTGCTAATCCTTAAGGACTGGTATAGGTCCACAATATATAGAGTTGAGGTGCACTACTGCTGACTGCTGCCCTATTCTGCAGCAGTCCTTTATCAGTATAGGGACTGAGGTACAGTCTGCTAATCACAACCTACTAGTTCCACAAAGGTCCTTATAAGGGGCTGCTTATTATGAGGGTCTCCCACCATCCCTGTGCTGACTTCCTCCTGGTGCTGTACCTCTGCTGTGCATATTATGAGGAGCTCCCACCATCCTTGTGCTATGCTCATTATGAGGGGCTCCCACCATCCCTGTGCTATGCTGACTTCCTCCTGGGGCTGCTTATTATGAGGGGCTCCCACCATCCCTGTGCTATGCTGACTTCCTCCTGGGGCTGCTTATTATGAGGGGCTCCCACCATCCCTGTGCTATGCTGACTTCCTCCTGGGGCTGCTTATTATGAGGGGCTCCCACCATCCCTGTGCTGTGCTGACTTCCTCCTGGGGCTGTACCTCTGCTGTGCATATTATGAGGGGCTCCCACCATCCCTGTGCTATGCTGACTTCCTCCTGGGGCTGCTTATTATGAGGGGCTCCCACCATCCCTGTGCTATGCTGACTTCCTCCTGGGGCTGCTTATTATGAGGGGCTCCCACCATCCCTGTGCTGTGCTGACTTCCTCCTGGGGCTGTACCTCCGCTGTGCATATTATGAGGGGCTCCCACCATCCCTGTGCTATGCTCATTATGAGGGGCTCCCACCATCCCTGTGCTATGCTGACTTCCTCCTGGGGCTGCTTATTATGAGTGGCTCCCACCATCCCTGTGCTATGCTGACTTCCTCCTGGGGCTGCTTATTATGAGGGGCTCCCACCATCCCTGTGCTATGCTCATTATGAGGGGCTCCCACCATCCCTGTGCTATGCTGACTTCCTCCTGGGGCTGCTTATTATGAGGGGCTCCCACCATCCCTGTGCTATGCTGACTTCCTCCTGGGGCTGCTTATTATGAGGGGCTCCCACCATCCCTGTGCTATGCTGACTTCCTCCTGGGGCTGCTTATTATGAGGGGCTCCCACCATCCCTGTGCTGTGCTGACTTCCTCCTTGGGCTTTACCTCTGCTGTGCATATTATGAGGGGCTCCCACCATCCCTGTGCTATGCTGACTTCCTCCTGGGGCTGCTTATGGTGCATGTGTCAGTGCTGTATATCACAGTGCTGGTGTCAGTGCTTTATGTCACGCTGCTGATGTCAGTGCTCTCTATCACGGTGCTGGTGTCAGATCACTCTATCACGATGCAGGTGTCAGTGCTGTATATCACGGTGCTGGTGTCAGTGCTTTATGTCACGCTGCTGATGTCAGTGCTCTCAATTACGGTGCTGGTGTCAGATCACTCTATCACGGTGCAGGTGTCAGTGCTGTATATCACGGTGCTGGTGTCAGTGCTGTATATCACGGTGCTGGTGTCAGTGCTTTATGTCACACTGCTGATGTCAGTGCTCTCTATCACGGTGCTGGTGTCAGATCACTCTATCACGGTGCAGGTGTCAGTGCTGTATATCAAGGTGCTGGTGTCAGTGCTGTATATCACGGTGCTGGTGTCAGTGCTTTATGTCACGCTGCTGATGTCAGTGCTCTCTATCACGGTGCTGGTGTCAGATCACTCTATCACGTTGCAGGTGTCAGTGCTGTATATCACGGTGCTGGTTTCAGGTCAGTGCTCTCTATCACGGTGCTGGTGTCAGTGCTGTATATCACGGTGCTGGTGTCAGTGCTTTATGTCACGCTGCTGATGTCAGTGCTCTCTATCACGGTGCTGGTGTCAGATCACTCTATCACGTTGCAGGTGTCAGTGCTGTATATCACGGTGCTGGTGTCAGTGCTCTCTATCACGGTGCTGATGTCAGTGCTCTCTATCACGGTGCTGGTGTCAGATCACTCTATCACAGTGCAGGTGTCAGTGCTGTATATCACGGTGCTGGTGTCAGTGCTGTATATAACGGTGCTGGTGTCAGTGCTTTATGTCACGCTGCTGATGTCAGTGCTCTATATCACGGTGCTGGTGTCAGATCACTCTATCACAGTGCAGGTGTCAGTGCTGTATATCACGGTGCTGGTGTCAGTGCTGTATATAACGGTGCTAGTGTCAGTGCTTTATGTCACGCTGCTGATGTCAGTGCTCTCTATCACGGTGCTGGTGTCAGATCACTCTATCACAGTGCAGGTGTCAGTGCTGTATATCACGGTGCTGGTGTCAGTGCTGTATATAACGGTGCTGGTGTCAGTGCTTTATGTCACGCTGCTGATGTCAGTGCTCTCTATCACGGTGCTGGTGTCAGATCACTATCACGGTGCAGGTGTCAGTGCTGTATATCACGGTGCTGGTGTCAGTGCTGTATATCATGGTGCTGGTGTCAGTGCTTTATGTCACGCTGCTGATGTCAGTGCTCTCTATCACAGTGCTGATGTCAGTGCTGTATATCACGCTGCTGATGTCAGTGCTCTCTATCACGATGCTGGTGTCAGATCGCTCTATCACGGTGCAGGTGTCAGTGCTCTATATCACGGTGCTGGTGATCATCTCCTGCACCCTCTTCTTTGCCTACCCTGACCTTCCCTCTCCTCCATTGCCTTCATGCGCTCCACAGTCCTGAATTGTCACAATTTCACATATAAAAAAAGAATGCTTGTAGTTGTTGATCCCAGATTCACCTCATACATGTGTTATGTCATTGGCCATGTGGTGGGACTATGTGTGCACAGCTAGTAATTATTTTGTGGCTGCAAATTTGACCTGTAGGTTTTTAAAGTTCGCCTCCCATTGAAGTCAATGGGGCCCACCGCGAACGTTACGGTTCGTGAACTATCGGCCACGTTCGCGTTAGTGAAACGTCCCGTCGGAAGTTCGTCCATCACTAATGATTAGGGGCTCTCTCAGTAGCCCAAGGTGTTAGCTTTTGTACCATGTGAAAAACTGCTGTCATGGGCAGGTCACATGGTAAAAATATCATCAGGGATATGCTGTGCTGTAATTGTTCATGATGCAATGGGTGGTATGCGAACTGGGTTTTGCTTCTATCATTGTACAGCTATTGCAAAACAAGCCAAGGCTAACGATGCGCTAGAAAAAACACACAGATGGAAAATTAGCTGCCAGCACCCAAAGTCAGAAACAGACTCCACAGGTACTATATAAATGCAAATGGTGCAAACAAACAAAACAAATTATGACCACAGAAACAAAAATGAAAGAATATTTGGAAATGAGACTAATGAAAGTCCCAAATCAGCAGTCCATATCTGTCACTATGCTTTAAAGTGTTATTAAACCCAGTAATATGAAAATAGTTAATTCTCCACCCCCGCAGTGCCCACAGCTTATAAATCTTCTCTTTACATTCAAATACTGCCACTATATATCCTTTTAGCTGATCTGTACACCACATTCACATGATAAACTGCAGGGTTTGCCTAAGTGCTGAGTGTTCAGATAGGAGGAGATTTCCATTACAGCCTGTGTCCTCATACTGTTATGGGAGGCGGATCATCC
Organism: Lithobates pipiens; assembly: GCF_037356315.1. Lineage (NCBI taxonomy): Eukaryota > Metazoa > Chordata > Amphibia > Anura > Ranidae > Lithobates > Lithobates pipiens. The sequence continues at coordinate 215,194,681 of NW_027507785.1, forward strand.
ATCAATCAAGATGTGACATCACACACACTGTGTTCTTTTTTAGTTACTGGGCATGGAGGAGGAGGGAGAGACTGGGCTGTCATTTAGAATCTATATACACACCTACATGTGTGATGTCAATAGCATGTGACCTGAAAAACTCAGCTCAACAAGGAAATGTTCTCTCCAGCAATAGAGACCAAACTGAGCATGTGCAGCTTTACTACTCTGACTGTGTTATCTGGCCCTGCCAAGAGAGACCCTGCAGGAGGGGAAGATCTGTCTATACAGGATCAAAAAGCCTTTTTTACACAATGCAGAGGATTAACCCCTGACATTCCACAGTGAGCATAACAAGCATACTATTCTGCATATAAGGACAGATTTTAACATTGTGGGTTTAGTAACACTTTAAGTACATTTTCGTATTACATACATGCTCTGGTCCCATTGTGTACTTAAAATTGGGGTATGCCTGTATTGTGTTTCGGGTATGAGACAGGCAGTTTTGGCTCAAACCCAGAACACAATGCACTATGCTGTATGTAGCCCCAGCTACATAGTTTATACTGCATATCCAACAGCCTCACACATTAGTAAGGGACATGCACTATATTACCAAAATTATTGGGACACCTGCCTTTATACACACATGAACTTTAATTGCATCCCTGCCCTAATCTGTAGGGTTCAATATTGAGTTGGCCAACCCTTCGGAGCTATAACAGCTTCAACTCTTCCGGGAAGGCTGTCCACAAGATTTAGGAGTGTGTCTATGGGAATGTTTGATCATTCTTTCAGAAATGCATTTTTTGAGCTTAGGCAATGATGTTGGCTGAGAAGGCCTGGCTCACAGTCTCTGCTCTATTTCATCCCAAGGGTGTTCTATCAGGTTGAGGTCAGGATTCTGCACAGGCCAGTCAAGATTTTTTCAGGGATTGGGCTTAGCTCCTTAGTTCCAGTGAAGGAAACTCTTAAAGTGTCAGCATACGAAGACATTTTGGAAAATTTCATGCCCCCAACTTTGTGGAACAGTATGAGAATGGCCTTTTCCTGTTCCAACATGACTGTGCACAAAGCAAGGTCCATAAAGACATGGATGAGTTTGAGGTGGAGGAACTGGCCTACACAGAGTCCTGACCTCAACCAGGTAGAACACCTTTGGGATGAATTACAGCGGAGACTGAGATCCAGACCTGCCTGTCAATTTTCATCCGATCTACCAGACAGATGGAAAATATGCCCACCATCCCTCTATATTTGGTGGACAGGATAGGATCGGATAGCAGTGTGTGTTAGCGGACATGTCACTGCTAAGGGTGAATGGATGGTCCGATCAGGTCTGCCTGAAAAACTGACAGGAGGACTTAATTGGACAGCCATGTGAAAGGGCCCTTAAGGTTTCAGAAAATTTAATATTTTTTTAATATCAGTAGCATTTTGCCCAATATTTACAAGTAGGCCCCTTTCAGAATGATCGTTTTTTTCTTCCGATTTTTGTTATAAAAACAGCAACAAAAAAATAAATGCATGACTACTAAATCCTATGGAACTCTACAAACCAGTCAATTAACCACTTTCTGACCGCCTCACACAGATATACTGCAGCAGAATGGCACAGGCAGAGTAACGTATGAGTACATTACTCCCCTCCCGCGGGTGCCCGAGGGGGAGGCCACTGATTCATGTCCACCCCCTCACGATCGCTCCTAGCAAATGATAAGCTTCCTCTGCTTCTGTATTATAACAGAAACAGCGGAAGTGACGTCATCTCTCGTCAAAGCCTTTTCGTTCCGGCTTCCGAGGAGAGAAGACATCTACAGTGAGTCTGCACCAACACTACACTGACACTAGCACACATAGGCACATAACCCCCCCCCCCCCCATCACCCCCTGTCACAGTGACACCAATAGCAGTTTTAATTTTTTTACTGATTACTGCATTGGTGTCATTTGTGACTGTTATAAGTGTTAGGGCAGTTAGCGGTAGGCCCCTTTAGGTCTAGGGTATCCCCCTACCCCCCCATAGAGGTTTAACCCCTTGATCACCCCCTGTCGCCAGTGTCACTAAGCATTCTTTTTTCTGATCGCTGTATTAGTGTCACTGGTGACGCTAGTTAGCCAGGTAGGTATTTAGGTTCGCCGTCAGCTTTTTATAGCGTCAGGTACCCCCATATACTACCTAATAAAGGTTTTAACCCCCTGATTGCCCCCTAGTTTACCCTTTTACCAGTGATCATCGTATAAGTGTTATGGGTGACACTGGTTAGCTTGTTTTTTATACCCGTCGTTTATTATCCAATAAAGGTTTAACCCCCTGATTGCCCGGTGGGTGATATCAGTTAGGTTTTAGGGTCAGTTAGGGTCTGAGTCGCCCCAGGCAGCATCAGGTTAGTGCCAGTACCGCTAACACCCACGCATGCAGCATACACCTCCCTTAGTGGTATAGTATCTGAACAGATCAATATCTGATCTGATCAGATCTATACTAGCGTCCCCAGCAGTTTAGGGTTCCCAAAAACGCAGTGCTAGCGGGGTCATTCCCAGATACCTGCTAGCACCTGCATTTTGCCCCTCCGCCCAGCCCAGCCCACCCAAGTGCAATATCGATCAATTACTATCACTTACAAAACATAACACACATAATTGCAGCATTCGCAGAGTCAGGCTTGATCCCTGCGATCGCTAACAGTTTTTTTGGTAGCGTTTGAATCATTCACTAACAGTCAGGAGCTTTTTTACCTGTTAGTCTCACTAGTGTACCACTAAATTTAGAGCCCAAAATGGCAAATCGAAGGTACACTAGTGAAGAGGCCTACATGTTTCTGAGCATGACAGATAGTGAAGAGGAAGTCACTCATCTGTCAGATTCAGGCTCAGAATACGATCCTGTAGACGACATCGGCTCCGTGAAAGATAGCTCTGACGACAGGCATACCAGACCCCGATCTTCTTCTGCTGTTGAGGTGCAAGAACCGCAGGGCTCTGGTATGGAGCAGGAAAGTACTAGTTCATCCTTCTGGTGAACTGGCAAGCACCAGCGGCCTAGTACACCCTGGTTGTAATGAAACCAGCACTGCAGTAACACGTGGTGGTGATGTGGCGAATCCCATAAGTGCAGTGCAAGCTGGTGTGGTGAGATGGCAAGCACAATCAGTGCCCTGCTACCACCAAGAAGAAGACAAACACAGGCCAGTCGAACCCATAGAGCCCTTCCTGCTGCATTCGCCAATCCTAATTTGGAACCCTCCACTTCTGCAGCACCCGTACCCCCCCCCCCATTCACTGGCCAACCCGGCATACAGGTGGAAACAGTTGATTCTACGTCACTTGATTTTTTTTGCTGTTTTTCACCGAAGATCTCTATAGGTCTATTGTGGACCACAGCAATTTGTATGCTGGTCAATACATCGCTGCTAATCCCCAGTCCTCCCTTGCCAGAGATTGGAAACCAATTATGGTTTCCGAATTGAAGACCTTTCTGGGCCTATCCCTCCTCATGGGCATAACTAAAAAGAGTAAGTGAGTGGTCATATTGGTTCACTGACCCAATTCACCATATGCCCGTGTTCTCTGCCTCCATGACCAGGGCACGATACGAGCAGATCTTGCATTTCAACAACAATGAACTCTGTTGTCCTCGTAGAGACCCTGGATATGATCGGCTCTACAAAATTCGGCCCCTCGTAAACCACTTCAACCAACATTTTGCAGACTTGTTTACTCCCCATCAAGTTGATGAGTCCCTGATTAAGTTTTCTGGCCACTTGTCTTTCAAACAGTATCTTCCCAGCTCCCAGCAAGCGTGCCAGATACAGGATCAAGATGTATAAGCTCTGTGACAGGGCCACAGGCTATACATGTAGTTTTATGGTTTACGAGGGAAAAGATAGTCACGTAGAGCCGCCAAACTGTACAGATTACATAGGGAGCGCTGGAAAGATTGTGTGGGACTTGGTGTCACCCTTATTCGGAAAGGGGTACCATTTGCTTGTGGACAATTATTACACGAGCGTGACACTTTTTAGTCACTTGTTTGATCTTTAGATTGGAGCATGTGGCACTGTGCAACCTAATTGCCGGGGCTTACCCCAGAGGCTTGTAGATTCCCGTCTTAGGCTGGGGGAGAGAGCCTGCTTCAAGTGTAATAATTTGCTCGATGTGAAATGGAGGGATAATAAGAATGTTTTCGTTCTTACCTCCCTTCAAGCAGACATGATGGTCCCAATTCCTACGGTGACTGGTGTTGTGGAGAAACCCCTCTGTGTCCACGTATATAACCTTAATATGGGAGGGGTGGACCTCAGCGACCAGTTGTTGGCGCCGTACCTAGTTGCCCATAAGGCCAGACACTGGTACAAAAACGTGTCTGTTTATTTATTTTAATTGGCTTTGCTGAACACTCATGTGCTATACAGAGCTTCAGGACAGACTGGATCCTTCCTTAAATTCCAGGAAGAGATCGTCAGAGCAGTTCTGTTTCCAGACGGTGCACCACCTCACCTTCCCAATCCAAATGCAGTAAGCCGGCTGCATTAGAGGCATTTTCCGTCCATCCTCCCGAGTACCCCTACCCAACGAGCCCCCCCAAAGAAGATGTTGTTTCTGCAGCAAGCCTGGATATAGGCGTGACACCCACTATTATTGTCTCTCCTGTCCTGACAATCCTGGTCTTTGCATTGGTGAATGTTTTGAACAATACCATACACTAGTTGAGTAATAGCGTAGGGTACAGCACTGCACAGACTAGGACACACTTTCACAGGGGTCTCCCAAAATGCCACCGCATTTTCAGAGACCTGAACCTGGAACCGTTACAGTTATAACAGTTACAAAAAAAGTTTAAAAATAAAATAAAATAAAAAAAAACTAAAAAATATATAAAATAAAAAAAACTAAAATATTTGTCATTTTATTGTTCTCTCTATTGTTCTGCTCTTTTTTACTGTACTCTATTATGCAATGTTTTATTGTTGTTATGTTTTATCAAGTTTGCTTTTCAGGTATGTTATTCTTTTTTAAATCCCTGTTTAATTTGTTTTATTGTTGACCATCTTTTTGTTTTCAGGTACGCCATTCGGCTGCGGCGCGGATTTATTTATCTTGGCAGCAACAGCGTTTGCTCCCACGATACATAAAGCCGTGACTCCAGCGCTGTAGGAGGTGATTTCACCACCACAGTTAAAAAAAAGAGCATAAATGCCGAAGCATGGGAGCTATCAGACTTCTACGTACCTGACTGACGAGTCTGCTTTGGGCAGAGGGTGGTCACCCTTAGAGCCGGTTCACACAGGGGCGACTCAGATCCGACTTTAGGTCGCCCTTAGTCACCTCAGGTCGGACAGCATGTAAAAATCAATGTAAGCGAATGAGAGCCGTCTTAATGCACACTACCAGCGCTGTAGGAGGTGATTTCACCACCACAGTTAAAAAAAAGAGCATAAATGCCGAAGCATGGGAGCTATCAGACTTCTACGTACCTGACTGACGAGTCTGCTTTGGGCAGAGGGTGGTCACCCTTAGAGCCGGTTCACACAGGGGCGACTCAGATCCGACTTTAGGTCGCCCTTAGTCACCTCAGGTCAGACAGCATGCAAAAATCAATGTAAGCGAATGAGAGCCGTCTTAATGCACACTACGGAAGTCGCTCCGACTTCAGAAAAGGTTCCTGTACTACTTCAATCCGACTTGTAGGCGACTGGTACCCGTTGAGTTCAATGGAGGTCGCCTACAAGTCGGATCTCCATCTATACAGAAGCGACTCTCACGGAATTATCAGCTCTGAAGGGGAAACTCCACGCCAAATTTATGAAAAAAAATTGGCGTGGGTTCCCCCTCCGAGAGCATACCAGGCCCTTAAGTCTGGTATGGATTCTAAGGGGAAACCCCTACACCGAAAAAACGGCATGGGGGTCCCCCCAGATCCATACCAGACCCTTATCCGAGCACGCTACCCATACCAGGCCACATGCCCTCAACATGGGGGGGTACCTTGGGGAAGGCAGGGCCGCGCGCCCCCCCACCCCAAAGCACCTTGTCCCCATGTTGATGAGGACAAGGGCCTCTTCCCGACAACCCTGGCAGTTGGTTGTCGGGGTCTGCGGGCGGGGGGCTTATCGGAATCCGGGAGCCCCCTTTAATAAGGGGGCCTCCGGATTCTGGACCCCCACCCTATGTGAATGAGTATGGGGTACAACGTACCCCTACCGATTCACCTGTAAAAAAAAGAAAAAAAAAACGCAACACACAAGGGTTAAAATAGTTTATTGCACAGCTCCGGGGGTCTTCTGTCCGTCTTCGGGGGTCTTCTCGTCGGACTCCTCCCCTATCTTCTGCTAGCTCTTTTGCTAGCGGAGGAGCCCGGCTTTCTTCTTCGCCGCCGCCCTCTTCTTCCGACTTCGGGGGTCTTGTCCCCCACTTCGGTTCTTCTTGCCGGGCCACCGCGCCTTCTTCTAGCTCTTTTAAAGGCGGTGGCCCGGTCTTCTGTCGCCGCTGTCGCCGTCTTCTGTTCTTCTGTTCTTCTCTTCAGATGTTGCCTCGTCGCTCCCTCCGCTCACAATAGCAGGAACGCAGCGTGCGGTGACTTATATAGGGACATCACCGGATGATGTCCCCGCCCATTATGTTGTCACAGTCGCAGAGGATGCTGGGACTGTGACATCATAATGGGCGGGGACATCATCCGGTGATGTCTCTATATAAGTCGCCGCACGCCGCGTGCCTGCCATTGTTAGCGGAGGTAGCGACGAGGCAACATCTGAAGAGAAGAAGAGAAGAACAGAAGACGGCGACAGCGGCGACAGAATACCGGGCCACCAACTGTAAAAGAGCTAGAAGAAGGCGCGGTGGCCTGGTAAGAAGAACCGAAGAGGGGGACAAGACCCCCGAAGTCAGAAGAAGAGGGCAGTGGCGAAGAAGAAAGCCGGGCTCCTCCGCGCGGCCTGGTACAGCTCAGGAGGGGGGGGGCGCTCGCTCGTCCCCACCCCCTTTCCCCCTTTCCTGGCCGGGCTGGGTAGCGTGCTCGGATAAGGGTCTGGTATGGATCTGGGGGGACCCCACGCCGTTTTTTCGGCGTAGGGGGTTCCCCTTAGAATCCATACCAGACCTAAGGGCCTGGTATGCTCTCGGAGGGGGAACCCACGCCAATTTTTTTTCATAAATTTGGCGTGGAGTTCCCCCTTCAGAGCTCATTCTCTGATTGGCCAAAGTCACCTGGCCTGGGCCGACTTAAAGTCGTGTTGTAAGTCGGCCCAGGTCATGTCTAAGTCACGTTCAAGTCATCTCCAAGTTGCCTCACAAAGTCGTCCTGGAAGTCGTGTCGCCCCTGTGTGAACCGGCTCTTACGTGTCCGACTCGCGGCACCTGGTAGAGAGGACAGGTGGCACGGTGGTGCGGAGTGGTGTGAGAGCCTGATAATGAGGATCCTGATGCTGGAAGGTAGAGAATCTTCAGACAAAGCACCTTTTCCCCATGTTGATGCGGACAAGGGCCTCTTCCCGACAACCCTGGCCGTTGGTAGTCTGGGTCTGCGGGCGTAGGGCTTATCGGAATCCGGGAGCCTCCTTTAATAACCCACTTTCCCCGCCCTATGTGAATGAGTATGGGGTACATCGTACCCTTACCCATTCACCTGAGGGAAAAAGTGTCAATAAAAAAAAAAACACTACACAGGTTTTTAAACTAGTTTATTAGACAGCTCCGGGGGTCTTCTTCTGACTTCGGGGGTCTTCTCGTCGGGCTGCTCCGCTATCTTCTGCTCTTTTACTGCTCTGTTACTAGCGGAGGAGCCCAGCTTTCTCCTTCATCCTCCGGGGGTCTTCTTCTGACTTCGGGGGTCTTCTCCCGCTCTTCGGTTCTTCTGCCTCACTCCTCTGCTATCTTTTTCCAGCTCTTTTACTAGCTTTGGCCCTGTCTTCTCATTCGCCACTGTAGCCGCTGCCTTCTTCTTCTTCTCTTCTTCCGGACTGTGACATCATGGCGACCCTGCCCCTTGTGCCTATATAAGTTGCCGCGCAACACGTCCCTGGCATTACAGTGAGAGAGAGCGTTGTGTCCACATCGAAAGAAGAGAAGTAGAAGGAAGAAGAAGAAGAAGGCGGCAGCGACAGCGACGAACGAGAAGACCGGGGCCAACGCTAGTAAAAGAGCTGGAAGAAGATAGCGGAGGAGTCTGGCAGAAGAACCAAAGAGCGGGAGAAGACCCCTGGATGACGAAGGAGAAATCCGGGCTCCTGCGCTAGTAAAAGAGTTGTAAAAGAGCAGAAGATATTCTAGGAGTCGAACGAGAAGACCCCTGAAGTCTGAAGAAGACCCCTGGAGCTGTCTACTAAACTACTTTAAAAACCTGTGTGGTGTGTTTTTTTATTGACACTTTTTCCCTCAGGTGAATGGGTGAATGGGTACCCCATACTCATTCACATGGGGGGGCGAGATCTGGGAGCCCCCTTATTAAAGGGGGCTCCCGGGTTCCAATAAGCCCCACGCCGCAGACCCCAACAATCAATGGCCAGGGTTGTTGGGAAGAGTCCCTTGTCCTCATCAATATGGTGACAAGGTGCTTTGGGGTGGGGGGGCCACAGGGCTCCCCCTCCCCAAAGCACCCCCCATGTTGAGGGCACGCGGCCTGGTATGGCTCAGGAGGGGAGGGCCACTCGCTCGTCCCCACCCCCTTTCCTGACTGGCCGGGCTGCGTGCTCGGATAAGGGTCTGGTATTGACTTTGGGGGGACCCCCATGCCCTTTTTTTGCCATAGTGGTTCCCCTTAAAATCCATACCAGGCGACGGGGCTAGCAAGGTGTCAATCTCGCTGATGGACGTGGCGACATTGACTTCCTTCGCTAGTCCCATCGTACCTCAAGTTACGCTCAAAATGAACAGACTTTACTCCATGTGTGGGCAAGTCCGTTCATTTGAAAAGTCCGACGGATTGTCCGCCGGAAAAGTCCGGTTATGTGTGGGCATGTGTGGGCAAGTCCGCTCGCTCGTAGAGTCCGCCGGACTAAGTCCGCCGGATTGTCCGCCGGACTAAGTCCGCCGAATAGTCTGATCGTGTGTACGTGGCATTACTGTTATGCTTTAATGTTACTTTGTTTTATTGTTTAAGATCATCTGCTTAGCAGGTACGCCATTCAGTTGCAGCGTGGATTTAATTATCTTGACAGCAACAGCGTTTCCTCCCACGATACATAAAGCCATGACTCCAGCGCTGTAGGAGGTGATTTCACCACCACAGTTAAAAACAAAATGGTGCATGTATGCCCATCATTAGAAGTGGGTGGATGAAGGAAGGAAGGTATTCTAATGGTGGGAAAACCCACCCATCAATCTCTTTTTTTCATTCAGCGATGAGGCAACATCTGAAGAGAAGAACAGAAGAACAGAAGACGGCGACAGCGGCGACAGAAGACCGGGCCACCGCCTTTAAAAGAGCTAGAAGAAGGCGCGGTGGCCTGGTAAGAAGAACCGAAGAGGGGGACAAGACCCCCGAAGTCAGAAGAAGAGGGCAGTGGCGAAGAAGAAAGCCGGGCTCCTCTGCGCGGCCTGGTACAGCTCAGGAGGGGGGGGGGCGCTCGCTCGTCCCCACCCCCTTTCCCCCTTTCCTGGCCGGGCTGGGTAGCGTGCTCGGATAAGGGTCTGGTATGGATCTGGGGGGACCCCACGCCGTTTTTTCGGCGTAGGGGGTTCCCCTTAGAATCCATACCAGACCTAAGGGCCTGGTATGCTCTCGGAGGGGGAACCCACGCCAATTTTTTTTCATAAATTTGGCGTGGAGTTCCCCCTTCAGAGCTCATTCTCTGATTGGCCAAAGTCACCTGGCCTGGGCCGACTTAAAGTCGTGTTGTAAGTCGGCCCAGGTCATGTCTAAGTCACGTTCAAGTCATCTCCAAGTTGCCTCACAAAGTCGTCCTGGAAGTCGTGTCGCCCCTGTGTGAACCGGCTCTTACGTGTCCGACTCGCGGCACCTGGTAGAGAGGACAGGTGGCACGGTGGTGCGGAGTGGTGTGAGAGCCTGATAATGAGGATCCTGATGCTGGAAGGTAGAGAATCTTCAGACAAAGCACCTTTTCCCCATGTTGATGCGGACAAGGGCCTCTTCCCGACAACCCTGGCCGTTGGTAGTCTGGGTCTGCGGGCGTAGGGCTTATCGGAATCCGGGAGCCTCCTTTAATAACCCACTTTCCCCGCCCTATGTGAATGAGTATGGGGTACATCGTACCCTTACCCATTCACCTGAGGGAAAAAGTGTCAATAAAAAAAAAAACACTACACAGGTTTTTAAACTAGTTTATTAGACAGCTCCGGGGGTCTTCTTCTGACTTCGGGGGTCTTCTCGTCGGGCTGCTCCGCTATCTTCTGCTCTTTTACTGCTCTGTTACTAGCGGAGGAGCCCAGCTTTCTCCTTCATCCTCCGGGGGTCTTCTTCTGACTTCGGGGGTCTTCTCCCGCTCTTCGGTTCTTCTGCCTCACTCCTCTGCTATCTTTTTCCAGCTCTTTTACTAGCTTTGGCCCTGTCTTCTCATTCGCCACTGTAGCCGCTGCCTTCTTCTTCTTCTCTTCTTCCGGACTGTGACATCATGGCGACCCTGCCCCTTGTGCCTATATAAGTTGCCGCGCAACACGTCCCTGGCATTACAGTGAGAGAGAGCGTTGTGTCCTCATCGAAAGAAGAGAAGTAGAAGGAAGAAGAAGAAGAAGGCGGCAGCGACAGCGACGAACGAGAAGACCGGGGCCAACGCTAGTAAAAGAGCTGGAAGAAGATAGCGGAGGAGTCTGGCAGAAGAACCAAAGAGCGGGAGAAGACCCCTGGATGACGAAGGAGAAATCCGGGCTCCTGCGCTAGTAAAAGAGTTGTAAAAGAGCAGAAGATATTCTAGGAGTCGAACGAGAAGACCCCTGAAGTCTGAAGAAGACCCCTGGAGCTGTCTACTAAACTACTTTAAAAACCTGTGTGGTGTGTTTTTTTATTGACACTTTTTCCCTCAGGTGAATGGGTGAATGGGTACCCCATACTCATTCACATGGGGGGGCGAGATCTGGGAGCCCCCTTATTAAAGGGGGCTCCCGGGTTCCAATAAGCCCCACGCCGCAGACCCCAACAATCAATGGCCAGGGTTGTTGGGAAGAGTCCCTTGTCCTCATCAATATGGTGACAAGGTGCTTTGGGGTGGGGGGGCCACAGGGCTCCCCCTCCCCAAAGCACCCCCCATGTTGAGGGCACGCGGCCTGGTATGGCTCAGGAGGGGAGGGCCACTCGCTCGTCCCCACCCCCTTTCCTGACTGGCCGGGCTGCGTGCTCGGATAAGGGTCTGGTATTGACTTTGGGGGGACCCCCATGCCCTTTTTTTGCCATAGTGGTTCCCCTTAAAATCCATACCAGGCGACGGGGCTAGCAAGGTGTCAATCTCGCTGATGGACGTGGCGACATTGACTTCCTTCGCTAGTCCCATCGTACCTCAAGTTACGCTCAAAATGAACAGACTTTACTCCATGTGTGGGCAAGTCCGTTCATTTGAAAAGTCCGACGGATTGTCCGCCGGAAAAGTCCGGTTATGTGTGGGCATGTGTGGGCAAGTCCGCTCGCTCGTAGAGTCCGCCGGACTAAGTCCGCCGGATTGTCCGCCGGACTAAGTCCGCCGAATAGTCTGATCGTGTGTACGTGGCATTACTGTTATGCTTTAATGTTACTTTGTTTTATTGTTTAAGATCATCTGCTTAGCAGGTACGCCATTCAGTTGCAGCGTGGATTTAATTATCTTGACAGCAACAGCGTTTCCTCCTACGATACATAAAGCCATGACTCCAGCGCTGTAGGAGGTGATTTCACCACCACAGTTAAAAACAAAATGGTGCATGTATGCCCATCATTAGAAGTGGGTGGATGAAGGAAGGAAGGTATTCTAATGGTGGGAAAACCCACCCATCAATCTCTTTTTTTCATTCAGCCCACAGGCTGCATGAAAAAAAAGATTACAATATATGCCCAACAAGGACCAGCAATGTACTGGTATAGTGCTGGACTTTGAGTGGTTATACTAGAACAATGGCTGCGGGTTTAGGTAACATCTTGGTATCATTCTTTTCAGCCACGGTCGGCTTTCATGTAAAAGCAATCCTAGTCTCTAATTAGTCTCTAGACTGCTTTTACAAGCAGTGGGAAGGAATGTCCCCTCCCCTCCCACCATATTCCATGGTTTTCTCTGGCTCTCCTGTCCCAACAGGGAACCTGAGTGTACAGGCGGTGGTTCTGCCAGCTGACCATAGAGCTGATCAGAGACCAGAATGGCTCCAATCATCTCTATGGCCTAAAAAAGCAGAAGCTACAAACATTTCATGACTTAGATTTCGCCGGATGTAAACAGCGGCATTGGGAAAGAATTTTATCACACCGATCTTGGTGTGGTCAGATGATTTGAGGGCAGAGGAGATATCTAAGGTCTAATAGACCCTGATTTTTTCAAAAGGAGTACCTGTCACTACCTATTGCTATCATAGGGGATATTTACATTCCCTGAGATAACAATAAAAATGATTAAAAAAATAAATAAAATGAAATCAACAGTTTAAAAATAAGATAAAAAAGCAAAAAATTATTAAAAAAATAAAAATAAAAGCACCCCTGTCCTCCGTGCTCTCACGCAAAGGCAAACACAAGCATTGATCTGGTGTAAAATGTAAACAGCAATTGCACCATATATGTGAGGTATCACCGTGAAGGTCAGATCGAGGGCAGTAATTTTAGCAGTAGACTTCCTCTGTAAATCTAAAGTGGTAACCTGTAAAGGCTTTTAAAGGCTTTTAAAAAAGTATGTAGCTGCACGTTTGTGCTCAATTTTAAAGCATGTCGTGTTTGGTATCCATGTCCTCGGCCTAAGATCATCTTTTTTATTTCATCAAACATTTGGGCAATATATTGTGTTTTAGTGCATTAAAATGAAAAAAGTGTGTTTTTTCCCCAAGAAATGTGTTTGAAAAATCGCTGCGCAAATACTGTGTGAAAACAAATGAAACACCCACCATTTTAATTTGTATGGCCTTTGCTTATGTTTGGGGGTTCAAAGTAATTTTCTTGCAAAAAAATAAATGTTTTTGATGTAAACAAAAAGTGTCAGAAAGGGCTTTGTATTCAAGTGATTAGAAGAGTGGGTGATGTGTGACATAAGCTTCTAAATGTTGTACATAAAATGCCAGGGCCCCCCCCCCAATGTCCATGGAATATTTTATATTGTGACACAAGTTGCGGGAAAAATACACTTTTTTTTTTTTTGCACAAAGTTGTCACTAAATGATATATTGCTCAAACATGCCATGGGCATATGTGAAATTACACCCCAAAATACATTCTGTTGCTTCTCCTGAGTATGGAGATACCACATGTGTGAGACTATTTGGGAGCCTAGCCTCATAGGGGACCCCAAAATCCAAGCACTTCCTTCGGGATTTCTAAGGGTGTAAATTTTTGATTTCACTGCTCATTGCCTATCACAGTTTCGGAAGCCATGGAATGTCCAGATGGCACAAACCCCCCCCCCCCCCCAAATCACTCCATTGTGGAAAGCAGACACCCAAAGCTATTTGCTGAAAGGTATGGTGAGTATTATGCAGACCTCACTTTTTGTCACAAAGTTTTGAAAATTGAAAAAAGAAAAAAAAATACATTTTTATTTTCTTTCTTTATTTTCACAAACAAATGAGCGCTGCAAAATACTCGCCATGCCTCTCAGCAAATAGCTTGGGGTGTCTACTTTCCAAAATAAGGTCATTTGGGGGGGTTTTGTTTTGTGCTATCTTGGCATTTTATGGCCTTAGAAAATGATGGGTAATGAAGAGTGAAATCAAAAATGTATGCCCTTAGAAATCCTGAAGGTGGTGATTGGTTTTCAGGGCCCCGTACGCAGCTAGGCTCCCAAAAAGTCCCACACATGTGGTATCCCCCTACTCAGGAGAAGCAGCAAAATGTATTTTGTGGTGCAATTCCTCATATAACCATGGCATGTGTGAGCAATAGGGATGAGCTTCGTGTTCGAGTCGAACATACGTTCGACTCGAACATCGGCTGTTCGCCCGTTCGGCGAATTCCGAACGTTATGGGCCGTTCGCGCCAAATTCGTGTGGCGCTCACGGCCCACAATGCACTGCGTCATCGCAGTGCATTGCTGGCTCATGATTGGCCAAGCATGCACTGTGACCCCGCATGCTTGGCCAATCACAGCGCCAGCAGCGAGGAGAGCCATGACTGGCCACAGACAGGATGCCTGTGGCCAATCATAGCTCAGGCTGTGTAGTACATGCCCCACTTTATATAAGGCCGCCAGCGCGGCGGCCTTGTGTAGTGTGTTGGCGTCTGAAGCAGTTAGTGGGTGTTCTGTGTACCTTCAACACAGTATACACCGATCGTTATCGACCGATTTTCGATCTTGCTCTTCTGTAGTGGTTGTTGTCTGTGTGCTCTGACCCGCAGTATACACCGCTATATTCACCTCACCTATATAGCTAGTGATCTATCTTTTATAATAGAGCTTGCAGTCAGTAGTGTTAGGAGCTTGTGCGTGCTGTCTGCATGCTCTTCACCCTGTACACACCGCTATATCCACCTACATAGCTCTTCTCTATTTGAGCCCACTTGCCATCTGCAGGAGTTATTGGAAGTTGTGTGTGCCTCCAGCACAGCACAGTATACATCTGTATATACCCCTTTATCTCTGGTGTTCTATAAAAAAGGCATCTGCAGGAGTTAGTGGGTGTTTTGTACCTCCAGCACAATATACACCTGTATCTACCCTTTATTGCTGTTCTCTAATAGAGTCATCTGCAGGGCTTAGTGGGTGTTGTGTGACTCCATTACAGTATACCCCTTTATCTCTGGTGTTCTATAATAAAGGTATCTGCAGGAGTTAGTGGGTGTTGTGTGCCTCCAGCACAATATACACCTGTATCTACCCTTTATTGCTGTTCTCTAATAGAGCCATCTGCAGGGCTTAGTGGGTGTTGTGTGCCTCCAGTACAGTATACCCCTTTATCTCTGGTGTTCTATAATAAAGGCATCTGCAGGAGTTAGTGGGTGTGTCACGATCTGGAGTCAGGCTCAGAGACCAATAGCTATAGCAGCAGAGCAGATATTCACACAGGTCAACCTGGCTGATGGCACGGGTTCACCTGAGGTGCGGGGTCTAAGCACTAACCGGTATTCACCAGAGCTCCCAAAGGTGGAGATGGGCTTGGCTGCGTGTTAGTGCCAGGTCGCGGTCCTCAGGATAGCCCCACCAGGAGGTGAGCAAGCCGGGGGTCTGGTAGCAGATATAGCAGGTAGAGATCAAGCAGAAGCGTAGTTGAGAAACAAGCCAAAAGTCGGTAACCAATAGTTGCAGGTTGGGATTCAGCAGAAGCGTAGTCCAGAAGCAAGCCAAATGTCGGTAACGAAAGGTAGCAAGGATACGGTCGGCAGCAGGAGAGATAGAAGCAAGATATTGGCTGGTAAAGGCACAATATTCTGGCAAGGAGGAAGTGCAGAGACATGGCTTATATAGGAAGTTCATGGGAGGAGCAAAGGGTTCAAGGTTCAAGGCAAACAAGATTCAAGACATGATCACTAAAGGAGCTGTCCAAGGAGCTGTCCAAGGAGCTGTCCAAGGAGCTGTCCAAGGAGCTGTCCAGCATTCCAGGTGGCTCAGCAAGCAGAGCCACTGCCAGACACACCAGAGGTCCCAGGTTCAAGCCCAGGTCCTAACAGGGTGTTGTGTGACTCCAGCACAAAATACACCTGTATCTACCGTTTATTGCTGTTCTCTAATAGAACCATCTGCAGGGCTTAGTGGGTGTTGTGTGACTCCATTACAGTATACCCCTTTATCTCTGGTGTTCTATAATAAAGGCATCTGCAGGAGTTAGTGGGTGTTGTGTGCCTCCAGCACAATATACACTACCCAACTGCTGTTTTACCCAACTCCCTTCAGGCCATTACCATGTCTGGAAGGCCGGCAAGGAGAGGCAGACAGGCGCGAGCCGATAAAAGAGGGCAAGCAGGCTCTGTGTCTAGAGACAACAGTGCTGGTCGTGGACGCGGTGCATTGTCATCAGCACGTGGCCATGGGACACGCTTGTCCTTCTTTTCGGCAGCTAGACATGTTGAACGGCAACATGCCAATGACTTGGTAGAGTGGATGACCAAGCCCTCTTCATCCTCCTCATCCTCTCTCACCCAGTCTCAGGGTACTAGCAAAGCAGCTGCCAACGTCTTCCCTCGTCTCAATGTCATCATCAATGACTCCTTCCCTAGACCCACCACGTCCTCCTGAGGAGTCTCCTGAACTCTTTGAGCACAGTGTTGAGTACATGCTCCAGGAGGATGCCCAGTGTTTTGTAGCCTATGATGATGACACTCAGCTAGAGGAAGGCAGTAGCGTGAATGCAGAGAGAGGGGATGCTCAAGAAGGACAGCAATCTGGCAGTCATGTTCCACAAGCTGCAGCATATTGCCAGGTTTGCTACAGCGATGAAGAGGGAGGGGATGATGAGGGTACTGACTCCACGTGGGTGCCTGGTAGGAGAGAGGAGGAGGACGAGGGTAAGGAGGAGGAGGAGGAGGAGGAGGCACATGTCCAACGAGGCAGGATGCCCTCCGGGGGCCAGCTTAGGGGCAGCACACCAACTAAATCACACCGCAGAGCTCCGCCTGTGCAGGGCGCTGCCTCTGCGCGTTATTCTAAAAGTTCTTTGGTGTGGGCCTTTTTTGAGACGAGTGCATCAGATCGCACCGCTGCTATTTGCAACATATGTCTCAAGCGTATCTCGCGTGGCCAAAACATCAGCCGCTTGGGCACCACATGCTTGACCAGACATATGTTGACCTGCCATGCAGCTCGTTGGCAAGCGTACCTCAAAGACCCACACCAAAGAACAAAGCGGACCTCTCCTTGCTCCTCATCAGCTGGCATCTCCAACCCCACTAGACCTTCGGTCCTCTCTGAAACCTGCTCTGAGAGGAATGAAGGTGTAGAATTAGGTGTGTCACAGCCAAGTGCTTCCGGGCACTCTGCTAGCAGTACACCCATGTCCGATTATAGCAGGCAAATGTCCCTGCCCCAGCTGCTGGACCGGCGAAAGAAGTTCACTCCCAGCCATCCACATGCCCAGCGGTTGAATGCTAGCTTGGCTAAATTGCTAGCACTTCAACTGCTGCCTTTTCAGTTGGTAGACTCGGCCCCCTTCCGTGAGTTTGTACAATGTGCGGTTCCTCAGTGGCAGGTCCCCAAACGCACGGAAGGCGATTCCGGCTCTCTACAGGCATGTGGAAGGCAATGTCCTTGCCTCGCTGGACAGGGCGGTCAGTGGTAAGGTGCATATTACTGCTGACTCATGGTCCAGCAGGCATGGACAGGGACGTTACCTGTCTTTCACGGCCCATTGGGTCACTCTTCTGGCAGCTGGGAAGGATGCAGGACAAGGTGCAGTAGTGTTGGAGGTTGTTCCGCCACCACGCCTCCAAAATGCTACTATTGGCTGTGACACACCTCTCTCCTCCACCCCCTCCTCTTCTTCTTCCTCCATGGCCTCTTCCAGTGCTCTGTCCTCAGAACCAGCGGTGCTCCGTAGGCGTTCCAGGGGCTACGCAAGTACGCAGGCAAAACGATGCCATGCCGTTTTTGCGCTGGTTTGTTTGGGGGACAGGAGCCACACTGGGGCGGATGTTTTGTCAGCTCTGCAGGGGCAGGCCGAGAGGTGGTTGACGCCACGCCAGCTTAAGCCAGGAATGGTGGTTTGCGACAATGGCACCAACCTCCTCTCCGCCCTCCAACAGGGACAACTGACCCATGTGCCCTGTGTAGCTAATGTCCTTAACATGGTGGTGCAGCGGTTCTTGGGCAGGTACCCCGGCTTACAGGATGTCCTGAAGCAGGCCAGGAAAGTCTGTGTGCATTTCCGCCGATAATTTAATGCCTGTGCTCGGCTGGCTGAGCTCCAAAAGGAGTTGAACCTGCCCAAGAACCGCCTTATATGTGACATGCCCACCAGGTGGAACTCAACGTTGGCCATGCTGCAGCGGCTGCACATGCAGCAGAGGGCCATCAATGAGTACCTGTGCGACTACGGCACCAGGACAGGGTCAGGGGAGCTCGGTTTTTTCTCACCACGCCAGTGGGGCATGATCAGGGATGCATGCACTGTCCTGTCACCGTTTGAGGAGGCCACAAGGATGGTGAGCAGTGACAGTGCATGCATCAGTGACACTGTACCTCTTGTCCACCTCTTGGAGCATACGCTGCGTGGAATAATGGACAGGGCACTTGAGGCAGAACAGAGGCAGGAAGAGGAGGACTTCCTTGCCTCTCAAGGCCCCCTTTATCCAGACAGTGTTCCTGCTGTGCCACCCATCACACAGGAAGAGGATGAGGAGGAGGAAGAGGAGGAGGAGGATGATTGTGTCAGCATGGAGGTGGAGGCTGGCACTCAGCATCAGCAGCAGCAGTCTTGTAGGGATGATTTACAGTCCCAAGAAACACGTGGACTTGTACGTGGCTGGGAGGAGGTAGCTGCGGATCATGTTGTCCTTAGTGACCCAGAGGACTCCGGACCGAATGCCTCAGCTAACCTACGCTGCATGGCCTCCCTGATCCTGCAAAGCCTGCGGAAGGATCCTCGTATTCTTCGGATCAATGAGAGGGACCATTACTGGCTGGCCACTCTCCTTGATACACGGTACAAGGGTAAGGTTGCCGACCTTATCTTGCCATCGCAGAGGGAGCAGAGGATGAGACATCTCCGGGAGGCCTTGCAGAAAGGTCTGTGCAACGCATTCCCAGAGACTGGGAGGTTACAAACTCCTGGTCCTGGACAACGTGTTGCTGAGGCATCGGTCAGAAGGAGCGGCGGAGAAGGTGGCCGTCTGACTTATGCTTTCAGACAATTTTTTAGCCCGCAGCCCCAAGGTATGATCGGTTCCAGCAACCATCGCCAGCGTCTGATTTACATGGTGCAGGAATACCTAGGGGCAAGGTCAGACTTGGACACCTTTCCCACCGAAAATCCTCTGGCTTACTGGGTCTTGAGGATGGATCACTGGCCAGAGCTTGCACAGTATGCAATTGAGCTACTGGCCTGTCCTGCATCCAGCGTTCTTTCGGAACGCACCTTCAGTGCTGCTGGTGGCTTTGTTACCGATCACAGGGTGCTCGGATCAGTCTTGGATCACCCACAGCTACCAAGCACCTGAAGCTGATGTAACCGAATTATTTTTTTTGAAATATCACATCCCTTCAAGACTGCCTATGCTGATGCTGAGTGACTGTCCTGTTATGTTGATTGTCTATCCTCTTCCTCCTCTGCTGATATGTTGGAAGAACATTTCTGGTTCTGGGTGATGCCATCAGCCCAATTTTTCTGCCCCTGTTTAACAGGGGCGTTTAACCACTTAAGGACCGCCGTATTGCCATCGTACGTCATCGCAATGGCACAGGCAGGCACAAGCACGTACATGTACGTGCCTGCCTTCCAGTGGGTGGGGGGTCCGATCGGACCCCCTCCCGCTGCATACGGCGGTCCGGTTCGCTTCAGGAGAGATCCGTTATGAGGCGATGGCCATTGGTTTCTGGCCACCCCCTCTGGATCGCTCCTGGCCAATGAGAAGCTTCCTCCCACTGTGTATTGTATACACAGGAAGGAGGAAGTGATGTCATTCTCCTCGGGGCGGTCTTTTTGACCGGACTACAAGGAGAAGACAAAAAGTAAGTGCACCAAAACACTACACTGACACATAGGTACACATAGGTACACAAACCCCCCCCGATCCCCCCCCGATCGCCCCCCGATCCTGCCCTCGCCCCCCCTCCCCCCCAGTCACAGTGTCACTGATTGCATTGATCATTTATTTACTGATCACTGCATTCAGTGTCAGTTGTAACAGTAAAAACTGTCAGGGCAGTTAGTGTTAGGTCCAGGGTAGCCCCCTACCCCCCCAATAAAGGTTTAACCCCCTGATTGCCCCTAGAGTTAACCCTTTCACCCCCTTTTGCCAGTGTCACTAAGCGATCATTTTTCTGATCGCTGCATTAGTGTCGCTACTGTCGCTAGGTAGCTAGTTATTTTTTTAGGTTCACCGCCAGGTTTTTATATCGCTAGGTACCCCGATATACTACCCAATAATGGTTTTAACCCCCTGATTGCCCCTAGTTAACCCTTTCACCCCCTTTTGCCAGTGTCACTAAGCGATCATTTTTCTGATCGCTGCATTATTGTCGCTAGTGTCACTAGGTAGCTAGTTTTTTTTTTAGGTTCACCGCCAGGTTTTTATAGCGCTAGGTACCCCAATATACTACCCAATAATGGTTTTAACCCCCTGATCGCCCCTAGTTAACCCTTTCACCCCCTTTTGCCAGTGTCACTAAGCGATCATTTTTCTGATCGCTGCATTATTGTCGCTAGTGTCACTAGGTAGCTAGTTTTTTTTTTAGGTTCACCGCCAGGTTTTTATAGCGCTAGGTACCCCAATATACTACCCAATAATGGTTTTAACCCCCTGATTGCCCCTAGTTAACCCTTTCACCCCCTTTTGCCAGTGTCACTAAGCGATCGTTTTTCTGATCGCTGCATTAGTGTCACTAGTGTCGTTAGGTAGCTAGTTATTTTTTTAGGTTCACCGCCAGGTTTTTATAGCGTTAGGTACCCCCATATACTACCTAATAAAAATTTGAACCCCCTGATTGCCCCTAGTTAACCCTTTCACCACTGATCACCGTATAAGTGTTACGGGTGACTCTGGTTAGTTTGCTTTTTATAGCATTAGGGCACCCACCATTTATTACCCAATAAAGGTTTAACCCCCTGATCACCCGGCGGGTGATATCAATTAGGTTTTAGGGTCAGGGTCTGCGTCGCCCCAGGCAGCGCTAGGTTAGTGCCAGTACCGCTAACACCCACACGCAAAGCATAAACCTCCCGTAGTGGTATAGAATCTGAACAGATCAATATCTGATCTGATCAGATCTATACTAGCGTCCCCAGCAGTTTAAGGTTCCAAAAAAACGCATTGTTAGCGGGATCAGCCCAGATACCTGCTAGCACCTGCGTTTTGCCCCTCTGCCCAGCCCACCCAAGTGCAGTATCGATCGATCACTGTCACTTACAAAACACTAAACACATAACTACAGCGATCGCAGAGTCAGGCCTGATCCCTGCGATCGCTAACAGTTTTTTTGGTAGCATTTTATATTTAAATCCGGAAGGCAGTGCTTGGTTTTCGGGGTCCCGTACGTGGCTAGGCTCCCAAAAAGTCCCCCACATGTGGTATCCCCGTACCCAGGAGAAGCAGCAGAATTTATTTTGGGGTGTAATTTGACTTATGCCCATAGCATTTGTGAGAAATATATCATTTAGTGACAACTTTGTGCAAAAAAAAAAAAGTTTGTAATATTCCCGCAACTTGTGGCAAAATATAAAATATTCCATGGACTCAACATGCTTCTCAGTAAATAGCTTGGGGTGTCTACTTTCCAAAATGGGGTCATTTTGGGGGGTTTTGTGCTATTTTGGCATTTTATGGCCTTCGAAACAGTGATAGGTAGTGAGGAGTGAAATCAAAAATTTGCACCCTTAGAAATCCTGAAGGTGGTGATTGGTTTTCGGGGTGCCGTGCGCGACTAGACTCCCAAAAAGTCCCACACATGTGGTATCCCCATACTCGGGAGAAGTAGCGGAATATATTTTGGGGTGCAATTCCACATATAACCATGGCATGTGTGAGCAATATATCATTTAGTGACAACTTTTTGTAAAAATTTTTTTTTTTTTTGTCATTATTCAATCCCTTAGGACAAACATACCCATCAGCAATTTCCTTGGGGTGTCTACTTTCCAAAATGGGGTCATTTGGGGGGGGTTTGTACTGCCCTGCCATTTTAGCACCTCAAGAAATGAGATAGGCAGTCATAAATTAAAAGCTGTGTAAATTCCAGAAAATGTACTCTAGTTTGTAGACGCTATAACTTTTGCGCAAACCAAAAAATATACGCTTATTGACATTTTTTTTACTAAAGACATGTGGCTGAATACATTTTGCCCTCAATGTATGACTAAAATTTCGTTTATTCGATTTTTCTTATAACAAAAATCGCTCTTTTTCAATTTATATCGCAAAAAATAAAAATCGCAGAGGCAATCAAATACCATCAAAAGAAAGCTCTATTTGTGGGAAGAAAAGGACGCAAATTTCGTTTGGGTGCAATATTGCATGGCCGCGCAATTACCAGTTTAAGCAGCGCAGTGCGAAATTGGAAAAAGATCTCTGGTCCTTAAGGTGTTTATTGGTCCGGGGCTGAAGTGGTTAAGTACAATTTTTGATGCAATGCTTTGCAGCAGGGCTAATTCCTGCAATAAAACTAGAGTATATGGGAGAGGTTGCAGTGTGGGCGCACCAGCACCAGTGCCTAAGGCCCAATTTTTCTGCCCCTGTTTAACAGGGGCGTTTAAGTACAATTTTTGATGCAATGCTTTGCAGCAGGGCTAATTCCTGCAATAGAACTAGAGTATATGGGAGAGGTTGCAGTGTGGTGGCACCAGCACCAGTGCCTATGGCCCAATTTTCCTGCCCCTGTTTAACCACTTAACAACCGCCCATTGCCGATTAACGGCTTGAGGGTGGTTGTTTAACTCTGAGAGGCCGTTAATTAACGGCCTCCCAGAATTCTGCTCTCGCGCGCCCCCTGGGGCGCGCACACGAGATCATCCGTGACCGCCGGGTCCACTGGACCCGGCGCATCACGGAACACGGTAATAGGCCGCTTGTCGCGGCCGTTTACCACGTGATCGCTCCGTCAAATGACGGAGCGATCACTTGTAAACAAACCGGCGTCATGTTATGATGCCGGTTCCACCCTCCCCCTCTCTGTACTGATCGGTACAGCGGAGGGGAAAGAGATCGGTGTCAGCAGCGATGTGGGCTGCATCTGCAGTGCCCACATCGCTGCTCACCGAATTTAACCCCTCAATTCCCTGCCAATACTCTGCAATACCCTGCAATACTCTGCAGTACCCTGCCATTACTCTGCAGTACCCCTCATTACTCTGCAGTACCCTGCCATTACTCTGCAGTACCCCCAATACTCTGCAGTACCCGCCATTACTCTGCAGTACCCGCCATTACTCTGCAGTGCCCGCCATTACTCTTCAGTACCCCCCATTACTCTGCAGTACCCCGCCATTACTCTGCAGTACCCTGCCATTACTCTGCAGTACCCCCCAATACTCTGCAGTACCCCCAATACTCTGCAGTACCCTGCCATTACTCTTCAGTACCCCCCAATACTCTGCAGTACCCTGCCATTACTCTGCAGTACCCCCCAATACTCTGCAGTACCCTGCCATTACTCTGCAGTACCCTGCCATTACTCTGCAATACCCCCCAATACTCTGCAATACCCCGCCAATACCCCGCCAATACTCTGAAATACCCTGCCATAAATTGCCATACCCAGCCATACTCGGAGATACCCAGCCATACTTGGTGATACCCTGCAATACCCAGCCATAGACGCCCCCCCACCCCTCACCGCCCTTCGGTGCTTCTACCAACTCGCCAGTACGATCAAAGCCAGAATCTTTTTTTTTTATTTCAGGCTTCCCATCCTAGAGGTGAGATGTAGGGTCATATTGACCCCCAGATTTCACTGTAAAGAGGACCTGTCACCCCATATTCCTATTACAAGGGATGTTTACATTCCTTGTAATAGGAATAAAAGTGATCAAAAACATTTTTTGGGGGAAAAAATGTCAAACTAAAATAAATAAAGTAAAATGAACAATAAAAAAAAAAAAAAAAATTTAAAGTGCCCCTGTCCCCATGTGCTCGCATGCAGAAGCGAACGCATATGTAAGCTCCGCCCACATATGAAAACGGTGTTCAAACCACACATGTGAGGTATCGCCGCGAACGTTAGAGCGAGAGCTAAGCCCTAGACATCCTCTGCAACTCAAAACATGTAACCAGTAAAAAAAAATTTAAGCGTCGCCTATGGGGATTTTTTAAGTAGCGACGTTTGGCGCCATTCCATGGGCATGTGCAATTTTGAAGAGTGACATGTTCAATATCTATTTACACAGCATAACTTCATCTTTCACTTTATGCAAAAATTGGGCTAACTTTACTGTTTTTTTTTTGTTTTTTTTAAGCACAAAACTGTTTTTTCCCCCAAAAAAACGCGTTCGAAAAATTGCTGCGCAAATACTGTGTGAGATAAAAATTTGCAACGACCACCATTGTATTCTCCAGGGTCTTTGCTAAAAAAATATATATATATATAATGTTTTGGGGTTCTCTGTAATTTTCTAGCAAATAAATGATGATTTTTACATGTAGGAGAGAAATGTCAGAATTGTCCTGGGTGCTCCAGAACGCCTGATGGCGCTCCCTGCATGTTGGGCCTCTGTATGTGGCCACACTGTGTAAAAGTCTCACACATGCGGTATCGCCGTACTCGGGAGTAATAGCAGAATGTGTTTTGGGGTGTAATTTGTGGTATGCATATGCTGTGTGTGAGAAATAACCTGATAATATGACAATTTTGTGAAAAAAAAAGAAAGGAAAAGAAATCTTGATTTTGCAAAGAATTGTGGGAAAAAATGACAACTTCAAAAAACTCATCATGCCTCTTACTAAATACATTGGAATGTCTTCTTTCCAAAAAGGGGTCATTTGGGGGGTATTTGTACTTTTCTGGCATGTTAGGGTCTCAAGAATTGAAATAGGCCGTCAGTCCTTCAGGTGTGATCAATTTTCAGATATTGGCCCCATAGCTTGTGGACTCTATAACTTTCACAAAGACCAAATAATATCCACCAATTTGTACTTATTTTTACCAAAGATATGTAGTAGTATAAATTTTGGGCAAAATTTATGAAGAAAAAATTACTAATCTGCTAAATTTTATAACAGAAACGAAGAAAAATTCATTTTTTTGCAGAATTTTCGGTCTTTTTTCTTTTATAGCACAAAAAATAAAAAACTGAGAGGTGATTAAATACCACCAAAAGAAAGCTCTATTTGTGTGAAAAAAAGGAGAAAAATGTCATATAGGTCCAGTGTTGCATGACTGAGTAATTGTCATTCAAAATGTGAGAGCACCAAAAGCTGAAAATTGGTCTGGTTATTAAGGGTGTTTAAGTGCCCAGTGGTCAAGTGGTTAACAGGGGCATTTAAGTACAATTTGTGATGCAATGCTTTGCAGCAGGGCTAATTCCTGCAATAAAACTAGAGTATATGGGAGAGGTTGCAGTGTGGTGGCACCAGCACCAGTGCCTAAGGCCCAATTTTTCTGCCCCTGTTTAACATGGGCGTTTAATTACAATTTTTGATGCAATGCTTTGCAGCAAGGCTAATTCCTGCAATAAAACTAGAGTATATGGGAGAGGTTGCAGTGTCGTGGCACCAGCACCAGTGCCTAAGGCCCAATTTTTCTGCCCCTGTTTAACAGGGACATGTAATTACAATTCTTGATATAATATTTCACAGGAGGGCCCGTTCCTGTGCCCACCCAGAGTAACTGTGAGGACTTATAGTGTTGTGGCACCAGCACCACAACCACCAAAGGTCAATTTTTCTACCACTGTTCAACAATGGCATGTAATTACAATTCTTGATATAATCGTTCACAGCAGGGCGCTCCAGCGCCCACCAAGAGTCACTTTGATGGCTTACAATTTTGTGGCAAAACCAACACCTTGTTCCGCCATTTCTGCAGAGCATATAGGGCAGGCCCCTACTTTCAAACATCCAACTTACAAACATCTCCTACTTGTAAACAGCAAGTGAGATGAAAAAAGATGTACGACAAAACAAATTATACAGGGGTGATAACCCTTCCCTATGTTTTCCAAAAAGCTTAAAAATCGTTTTTTTGACTGGAGCTACACTTTAAAAATGTACCAGTTGAAAATTACAAACAGATTCAACTTAACACAACAAACCTACACAGTCCCTGTCTTGTTTGCACCGCCTGTATACTGCTGTTCTGAGTATATAGGGCCTGGGGGCCACACGCATTTCCTTTTTTTAATATGGGTACTGGGTTCCCCTTAATATGCGTACAACACCCAAAGGGGCTGGTAATGGGCAGGGAGGGCTACCCATGCCATTTTTCTCAATGATTTTCAACCATATTGCAGGAACCAGATATAACACTAAAACCGCAAGCAGTTTTAAATGATGTTATTTCCATTTAATGTCATTTTGTGCAGGGACTGTTCTAAACACGGGAAACATGTGGCACTTCACAGGCATACTACAGACACCCCCCAGGCACCATATTTAAAGGAATATTTCACTTTTTTTTTCACTTTAATCATCATTAAAATCAGTGCTCCCGCCAAAACGGCCATTTTTAAAAACATTTTAGGCATTGACCCATGTCCCCTGGGGCAGCAGCCAGGTCCCCAAACCCTTTTTAGGACAGTATCTTGCATATTAGCCGTTAAAATTAGCACTTTTAATTTCGAACGTTCGAGTCCCATAGACTTCAATGGGGTTCTAAAGTTTGTACAAATTTGGGGTCCGTTCGAAAGTTCTGGTGCGAACCGAACCGGGGGGTGTTCGGCTCATCCCTAGTGAGCAATATATAATTTAGTGTTTTTTTGTAAAAAAAAAAAAGATTTTTATTTTTTTTCCTCATTATTCAATCACAAAACAAAAACATTAAATATTCAATGGGCTTATCAAGCCTCTCAGAAATTTCCTTGGGGTGTCTAATTTCCAAAATGGGGTAATTTGGGGGGGTTGTACTGCTCTGCAATTTTAGCGCCTCAAGAAATGAGATAGGCAGTCAAACTAAAAGCTGTGTAAATTCCAGAAAATGTACCCTAGTTTGTAGACACTATAAGTTTTGTGCAAACCAATAAATATATACGCTTATTAACATTTTTTTTAACCAAAGACATGTGTACATTTTGGCCTAAATGTATGACTAAAATTGAGTTAATTGAATTTTTCTTATAACAAAGGGTAGAAAATATTATTTTTTTTCAAAATGTTTGGTCTTTTTGCTTTTATATTGCAAAAAATTTAAATCGCAGAGGCAATCAAATACCATCACAAGAAAGCTCTATTTGTGGTGCATTTTTGGAGTCACATGTCCTTTTTTTTTTTTCACAGGCGCAAGCTGATGTCAGGCACCTACAAAACACAGCAGAAAAATGACAAAAAAGCATGTGTCTTTAACGCATTTTTGCAACGGAGCAGTGTAAAAGCAGATTTATACTACTATACTATTAAAAACTATAAACCTACATCAAGTTTCCATATATGCACATCTGAGAAACTTTTTCATATCCAACAAACATAATTTTCATCGACAAGTGTCTTAGTAGTTAGCATTTCTGCCTTCAGCCCTGGGGTTCTTGGTTCAAACCCACAGCTACTGTAAGATTCTGTCTGCATGGAATTTGCATGTTTTTCCTGTGGTTGTGTGGCTTTCTATGGGGTAATCTTGGTTGCCTCTCATTCTTAGCTGGTTTATGTCTAATCTGTCCCTTGTGTGTGTGCACCTAAGGCCGCGTACACACGTGCGGACTGTTCGCCCAACTTTGTCCGCTGAACAGTGTTTCAGCGGACAGTCCGCTCGTGTGTGGGCTTCAGCGGACAGTTTCAGCGGACAGTCTGACGAACAAAGTTTTTCGGATTTTCCGTAAGACAGTCCGCTGAAACTTGGTTTCAGCGGACAGTCCGCTCGTGTGTAGGCTTGTTCGACAAACTAAGTTTCGCACATGCTCAGAAAGGATTTACACGGCGAAGGTTGCATTGCAGTGTATTGGACGTCGAATCTCGTCCCGTCGTACGTGCCGTTCACGTCATCGCGCACGCTTTCAGCAGACTGTTCGTTCATCGTGTGTGGTCAAGTCCGTTCATGCAAATTTTGAGCGGACTGTTTGTCGGATTGTTTGACGAACAAAGTTGGGCGAACAGTCCGCCCGTGTGTACGCGACCTCATATAGCATAGCTCCCAACTGTCCCTGATTTGAAAGGACTGTCCCTGATTTGGAGCAAGGTCCCTCATTCCTCCTCATTTGTCCCTCATTTTGGTCTGATCTACATAGTTGTATATAAAATGCACTTTTTACATTTCAAAAAGTGTTTCCCAGAGCTAAACCTTTCATCGAATTTCTAAATTGCTGCATTTGTACATTTTAAAAGCCAATATAATGGAATAGTAGTGGTAAAAAAAGTCCTTGTGGATTTAATTAACATTTTTTTTGTTAATTCTCTTTTAAGGGTGTGTGTCCTATGCCTACATACATTTGTTAGTAGGTGTCCCTCATTCCCATCTCAAAATTTTGGGAGGTATGATATAGTAACCTTAGCTTGTAAGCTTCTTGAGGGCAATTACTGATGTGGATGTAAAGTATGCAAAGCATTGTAAATTGTTGGTGCTATATACATTTTTGCAATAAGTAATTTAAAAAAATGTTTCAGAAGAACGTAAAAAAAATACTCATTGTTAAAATTTTGTGACATGACCAGTACTAAGTGCATAAAAGTGGTTGATAAATGGATGCAGGTCACTAAAAAAACAATGTGCAATTGTACAACCTTGAAGCACAATTCAGTCTGTCATCTGTTGTGCTTGATGTTGCTGATACTGCAGTTTTCTCATACATATAAGTACAAATGTAATTGTTGTTCTATGTGGGCAGATCTCAAGGGAGGAGTGTTTGCTAATGAATTCCTTTAAAATTAGACAACTGACCTGGCCATAACCTTTAGTTGGGAAGAGAAATAGCTTAAAAGCAAACCCAAAGGAGCATCTGAAAGTCAGCATACAGAGGTGACTGTAATTACTTTTTTTTTTAACCCTTACAAATATAAAGTGTGCTAAAAACTCTTACGTACAACACACAGTTGGATATTCCGATGACAAAATCCGTCTGATTTTTTCCAACGGATTTTGACCCAAACTTGTCTTGCATACCCACGGTCGCACAAAGTTGTCGGAAAATCCGATCATTCTGAACGCGGTGGCGTAAAACACATATGTCAGGACTATAAAGAGGGCAGTAGCCAATAGCTTTTGTCTCGTAATTTATTCTGAGCATGCGTGGCACTTTGTCCGTCAGAATTGTCTACACACGGTTGGCATTTAAAAGATTGGATTTTGTTGTCGGAAAATTTTAGATCCTGCTCTCAAACTTTGTGTCTCGGAAATTCCAATGGAAAAGCCTGATGGAGCCCACACACGATCGGATTTTCCAACAACAAGTCTGACCGTTTGTACAGGGCATAACCCTCCCACTTCCCCATCCAAGTACAAGGGGGATGACAGGGCCCTCTCTTTTGCTCCTCTGCTTTCAGGACAATCTTGATTTTAAAACAAAGTAATATATGCACAAATCTCTACGTTTGCTTTTAAAGCAGAACTCATTAAATATGTAAGACGCACATTATTGCAGCTCTGTTTTCTTTAACCGCTTAAGGACCAGCCACAGCAGTTGTACGAATTGCCGTCATTGTACGCTGGCCACTTTAAATGGAATAGGAGGCGCACGCGATGCCGAAGCCAATGCATGTGGCCAGAGGCCGAGATGGCCGCTGGCCACCTGCAATCACTCCAAAGGGGGACAGAATGGGGATCTGTCAGCGAAACAGACAGATTTTAGTTCTGTCAGGGGAGTAGAGAGTGATCTGCTGTTGCTAGTGATTAGGAACAGCGGTCTCTCTCCACTCCCAGGCAGCCCGTACAGTTAGAAACGCCTCCAAGGGAACACACTTAACCCATTGATCGCCCCCTAGTGTTAACCTCTGTCCTGTCAGTGACATTAATACAGTAATCAGTGGATATTTTTAGCTCTGATCGCTGTATAAATGTCAACGGTCCCAAAAAAGTGTCCGATCTGTCCACCGCAATCCCGATAAAAATTGCTGATCGCCGCCATTACTAGTAAAATAAAAACGAATGATAAAAATGCCATAAATATATCCCCTATTTTGTAGATGCTATAACATTTGCGCAAACCAATCAATATACACCTATTGCGATTTATTTATTTTTTTAAACCAAAAATATGTAGAAGAATACATATTGGCCTAAACTAATGAAAACATTTTTTTTTTCACATTTTATTTTGGATATGTATTATAGCAAAAAGTAAAAAATATTCTTTTTTTTTTTTAAATTGTCGCTCTTTTTTGTTTATAGCGCAAACAATAAAAACTGCAGGTCCACAGAAGTGATCAAATACCACCAAAAGAAACCTCTGTTTGTGGGGAAAAAAAGGATGTCAATTTTATTTGGGTACAGTGCAATTGTCAGATAAAGCGATGCAGTGCCGTATTGCAAAAAATGGCCTGGTCATTAAGGGGGCAAATCCTTCCGGTCCTTAAGTGGTTAAAAAAAATTGTTGTGTGTGTGTATGTGTGTGTATATATATATATATATATATATATATATATATATATATATTTGTGCAAGCAGTTCAAGTACCTGAACTTGAATTGGTGTCAGCCTCTTCCAGCCCCTGAACAGCAAAGCCCTGGCTGGGGGATAGTGAACCTAATACTCAGTCAGCTTGTAAGCAGGGGTTAGTACACCTTTAAGTGAACTCCTTGAGTGGGTATGGCAGGTAGAGTGGTTCAGCCCTTTAAATTCTACAGCAGGAAGAGCCTGGAGCAGAGGGTGATGGGAAATGGCGACCCCTAGTATACAAATATGTAAGCCTGTAGCCTGAGGAAGTCGATTTTTCGGTGTAAGCCAGTAGACTCAAGTGGATAACCCACCTGTGGGGAACCTGTAGTGAGGGGTATGGAAGAGATGGGCAGTCATCCTCTGTTAACTACACTGTGCTAAATTTACTGTAGCTGGACCTGAAGTGAAACTGTATTGTGACGTTCTTGCAACAGTAAAAATCATTAAAAGGCTGAATGTGTGGATTTCTTCAGGAGGTGGGCCTCAGGCCAGGAGAATGCAAGTGACCTAAAATGGCAGAGTCTCTCCCTATTACAGATGTGTGCATAACCCATCTTGTTCTGAACCTGGAGAAGAATCAGAGCAGCTAACAAGCCATTTAAATGCTTATACATTAAAGCGGGAGTCCACTGGGACTCCGTGTTTTTTTTTTTTTTTTTAAAGCCAGCAGCTACAAATACTGCAGCTGCTGACTTTTAAAATAGTGACACTTACCTGTCCAGCGTGCCCGCGATGTCGGCACCCGAAGCCGATCTCTAGGTCGTCTGTCGGGTCCTGCCGCCGCCATCTTGGGTATGGGAATCAGGAAATGGAGCCTTTCGGCTTCATTTCCCGGTTCCCTACTGCGCATGCGCGAATCGCGCTGCGCAATAAGGACGCTCCCCGCTGCCTCAGGGATCTGTGTGTTTCCCAGCAGGCAGCGGGGCACTTGCGGGAAGGGGCGGCCACTTGCGGAAAGGGGCGTAAGTTACGCCCCTTTCCGCAGAGAGCTATCCCGGAAGTGGGTGCAGTTACCTGGATTATCCAGGTAACTGCACCCCCCTCCCCCCTGAAAGGTGCCGATTGTGGCAACGGAGGGGGGGAGGGTTCCGATGAGCGGAAGGTCCACTTTAGGGTGGACCTCCGCTTTAACAAGAAACATGCTGAAAAGAGGAGGAAGCAGAGTGCCAGAGAGATGAGCTCATCAATGTTGTGCTTCTCCTTCCCTGTTTATCTACTTGATTTCTGGAAGATTTACTCCCTTTATGACCAGGCCATTTTTTGCAATATGGCACTGCGTTACTTTAACTGACAATTGTGTGGTCATGCAATGCTGTTCCCAAATAAAATGTATGTCCTTTTTTTCCCACAAATAGATCTTTCTTATGGTGGTATTTGATCACCTCAAAAAAAGACTGACAATTAAAAAAAAAAAAAAAAAAAAAAAACATTTACTTTCTGCTATAAAACATACCCAATAAAAAAATTTAACAAATCAAATGTCTTTATGTATTTAGGCCAATATGTATTTTGCTACATATTTTTGCTATCATAGGAGCCAACCCAGGAGGCGGGACTTTGTCTGACAGCCGGGTAAGCAGGAGATCCCCACTTTGTATAATTCATGGACAAATCCGGGGACAGTGTCCTCAATCCAGAGACGTCTGGTCAGCCTAACGTTGGGGGTACTATACTCACCAGTGCTCATCAGCACAGCCTCATCAGTGCCCATCAGCTTAGCCTCACCAGTACTCATCAATGCAGTTTGATCACTACTAATCAATGCAGCCTTACCAGTGTCTATAGATGCAGCCTCATCAGTGCATATTGATGCAGCCCCATCAGTGCACACTGATGCAGCCTCACCAATGTCCATGAATACAGTCTGATCAGTACCCATCAGTGCAGCTTCACCAGTGTCCATCAATGTAACCTCACCCGTGCACATAAATGCAGCCGGTTTAGTGCCCATCAGCTTAACCTGTTCAGTGTCCATCAATGCAGCCTGTTCAATGCCCATCAGCTCACCCTGTTCAGTGCCCATCAATGCAGCCTGCTCAGTGCCCATCAGCTTAGCCCATTCAGTGCCCATCAATGTAGCCTGTTCAGTGCCCAGCAGCTCGGCCCATCAATGCCACCTCACCAGGTGACAGCTGAATGTAAAATAAAAATAAAAATTGCCGGCTAAAACATTTTACCAAAAAAAATGGTGT
Source organism: Lithobates pipiens (assembly GCF_037356315.1). Lineage (NCBI taxonomy): Eukaryota > Metazoa > Chordata > Amphibia > Anura > Ranidae > Lithobates > Lithobates pipiens. The sequence goes on from NW_027507785.1 coordinate 215,227,286, forward strand.
GTCTCCCCTCCCCCCAAGAGCTTACCACACCCTTCAGTCTGTTATTGATTAGGAGAGGACACCCCAAAATCCATATCAGACCCTTTTCCGAGCATGCAGCCTGGTAGGCCAGGAAAGGGAGGGGACGAGCGCCCCCTACTGAACCATACCAGTTTGCATGCCCTCAACATATGCCCCCACCTCAAAGCACCTTGCCCCCATGTCAACCCTGGCCGGTGGTTGTCAGGGTCTGCTGTGGGGGGCGGCTTGTAGGAATCTGGAAGTCCCCTTTGTCAAAGCCCCCCCAATGTGAATGGGTATTGGGTACCCCTAATCATTCACCAAAAAAGCAGTGAAATAAAAAAAAAAAAAAACACAAGAGACAGTTTTTGACAAGTCCTTTGTTTAAAAAAAATAGCTCAGAGCCATCTTCTCCCTTCGTCGTCTCTGCTGGTGCTGTATTCTTCTATGCTGTATTCCCCGGTGCCGCCTTGTCTCTCTACCGTCTCTCCCAGCGCTGTCTCTGCTGATGAAGTCTCTTTTGCCACCCTCTTCTCTCTGAGCTATCTTCTTCATTGCTGCTGGTTACCAACTAAAAGCAAAAAAGGCTGCTCCTTGTCCTTAGGCTGTCTTCCTCCATGGTAATGTCCCCTGTTGTCTAACATCTCTTATATAGCCATGGGGTGTGGCCATGCGCCCACCCCCTTGTGACCTCACAAGGGGGTAGGCTCCCATTGTGACATCATCGGATGGCCACGCCCCATGGCAATTTAAGAGATGTCAGACAGCGGGGGATGTCACAACGGAGGAAGACAGCCTCAGGACAAGAGTGGTCTTTTTTGTTTTTAGTGGGTAACCGGCGGTGAGGAAGAAGACAGCTCCGGGAGAAGAGGGTGGCAGAAGAGACGGCTTAGGGAGAAGGCAGCACCGGGAGAGACAGTGGTGGGAGAAGACAGAGTTATATTTTTAATAAAGGACTTGTCAAAAACTGGCTCTTGTGTTTTTTTTTTTTTACATTTCATTGCTTTTTTGGTGAATGGGTAGGGGTAGGATGTACCCGATACCCATTTACATAGGGGGGGGGGGGTCGGGATCTGGGGGTCCCCTTTTTAAAGGAGGTTTCCAGATTCTGATAAGCCCCCCGCCTGTAGACCCTGACAACCATCGGCCAGGATTGTCAGGAAGAGGCCCTTGTCCCCATCAACATGTGGGCAAGGTGCTTTGGGGTGGGGGCCTGGTATGGTATTTGGGGGGGGAACCCCACGCCATTTTGTTCGCGAATTTTCTTGCCGGCAATCTTTTTGTTTACATTCAGCTGTTAGCAGGGAAGCCTGTTGATGAATCATCAGTTGTTAAGGACGCGGCAGGGACCCTCTCCTTAGTAACCAGCTACATATTGTGAATGTAAAAAAAAACACACACAAATCGCAGAAAAAACGCACTAAGCACAGCAAAAAGCACTGCTGAAATGCTTAAAAGCAACATGCACAGATGTGAATCGAGCCTTACGGGTGTCGAGTGTTCTGGTGAATGGAATGAATAAACACTCAAACACCTGACATACCTGAATGGCGTGCAATACACGGCTTTTAACATGTTTTTATACATCATTTTCCCATTCAGACGGACTGCGTGAGGCCTTATATTATCTTTGTAAAGCAGCCATATCACAGCACCACTATGCTACTTTCTAAATGGGCCCACAGCTACTATATCACCATACCTCCCAACATTTTGAGATGGGTATGAGGGACACCTACATAAGACATTCCCCTGCCACACCCACTTAACCACTTCAGCCCGAAAAGCTTTTACCCCCTTCCTGACCAGAGCACATTTTACAATTTGGCTCTGCGTCGCCTTAACTGGTGATTGCGCATTCATGCAATGCTGTACCCAAACAAAATTTGCATCCTTTTTTTTTCACAAATAGAGCTTTCTTTTGGTGTTATTTGATCACCTCTGCGGTTTTTATTTTTTGCACTTTATACAAAAAGCGACAATTAAAAAAAAAAAAAAATATATATATATATATATATATATATATTTACATTTTGCTATAATAAATATCCCCAAAAATGTTTTTAAAAAACAAATTTCTTCATCAGTTTAGGCCAATATATATTCTTCTACATATTTTTGGTAAAAAAAAAAAGAAAAATCGCCATAAGCGTCTATTAATTTGGTTGTGCAAAAGTATGGTGTCTACAAACTATGGGAAAGATTTATGCCATTTTTATTATTATTATTTCTTTCACTAGTAATGGCAGTCATCTGCGATTTTTAGCAGTATTGCAACGCACAAATCGGACACTTTTGACACATTTTTGGGACCATTGACTTTAATACAGCGATCAGTGCTTTAAAAATAAACTGATTACTGTGTAAATGTCACTGGTAGGGAAGGACTTAATACTAGGGGCCGATCAAGGGGTTAAATGTGTGTTTCTTCAGTGTGTTCTAACTGTATGAGGATAGGACTGAGTAGGAATGAACAAACGACATGTCTCCTCTAACATCACAGCAGCGATCGCTGGCCACGTGCATCGTGTTCCTGTAAATACACGTGAGCTGGTCGGTAATATTTAAAAGAGAATTACATTTAAAAAAAAGGTTAATTAAATCCAGAACGGCTTTTTTTATCACCAGTACTATTCCTTTATATTGGTATTTAAAATTTACAAATGCAGCAATTTAGATGAAAGGTTTGGCACTGGGAAATACTTTTTGAAAGATAAAAAGTGCATTTTATATACAACTATATAGATCAGAGCAAAATGAGGGACAAATGAAGGGGACAGAAGGACATTGCTCCAAATCAGGGACAGTTGGGAGCTATGTATCAATTCAGAAATGTTTCACCAGCAACAAATTACAGCTGTTGCCATTCATAGCCCTGGAAATTCAAGCAAAACATCAGTAAGCTAGTTTTTTTTTTTTTTTTACCAACAAAATGCAGATATATTAATGCACTATGTCACTTATCATGCCAAACTCCACGCCATCTTGTGCGCGGATCAGTACCACGTGATGTCTAAGGTTCCTCTATGCTGACACAAGCAGAGAGATCCGCGCCTTCTGAGAACCACAATGGTTCACACTGCCCCCGGCGTCTGGTAGCCGCCACTACACCACGTGCACCGCATTACTTGCTACGGCGGAGCTCGCGGAGTGATCCGTGTGTTGCGTTACTGCCGAGGCGGAGTAATCTACGCTGGGAGGATCGCAGAGTGTAGCTGCGCTGTTGAGAGTTGGAAAGTTCAGTAAGTATTTTTCACTTATAAAATACAAGACTTGAATTGCAGCCACGTATCACTAGAAAGAAGGTTATTAATACTATAAGGTCTCCAGGTCCATAGAGTGCGTCTGCATAACAGAAAGGACAATGTTATACATTTTGCCATGCCTCACTAGCCCATCATTTGAACGGGGTGGCTCTCTTTAGGTGTGTGTATAAGAGCCCATACATTTTAGTTGGCGCTTTACTGATGCACAACAACAAATCTATTAGTGAATTCTCTACATGTTGGGTTTAATTTAAAATTCTGTTACTGCAATATAATAGTGCGACTAGGGCACCTAGCGCTACCTAAACGATCCTGGAAGGCAGAGGAGTAACCAGAACCCTCAGGGCCCCAGTAAAAGAAACCTTGAAGGACCCCCCTGTCATGGGGGCCCTTGCTACTTTTCCAGGCCCTTTAATGCCATTGCAAGGCCCTTTGTTGTGGTCCTGCAGTGAGACCCCTTCATGGTTGCCTAACTTAAAAGAAGTCAAGTAAACTTTTTTTTTTATTCATGTGTCCAGCCAGACATTGTAGGGGGAGAATGTATGTACCCCCCCCCCCCCCAAAAAAAAATGCCTTTGAAACCCTCAGCATGCCTCTATACCCCCTGGACATCTCTGTACCTCCAAAATAGCCCCTAGCTCACTTTTGTAACCTACAAATACCTCTGCAGCATCCACCATACACCCCCCTCCAATCTCTGCACCTCCTAGAATTCTTTTTGTCCTGCAGTAGGGATGAGCTGAGGCATGGTCCACGTGCTGAGCCTACCCGCCAGGAAGTCAGTGCTGTGCTAATCACAGGCAGTGAGACATTGCCCGATGTGTGTCTGCAGAGATCGGGCAATGGCTCACTGCCTGTGATTAGCGCAGCACTGCGCCGACCATGCAAACACTCCTGAGCTCATCCCTATCCCACAGTATGCCTCCATAAGCCTAGCGAGCCATTGTAAACCCCAGCAAACCCCCCCCCCCCCCCCCACGCCCCCACGCACACACACACACACACTCTGCTGCATAGATGTGGTCGGTGGGTTAGTCAGTTTCCCGTTAAGAGGGATACATGTCTTAGCTGCGTCTACCAAATGTCGTACTATTGACCGTCTGTAGACCCGCATTGGGCCATTGTTAGCGTGAGACCCCATTCACACCTGAGCGTTTTGTAGCTTGACGCCTGAAGCTACAAAACGCTGGAAGGGAAAAAATCCATTATTCTCAATGGAGATGGTTCACATCTCCACTCCAAGTCACCTGAAGCCCTAAGCCTGAAGCTCAAACAAGTTCCAGACCCTTTTTTGTTGCGCGAATCGGGCTGATTTGGGCGTTTTTCTTCTTTTAACATGGGTGACCTTTTGCCCTGCACAAATTTGCGGCAAATCACGGTAAAAAACGCCGCGAATCACGGTAAAAAAACACGCAAAAAACGCTTGAAAACCCTACGCTCAGGTGTGAATGCAGCCTGAAGGAGGAAAAATGCTGGGTCGTTAGGCACTTCACGGTACGTAAATTTCTGTGTTAGCTTGCGGACCTCTCCCCAGAAACCTTGGATCCGGGGACAGGACCAGAAGATGTGTAGCAGGGTCCCCCTATCCTCCTGGCAGCACCAGCATAAATATGACGCCTCTGTGAAAATCTTGTGCAGTACTGTTGGCGTTCTGTACCAACATGTAAGGACTTTATAATTCGTCTCTTGGATTTTGGTACATATAGATGACTTGTGGGTAAAGGCTAGAATATGTTGTGTTTTGCTGATAGAGAATTTGCAGTGCAAGTCTCTCTCCCATTTGATCAAGTATGGGAGGTGGTTTTCCTCCGGGGCGTGATTAGTATGTTGTATGTAAGAGAGAGTGTATGTAGAATTGTTCCTTATTCTGTACAGAGCTCTTCCCATGTTGTAAGGCAGGGGTCTCAAACTGGCGGCCCTCCAGCTGTTGCGAAACTACAAGTCCCATGAGGCACTGCAGGATTGACAGTTACAAACATAACTCCCATAGACACAGGCATGATGGGACTTGTAATTTTGCAACAGCCGCAGGGCCGCCAGTTTGAGACCCCTGTTGTAAGGGGTTTGCGTGTCGTGTTAGGAGGGGCCATAGTGCTGAGAAAGTGGCATAGCTGTAAGGCTCGTTAATGTTTTCCAGTGTCCTTCGGTGCTGAAATGAGATGCTTGATGCGTACCTGCATCAATCAAGGCACGGAATTTTGCATCTTGCATCCCTGGTTTGAATCAGGGATTCCCCAAAATTGTGCGAAGTGGCGAGTCATTTGGGGACAGAGACAATTTAGCACAGATTTTGACGGTGTTGCCTATCAGTGGTTGTCTTTTGATGTCCGATGGCAGGTCCGCGTAGCACCACGGAGTTCTGCGTAGGGTTAAATCATAATTTTTAAAGAGCAACTGTCATCTCTGTCCAGCAGCGACTCCTCTTCTGACCTGCTGTTGACTCACCGACAGTCCCATCCACAACCAGTGGATGCGCGCTAACAGACGCTGCCATGATGGATCTGAAATGACAGGTGCTCTTTAAATGTAAGGATTTATTCTTGCTGGTAGTTAGAATCTTAAATATTTGCAAACCAAATTAAAGCGTGGTTCCACCCTAAAGTGGATCTTCCGCTAATCGGTACGCTCTCCCCCTCCGGTGTCACAATTGGCACCTTTCAGGGGGGAGGGGGGTGCAGATACCTGTCAAAGACAGGTATTTACACCCACTTCCGGGCATAGACCTCCGTGGGAGTCTATGCCTCTTCCTGTCCTGCCGCGCTGTCTGCTGGGACACACATGGGTCCCAGAGACAGCGCGGAGAATTCCTATTGCGCTGCGCGACTCGCGCATGCGCAGTAGGGAACCGGGAAGTGAAGCTGATTCGCTTCACTTCCTGATTCCCTCACCTAGAATGGTGGCGGCAGCAGCCGAGAGCCAAGCGATCGATAGGCCTCGGCTGGCGGCATCGCTGGACCCCGGGACAGGTGAGTGTCCATTTATTAAAAGTCAGCAGCTGTAGTATTTATAGCTGCTGGCTTTTAATATTTTTTTCCCCAGTACAGTCCCGCTTTAAGGTTTCCTATTCAGAATAATAAACTATCAGGTTAGTATAACATCAATATCAGAACTGATTCAGTCATATAGTTTGTATTGTACATAGATTTGCAATGTGATAAAGGAATATACCTGAACTTTGTTTTATGTTATGGTTACTGTGAAATTTTGTGAATGCATCAATGCTGTACATGTTAGTGGACAGTGGGACCAGATAAGTCCTCCAGTGTGAAAGGGGCCCAAGATATTTTTGCTCTGTATTCACTCCACCTCCAACCCCCAGCACTTTTCTGTACCCCCCCCCCCCCCACTTTCACCTTGAATGTTGATGACAGTCTATTGTGCCAGCAGCATCTCCCCCTGTACACCCCAGATTATTTCTGTTGCAGTTTACTATGCAGTGGTGGGAGGGGGCGATCCGCAGCCCTGTGGTGCCCATGGGATCTCCCTGGGGCTTGGAGTTTACTTCCCAAGGGTATACAGTGGAGAGGGGATGGTCCTCTGACCTGGTATGTATTGGCTTCACTCTTCAGTGTACAAGTTAGTTGCTCTGCTTGTACACTCTTGCCGATACATGCACAGGTCAGAGGCCCCTCCCCTCTCCACTGTATACACTCAGGAAGTGAACTACTAGCCCCAGGGAGATCCCACAGGCACCACAGAGCTGCTGATCATCTCCTCCCCCACTGCATAATAAACTGACAGCCAGAGGTGCATGGGGAGATTCCTGGTCTTGGGAACCCCCCCCCCCCACAGTGGCAGAACACCCCCCCCCCCATGGCACCTGGGTGCACCCCACACACCCACCCAGCATCTGCCCTATGGCATGGGGTGCTGTTGCGACTCCTATAGCTACACCCCTGCTAAAAGGTCTGCCTAGAAGCTTGATCAATAATATTGCAAGGTCTACAGCCGGCTTAGGATTTGGTGATCTTGTCTGGAACTGTCCATGATTTAGGCTGGTTTCCCGTGGGGCACCTAGCTGCCGTACCTCCAATTTTGGATTTCAGTTTGTCCAGGAAACACAGACAGCATCCAGCCCAGTGATATCACTAGGGTTGGTGTCACCTGGTGCAGTAAAACATGGTGTCACCCCACCCCCCCATAAGTTTTGGGGTGCGTCAACTTTGTGCTGACACCCTCAGCAGATCACAGGGGCAGTGCAACTGGAATGCGGTGTTGGAAACCACACGGGAACGTGGCTTTCCAACACTGCTTTCTAGTGTGAAAGCAGTCCTTTGCATCCCAGGATAGTGGAGCAGCTGAACTTTCTCAGGCCTGTTCACATTGGTAAACTAATCTTCCCGCACTGCCCTTGCAATCTGCAGCGGGTGTCTGCAAATTTCAGGGCACCCCAAATTCAGGTCAAAACTACAGTGCATTTGCCCCAACCGGATAGCATGGTACAGAAGTACTATGCGATCCAGTTGTAGTGTATGCCCTACTTTTGGTGTGGTGTGATTTCAGCCCATTTGAAATGAATGGGCTAAAATTGTATTGGACTGCACTTGGATAATGCGTACCTGTGTGAATGAGCCCAAAGCTGTGAAAAATAAACAATGAACCAAGTTGAAAAAGCTATAAAGAAAGCATTACTATTAAAAACAAAAACTTTAAGAGCCAGTTCACACAGGGGCGACTCAGATCCGACTTCAGGTCGCCCCTAGTCGCCTCAGGTCGGACAACATGTAAAAATCAATGTAAGTGAATGAGAGCTGTCTTAATGCACACTACTGAAGTCGCTCCGACTTCAGAAAAGGTTCTTGTACTACTTCAATCTGACTGGTACCCATTGATTTCAATGGAGGTCGCCTCCAAGTCGGATCTCCGTCTATACGGAGGCGACTCTCACAGAATTATCAGCTCTCAAGGGGGAACTCCACGCCAAATTTATTTAAAAAAATTGGAGTGGGTTCCCCCGCCGAGAGAATACCAGGCCCTTAGGTCTGGTATGGATTTTAAGGAGAACCACCTACGCCGAAAAAACGGCATGGGGGTCCCCCCCAGATCCATACCAAACCCATATCCGAGCACGCTACCCGGCCGGCCAGGAAAGGGGGTGGGGACGAGAGAGCCTCCCCCTCCTGAGCCGTACCAGGCCACGTGCCCTCAACATGGGGGGGGGCGCCCCCTCCACCTCAAAGCACCTTGTCTCCATGTTGATGAGGACAAGGGCCTCTTCCCGACAACCATGGCCGTTGGTTGTCGGGGTCTGCGGGCGGGGGGCTTATCGGAATCCGGGAGCCCCCTTTAATAAGGGGGGCCCATGATCCCAGCCCCCCACTCTATGTGAGTATGGGGTACAATGTACCCCTACCCATTCACCTGTGAAAAAAAATGTACAAAAAAAAACCACAACACACAAGGGTTAAAATAGTTTATTGCACAGCTCCGAGGGTCTTCGTGGGTCTTCTCGCCGGACTCCTCTGCTATCTTCTGCTCTTTAGCTAGCTCTTTCACTAGCGGAGGAGCCCAGCTTTCTTCTTCGCTGCCACCCTCTTCTTCCGACTTCGGGTGTCTTGTCCCCCTCTTCGGGGGTCTTGTCCCCCTCTTCGGTTCTTCTTGCCGGACCACCGCGCCTTTTTCTAACTCTTTAACAAGCGGTGGCCCGGTCTTCTGTCGCCGCTGTGTCCTGTTCTTCTCTCCTGGAGATGTTGCCTCATCGCTGTCTCCAGTCCCAATGACAGGACACGCGGTGTGCGGCGACTTATATAGGGACATCGCCGGATGATGTCCCAGTATGATGTCCCTATATAAGTCGCCTCACGCCGCGTCCCTGTCATTGTGAGCAGAGACAGCGACAAGGCAACATCTGAAGAGAAGAAAAGAACAGAAGACGGCGACACAAGACCGGGCCACCGCTTGTAAAAGAGCTAGAAGAAGGCGCGGTGGCCCGGCAAGAACTGAAGAGGGGGAACAAGACCCCCGAAGTCGGAAGAAGAGGGAGGCGGCGAAGAAGAAAGCCGGGCTCCTCCACTAGCAAAAGAGCTAGCAGAAGATAGCGGAGGAGTCGGGCGAGAAGACCCCAAAGACCCCTGGAGCTGTGCAACAAACTATTTTAACCCTTGTGTGTTGTGTTTTTTTTTTTTTTTTTACATTTTTTTTTCCACAGGTGAATGAGTACGGTTACATTGTACCCCATACTCATTCACATAGGGTGGGGGGGGATCCAGGGGCCCCCTTATTAAAGGGGGCTCATGGATTCCGATAAGCCTCCCACCCGCAGACCCCGACAACCAACCTTAGGCACTCCCAGAGGAGAAGTGATTGTTAACCCCTTTTTCAGCAGGCGATTGGCTATCCAGGCATAACAACCGATGCGGCTAAAAGCTGCTCGGCTGTTATGCCGGAGGAGCGGGAGGGGACGCCCCCTCCCGCCGCTGTTAACGGTGCTCCCACTCGATCGGGAGCACCGATTCACGTTCCGACGCCTCCGGCTGCTGGGGAGGAACTGGAACGAAGCCGTAATCGGCTTCGTTCCAGTCTCCTCATCGTAAACACGGAAGCGACGTCATGACCTCCCTTCCCGTTTACTCGGCTGCCAATGGCGCCGGTTTAAAAAAAATATCCGGTATTCAGAATCGCCGTTTTCAGCGATCTGAATACATTGAAGTGTAAAGGAGGGGTGGGGGGTCTTTAGACCCCCGATCCCTCCATAAAGAGTACCTGTCACCACCTATTACTGTCACAAGGGATGTTTACATTCCTTGTGACAGCAATAAAAGTGATCAATTTATTATTATTTTTTTAAAACAATTTAGTCATTTTAAAATAAATAAAAAAATATTTTTTAAAGCGCCCGCCGTCCCCGCGAGCTCGCGAAGCAAAGAAAACGCATACGGAAGTCGCGCCCACGTATGTAAACGGTGTAAACGGTGTTCAAATCACACATGTGAGGTATCGCCGCGATCGTCAGAGCGAGAGCAATAATTCTAGCACTAGACCTCCTCTGTAACGCTAACCTGGTAACCGTAAAAAAAATGTAAAGCGTCGCCTATTGAGATTTTTAGGTACCGTACTTTGTCGTCAATCCATAAATGCGCGCAATTATAAAGTGTGACATGTTTGGTATCTATTTACTCGGCGTAACATTATCTTTCACATTACGCAAAAAAATTGGGCTCATTTTACTGTTTTTTTTGTTTTTTTTTATTCATGAAAGTGTCCCTTTTCCCAAAAAGTTGCGTTTTAAAACACCGCTGCGCAAATACCGTGTGACATAAAATATTGCAACAATTGCCGTTTTATTCTCTAGAGTCTCTGCTAAAAAAATATATATAATGTTTGGGGGTTCCAAGTAATTTTCTAGCAAAAAATATGGATTTTAACTTGTAAACGCCAAATTCCAAAATTAGGCTTAGTCATGAAAGGGTTAAAGTGGAAGTAAACCCTCCTATTGTTTTCAGCTAAGGAAGCTGCCTTCTTGGCCTCTGTTTATTTTTCAACTGCCTTGATGCTGCACATGTGATCAGTTATCATAACAGCCATTGGACAGTTTGTTTGAGAGCACATCTACTGTTAGTGTTACTCCTGATCCCCACTCTATGCGCCCATAAGTCACACAGAGCCAAGACTTGGCCCTGCTGCAGCTCTCTCCTCATTGACACATTGGCTATGATGGGCAGGAGCCAATGGCTTCCGCTGCTGTCTCAGCCAATGAGGAATGAGAGACCTGGCAGATGCTTGGCTTTCGTGCACATCGCTGAATCCAGAGGGAGCAAAGGTGAGTAGGGCTGAAACGATTAATCCAGGGGTTGACAAATTTGTTTGGAATCTAGGAGCCAGCTAAAAAAAATTAGGAGCCAGGTTTTTTTTTTTTTTTTTTTTTTTAAATGACCGACAGCTTTATTTTCAATATAAAAATGAACCAATCTTTAATTTAACACAGACAACTAGAACCAAACGTTATATATAGGCATTTAACTTGTGTAGGTAATGAATATATTCTGATGTGACTCCAAGTGTTTAATGCTGGTTAACTAAAGAATGTGACTGCTTTTATTTCCACCATCTTCCCGCTTATTTACCGCCATATCCCCGCTAAGGGTATTCGAACAGGTCCACCTGAAAAACTGACAGACTAACATGATCAGACAGCCCGTGAGAAAGGGACCAAGCAGGGAGATTACAAATCATAATTTTTTTTTTTTCATTAAAATTAATTTTTTTTACTTTTAAAAAAAATAAATAAAAATAAAAGCTATTATGAAAAAATAAATAAAATAAAAGGCTATATGAAGCTATTTAAACCAGCCACCACACTCACCGTTAAGCAAAAGGCACCAGATGACACCCGCAATCACTTAATTCTCTTCTCCACTTTGGGAAGGAGATGGGCGGGCAGTGAAAACAGGCAGGGCTTTGAAGCTCCATTAGCATTGCATTAGCATTGTTGGATGTGTTGTAATGTCAACATCCACCACAAAATGGCGCCAGATTACAGAAGGGCGCAAAGCCGCGGCCTCAATTTTTGGCCTGCACGGCCTGATGCGATCACACGGCGGGGTCCACACGGAGACAGGATACCCCAGCTCTGTCATGCCATGACGCAAATTCTAGTCGCAAATGCGACCTGGCGCCCGGGGTCTGTCGAGCCTTGAATTAATCGATTATGAAAATCATTGACAACAATTTTCATTATCGATTAGGTGGTCTGCTAAGGGCATGCAACTTCCTCCCTGCCAGTCCCGCCTCTGCTCGAGTCCCATACAATCCTCTGTATATAAGCCGGCACCGCTCATGTGACCGGGCACGTCCGCCTTCGCTGACATCTGCAGGGTATTCTCAGCCCCGCCTGCTGCCTCGAGGGAAGAGAGAGAAGCCGTGAGTGCCGAACTACCATATAAGGTAGCGGCTTACTTTTTTAATACAGCGAACTTGGCAAAGTATTCATTTTGGTATTTCTGTGATGGGGGGGAGAGGTTAGTGCCCCATCGTTGGTGTTCCTGGGGGAGCGAAATGGTGCCCCATCATTGGTGCTCGGGCGGGTGATAGTGCCCCATCATAGATGTTTCTGGGGAGAAAAGTGCCCCATCATAGATGTTTCTGGGGAGAAAAGTGCCCCATCGTAGATGTTTCTGGAGGGAATGGTGCCCCGTCGTAGATGTTTCTGGGGAGAATGGTGCCCCGTCGTAGATGTTTCTGGGGAGAATGGTGCCCCGTCGTAGATGTTTCTGGGGAGAATGGTGCCCCGTCGTAGATGTTTCTGGGGAGAATGGTGCCCCGTCGTAGATGTTTCTGGGGAGAATGGTGCCCCGTCGTAGATGTTTCTGGGGAGAATGGTGCCCCGTCGTAGATGTTTCTGGGGAGAATGGTGCCCCGTCGTAGATGTTTCTGGGGAGAATGGTGCCCCGTCGTAGATGTTTCTGGGGAGAATGGTGCCCCGTCGTAGATGTTTCTGGGGAGAATGGTGCCCCGTCGTAGATGTTTCTGGGGAGAATGGTGCCCCGTCGTAAATGTTTCTGTGAGGAATAGAATACTGCCCCGTCGTAGGTGTTTCTGTGAGGAATAGAATACTGCCCCGTCGTTGGTGTTTCTGTGAGGAATAGAATACTGCCCCGTCGTTGGTGTTTCTGTGAGGAATAGAATACTGCCCCGTCGTTGGTGTTTCTGTGAGGAATAGAATACTGCCCCGTCGTTGGTGTTTCTGTGAGGAATAGAATACTGCCCCGTCGTTGGTGTTCCGGGGGGGGGGTGTGGGGTTGTGGGGAAGAGGGGGGAATTCACGCAGGTAAAAAACCTTGAGCCTCTAAAACCACTTTTAAAGAGAAGTACGATATGTATCAGCGTATAACACGCACCCCAAGTTTAGGAGGGAATTTAAAGCGGGATTCCACCCTAAAGTGGAACCTCCGCTGATCGGAACCCCCCCCCCCCCCCTCCGGTGTCACAATTGACACCTTACAGGGGGATGGGGGGTGGAGATACCTGCCCTGCCGCGCTGTCTGCTGGGACACACACGGGTCCCAGTGAGAGCGCGGAGATTTCCTATTGCGCGGCGCAGCTCGCGCATGCGCAGTAGGGAACCGGGAAGTGAAGCCGATTCGCTTTACTTCCTGATTCCCTCACCTCGAATGGCGGTGGCAGCAGCCGAGGCCCGAGCGGTCGATCGGCCTCGGCTGCCGGCATCGCTGGAACCCGGGACAGGTGAGTGTCCATTTATTAAAAGTCAGCAGCTGTAGTATTTATAGCTGCTGGCTTTTAATATTTTTTTTTTTGGGCGGAATCCCTCTTTAAAAGAAAAAAACTTTTAGGAGGGAAGTTTAAGGAAAAAAACTTAGATTTAAATGCCCATCAATGCAGCCTTGTCAGTGATTTGCAGCCTTCCATTGCAGCCTTGTCAGTGATTTGCAGCCTTCCATTGCAGCCTTGTCAGTGATTTGCAGCCTTCCATTGCAGCCTTGTCAGTGATTTGCAGCCTTCCATTGCAGCCTTGTCAGTGATTTGCAGCCTTCCATTGCAGCCTTGTCAGTGATTTGCAGCCTTCCATTGCAGCCTTGTCAGTCATTTGCAGCCTTCCATTGCAGCCTTGTCAGTCATTTGCAGCCTTCCATTGCAGCCTTGTCAGTCATTTGCAGCCTTCCATTGCAGCCTTGTCAGTGATTTGCAGCCTTCCATTGCAGCCTTGTCAGTCATTTGCAGCCTTCCATTGCAGCCTTGTCAGTCATTTGCAGCCTTCCATTGCAGCCTTGTCAGTCATTTGCAGCCTTCCATTGCAGCCTTGTCAGTCATTTGCAGCCTTCCATTGCAGCCTTGTCAGTCATTTGCAGCCTTCCATTGCAGCCTTGTCAGTCATTTGCAGCCTTCCATTGCAGCCTTGTCAGTCATTTGCAGCCTTCCATTGCAGCCTTGTCAGTCATTTGCAGCCTTCCATTGCAGCCTTGCCAGTCATTTGCAGCCTTCCAGTGCAGCCTTGCCAGTCATTTGCAGGCTTCCATTGCAGCCTTGCCAGTCATTTGCAGGCTTCCATTGCAGCCTTGCCAGTCATTTGCAGGCTTCCATTGCAGCCTTGCCAGTCATTTGCAGGCTTCCATTGCAGCCTTGCCAGTCATTTGCAGGCTTCCATTGCAGCCTTGCCAGTCATTTGCAGGCTTCCATTGCAGCCTTGCCAGTCATTTGCAGGCTTCCATTGCAGCCTTGCCAGTCATTTGCAGGCTTCCATTGCAGCCTTGCCAGTCATTTGCAGGCTTCCATTGCAGCCTTGCCAGTCATTTGCAGGCTTCCATTGCAGCCTTGCCAGTCATTTGCAGGCTTCCATTGCAGCCTTGCCAGTCATTTGCAGGCTTCCATTGCAGCCTTGCCAGTCATTTGCAGGCTTCCATTGCAGCCTTGCCAGTCATTTGCAGGCTTCCATTGCAGCCTTGCCAGTCATTTGCAGGCTTCCATTGCAGCCTTGCCAGTCATTTGCAGGCTTCCATTGCAGCCTTGCCAGTCATTTGCAGGCTTCCATTGCAGCCTTGCCAGTCATTTGCAGGCTTCCATTGCAGCCTTGCCAGTCATTTGCAGGCTTCCATTGCAGCCTTGCCAGTCATTTGCAGCCTTCCATTGCAGCCTTGCCAGTCATTTGCAGCCTTCCATTGCAGCCTTGCCAGTCATTTGCAGCCTTCCATTGCAGCCTTGCCAGTCATTTGCAGCCTTCCATTGCAGCCTTGCCAGTCATTTGCAGCCTTCCATTGCAGCCTTGCCAGTCATTTGCAGCCTTCCATTGCAGCCTTGCCAGTCATTTGCAGCCTTCCATTGCAG
The DNA here is from genome assembly GCF_037356315.1 of Lithobates pipiens. Lineage (NCBI taxonomy): Eukaryota > Metazoa > Chordata > Amphibia > Anura > Ranidae > Lithobates > Lithobates pipiens. The sequence continues at coordinate 215,242,330 of NW_027507785.1, forward strand.
CCTTGCCAGTCATTTGCAGCCTTCCATTGCAGCCTTGCCAGTCATTTGCAGCCTTCCATTGCAGCCTTGCCAGTCATTTGCAGCCTTCCATTGCAGCCTTGCCAGTCATTTGCAGGCTTCCATTGCAGCCTTGCCAGTCATTTGCAGGCTTCCATTGCAGCCTTGCCAGTCATTTGCAGGCTTCCATTGCAGCCTTGCCAGTCATTTGCAGGCTTCCATTGCAGCCTTGCCAGTCATTTGCAGGCTTCCATTGCAGCCTTGCCAGTCATTTGCAGGCTTCCATTGCAGCCTTGCCAGTCATTTGCAGGCTTCCATTGCAGCCTTGCCAGTCATTTGCAGGCTTCCATTGCAGCCTTGCCAGTCATTTGCAGGCTTCCATTGCAGCCTTGCCAGTCATTTGCAGGCTTCCATTGCAGCCTTGCCAGTCATTTGCAGGCTTCCATTGCAGCCTTGCCAGTCATTTGCAGGCTTCCATTGCAGCCTTGCCAGTCATTTGCAGGCTTCCATTGCAGCCTTGCCAGTCATTTGCAGGCTTCCATTGCAGCCTTGCCAGTCATTTGCAGGCTTCCATTGCAGCCTTGCTCGGTAGTTCTTGGCGGCCTTCAGGTATTTTCGGCCACAATCGACTATTTTTAGCCATTCCCGGCTATTTTCGGTCACATTCGGCCGTTCTCGGCAGCTTTTTGCTTTCCGAGAACGGCCTTGTCAGTCATTTGCATGCTTGCATTCCAGCCATTTGCATCCTTGCCAGTCATTTGCAGCCTTCTATTGCAGCCTTGCCAGTCATTTGCAGCCTTCTATTGCAGTCTTGCTCGGTAGTTCTTGGCGGCCTTCAGTTATTTTCGGCCACAATCGGCCGTTCTCAGCGGCTTTTGGAAAGCCGAAAGCCTCAGAGAAAGGCCGAAGATAGCCGAGAATACCCGGAAGCCGCAGAGAGTGGCAGAAGCGTTTAGAAACAGCGGGGGATCGGCGTATAACACGCACCCCTGATTTCCCCCTGATTTTAGGGGGGAAAAGGTGCATGTTATACACTGATAAATATGGTATGCTTGTGTTTTTTTTTTTCTTTTCCTGATTTATACTTGGTGGATGCAGCATCTGTCCCCCCCGCGCCTCTGCACTGAGAACCGAGTAATCGAACACCGCCGATCGATTGGTTCTGACAGCTCCTCGAGCAGAGAGCCACTGACTGTCATTTGGCGGCTCGCTGAAAGGCTAAGTGTGATATCAGTCCAGGCACCTGGCAGATCCCGACTTCCATTCCCGGGATGATGCGGTGCCAAGACTGAAATCCGTGACTTGAGCCGAATTGCACTCCTGTGATCCATAGGAGAAGTACAGCCAAACGGATTTTAAAGCTAAACTAAAGGTATCAATACTCGCCTTTCCAATTATCCCTTACTGACAACATCTCCTGTAGAGCTGAAACAACTAATCGATTATTAATCGGCCAGTAACATAATGAGGCAGAAAAAAAAAAAAAACCTTTATAGTACAAAAAGAGCAAATAATCACTACTGTAAACATTACTTTCATAGTTCTACAGTAAAAAAATGAACCCCTTACAGTAGTGATTATCTACTTTTATCAAATTTTTTGTACTAATTGTAGTTTTTTTTAACCCCATTATGTTGCTAAACGTCTTGGACCTGGTTCACATCTACAGTAGGTGACCGATATTGTGTCAATCTCGCCGCTGACACCCTACGAGCACCGTCGCGGGAGCCAGTGCCGAGCTGGCTCGCATCGGGAAAGGAAAAATGTTTTTTTTCCTTTCCCGTTAAGCGACAAGCATCGCTGGCCGGGTTGACACTGGTGCGGGGATCCGAATTGGGTTCCTGCCAATGCCAAGCACTGTGTTTGGTATGAATCCTAAAGAAGAACTCCACGCCAAATGTAAAAAAACGACGTGGGTTCCCCCTTGGGAGGCATACCAGGCCCTTAGGTCCGGTAGGGATTTTAAGGGGAATCCCCTTCGCCGAAATAAAACGGCGTGGGGTCCCCCCCCAAAATCCATGCCAGACCCCTATCCGAGCACGCAACCCGGCCAGTCAGGAAAGGGGGTGGGGACGAGCGAGCGCCCCCCCTCCTGGGCCGTACCAGGCCGCGTGCCTTCAACATGAGGAGGATGCTGGGGCTGTGACATTGTAAGGGGGCGGGGTCACCATGTGACATCAACCGGTGACCCCGCCCCTTGTCCCTATATAAGTCGCTGCGCACCGCGTTCCTGGCATTGCGGCCCGAGAGAGTGTCGAGTCAACATCTCCAGAAGAAGAACCGAAGACGGCGGCGGTGACGGCGACAGAAGACTGGGCCACCACTAGTAAAAGCTGGAAGAAGAAGCGGTGCCCGGCAAGAAGAACCGAAGAGGGGGGCAAGACCCCTGAAGTCGGAAGAAGAGGGCGGCGACGAAGAAGAAAGCCGAGCTCCTCCGCTAGTAAAAGAGCTAGCAGAAGATAGCGGAGGAATCCGACGAGAAGACCCCCGAAGACGGAAGACCCCTGGAGCTGTGCAATAAACTATTTTAACCCTTGTGTGTTGTGTTTTTTTGTACATTTTTTTTTTTTCACAGGTGAATGGGTAGGGGTACATTGTACCCCATACACATTCACATAGGGTGGGGGGCTGGGATCCGGGGGCCCCCTTATTAAAGGGGGCTTCCGGATTCCGATAAGCCCCCCCGCCTGCAGACCCCGACAACCAATGGCCAGGGTTGTCGGAAAGAGGCCCTTGTCCTCATCAACATGGGGACAAGGTGCTTCCCCAAGGCACCCCCCATGTTGAGGGCACGCGGCCTGGTACGGCTCAGGGGAGGGGGGGGCGCTCGCTCGTCCCCACCCCCTTTCCTGACCGGGCTGCGTGCTCGGATAGGGGTCTAGTATGAATTTTGGGGGGGACTCCACACCATTTTTTTTTCGGCGAAGGGGATTCCCCTTAAAATCCCTACCGGACCTAAGGGCCTGGTATGCCCCCGAGAAGGCATGCAAGCTTCATGATTGAGGCGACATTATTGCCTCGCTCTGGCTGCTATAGGAAAATGACATTTTCCTATTGCAGCCAGCGCAACGGGATCGCGCTGGTTAGAGGAGCCAGTCGCCGGGAACCAGCGCGATACTGTCGCGCTGGAAACACAATATCGGTAGCACCTACTGTATGTGTTTTTTAGTGCTTTTTGCAGAAACGCATTACAGTTCATTTACATGGTTTCCTATGGGACACGTTCACATCTGGGCTTTTTTTCCGCCGCTGCATATTTGGAAAGGGTCAGGGACTGTGCTTTTTTTGGTTCAGTATACTTCAATGGAGAAGCTGCAAGAAAGCATGTAATGCGTTGTTGCAGCAATTTGTGTTTTGTTAATCTGCCTAACAACAAATTGGCCAAAAAAAAAATGCAAAAACACAAATCGCAGCAAAATCGCATGCCCAAAAATCAAAACGCACAGCAAAAAGCACTGCAGAAACAGATCAAAAGCAAACTGCATAGGTGTGTACTGAGCCTTATGCTGACCACACTGATCAATTTTCAAACGACAATATTCAGACAAAAAAATTTTGTACATTCGCTGAATGAAAGAATGTTTTTTTGAAATTTTCACTTGTTTTTAACATTCTTTTTTGAAAATGAATGTAATTTCTGAATGAAAACCACATGCACTGTCTGAAAATTCCTTTGACCAAGAAGTTTTCCATTTCCAAAATTTTCCCGTCACTGTGATTGAAAATGAATGTCGAATTGATCCCACTAACGATTAGAAAATCGAACGGCCATTTTTTTTTCTGAAGGAAGACTTTTTTTTAAATAAAAAAATTTGATCTGAGTCTGATATTTACCAGATTCCCCCTTTAATAGTATATATCCTCTAATAGTATGTACAGTATATCTCTTTTGTCTGTTATTCTCAGAGTGGATTATATATTTTGCTCCCTAACCATATAGTTGGTTATCTATATTTAGCACTGCATATTTAAGAATAAATTTCCTTTTTCTTAAAACTTTACATATCAACTAACTTATACACCATACTTTTTTTTTTTTTTAAGATTAATCGATTAATAATCAAAACAATAATCGGCCAACTAATCGATTATGAAAATAATCATTAGTTGCAGCCCTAATCTCCTGTGTACTTATTTTTGACCATCTTCATTGGCCTGTGTGGGATGATGTCACTCATGCGCAGGAGCTAGTCGTTTTGTCACACAAGAATTGGGTGGGCCGTTGTAAGCTGAGCTTGTGAAACTCTGTTAACATTACAGGTGTAACAGCTAACCTTTAATTATGCTTTAAAGTGGCTGTAAACCCTTACAAACCACTTTGACCTACAAGTAAGCCTAGATTAAGGCTTACCTGTAGGTCCAAGAAATATCTCCTACACCTACACGGTTTAGGAAATATTTGCCAAAAGATAGGTACCGCTGTCTACGGTGCATGCGCCGTAGACAGCGGTGCACAGGCGCACTGAGCGTGCCGCTGTCAACTGCGATATGCCACGAGTTGCGGCTCCCGTGCGCATGCGTGGGAGTGATGTCATCGCGGCTCAGTCGAATGACAGCGCCGGAGCAGGGAGACCCACCAAGAAGATGGAGGCTCCGTACACAAGGGGACAGCGGTGACTTTGTTGGCTCCTGTGTCAGGTAAGTGACACATAATGGACTACTATGCGATGCATAGTAGTCCATTATGCTTTACCTTTTGCAGGGAATCAAAGAGGAAGTAAACCCATTAGGGTTTACTTCCTCTTTAAAAGATAAGTTCACCCTTTGGGAAAAAATAATGCACATATTTTTGCAGGTCAGGGGTGCAGTGGCAGACTCCTGCAAACAAGCCCTTCAGCTTTCAGCCCCTACCTGCATACAGGCTGGCTGTTTACAAGGGCAGAGCTTGTGAATGAACTGTGAGTTTGCTTATCAGCACCCTCACAGTTCATTTTAGAACTACAAGCCTTTGTGGCTGATGGTACTTCTAGTACAAGTCATGCACAGGAAACTGTGAATGAGTGACACAGCTGTATTCATTTCAGATAGTGGCAGTGAGCGTTGGTTGAAGATCCCCCGCTTACTGCCACTGGGGAGGGGGAGAGCCTGCAGCTACTGGAACATGTTCCACCCCAAATATGGGTAGAACATGTAACATGTTCCAAAAGGTAACCTTATCCTTTTTAAAAGCTTAAAGGGGTTCTCAAGCCTAAATATGTTTTACTCTAATTCATTCCTTGCATTAAGGTAAAAAAGGTTTAGGAATCGGCATCCCCAAGCCTTCCCCCTTACTCTTTTACTTACCTGAGCCCCCATTCGATCCAGTGATATGCACATATGCAGCTCTCTTCTCCTCTCACTTCCTGGTCTCACAGGCTTTGCTGAGATAGCGAGAGCCACTGTCAATCAAACCCAGGGATGAGGGGGTGGGGCCAAGTCCCACTGTGTCAAAAGATGCAGACAGGTAGGCTTGGGAGTGAGGCTGCACAAGTACCCCAAGAGGAAAAGGCTTTCTGTCCCCATTTTCCCATAGCACCAGGTCCTTCTAAGGTTTGCGATGCTCTTAGATCCATGAGTGCAGCATTGGCAGTTTTGCACCCTACCCTTTGGACTGGCAGCCAGCCTTGAGAGTGTTTACAAAGATCCTTGCAGAGGTGGTTGCATACCCCCATCTCCAAGGGGTAGCACTGACCCCCCCCCCCCCCCCCCCCCATCTGAAAGACCTATTGGTTTACAACCAGAGTCGAGATCTTCTTTCCGACCTGGACAAGGTAGTGTGTACCTTGGAGTGTCTAATCAGCCAGGAAATATCCTTGCTGGTTCCAGCAAGGTAGAGGGCCTCATAACAGCAGTATCATCCCTCCTAGAAACAGAAAAGGGCTCCTACAGAAAGGTTATGAGAGTTCTCGGGTTGATGACATACTGTATTTCCCTGGGGGCTCAGCTCCATTTTAGGACTCTCCAACAATTCCTCCTATCCTCCGGGGACAGGAAAAGAGGAACTCAGGACAATAGGGTTTCGTCTGAGGGACGGTCTTCTCTCAGATAAAATGGCTGTGGTAATTACTAGGGTTGCAACAATACCACTTTTTTACCATTACTCATCGTTACTGATACTTTTTTTTTTATTTATTTTTTTATGTCAAGTGACAGTAGCGCTGATGGGCACTAATGAGGTGTGTACTGTCAATAGTTTTTTTTATTTTTTATATATATATGTGTGTGTGTGTGGGGTTGTTTTTACAATGCTTTTTTGGTGGGGGGTGGAGAGTGGACAGTGCCATTGTTTTTATTAAAAAAAAATTTTTTTTTTTTATCAACCCTGTTCGGGGTGTTTGTTTTTTTTTTTTTTTTTTTTTTTTTTTAATCTAATATCAAGGGTTTAAACGGACCCTTGACATCTCCTCTTTGAGACCAATTAAAGGGGCTACTTGAGGACTGGAGTTGAGAAACATTGTTCTAAAATAACTGGCTGATCCTGCCTGGTGCTGGCCTTCCCTTTGTAAACTGACCATGTTTATCATGGCTGGTGAGCTGCTAATACCATGGTCAATTTATGTACCTCCTTCATCTGCTGTCTCTCCTCTCCCCCTCCCTGCGTGTCAGCTAGTGTCAGTGCCTGCCCCCTCCTGCTGCTAAAATAACTGTGTAATTTATAGATTCCCCTCTGTGATGTTATACTCCCCGGTGTATGTTCGATATAAAAAAAATATATAGCTGTATACCTTATTTCAAAATGCAGCTCGGCAGTCACGTGACCGCCCACCTCCCTCCTCCCAACTGATGTCAGCCCCTCCTGCTGTACCTCTCAGATCAAGAGAGGAGAGTGGTGGGCAGTCACGTGGGCGGGAGAGGCACTCTGAAATGAGGTATACAGCTACATATTTTTTTGATCGTACATCACGGGACACAGAGCCATAGTAATTACTATCTGGGTTATAGTCCACCTTCAGGTGCTGGACACTGGCACGCCCTAAACAGGATGTTGCCTCCCTATATAACCCTTCCCACTACTGGGAGTATCTTTTTTTTTTTTTCGCCAGTGTCTAAGGTGTTGGTCACGAGTGAAGATGTGCTCTGCTCAGCTCCACTGGAGTAATCCTTGCTGGGGCTAGCTATGCAGCCGGATCCATTCAAAGTGTCTTTTAGGCCAAATTGAATGGTATCCAGGCCTTGTAAACGCGAAGAAACAAGGTTTTGCCTATAATGCTTCTCTTTTTTTTTTTTTTTTAAGAGAGCTGGACCCCGGGATCTAGTACTTTTGGTATTAAGGCCATAAAGTTTTACTGTCAGGGTGCTTTTTACAGGTCCAGGATTGTGGGTCCCCCGAGGGTCCCCGGTTCCTGAATGTTTGTTAACAGAACCCACGTGAAGGGTGAAGATTGGATCTTTTGGTTTTACCATAGAAAATCCTGTGGTGGGAACGGTAAGTGGAGTTTTTCTAAGGAATTTTTTAACTTTCTTAGAAAATGTCTCTTTTAAAGTAAATGTTGTCATGCCTAAGTGTCACCACTGGGTGGGCTGTATGGAGCACATACCTTCTCATGCTTTGCTCTGAGTCAAGCTGTGTCACAGAAGCAGCAGATTTCTTTTCCTCCGGCTAGCAGGCAGACCTCCGGTAAGTTTGGGGGGGTTCTGCTTCCTCCAAACACCCCCACCTGAGCTTAACTCTTCCCTCTTCAAGAGGCTGAGTATAAGGGAGAACTAAAAATGATCAGCAATGAGGTTTTCTTTCAGCGCCCCTACACGGCGGTGGCTTCCAGGTCTTCTCCACGCCATCCCTCCCTCAGCCAATCTGGTCGGATTGCGGGCCCTGTGCTTGCGCAGGAAAACTTTTTTATTTAAAAAGAAAGGACAGTATTGGTTTCCTCTTCTTCTTCTTTTTTTTTTTTTTTTTCTCTTTTTAATATTCATAATTGCCTAGGTGGATGCGGGGTGGGTCCAATTCTGCGTCTGTCCCCCGGCGCCTCTACACTGAAAACCGAGTGATTGGGCACCGCCGATTACTTGGGTTTTCAGAGCACTGTGAGCAGAGAGCTGTAGACTGTAAGTCACAGCCCTCTGCTCACCTCCCTCTTCGCTCATTGGAGCGCTCAGCTGTGGAGGGGGTGGAGCAGGCATCTCAGGCTCTCAATGGCTTGCTGAGAGGCTGAGACGGGTGTCAGTGCACCTGGCGGGTCCAGACTTCCATTGTCGGGATGACACGGTGCCTGGACCGATATCTGACATCGGCAGAGAGTGGACTTCAGTCAAATTGCACTCCTGTGATCCATGGAAGCCCAGCAAACAAGCTTTGGCTGGACTTCTCCTTTAAGGGAAAGGAATTTCCAGTTAAAATTAAGTTCCACCCACGTTTTACACTCTTCACCATCCAGCACAAACCCTTTGTCAGGGCTGGCTTAGCCCTTCCTCCTCTGGGCTGGCCGCTCAGCTGTCGGCTAATTGCCAGCTCTCTTCTCTTTCCACAGTTACCAGCTGTTCCCGATGATGCTCGTCTGACCTGCCTATTGAAAGCCTTCCTGCTCACTTTTTAATTTACCTTCGCGTTGGTCACATCACAAGGAACCATCTCTTGCTGTTTGTTTCAAGACTGGCTTGCTGACATCCCTCCTGGCTTCTTATCCTGCTTGCAGTTGCTCTCCTTGGATCCCTGACTTCTGGCCTGGCTGATTACCCAATCTGGTTAATGAACTTTGGACTGGCTGACTACCCGATCTGGCTACTGGACTCTGGCTATGCTTGACTACGCTTTTTTCTATTTACCTTTTTATTTTTTATTAATAAACAAGTGTGATTTGATTGTACTTCTGTCTCAGTCTGTTTCATGGTTTCTGACACCCTTAAAACCAACTGGCATTTCATTTTTTTTTTTTTTCATTACAGCTTTTTTTAGTTTTTCCCTTCCTCCTTAGTGGCCGTGGCCCTGCAAGTAATTTCCGGCTTTGCAATGTGTCCTTAGAGATGTGTCAAAAATCCCAGGAGGCAATAGATTTCCATAGCAAAGGGGCGGCGCCACGCCAATGCCGTTGCTATGGAAACCCGATCCACAAGTTGTTATAATGCTTGTGCCGCACTGCTCATATGTGAAATCGGCAGGTGCATGCTGGGTAGCCAACATACACGGAATTCAGGAAGTAATACACTGTGGCTTCAGATGCCCAGACAGAAGATGGCCGCAGTGTGCTGGGACTTCCTAAGGTAAGAAAAAAACACTGCACATATCCAAAACAGCCCTTAGTGTATACAATACCTTTAGTAGACTACACTAAGCATGAGTATTATAGGGGTATAGCGCAACACCGCTTTTTTTGTTTAATTTATGTTTATTTAACCACTTTCAGACCGGACCATTTTGCTGGTAAATGACCAGAGGTCTTTTTACACTTTGGCACTGCGCTGCTTTAACTGGTAATTGCGCGGTCATGCAATGTTGTACCCAAACAAAATTTGCGTCCTTTTCTTCCCACAAATAGAGCTTTCTTTTGATGGTATTTGATTGCCTCTGCGATTTTTATTTTTTGCGATATAAACGTAAAAAGACCGCAAATTTTGAAAAAAAATGATATTTTCTACTTTTTGTTATTAGAAAAATCCAATAAACTCAATTTTAGTCATACATTTAGGCCAAAATGTATTCAGCCACATGTCTTTGGTAAAAAAAAAGTCAATAATTGTATATTTATTGGTTTGCGCAAAAGTTGTCACATCTACAAACTAAGGTACGTTTTCTGGAATTTACGCAGCTTTTAGTTTACGACTGCCTATCTCATTTCTTGAGGTGCTAAAATGGCAGGGCAGTACAAAACCCCCCCAAATGACCCCATTTTGGAAAGTAGACCCCCTAAGGAAATTGATAAGAGGCATGTTGAGCCCATTGAATATTTTATTTTTTTGCCTCAAGCGATTGAATAATGACAAAAAAAAAATTTTTTTTTTTTTTTTACACAAAGTTGTCACTAAATGATATATTGCTCACACATGCTATGGGCGTATGTGAAATGACACCCCAAAATAAATTCTGCTGCTTCTCCTGAGTACGGGGATACCACATATGTGGGACTTTTTGGGAGCCTAGCCGCGTACGGGGCCCCGAAAACCAAGCACCGCCTTCAGGCTTTCTAAGGGCGTAAATTTTTGAGTTCACTTCTCACTACCTATTACAGTTTTGAAGGCCATAAAATGCCAAGATGGCACAAAACCCCCACAAATGACCCCATTTTAGAAAGTAGACACCCCAAGCTATTTGCTGAGAGGCATGTTGAGTTCATGGAATATTTTATATTTTGCCACAAGTTGCGGGAAAATTACAAACTTTTTTTTTTTTTTTTTTTTTTTCACAAAGTTGTCACTAAATGATATATTGCTCACACATGCCATGGGCATATGTGAAATGACACCCCAAAATAAATTCTGCTGCTTCTCCTGAGTACGGGGATACCACATATGTGGGACTTTTTGGGAGCCTAGCCGCGTACGGGGCCCCGAAAACCAAGCACCGCCTTCAGGCTTTCTAAGGGCGTAAATATTTGACTTCACTCCTCACTACCTATTACAGTTTTGAAGGCCATAAAATGCCAAGATGGCACAAAACCCCCACAAATGACCCCATTTTAGAAAGTAGACACCCCAAGCTATTTGCTGAGAGGCATGTTGAGTCCATGGAATATTTTATATTTTGCCACAAGTTGCGGGAAAATTACAAACTTTTTTTTTTTTTTTTTTTTTTTCACAAAGTTGTCACTAAATGATATATTGCTCACGCATGCCATGGGCATATGTGAAATGACACCCCAAAATAAATTCTGCTGCTTCTCCTGAGTACGGGGATACCACATATGTGGGACTTTTTGGGAGCCTAGCCGCGTACGGGGCCCCGAAAACCAAGCACCGCCTTCAGGCTTTCTAAGGGCGTTACAGTTTTGAAGGCCATAAAATGCCAAGATGGCACAAACCCCCCCCAAATGACCCCATTTTGGAAAGTAGACACCCCTAAATTTAGGGGTACACTAGTGAGACTAGGTAATAAATGGCGGGTGCCCTGAAACTATAAAAAAATAACTAACCAACCAGCGTCACCTGTAACAGTTATATGGTGATCACTGGTGAAAGGGTTAACTAGGGGGCAATCAGGGGGCTTTATGCGGTAGTATATGGGGGTCCCTGGCGCTATAAAAAGCTGCGGCGAACCTAAATACCTACTTGCCTAACTAGCGTCACCTGTGACACTAATACAGCGATCAGAAAAACGATCGCTTATTAGGCTGGGTTCACACTGGAGCGATGCGGGAACGCCACGAATGCGCGGCGGGTTCCCGCATCGCATGCCTCCCGGCGGCAGTTCACACTGCCCTATGCGAACTGCTGGGAGTGTCAGTGAAATGTTACTGACACCCCCAGATCAGTTCGCATATCGCAGTGCGATCTGCAAACTCGGATCGCATGGTGTGAACACCCATGCGATCCGATTCTGCTGCGGGCCAAAAAAAGGGTCCCGTGCGAATTTGCGGCGGGTGCGGCGGGTGTGGCGGGTGCGGCGAATGGCTGAACTCGAATCGCACAGAGATCGGATGTGATTTGCACTGCAGTGCGAATCACATCCGTTCTCAAACCGCTGCAATCTGAACCCAGCCTTAGTGACACTGGCGACGGGGGGTGATCACGGGGTTAAACCTTTATTGGGGGGGTTAGGGGGGTACCTTAGAACTAAAGGGGGCTAACCCTAACTGCCCTAACAGTTATTAGTCACAAATGACACCCGCCGGGTGATCAGGGGGTTAAACCTTTATTAGGTAATAAATGGCGGGTGCCCTGAAACTATAAAAAAATAACTAACCAACCAGCGTCACCTGTAACAGTTATATGGTGATCACTGGTGAAAGGGTTAACTAGGGGGCAATCAGGGGGCTTTATGCGGTAGTATATGGGGGTCCCTGGCGCTATAAAAAGCTGCGGCGAACCTAAATACCTACCTGCCTAACTAGCGTCACCTGGGACACTAATACGGCGATCAGAAAAATGATCGCTTATTAGGCTGGGTTCACACTGGAGCGATGCGGAAACGCCGCGAATCCGCGGCGGGTTCCCGCATCGCATGCCTCCCGGCGGCAGTTCACACTGCCCTATGCGAACTGCTGGGAGTGTCAGTGAAATGTTACTGACACCCCCAGATCAGTTCGCATATCGCAGTGCGATCTGCAAACTCGGATCGCATGGTGTGAACACCCATGCGATCCGATTCTGCTGCGGGCCAAAAAAAGGGTCCCGTGCGAATTTGCGGCGGGTGCGGCGGGTGTGGCGGGTGCGGCGGGTGCGGCGAATGGCTGAACTCGAATCGCACAGAGATCGGATGTGATTTGCACTGCAGTGCGGTGCGAATCACATTCGTTCTCATAAACCGCTGCAATGTGAACCCAGCCTTAGTGACACTGGCGACGGGGGGTGATCACGGGGTTAAACCTTTATTGGGGGGGTTAGGGGGGTACATTAGAACTAAAGGGGGCTAACTCTAACTGCCCTAACAGTTATTACAGTCACAAATGACACCAATGCAAAAAAAAAAAAAAAAAAAAAAAAAATGACATTGGTGTCACTGTGACTGGGGGGCAGGGGTAATTGGGGGGGTGATCGGGGGGTAAAGGGGGGGTGTGAGTGTGCCTGGCATGTTCTACTGTGTGTGGGATGTGTTGGTGCAACTCACTGATCCGCTCTCCTCCGTGTCGGAACGAAAAATACCGACACGGAGGAGAGAATACATCACTTCCTCTCCTGTGTTTACATTACAGGAGAGGAAGTGATGTCACCGGGGATTTCTATTCGTCGGGAGCGATCGCGAGGGGGTGGCCATGAATGAATGGCCGTCCCCTCGTCCGGGATCGCTCCCGAACGAAAACCGACCGCCGCAGGCACCGGGCGGGGGCCCGATCGGGCCCCCGACCCGCGGGAGGCAAATCACGTACATGTACGTGCTTATGCCTGCCCGTGCCATTCTGCCGACGTACATCGGCGTTAGGCGGTCGGCAAGTGGTTAAGAGAAAAGGACAAAGAAATAATAACAGAGAGCTTGGCACATACAATATATAATACAAAATGAAACCAAAGTTACAGAAGACATAGGTCGAGGCATGTGACATTAAGTCGCTAGCAACACAACAATAAGCTTCTGTTTATATGCTAAGCCCACCCAGTCTAACGGAAAGAATTAGTCCCCAACCAAAGATTGGGAATGGAAGTGCATGACCGCATAACAGCTGGTGCACCAATCCAATAGCATTGAACCAAGTCACTAGAAAGGAAGATGGAGAAGAAAGACGATAGGAAAAAAAGGAAAAGAGGGGAAGGTCGAAGATGGAAAAAGGGAGGGGAAAGGGGAAGAGATAGTAGGAATCTGCCTCGGTCCCACCTCTGCCTGAGAAATAAAACACATAAAAGCACAATAACTTATCCATTTTGTGCCATAACCTCTGCATATTCAGCTGTGTACTTAAAGGCTACCCAGCAGGACCAAATCCGTTTCCCCAGATGCGACTTTTTCCGGAGGGAGTAAGTAAGATCCTCCAAATGATATGTGCGGTCTACCTCCGTAAACCATTGACGTAGAGAAGGTACCGTAGGTTGCTTCCACCTATGTGGGATAAGTGCCTTTGCAGCATTAAGCAAATGTGGGGTCACAGATTTTTTATAGGATCTTGCTGGGGAGCTTGTACAGTGAAACAATATGACCCATGGATCATTTGGTATCTCATAATCCAGAATGATTTTCATCCAGTATAGGACAGTTAACCAATAAGGTTGGATAAAGGGGCAGTACCACCAAATATGGGCGTGTGAGGCATAGTCCCCACATCCTCTCCAACAGAGAGGTGATGTTTGCGGGAAGAATTTATTTAGGACAGCTGGGGTATAGTGCCATCTCGTCAACAACTTATAGTTCACTTCTGCCGTTTTAGAGGCCGTAGAGGATAAGTGAGCCATAGATAACATGGTAGATTTTTGTGCCTCCGAAACCTCACTGTGCAGATCTTGCTCCGAATTGGACAAAAAGGTGGGGTAGCCCTTAATCAACAGAAGCTGTAGGGTGTGATAAAAAAAGGACAACGGCCTCTCCACCGGTAGGTCTTCCATGAAAGCTGATTCAATCGGTGTTAAGTCAGCTGAGGAGCGAAGTGGTTTCGGGAGGGAGTGTACAAAGTCCGCTAGTTGACGATAAGTCCAGTGATCCATGGGTGTTGCCTGAGAGGAGGGCATTAGGTGAGATAAGGGCAAAATGCCAGCTTGATTGGCTACGTGATGTAAAAGGGGTGTAGTGCCCAGGTTCCAAGAGTGGATTCTAGGATCAATGTTTCCCGGTGGGAAGTAGTTATGTCCAGTCAAAGGCATAATGGGAGAATGGTATAACCACTTGTGTTTTTTACAAATCGAGTCCCAGATTTGTAGAGTAGAATAGGTGAGGGGGGAGGTGGTGGATGCAAGCGACCTATATTTCCGAGGGATCCAAATTTGGGTGTATAAATCAGTGCCACTGAGCGCCAGATCGATGGCAACCCATAGTTTTGAGTGTTTGTGGTATTTCCAGTCAGATATCCTGCTTAAAACAGAACATTAAATAAAGTTTAATGTTCGGTAAAGCCAAGCCCCCCAGCCGTTTGTCCCGGACCCTTTTATCCAGACCCAATCTCGGACGTTTTCTGTTCCATATGTATTTGCCTATCAGAGAATCTATGAGCGTGAAAAAACTCGCTGGAATACCCACTGGAATCATCTGGAGCAGAAACAGCACCCTGGGTAGGACATTCATCTTAATCACACTAATCTTCCCTAACCACGAATGTGCAACTTGGGACCATCTTTGTAAATCCAATCTAATTGCATTAATAAGGGGTACATAATTGGCACTAAAGGGTCTGGGGTTTGGATGTGAGATAGATGTCTAAATATTTCATTTTGCGTTTTTGCCAGCTAAACGGGAAGGAAGCTTTAAGGAGATGAACAGTTTCCACGGGAAAAGAGATATTCAGAATTTCAGATTTGGACATGTTAATTTTAAAAATAGATATGAGACCGAACTGTGAGAAGGCAGACATCAAATTGGGGAGGGAGATCAGGGGCTGTTGTATGTAAAACAGAATATCATCTGCATACACAGCATATTTATGTTCTCGGTCACCAACCGTGACCCCATGGATGTTTGGATTATTTCTAATTGTAGAGAGGAAGGGTTCCAGGGATAAAGCAAATAGAATCAGAGAAAGGGGGCAGCCCTGACGAATGCCATTATAGAGTGTAAAAGATTCACTTAGGGAACCATTAATACGAATTTGAGCTGTGGGGGAATGATATAATGCTGCTATGTGAGATAGCAAAGTTTGGCCGATTCCCAAGTGAGATAGGGTAGCCATCAGATACTCCCAGTCCACCCTGTCAAATGCTTTTTCCGCGTCCGTAGAAAGTAACAGGGTGGACTGGGAGGTCTCCCGCACGTAAGCCATCAGGGAAAGGGTGCGGAGGGCATTGTTGCGTGCTTCCCTACCCGGAATGAACCCAGTCTGATCGCTGGAAACCCAGCTCGGAAGGAGAGGAAGCAATCTGTTAGCAATAACCTTGGCGTAAAGTTTGGCGTCTTAATTCAAGAGAGATATGGGACGATAA
Organism: Lithobates pipiens; assembly: GCF_037356315.1. Classification (NCBI taxonomy): domain Eukaryota; kingdom Metazoa; phylum Chordata; class Amphibia; order Anura; family Ranidae; genus Lithobates; species Lithobates pipiens. The sequence continues at coordinate 215,257,951 of NW_027507785.1, forward strand.
CTCCCGCAGAGACTAGGGTCCTTCCCCGGTTTAGGAATCACCGAGATATGTGCATGCAAGGTTTCCGGGCGAAAAGCCCCTCCCCACGAGATCATGTTAGCATAAGAGGCGAGGCGCGGCAGCAAGGTCCCCGCAAAGATCTTATAGTATAAGGCCGTAAAGCCATCTGGTCCAGGGGCCTTGCCACTCACCATAGCCTTTAGTGCCACGCTGAATTCCTGGACAGAGAACTCCCCATCTAGTGTAGCGAGGACCTCTGAGTCCAATTTGGGTAAATTGGCCCGCTGTAAATAATCTCGGATCAGGGCTCTCTTGGTCTCCGAGTCCGGCACAGCTTGAGGGACATGGTATAAGCTTTGATAAAATGCATGGAACTCCTTAGCTATATTTGTGGTCTCATACGTGAGGGTGTCAGAAGGCGTCTTAATTTTTTCGATGAAAGTCCTAGTTTTTGCTTGTTGTAGGGAACGCGCCAGAAGCTTCCCCGGTTTGTCACCCCATTCATGAAATTTTTGGGACACCCTACGGGCCTCCCGCTTCCATTGCTCATGAAATAGTTTCAACTCCTCCCGCTTTACCGTTGGGGTATGTAGTGATGCTTGTGCGAGACTGGCCTTTTGTTGTGACTCAAGGGTGGCGATATCTGACAATAGCTTAGATTGTATCTGTACGACTTCCTTTTTCCTTCTGGACCCCAACTCCATGAATTTACCCCTTATGTGGGCATTATGGGCTTCCCAGAGTACGCCTGGGGAAATTTCTGGATGGGAGTTGTCAATGAAATATTGTGTGATTTCCTCCTGCATGTGTAATATGTCTGCCTCCTCACTAATAAGGTTCTCGTTCAATTTCTAATTGGTTGATTTATGGGGCAACGACGATAGATTAAGGGTGAGCAGAATGGGGGCATGGTCTGAGATGGGTGATGAAGCAATACTTGAATTTGTCAAGAGGGAAAGGTGATGGTGGTCGAGGAAGAAAAAACCAATCCTAGAATAAGATTGGTGGACGCACGAGAAATATGAGTAGTCTCTTGCCCGCGGATGCATCATCCTCCACACGTCCATCAACTGGGCGTCACCCAAGCGTTTACGTATGAATGCAAGACGCTTATGGGGAAACCAGGACTTTCCCAGGGAGGTATCAAGCACGGGTTCTAACGGGATATTAAAATCTCCAGCTAGGACAACGCATCCGCTAGCAAAGTCCCCCAACTTCCTCAGCGTGGTTGCAATAAAGGTAGCCTGATCTCGATTAGGCGCATAGAGGGTCGCCAGCGTGCACTGCATCCCACCCAGATTACCCCTGAGGAACAGAAAATGTCCATGAGGGTCACTCTTCATTTCCACCAAATTAAAGGGGGTACCTCTGCGGAACCCAATGGCCACACCCTTTGCCTTATGCACATCAGATAGGCTATAATACCAGGTTGGGTATTGCGGGGAGAATAATCTCACCGAAGTGGTGTGGGTGAGGTGGGTCTCCTGCAAAAAGACAATGTCTCCCCGCAGGCGACCCAATTCCCGATATAGGTTATGGCATTTACCAGGGGCGTGGAGACCCCACACATTGAACGATATTAATTCTACCGTGGCCATGGGGGTCCATCAGAGCACTTCACATAAAAACTGATACATAGAGATAGGACCAGAGGCAGAGGGATAGAGAGACAGGGGGGTGAGAGAGGGTGAAAAGGAGAAGGCAGAAAAGGAACGTAATGATAAGGTAAAGAGTACAGGGCATCACAAGTAACCCCTGCGACACATAAAGCAAAGCCCTAGATGGGCCGAGAGCAGCATGCACATGCAGCCGCCCGTAATGCAGCACAGGGGCAATTGACCCGGACCCCACCCCCAGACCCCGCACCAACAAACCGGCGGGAGCCTGGGGGCCGAGACCCACCCGACGCCCCCCAGCGGGGTGGCGTGAGGGGCCGGTTAGCAGCAACCGTCCAGGACAGAAATCGCAGGCCGCAGCCCCGACCCCAACCCCCAAATACCAAACACATAATAGCACTTATATAAAAGAAGCATCACATAGGTCATAGAAGCCACAAAGAAAAATAAGAACTAAGAACAACAACCACCCATGATTATAATAGGGGAACCATGTGTCATGAGTCAAAAACATACAGGGTCATAGTCCACGTATCCCCAAAGCAGATCTAACCGTAGGTACCCGGGGGCTCAGTTCCCTCAAGTCCGGCACCCCGTAGGCATCTGTGAAAATATGGGTGTTAAAACCAGAACAAAAATCAACATGAAAAATTATAAAAACAACGTTTTGTACTTGCGGGACCAGGAACGACAGGTCAGCGGAACGGAAAAACTGGCAGGAGAGTGCCATCATACGTGCCTTCTATGTGTGTCTATCAGGCGGATTGAAAGAGGGGACACGTTGCTTGCGGGACACTTTCTGCCAGGGCTCCTCAGCAGTATGCGATAGAGGTGGAATGCCTTCCCGCCAGCCCGGCAAATCCGGCGGGGAGATATTGATATCTAAACAGAATTTCTCCAGATCCTCTGGGAATCGCAGAACCGCCGTCTTCTATCTCTGTGTGCGATCAGGGCGGCAGGGAAACTCCAACGATAATTGATGGAGGCTGAGCGCAATTTTTCAGTTAAAGGCCGCAGCGCCCTGCGTCGCTCCAGAGTCTCCCTGGCAAAATCGGGGAAAAAGGAAAGCGATGCCCCATCAAAGTCCAAAACTGGTGTCGCCTTGAGTTTTTTCATGATGCGGTCCTTTTCTTCAAAATAGTGCACCCTGCAGATCACATCCCGCGGAGTCTCCATTGCCAGGTTGCGCCGACTAAGTGCCCTATGAACTCGGTCTATTTTTAGAGGGTGATCCGCTGCATTCCCCAAGAGACCGTTAAAGATGCCTCTAACCATTGGGAGGAGATCCTCATCACCGGTCGCCTCCGGTAGTCCTAGAATACGGATGTTATTTCGTCGATTACGGTTTTACTGGTCCTCGATCTTGTAGAGGGCCGACCGGTGAGCGATAGCGAGCGGGTGGTCGTTTGTAGGGACCTAATGGCGGTCGCATGTCTGTCCAGCCGTAGCTCCGTCTCCTCCACCCGGTCCAAAACTTGCGCGAGATCCAAATGGACCGCGGACACCTCCCGCTTAATAGATTTCTCGAGCCCCAAGAGCATCGAAGCCAGCTCAGACTTAGTGGGGAGTCCGCTCACCAGTGCTGCCACTTCCGAGTGCCTTGACCCACTCTCTTCCCCGTCAGAGCCCGCTGACGAGGCCGGGGATTGTGATCTGCGTTCAGGCCTGAGGCGGGGGGGCGGGGCTCGCCAACCCGCTTGAGTTCAGCGGAGAGCGGCCCAAGCCATCCACATCTACCTCGTCCAGTTCCGCCAGGAATCGCTTAATCGAACCTTCGGGTGCACCTTTTTTCGGCAAGGACTTTGCGGTTCTCCTGCCCATCGTTCCCGGGCGTGTGGCGGTGTTCATGCGGCGAGAGAGTGCGTTAAAAACGGGGTCAGGGCCGGAGCTCAGAGACAGCGCGTCTTCACTGCTGCATGTCAAAACCACGCCCCCAGCGCAACACCGCTTTTTAAGAATTTTTTTTTTTTTAAACAGACAAAATATAAATAATGCAGTCAGCGCAACCCTTTAAAACCTAAACAAGAGTCATCAAGAAGATATTTTTTTTTTTTTTTTTGCATGAAGCCCTTTTGTTGACTTAAAGGAAAGCCTCATGTTAAATCCACTAAGGTACAGAATAAAAAGAAAAATGGTCCTTTGACGAGACTAAAGGCAAAGTGGGCACATGCTCTTTTCTGCTTTAACCCTCTCCAAGGCCAATCATTGATGGGGTTGGGGGAAGATTGGCCTTATTTTAGGCCAGAATATCAGGGAGGTTTACAAGTTGGAATTCTCCCGCCTTCTTCGCAGGAGGTTTTATGTCACCAAGAAACCCAGTGAGCTGGGTAAGAATGTTGGAGTATATCTCTTAGTGGGTGAGGGAAGAAGTCATGCAGATTCCGGTATCCAGAGATTTCACGTTTTTTTTTTTTTTTTTTTTTTTTTTTCTTTTCTCCTGTGTTTCTTTTCCAAAAACCATCAGGAAAATTCTGTTTGATCATGAATTTAAAACTTATTTTCTCTCTGGGAAAGTAGGCTTCAGCTAATTTCTTGCCCTTCAGAGCAGCTTATGTCTTTTCGTCAGTGACCCTCCTTTTACTGGAAATTTGTCCTGGAGAAAGGCAATGTTATACTGATAGCTCCTTAATGGCTCAGAGGTAGTTGGTTCTCAGTTCTGGTGTTATTGGCACTTTCACCCCCTTGGATCCTGCCAGCTTGTCTCAAGGGTTGGTCTTGTAGCCAAACCCTTTGGTTCTGTCATCTGGTGACTTGGAGGCTGGAAGGCAAGTCCTGAAAGCTAAAGGTTTTTCAGATAAAGTGATTGGTATATTGCTCCTGAGCCACAAATTGACCACTAGGCATATTTTTTCAAAAAGTTTGTAAGGTTTTTTCAGCCTGGTTAAGAAAAGGATGGGCATGGACCCTCTTCTCTTCCAGACATTCTAGATTTTTTGAAAAATGGGGTTAAGGGTCTTTCATTCAGTAGCTTTTAAGATTTAGGTAGCGGCCATGTCTGTCTTTTTTGAAACGCAGATTGTCTGAGGATTCATTAGTTACAATTATTTTTGGCAAAGGTTAGGTGTCCACCTAGGGAAGTCAAATATACTGCTTCAAAGGGATTTATCCCTAGTGTTAAATGCACCTACTAGGGCTCCTTTTGAACCCCTGGAGGACACTTGAAGTTACTTCACTCTGTCACCTCTAGCAGGTAAATTTGGGGATACTCAATCTTTGTCATGTAAGTATCATTTTCTAATGATTTTAGAGGATAGGGTCATTTTTAAACCAGTCCCTCTTTATTTACCCATGGTGGCATCTAAATTTCAAATATCACAGGGGGTTGTTTTACCCAGCTTTTGCGGGGCTTAAGGCATCTAAGACTACCATTGATGGGTGGGTTCCTGTTCTTGTGTACAAGCATTTGAGTCAGGAGCCACCAATCAGTATTCCACAAGATCGTTGGCCTAGTCTTGGACAGAGCAGGTGCATCATGGGAATAGAGTCCTTATCCCATGCTTTTCTCTAGCACTACGGAGTGGAGATGATTTTCAGCTGTCATCTGTCCTTTTGGAAGAAACGTTTTACAGGCAGTAGTCTCCTCTTAAAGTGGTTGTAAATTTAGTTACACCACTTGTACCTACAGATAAGCCAATAAGGTGTACCTGTAGGTACAGTAAATATCTCCTAAACCTGCACGGTTTAGGACATGTTTTAACACATAACACCTGCGCCAATGTCATCGGTGCATGCGCACTAAAGAAATGGCTCGCTCATGCTGTTTCTTCAGCAGCCATGACTGGCATCGCGGCTTCAGCCAATCTCGACACTGAAGCCCGAGAACCTGTAAATAACTCCGGGACACAACTCGCCGGTCACAGCGGTGTGTGCAATGCATACTATCTCATTATACCTTTTGTGTTACAGGGTTTTTTTTTGGGGGTGGGGGGGGCGGTTTACAACTACTTTAAAGCTGGTTACACACTATATATAACTTTGTCGTAATGATTTCCTTTAGCGTTACTTTCAACTATGTAGTGCAAGAGCCTGCCTAATTGCATACGAATTGAAGGTGCTTAGGTTTGACTTCATATTCTATGGCAGGAGTTGACAAATTTGCTTTGAATTTAGGAGCCAGTTAAAAAAGTTAGGAGCCAGTTTTTTTTTCAGCTCCCTGGGTAAGGCCACTAATTTTCACCCCCTATCCCTAACTCACAATGGAGCACCCAGTCAATAACTCCATTGAAACGCTGTTACATCAGGGGTATGGGCTGACCAGAAAGAGTAAGGCTGGCAACAGATGGAACTGGCTGGCACTGGCAGGTGGCACTGGTTGCCACTGGAAGGCATGTGGAACTTCCAGATGGCATTGGCAGGTGACACTGGTTTGGAACTGGCAGGTGACACTGGTTTGGAACTGGCAGGTGACACTGGTTTGGAACTGGCAGGTGATACTGGTTTGAAACTGGCAAGTGGCACTATTGGCACTGGCAGGTGGCCCTGGTTGGTGATGGCAGGTGGCCCTGGTTGGTGATGGCAGGTGGCCCTGGTTGGCAATGGCACTAGTTGTCACTGGCAGATGGCACTGATTGGCGGTGGCAGATGGCACTGATTGGCGGTGGCAGGTGGCACTGGTTGGTGGCATTGGTAGGTGGTGGCAGGTGGCACTGGTTGGTGGAACTGGTTGTCGGTGGCACTGATTGGCGGTGTCAGGTGGCACTGACTGGCGGTGGCACTCGGCACTGGCAAGTGGCACTGACAGGTGGCACTGGTAGGTGGCACTGATTGGCACTGGGTGGTGGTTGCAGGTGGTATTGATTGGAGGTGGCACTGGTTGGTGGCAGGTGGCACTGATTGGCACTGGCAGGTTTCACACGGAGCACTCTGTTACTGAAATGTAACAGAGGAGCTGGCGGGACCCTGCCGGGGTGTGAAACTGACAAGTAACAGAGAGGTGGATATGTCAGATTTCAGCCTGTCAGGGTGGGCGGGACCCGGCCGGGGTGGGCTATATGCTATAGCTATATGTCAGCTATCAAACACCAGCCAACGACTGGGCTGCTTAAGAAAAGGGGCGGGCCACATACACGTAGCGGCCCGCCCAGATCCCATTGGCTGGTGTTTGATAGCTTGCTGGGTCCCGCCCACCCCGACATCAGGCTGACAGATCCTCCTCTCTCCATTGCGTGTCAGTTTCACACACAGCGCGGTGCTGCAGAGTGTGGAGGAGGGAGGAGGACTGCAGTCAGTGTTAATGCTGCTGCATGTCTGGGGCATCGATAGTGAGTCGGCTGGTGGCAGCTTAGGCGCCAGGTCGCGATTTCTGGTCGCATTGGTGACCTGGCGCCTGGGGTTTGTCGAGCCCTGTTCTATGGGTTTGGTAAATCTAAAGGAAAAAAAAATCTTAACGTTGTATAGTGAGTATCGAGCTTTAGGTATGATTTGTGTTTGTTTTTCCCCCAAACCAGCTGTCCTCAAAGATGATTGGGAAAAACCTTGGTTAGTCTTGGCAATAATGGTATTTCTGGGAATCTTCTAGGACAGTGCCCATTTCAACCCAGTTTTATACTAATTTTTTTTTTTTTTTTTAAATAGTATTGGTGGCTTTTCGGGTTTTAGTATTTTAAGTGTGATTTGCTTGTGCAAGTCAGTGGAGGTTCTTCTTACAACTGAAGGGGTTAGGGGGAGGGGGTTTTTTAATTGTATTTCCTGTCAAAGGCAGAGCCAATCATCTCTTAAGTAAGCTGTCCTGAAAAATTCTTAGAAAATCCCATTATTGATGAAACTAATAGGCTTTTCACCCCACCAGACAACAGCAAGAAAAAAAAGGCAAGGGTCAAGACCAAAAGAGAGGCTGGATTTACAGGAAGGGTAAGGAAAAGGTGAGGTTTCCTTTTCAACTCCCCTCGCCCCAAAAACAAGTCCCAATCCCAAAGATTGGAGCTGAATGGGAGGAAGATTGGGGGCATTCCTTCAGCAGTGGCAGAAATTCACCAAAAAAAACAATATATTCTGGATATTCTATAACTTGGATACACAATAGAATTTACCAGCCAGCCCACCCTCAAAGATTTTTCTCTTTCGTTCATTGACTGACACAGCACCTTTAATTTTGACCTTGGGGTTATATCGCCACCTTCAGGAGAGGACTAAGCAGAACATGTAAAAACAGCAAAACTGCACAGTACCGCTCGGGACGGTCCGACTGGCTATAACCCTTCACTCAGTTTTTTTCTGCCTAGTATAGGAGAAGGACCTGGCTCCCTGTGGGGACCATTGGTCCTTCGAACTCTTTATTTTATTTTTTTCTGCTTTGTGATTCCTGTGATCTACAATATACAGCCGGGCTGGTTGACAGTCGACCACGACATGCCTCATCTGATCCAGGGATGGCCAGTGAGCTATATGCTTTGGGGCACACACGACCGGGTTACTGCTGTCCATGTCACAGTGTGCCGTGGCCAACAGCCACCTCGTACTGCTTGAGTGATGGGTCTGTCCATGGAATGCATCCAGCAGTCCCTGCGGGAGGGGTAAGTATGGTTCCACCTGTCTTGGCAGGATGAAGCAGCTGGGCATTCCCCCCCGGGAGGACAACTAGGGGGTCTCTCCCTCTCCCTGTCCCTTTCCCTCCTCCCCATGCTAAGGGGCGACTGTGTGACTGGGCATAAGGGGTGCGGTGCACGTACCTGGCCAGGGGTCCTCAAGGGGGCTCTGGGTCCTGGCAGGGGGCTGCGCTGGGTGGTTGATGGTCCGCTTGTTTTTTCCCTGTTTTTAGCCCATTTTTTGGGGGTATCTGTGTGTTGCCATGAGGGGACAGGCCGCCGCGCTCTCCACTGCCATTTTTCGGTGGCCGCAGCCATTTTCTTGTAGCTGCAGCCAGTTTCTTAAACGCGGCTATTTTCTTGAAGTCCGGTGTACATTTTCCCAGTGCTCTCAGACGTTTTTTGCTTAAGCGGCCATATTCTAGTAGCCTCAGTTTTATTTTACTCCTAGTGCTGAGCAGCTGGTTCAGTCTGGAACAGCGCAAAACTACTCAGGACACCTCGTGGCTTGCACAGGGGAGAGCTGATGGCTGCAGCAAAGCGCAGTACCTGGGTCAGGGTGGTGAGTCCTGCGGGGGGGCCCCTCAGTCTGTGGCAGCTAGGGGGGGGCATTTTTTGTGGCTTGCCTTAGGTCCCTAGTGGTGACAAGCTAGAGTGGATCAGCATGGCGTCAGAAGCTGGCGCTTCTTTCTAAAACATCCCTGTTATTGCAACCGGTTCCACATACCATGCGGTGCCTCTGGACGCTCTGTCGGTGGTCCTGGAGTCCTTTGTTGCCAGGGTGGAAGCGGCGTGCGGGCGCAAGGGGGGTAAAAAAAACCCTTCCCCCACATAGTCTTCTGGGGAAAGCTGATTCAGACTCAGGTCCCGCTGTGGCAGGCAGCCCCTGTTCTGACGTTTCAGAGGATGCAGATCAGGACCGTTGGGACAGTGAGGATGACTTTGGGTCAGTGCAGGAGAAATCGCTAGTAGGAGCACTTATCACAGCGGAGCAGGATAGCTTAAAGATAGAGGATACGGTGGGGCATCTGTAGACATGTCGGTCCCATTTGGGTCCCACAAGCCAGCCCACACTGCTAAGGTGTTTCCCTACCTAACTTATTTGATAAGTATATTTACAAGGAGTGGGGAAGCCCGCAGCGGGCCTTTTCAGTCCCGAGATGAATGGTGGTGAGTTACCCCTTTGAGGAGAGTTTCCGGTCGTTGACCCCCCCCCCCCCCCCCCCGGTATCCAGGTTAAATAAGGTAACCACGATTCCGGTGGAAGGGACCCCTTCTTTCAAGAACCCTGCCAACAGAAGGGCAGAGGTGGTTGCCCCGTCCATGTTTACGGGGGGTGGGGTCAGCATTACGGCCAGTGATAGCCACGGCCCTGGTGTCAAAGATGCTTACTGAATTGGCTAAGTTTTTGCACTGCAAATTGGAGAAGCAACAGACGTGGAACTGGCAGACCAGTTAGTGCAGGGCCTGAAGTATGTCTGTGATGCCTTGCTCTCTAGAGCCTCAGTATCAGCTGTGGTGTTGCGTCACCCGATTTGGCTTAAATGCTAGTCTGTGTACCAGGCTTCTAAAAAAAGTGCTGGCGGATTTGCCCTTCCAGGGGGAGAGGCTATTTGGAGCCTCATTGGATGACATTAAGAATGTTACTGGGGGGAAGAGTACTTTGCTCCTACAGTCCAGAAAGGGTAAGGAGCCACGCCGTAAGCAGGGGCCCTCCTTTTCAGCTCAGAAGCGGATTTTTTGTCCGCCCGGGTTGCAGGAAAGCGTTCCCAGTCCGACAAGGTGCCTGCTGAGGGCCAAAAGCATCCCTGGTTTCGCAAGCCAAACAAGCCTGCAAGCAAATCTGTTGCCGCGTGAAGGTTTGCCCCTGCCCGACTCTCGGGTGGGGGGTCTCCTTCGGTAGTTTGCAGTCCAGTGGACCTCTCTCCTTTCTGATCAGTGGGTCTGTGAACTGGTTTCATCAGGCTACAAGCTAGTTTCTTTCCCTCCAACCTTCATCATCTTCCGGCCCGTCGGAAGGCCCTGTTCGTAGCAGTACAGGACCTGCTGCTGCGCGGGGAGATAGTACCTGTGCCGTCGCCGGAAAGATTTCAGGGTTTCTACTCCAATCTGTAGTCCCAAAGGAAGGGGTCCGTCCGGTCCTGAATCTCAAGGCCCTTAGCGACTTTGTGAAAGTACACAGGTTCAGGATAGATTCACTTCACTCTGTGCTCGCTGCACACCATCAGGGGGATTTCTTGGCGTCCTTGGACATCAAGGATGCATACTTGCATGTCCCTATATGTGTCAGGCATCAGAGGTTTCTACGATTTGCGGTCGGGGACAAGCACTATCAATTTGTAGCTCTCCCTTTTGGCCTAGCGATGGCACCAAAGGTCTTCATCAAGGTGCTAGCCCCAATTCTGGCATTGCTAAGACAACGAGGGATAGCAATCCTGGGTTACCTGGACAACCTCTTCCTGAGGGCAGCTTCCGCCTCAGAGTTAAGTGAGGATGTGGTGATCGCCATACAGACTCTCTGGGTGTTTGGTTGGGTATTGAACCTCCAGAAGTCGGCTTTGGTGCCAACTCAACGCCTGGAGTACCTTGGCTTGTTTCTGGACTCAGAGCAGAGGCAAGAGATTTTCTCCCTTCAAACAAGCTGCAGACTCTTCAAGCTGCAGTGAATTTATTGGTGTCCCGCAGGTGGTCGTCGCTGCGTTTGAGGCGGTATTGTATGCTCAATTCCACACCCGAGTCTTGCAAAAAGAAATCCTGTCCAAGTGGGACATCCCTGGATTGTCAAATTTGGGTGAGCCAGCTAGTCAGGGACTCCCTTCTCTGGTGGCTGAGGTCTACGACCCTTCGGTCTGGGAAGTCGTTCCTTCCTCTTCTTTGGACGGTGATGACAAGTGACACCAGCCTGACTGGCTAGGGGGGAGTTTGGGGCGTACAGTCGGCCCAGGGTAGCTGGACGCAATAAGAATCCCTCCTGCCGATCAATGTGCTGGAGCTTCGGGCGATCAGGAGGTGCCTCTCCACATGGTCACAGAGGCTGCAGGGGTGTCCGGTCAGGATTCGGCGGTGGCTTATGTCAACCACCAAGGAGGGACAAGGAGCTTGGCTGCAGCACTGGAGGTCGCTCATATCCTGCAGTGGGCAGAGAGGCGCATGCCGGCTCTGTCGGCCATATACATTGCGGGCATAGAAAACTGGCAGGCGGACTACCTCAGTCGTCAGCTGCTGGACCAGGGGGAATGGTCGCTGCATCCGGATGTATTTTGCCTCATTTGCCTAGGGTGGTGCACATCAGATGTGGATCTCTTGGCCTCTCTATTCAATCGGAAGGTACAGAGGTTTGTGGCCAGGTCAAGGGAACCCTGGGCGGATGCAGCAGACGCGTTGGTGGCTCCATGGAGGCATTATCGGCTGATTTATGCCTTTCCCCCGCTCAGGCTCCTACCCCGTCTGCTACGCAGAGTGGAGGCTGAGGGGATTCCGGTGATTCTGTTTGCACCAGATTGGCCTCGACATCCTTGGTATGCCAAAATTGTCAGAATGGTGGTGGATGTTCCTTGGCGGCTGCCATTGCTGGAAGACCTTCTGTTGCAAGGTCCAATACTTCATCCTGCTTTGCCGTCGCTGGTTTTAATGGTATGGCTGTTGAAAGCCAAGTGCTAAGGGACCAAGGACTGTCGGATTCGATAATCTCCGCTATCCTGAGGGCACGGAAGTCATCTTCTCAGAAGATTTATCATCGTACGTGGAAGGCCTACATCTCCGTGTGAGGGGAGATGGGGTGATGTCTGCGTACATCAGGGGTGTCCAAACTTTTTTCAAAGAGGGCCAGATTTGATGAAGTGAACATGCACGAGGGCCGACCATTTTGCCTGACATTCTTTGAACCATTAAAAATCGGTCTAAGTGTGTTCGTTCGAACACTAATACACGGCCCAACAAGAATTCTCTTGCCTTTGTGGCTGTGTGTGTTGAAGAGATGAGCTTGGGCGTGTTATTTGGATATACCGTATTTATTGGTGAATAAGAGGGAAGTTTCAGGAAAAAAAACTTCAAATTTTAAATAAACTCTGAAGCAAAATAAGGGTCAGAGCCCATCTGCGCTCCCACCATTGCCAGGAATGCAGCCACCATTAGCCAGGAATGCAGCCACCATTAGCCAGGAATGCAGCCACCATTAGCCAGGATTTCAGCCACCATTAGCCAGGATTTCAGCCACCATTAGCCAGGATTTCAGCCACCATTAGCCAGGATTTCAGCCACCATTAGCCAGGATTTCAGCCACCATTAGCCAGGATTTCAGCCACCATTAGCCAGGATTTCAGCCACCATTAGCCAGGATTTCAGCCACCATTAGCCAGGATTTCAGCCACCATTAGCCAGGAATGTACTCACCTTGCCATCAGTGCAGCCTTGGAGGGGAAATGGAGGGGGCTGGACGAGCGCCAAAGAACAGGAGAATCTCCTATTTTCACAGCCTCTGTAAGAGAAAGTCCCGCCTCCTTTGATGGACAGAACAGTCGTCCAATGGCGGAGATGGGACTTCCTATTACAGAGGCTGCAGTGTAAACAGGAAATACTCCTGTGTGCACAGCGCTCGTACAGCCTCCTATCTCCAATGCAGCCAGACTATATATCTTTTGTGGCCCCGGCACTGGGAGATCGTCAGGGGCCACAAAAGATATATAAGTTTAGATTACCAGGCGGGCCGTTCAAAACCGGACCGCGGGCCGCGATTGGCCCGCGGGCCGGACTTTGGACATGCCTGGCGTGCATATTCAGTTTCCAGGATCTTGCTATTTTTGCAGCGAGGAGTGGATAAGAAACTTGCATTAAGCACCATTAACGGGCAGATATCAGCTTTGGCGGTCTTTTTTCAATGACCTTTGGCGACTCATTCATTGGTGAATACGTTTGTTCAGGGGGTTCGACATGTGGCCCCTCCGGTTCAACAACCGCTGCCTCCCTGGGATTTGAATCTGGTTCTCTCAGTGCTTCAGAAACCGCCGTTTGAAAACATTAGGGAGTTTCCCTTATTGACACTCTCTCAGAAAGTAGTCTTTCTAGTGGCTATTACATCTGCAAGACGAGTTTGAGTTGGCGGCCTTGTCATGCAAGTCTCCCTACTTGGTCCTTCACAAGGATAAGGCGGTGCTGCGCCCGCAGCTTTCATTTCTTCCAAAGGTTGTTTTTTTCGACTTTTCATCTAAATGAGGACAATGTACTTACGTTCTTATGTCCTCGGTCGTCACATCCCAGAGAGGTTGCTTTGCATTCTTTGGACGTGGTCTGGGCTCTGCGGGGGCATCTGTCTGCTACAGCTCCTTTACGAAGGTCAGATTCCCTGTTTGTATCGGTGGCTGGTCCAAAGAAGGGCCTAGTGGTCTCGTCGGCCCCCATTTCTTGGTGGATCAGAGAGTTAATGGTTCAGGCTTATGCCATAAGGGGGCGGGCACCCCCCTTTCCTTTCACTGCATATTCTACCAGGGCAATTGGTGCCTCCTGGGCTTTCTGTCATAAAGTGTCCGTTTCCCAGGTGTGTAAGGCGGCGACCTGGTCATCCGTTCACACTTAAACAAAATTTTACAAGGTTGATGTGAGCGCATCTGTGGATGCGTACTTCGGCTGCAAGGTTAAGGTTGCAACTCCTCTGTTGAGGAGTTCTTGTTGTTATGGGTGGAGTTTATTTTATTTCTGTTCCCTAAGGTCAAGATTAAAGGTGCTGTGTCCTTCGATGAACTAAAGAGAAAATAGGATTTTTGTACTCTCCGTAAAATCCTTTTCTCTGACGTTCATTAACGGACACAGCACCCACCCCTTCTATTTATGTTTGTACTGCTTTTTTTTTGACAAACTGAGCTGCTGGAAACAGAGTGAGGGGTTATAGCCAGTAGGACCTCCCCCTGGGTGGTACTGTGCAGTTTTGCTGTTTTTACATGTTCTGCCTAGTCCTCTCCTGAAGGTAGTGATAAAACCCTAATTTCATAATTAAAGGTGCTGTGTCCGTCAATGAACTTCAGAGAAAATAATTTCACAGTGAGTACAAAAATCCTGTTTTATTTTTTTTTGTAACTCCCCTTCTCAAAGACCAAGACAGTTCCAGAGGCAAAAATAAGGCCATGCTTCTATTTGTACATCCTTTTGAGAAAGAACCCCTCTGATCCAGACTGATCCAGAACCTCAAGAAGATAAACAAAGTACAAAAAGTTCAGGATGGAGTCAATCTATTTGACGTGGGGAACTCTCTGGGAGGCTTCATGGCCTCTATAGACCTGAGGGACGCATATCTGTACATCCTGATAAAATAAGCCTCAAAGAAATTTCTCAGGTTTGCAATAAAATAACCAGTAGGAGTCCTATACATCCACTTCAATGCCCCTATCATTAGCCCATTGCATTTTTACTACAGTTTTGGAAGAGGCACTGCACAACTTAAGACTGAAAGGAATGGAGATCATTCTCTATTTAGACTACTTACTGATGATTGTGAGTTTAGAAATAGTATTGGAGCAAAACTTGGACATTACAAAATTGTGTCTCCAGGACAGGTATGACCCAAGAAATTGTGCTGCCTGGGTCCAAGAATGAAATGCTGCAATGAAAAATCATGCCCAGCAAAAGGCCTCCACATCCATTATTTTGAATCATGATAATTACAAATAAAATGTAATTTATCAGGAAGTCCGATTTTACAGGAAATAGCATTTTGTCTATATGCAAAATTATATGAAATACTATTTTCAATTGACAGGGTAGTACAGGGGCAGGCTAGGGTAGTATATGACAGTGGTATCAGTGGCAGTGCTGGTGGGGGGGGGGGAATGGGGATCAGTGGCAGTGCTGGTGGGGCATGGGATCAGTGTAGGGTTGCCACCTTTTCTTCAAGCCAAACCCGAACACTTTTGCAGCACAATTTTTTTTTGTGTGGAGTATACATTATAGGATTATAAAAAACTTAGGACATCTTTGAGTGCCTCAAGGAGAGTAGAAATGCAGTGAGCTAGGTGCACCATGGTGAAAAGTGAGTGTTTGCCAAATTACATTGGGAGGGGCTGAAAGGGACATTGTTAAATAAAACGCATTCTTGTACCCATAAATTATGATTAAATTAATAAATAAAATGTAATTTTAAAAATATGAATTAGCCTACCTTAAAAGCGGACGGTGTCAGTAGAGCGGAGCGGTGGACGGTGTCAGTAGAGCGGAGCGGTGGACGGTGTCAGTAGAGCGGAGCGGTGGACGGTGTCAGTAGAGCGGAGCGGTGGACGGTGTCAGTAGAGCGGAGCGGTGGACGGTGTCAGTAGAGCGGAGCGGTGGGCGGTGTCAGTAGGGCGGTGGGCGGTGTCAGTAGGGCGGTGGGCGGTGTCAGTAGGGCGGTGGGCGGTGTCAGTAGGGCGGTGGACGGTGTTTCAAGGGCAGTGGACGGTGTCAGTAGGGCAGTTAGAGCAGTAGACGGTGTCAGTAGAGCAGTGGACGGTGTCAGTAGAGCAGTGGACGGTGTCAGTAGAGCAGTGGACGGTGTCAGTAGAGCAGTGGACGGTGTCAGTAGAGCAGTGGACGGTGTCAGTAGAGCAGTGGACGGTGTCAGTAGAGCAGTGGACGGTGTCAGTAGAGCAGTGGACGGTGTCAGTAGAGCAGTGGACGGTGTCAGTAGAGCAGTGGACGGTGTCAGTAGAGCAGTGGTCGGTGTCAGTAGAGCAGTGGTCGGTGTCAGTAGAGCAGTGGTCGGTGTCAGTAGAGCAGTGGTCGGTGTCAGTATGGCAGTGGTTGGTCCCTGCTTTTCGATTCTTCAGCTGTCACTCCTTGTCTGGGCCCGCCCACCGGCTCCCTCCTGCACGCAATCATCGGCAGGCAGTGTGGGCTCACTGAAGTGCTTCGTATCCCCCCTGAACTCCGCATTAGTGCGGGGTGGACTGACACTATGTCATTAGTGAGACGGCGGGGGAGGGGAGACACATCATCCACAGAGCAGTCTGATCACTCTCGGGCAGTCCAGTCTGTAGGATGTGTACGGGTCTGGAGCAGATGAAAACCCGTACATTAAAAAACCGGACTGCCCGGGTGAAACCCGTACAGGTGGCAACCCTAGATCAGTGGCAGGGAGGGATGGGTATCTGTGGCAGTGGTAGCGGTGGGGGTGGGTCCACAGGTAGTGGTACTCACTTGTCTTTGATTCAGTGCCGTCTGCAGCAGCAGTGACACCTATGCTGAGTTCAGGAGATGGGGGTCTCCTCCCGTCCCTCGCACTTCATGACTCGTGAGTCAGCTGACTTCTAATCTCCGCCCCGTGAGCTGAATGGGCTGTTGCAACGAGGCTGATTGGGTGGCCGCGGGCTCCAGGGACAGCCCAGCTTCTTTGTGTCCCACATGCAGCCCTGCTCACTGCTGGTATGCACCATCTGCCTACCTGGAGGGGGGGGGGGTTCTCAAGCTGCCCATAACCCGAACAGTCGGCCAATGAGGAGGGGGCACTCCAGCGCTACTGTCTGATGTGTGCTGGTAGCGGTGCCCCTGCACACAATACCGCTGAAAAAAATGTGGGCGTTTTTAATTTGCAGCCCCTCTTAAATTTTCGCCTGGGACCATTGGACCCACCGGGACCCATGGTTTGGCCAGCCCTGCTCCAGGACCTAGGATGGATACTCGGCATGGAAAAATTGCCATTAATTCTAAGGAGTTTGACCTACCTGAGATACATTATATTACCAAGTATGGGGACGCCTGTCTTTTCACGCACATGAACTTTAATAGTATCCCAATCTTAGTTCGTAGGGTTCAATATTGAGTTGGCCCACCTTTTGCAGCTATTACAGCTTCTCAACTCTTAATCAACTCTTCTGGGAAGGCCACATTTGCCACCTTTCGGGGGGTATTTGCTCCCGCCACAGACTCCGCAAGATCTACGACATGTCCGGCCCCTTTGTCTCCCAGAAGACAGCAGGGACCAGTGAGGATGCGCAGCACGATTCATGCTTGCGCAGTAGGGAACCAGGCTTTCTTCCTGATTGCCTTACTGAAGATGCTCTGGACAAGGTAAGTGTCCTAATATTAAAAGTCAGCAGCTGCAGTATTTGTAGCTGCTGACTTTAAAATATTTTCAGCGGAGCTCTGCTTTAAATTGTGTGTCCTTTTTAATGCAGTGCTACAAAAATTACACCATTTTTTTTTTTATATATTCATAATAAAATTAATAAATATAGTTGAGGACTTAAAACTGTTAATTGGACTGCTGAGGAATAATTAAAGCGATGTTCCACCCAAAAATGGAACTTTCGCTTTAAGCTCTTCGCCACCTTACATGCCAAATGTAACATGTAATTTTTTGGGGGGGAGAATGGGCACTTCGTTAGGAGGGGGACTTCCTGTCCCACTTCCACCTTACGCCCAGGGACCGCCAAGGCGACTCCTTTCGCCTTAGGCGGCCCCTCTCTAGGCGATCTCCTGGGACACGTGACAGGTCCCAGGAGATCACCTGTCCACTCCGGGAGCACTGCGTGAATCGCGCATGCGCCGTGCGCGCCCGGCCGTGGAGCTGAAAGCTGTCAGGGCCGGGTGCCCAGAGTGGCAGTGGAGGCGCCGAGGGTGGGAGGAGCGACGCTCCGTTCGGCTGCATCGCTGGACCTTGGAACAAGTAATTGTTTATTAAAATTCCGCAACTACACTTTTTGTAGCTGCTGACTTTTAATAAACATGAAAAGCCTGGAACTCCGCTTTAAGTCCTCGTTCACAACTGCGGCAGTCTTTACTGCCCCTCTGAAAAGTGATATGTGGTGGATTGCTTTTAAGAGGGTTGCAGAGCAGCGGCTGCCAGGCATTCAGGATGCAGACAGTCTGCGTCCAGGGCTGATTACTCGTAGGTAATTGTTGCATAGTGATGACATACTGGATGTTTCACGTACTTGGTATGCTCAAGGTCTTCAAAGTGGTAGTAAAGTTTGATAAAAAATAAATAAAAAATTCCCCTGCAGGTTAATATAATAATTTGCTACTATGCACCGCATACTAGCACATTATGACAGACTTGTCTGTAAAGCGGATTTCTCCAGCAGCACACTGTCTCTGCTGACAGGGCTTCTATCATCAACTGGTCTTGCTGCAGGGTTTGCATGCTCTGGATATTTGAATGGCTAGGCTGTAGAGCTGCCACGACGAGTTGACGTAATCGATTACCTCGACTACAAAAATACGTTGACGTGCGTGCAGGGCGTCTATGCGTCACAGTTCTTAATATCTCGCAGTATCTACCGCTCTCCTCTGTGCTGCCGTCCCCTTCTCTTCTCTCCCTCAGTGCCGCCGTCCCCCTCTCTTCTCTCCCTCCATGCTGCCGTCCCTAGGGGTGCAACGGATCGTCACCGATCCGTGATCCGAACGGATCACCCCGCTCGGATCGGCACATGCCGGTCTCTGCCTTAGGAAAGGCAGCGGCTTCAGCCTAGCTCCGAAGCGGCGACCATCTTTCTACACCCAGGCTGTTTACACTGTGCTCGCTCCGACGAAGCGATCACTTGTAAACAAACCGGCGTCATGTCATGACGCCGGTTCCTCTCTCCCCTCTCTGTACTAATCTGTACAGTGGAGGGGAGAGATCGGATGGAAGCAGCCATCCCTCCATACACTGAAGTACCCAACAATACCCTGCCCAGCCATGCTCTGCCGTACCCAGCTGTACTCAGCTGTACATATATATTCTTTTATCTTAACTTTACAAAAAATAAGTACATAAAAAAAGGTACGAATATAATACTTATATATAATATATATATATATATGTATGTACTAGTTATATTGTTTTATCTTTTTTTTTTTTTTTTTATGTACTTATTTTTTGTAAGGTTATCCAAAGGATTAATTAACTAATCAAAAAAAAAACCACTAGATTCATTATAAAATAATAATAAAATAAACGGATAGTCGTTGACTAATCAAAAAAAATAATCAATAGATTAGTTGACAGACAAATTAATCATTAGTTGCAGCTCTACTAGGCTGCGATGCTGTCACTGTATGGGAGCCATGAGCGCTGTACAGCACTCTGAATTGACGGCCCAGTCTAGTGTTCCGTCCATTCAGAGTGCAGTGTGCATGCACCAGTGACATCACCTGCCATTACAATTGTGAATATTGTAACTTTTTATAGGCTTACCTGTAGGTACAAGTGCAAAAGCAAATTTAACTAGTTTAACTTTGAGCTCTCCTCGATCGTGTTAACATATTGGCTATGACACTCATTGTGGTCAGGATTTTTTTTACTTTTGTCTGTACTGATTCTTTCTTCCATATGACTACATGGAAGCAGAAGTAGTCGATTTCTTGTAAGTAGAATATTAATAACTACTACTCTTTTCTTCATTGAACAGAAATGGACAAAGAACGGATCTTGGAACGACTGAAAAAAGATCTACGCTCTTTGCTGATTGCTTCCAAAGAAGGGCTGACCATCCAAGAGCTTGAACATGATTACCGCATGTTAATTGGTTCGCCTCCTCCAGTCAAGTCTCTAGACTATAGATCAACCATGGAGATGGTTTGTGATATGCCAGATGTGGTAACAGTTAAGTCTAAAGCTGATGGCACAATAATATTGATTGGTATGTATCAGTCTATCGGGGGGGGGGGGGGGTTGATTCACTGGAAAAATTGGAAGTATTAAAGTAAAGGCAAAACCTTCTTCTGCCTGTGCTTTTTTTTTAAGCACTTGGTGCCCAAGCTACGTCATATGACGATGTGGGCTTTGTGGTGTTATATCTGAATGATGTCTGAGGCTACAGACATCATTCAGATATCGGTATTTTCAGCCGGCGATTCCCTGCACCATAATAATGATCATAGCGGCTGTTCGTCTGATTGATCGTTCTTAAGGGCAGCGGAAGGGGACGTCCCCCGCCGCCCTCCGGTGCTTCTACCGGTTCCATTGGTGAGTCGGTCACAGGATGTTATGATGTCATGCCCTGCCTCTGCATTCAAAATAATGGCGCCACCTCGGCTGGGAAGCCGTGATCGTTTTTTTTTTTTTTTTTTTTTTTTTTTTTTACTCTAGGCTTCCCAGCCTAGAGGTGAGATATGGGGTCTTATTGACCCCATATCTCACTGTAAATAGGTCCGATCATGCCATATTCATATTACAAGGGATGTTTACATTCCTTGTAATATGAATAAAGGTAATCCAAATTTTATTTTTTTATTTTTTTACGTGTCAAACAAAGAAAATAAAAGTAAAATTAACAATAAAAAATGAAAAATGAAAAAATTAAAGCGTCCCTGTCCCCGTGAGCTCGTACGCAGAAGGGAACGCATACATAAGTCCCGCCCACATATGAAAACTGTTCAAACGTTGAGGTATCGCCGCGAACGTTGGAGCGAGAGCAATAATTCTTGCTCTAGACCTCCTCTGTAACTCAAAACATGTAACCAGTAAAAAAATTTAAAGCGTCGCCTATGGGGATTTTTAAATACCGAAGTTTGGCGCCAGTCCACAAGCGTGTGCAATTTTGAAGCGTGACATGTTGGGTATCTATTTACTATGCGTATCTTCACCTTTCACATTATGCAAAAAAATTGGGCTAACTTGACTTTTTTTAATTTTATTTTTTTAAAGCATGGAACAGTTTTTTTTTTTCTGAAAAAAACATGTTTGAAAAATTGCTGCGCAAATACAGTGCAAGATAAAAAGTTGCAACGACTACCATTGTATTTTCTAGGGTCTTTGCTAAAAAAACATATATAATGTTTGGAGGTTCTATGTAATTTTCTTGGAAAAAAAATTATGAATTTTACATGTAAGTGAGAAATGTCCGAATTGGCCTGGATGCAAAGTAGTTAAATAGAAACAGTGGAGAGGGATTAGACTCATTGTCAGTGTTTTATTGCAGTCTCTGCCCTTGTGGAGATTTACCCTATTTGCACTGTTTACTGTTTTCATTGAAAGTAAAAGAAAATTTTGGGTTGACATCAGAACACTAATAAAAGGGCAATCTTCCAATGGGGACACTAGTTCTGGTGACATGTCGATATTCCTGCACTTTGGAAGAGGTGCCTTGTTTCCCATTTAGGTTATAGGACAGGAAGTAAAGGGAAATCTCCCCAATGAGACACTTATGGCAAAAGAACTGACTGGGGTTATAACCCTACCTTACTCTATTCAAAATGGGAAAAAAATAAGCTTTTGCCTTTATAGGTACACTATTATTGAAACTCTACATTGGAAATAATGTTTGTTGTTAGTTTTACAGTACAGGACACAAGGGCTTTGATTATTAATACTGGGTTATATGCAGCTACCTTCAGGTGATTGGATGCTGGTAAAAGAGGAAACTCCTGGCAAGCCTCCGTTTTCTGCCTTAGGTAATGGGTGTAGATTTTTTTATTTTTTTTCCCTCTCCTTAGTGCTGTGGCTCCTTTCTGTAGGTTTTGTATTGGTTAACTCCTCGGCTGACCTTTTGGGTAATGTACCTGGAACCTGCCAGAAAAAGATGTAGGGCTGGCCTTTAATGTTGCTTCAGTCACTGGATCCTACTGTACATAGGCTCTCACTTTGGCATGTGGTTCCTCATGTTGAGTTAGCTGCGCGGTGCTATACAGATAAAGGGCTATGGTTTGCCAGTAGCGGAGCCTGTTTTGAGATGACCACTTCAGGGGTATGCCCATCCAGTAGGATGAAGCCAGGATGGGACTTGCCCTTAACATCCTGCTCCTGCAAGAAGATTTGCTGTGGAGAATCTGGGCTACATCCCTTCCCTGGAGTCTAATGCCGCGTACACACGATCAAACAATCCGGTGGAAAAGTCCGGCAAACTCAAGTCCGCCAAACAATCCCCCCGTGTGTAGCCTCCGGCATACTTTTTTGACCCGAAAGTACGGCGGACTTAAGCCACGTACACACGTAGCGGTATGTCCGACGTACTTAGTCTGGCGGACTTCCCGCCAGACTGTCCGTCGGACTTTCCGAACGGGCTACTTGCCCACACACGGCACTTTTTGAGCGGACTAATACGGCGTACTAAGTCCGCCGTACTATCCGCCCTACTTTTGAAATGAACGGACTCGCCCACACACGCAGAGGAAAGTCCGCTCATTTCGAGCGCGTCTCCAGGTAGGTGGGGCCCGCGAAGGAGACGTCGCTGGCCCCGCTGCCTGGTATGGACTTAAAGGGGAACCCCAACGCCGAAAAAAATCGGCGTGGGGGTCCCCCCCAAGTCCACAACAGACCCTTGTCCGAGCACGCTACCCGGCCGGCCAGGAAAGGGGGGGCGAGCGAGCGCCCCCCCTCCTGAGCCGTACCAGGCCGCGTGCCCTCAACATGGGGGGTGCCTTGGGGAGGGGTGGCCGCGTGGCCCCCCCACCCCAAAGCACCTTGTCCCCATGTTGATGAGGACAAGGGCCTCTTCCCGACAACCCTGGCCGTTGGTTGTCGGGGTCTGCGGGCGGGGGGCTTATCGGAATCCGGGAGCCCCCTTTAATAAGGGGGCCCTCGGATACCGGCCCTCCACCCTATGTGAATGAGTATGGGGTACAATGTACCCCTACCCATTCACCTGTAAAATAAAAGTACAAAAAAAACACAACACACAAGATAAAATACTTTATTGCACAGCTCCGGGGGTCTTCCGTCTTCGGGGGTCTTCTCGCCGGACTCCTCCGCTATCTTCTTGTAGCTCTTTTGCTAGCGGAGGAGTCCGGCTTTCTTCCTCGCCGCCGGCCTCTTCTTCCGACTTCGGGGGTCTTGTCCCCCTCTTCGGTTCTTCTGCAGTGGCCCGGTCTTCTGTCGCCGCCACCGCCTTCCGTTCTTCTTCTCCAGGAGATGTTGACTCGACGATCTCTCCGGCCGCAATGCCAAGGACGCGCTGCGCTGCCACTTATATAGGGACAAGGGGCGGTGTCACATGGGTTTGTCACATGGGTTGGTGTCACATGGTGACCCCGCCCCCTTACGATGTCACAGTCCCGGAGGATGCTGGGACTGTCGCCATGTGACACCAACCCATGTGACATAAACCCATGTGACACCGCCCCTTGTCCCTATATAAGTGGCAGCGCAGCGCGTCCCTGGCATTGCGGCCGGAGAGATCGTCGAGTGAACATCTCCTGGAGAAGAAGAAGTACAAGAAGAATGGAAGGCAGCGACAGAAGACAGCGCCACCGCCTGTAAAAGAACTATAAGAAGGCGCGGTGGCCCTGCAGAAGAACCGAAGAGGGGGACAAGACCCCCGAAGTCGGAAGAAGAGGCCGGCGGCAAGGAAGAAAGCCGGACTCCTCCGCTACCAAAAGAGCTACAAGAAGATAGCGGAGGAGCCCGGCTTTCTTCCTCGCCGCCGGCCTCTTCTTCCGGCTTTGGGGGTCTTGTCCCCCTCTTCGGTTCTTCTGCCGGGCCACCGCGCCTTCTTATAGCTCTTTTACAGGCGGTGGCCCGGTCTTCTGTCGCCGCCGCCGCCGCCGCCTTCTGTTCTTCTTCTTCTTCTTCTTCTCCAGGAGATGTTGACTCGACGATCTCTCCGGCCGCAATGCCAGGGACGCGCTGCGCTGCCACTTGTATAGGGACAAGGGGCGGTGTCACATGGGTTGATGTCACATGGCGACAGTCCCAGCATCCTCCGGGACTGTGACATCGTAAGGGGGCGGGGTCACCATGTGACACCAACCCATGTGACATAAACCCATGTGACACCACCCCTTGTCCCTATATAAGTGGCAGCGCAGTGCGTCCCTGGCATTGCGGCCGGAGAGATCGTCGTGTCAACATCTCCTGGAGAAGAAGAAGAAGAACGGAAGGTGGCGGCGGCGACAGAAGACCGGGCCACTGCCTGTAAAAGAGCTATAAGAAGGCACGGTGGCTCTGCAGAAGAACCGAAGATGGGGACAAGACCCCCGAAGTCGGAAGAAGAGGCCGGCGGCGAGGAAGAAAGCCGGACTCCTCCGCTAGCAAAAGAGCTACAAGAAGATAGCGGAGGAGTCCGGCGAGAAGACCCCCGAAGACGGAAGACCCCCGGAGCTGTGCAATAAAGTATTTTATCTCGTGTGTTGTGTTTTTTTTGTACTTTATTTTACAGGTGAATGGGTAGGGGTACATTGTACCCCATACTCATTCACATAGGGTGGGGGGCTGGTATCCGGGGGCCCCCTTATTAAAGGGGGCTCCCGGATTCCGATAAGCCCCCCACCCGCAGACCCCGACAACCAACGGCCAGGGTTGTCGGGAAGAGGCCCTTGTCCTCATCAACATGGGGACAAGGTGCTTTGGGGTGGGGGGGCCGCGCGGCTCCCCCTTCCCCAAGGCACCCCCCATGTTGAGGGCACGCGGCCTGGTACGACTCAGGAGGGGGGGCGCTCGCTCGCCCCCCTTTCCTGGCCGGCCGGGTAGCGTGCTCGGACAAGGGTCTGTTGTGGACTTGGGGGGGGACCCCCACGCCGATTTTTTTCGGCGTTCGGGTTCCCCTTTAAGTCCATACCAGGCGGCGGGGCCAGCGGCGTCTCCTTCGCGGGCCCCGCCTACCTGGAGACGCGCTCGAAATGAGCGGACTTTCCTCCGCGTGTGTGGGCGAGTCCGTTCATTTCAAAAGTAGGGCGGATAGTACGGCGGACTTAGTACGCCGTATTAGTCCGCTCAAAAAGTGCCGTGTGTGGGCAAGTAGCCCGTTCGGAAAGTCCGACGGACAGTCTGGCGGAAAGTCCGACGGACAGTCTGGCGGAAAGTCCGACGGACAGTCTGGCGGAAAGTCCGACGGACAGTCTGGCGGAAAGTCCGACGGACAGTCTGGCGGAAAGTCCGACGGACAGTCTGGCGGAAAGTCCGACGGACAGTCTGGCGGGAAGTCCGACGGACAGTCTGGCGGGAAGTCTGCCAGACTAAGTACGTCGGACATACCGCTACGTGTGTACGCGGCTTTATGGAGCACTGGCTGGAGCCCCTTTAAATTCCAGCCCTGGCATGCAAAGGACTTAAATTAAAGCTGAGCTACATTGCATCTGGGCACCACAGATGAAAAATGCTATTTAATTCATTTTAATATTCAAGGCAAAGGCCCCCATCCATCCATGACATGTCTCTATGCTTTATTTCTTTATCGTACGTCATGGGACACAGAGCCGTAGTAGTTACTATGTGGGTTATATAGGACACCTTTAGGTGATGGACACTGGCACACCCTAAGACAGGAAGTTCACTCCCTATATAACCCCGCCGATTACTGGGAGTACCTCAGTTTTTTTTCCGCCAGTTTCTTAGGTGTTTGTCATGAGTAAAGATGTGCTATGCTGAGCTCCACTGGAGTAATCCTTTGCTGAGGCAAGCTAAGCAGCAGAATTTAATGATATCCGGGCCTTGTGGTGGAAGAAACGAGGTTTAGCCCGTAACGCTTCTCTTGTTTGAGAGTTGGACCCCAGGATCCCCGATTAAAAAGGGGACCCGTTCCTTGAAGGTTTTTTTAATGGAGCCTGACGTGAGGGGTGAAGATTGGGTCTGTTTGGTTTTACCACAGAATCCCTGCAGCGGGATAAGGTAAGTGGAGATTCCTAAGGAATTTTAAATTTTCATATGGATTTTCTCCTTTAAACGTAAACTATGTCATGCCTATAGTCACCGCTGCGTGGTATAGAGCACATGCCTTGTTCTTGCTTCCATACCTCACTCTGTGTCCGCAGAAGCTGCAGACTTCCTCCATTTAATCAGTCCCAAGACTTGGTAAGATGTTGGAGGGGGCATTTTTTTCTAAAAACACCCCCCACCTGGGCAGAAGCTCTTCCCTCTCCCAGAATAGGCAGGGGGAGCCCAGAACGATCGGCAGATGCTGCTCCACTCTTTTACCGCCTCAGCATGGTGGTTCTCCATCTCCCCTCCTTCTCTCCACCATCCCCCCCCCCCCACACGCTGATCCCATTGGATCGGAGACCCGCTTTCATTTGGGAAAATAAGAGAAGGGGGTGTGGTAGGAATATGGAGGGGCGTGGCTTAACGCAGCATTAGTGCGCGGCAACGTCCAGTGTGGGACTGCATAATAAAAAGTTCCATTTGCATCTGCAGGCTGATGGAGGGACACAAGAGCAGAAGGGGGCATGTAAGTGGTGACACAGGTATTCCCTAAGCACAGTTACTGAGCATCAGGCTGAGCATTAATAGCAAAGGCAGTTGCTGGACTATTTGCTCAAACGATGGTTGCATTTTCTTCTGGCAGTAGCTCTGCGTTTTTGCATCTGACTATGGTCAGAAGGGGAGGTGGAAACACCACAAAAAAGGGCTCAAAAGAGTCTCCCTCAGGCTCTAAGGACCCTAGTCTCATCTCTGTAATGTCATCCTCCCCGGAGAGATCTGGGGTGGCTGGTCAGGGTGAGCCAATAGGGCCTTCAAATGTTGCAACTGTTTCCAACACTACAGCCCCTGTCTATATTACTAGAGGGTTTTTTTCCTCAGCTTTGGTGGAATTGGAAGAAAGGTTAGCTGCTTTAATTGCATCTTCCCAGAGTGGGAGAAAATGCGACATTCCCCTCAGGGGACCGTGAAGAGGCTGATGACTCCTCTTCTGAGGGGTTAATTGTGGAAAGACCTCTTTCAGATTCACAATCTGAAAGATTGATGGTGCAATCTCTTACTGAGATGGTCCGCTCCACATTTATGCTACCCTTAACTGAGTCGGTTGGTAAGCCCACTTCTTGTTTGGTTCACTAAAGCCTCCTCAAGCTGTGCATGCCTTTTCTGTCCATTCGTTGCTGGAACAGCTTATGTATTCTGAGTGGGATCACCCAGATAAACATTTTTTTCCTCCTAAAAAATTCTCCGTACTTTATACCATGGAGGAAAAATTTACTAAAGTGGGAGATACCAGCAATTGACGCTGCTATATGCTCTGTGAATAAAAGTTTGACTTGTCCGGTAGATGGTGCTCAAATGCATAGGGATCCAACTGATAAGAAATTGGAATTACTGTTAAACGCATTTTCTTTGGCAGGTTCAGTGACTCATCCTGCAGTGGCAGCAATTGGTATATGTCAATCCTTTAAAGACCAGTTTAAACAGGTGCTCAAGGTTATCCCTGATCAGCAGGCCCAGGATTTAGCCAAGCTTCTGGGGCTTTATGTTTTGCAAAATACACTATGAGAGATTCTATTCTCCAGGCCTCTGGCTTTACTCTTGGGCTGGTGCATATGCGTAGAATACTATGGTTGAAAGATTGGTCAGCCGAAGTGCCATTCAAAAAACTCCTCGCTAGTTTTTCTTTCCACAGTGAACCGGTGTTTGGGGATGGTTTGGATAAATGCATCCAAAAAAATTCTAGTGGAAAAAGGTACCCTTTGGCAGTTAAGAAAAGGCGTAAACGTATTTCATTTAAACAAGCTCCTTCTCCAGTGCCTGGGCTATCAGCCTCCAGGCAGTCACGACGGCCTCCGCTGTCAAGTTCAAGAGGTAAACCCACCCCAGGGACAAAAGAAGTCCTGGGGGAGGAAACCTACAAAACAAAATACTAAAGCCTCCTTATGAAGGGGTGCCCCCACTCGCTTGAGGGGGCTGGGAGACTTCTGCAGCTCTCAAGGGTCTAGCAGGAAAAGTGTTGAGACAAATGGGTGATTTCCTCAATAGCTCTAGGGTACCAACTAGAATTCTGAGAGTTCCCTCTCCTCGTTTTCTCAGATCAAATGTGCCCAAGGATCCAGAGAAAAAGAAGTCTCTTTCAAGCATTGGACCGTCTTTTGTCTCAAAAAGTGATTATGGTGGTCCCCATGGATGAGCAGGGTTTGAGGTTTTAGTCAAACTTTTTCACAGAGCCAAAACCAAATGAAGATGTCAGATCCATTCAAGATCTCATGGATCAAAGCCGGTTCCTGAATATCCGCTCTTTTCACATGGAATCAGTCCAATCAGTTGTCTCCATCCTACAAGGGGGAGAACTTCTGTCGTCAATCGACACCAAGGATGCATACCTCCATGGACCTATTTTGTCCACTCACCCGAAATATCTGTTACGAGGTAGAAAATCTTCGTTTTTAGCTCTGCCTTTCGGTGTAGCTACGGCACCTTGGGTGTTTACAAAGGTTCTGGCCAGATTAAAGGCCCAAGTTGTAACTATTATAGCTTTCCTAGACAATCTGCTCTTGATAGACCAGTCAGTAGCCTGCTTAGATCAAAGTATGGTAACCACAGTCAACTACCTGGAATACCTAGGTCCGATTCTCAACCTAGAGAAATCTTCCTTAAAACCATCAAGGAGATTAGAATACTTGGGTCTGATCATAGATACAGCCCATAAAAGGGTGTTCTTGCCCCAGGCAAAGATCAGCACCATAAAGGAACTGATTCAGGTAGTCAAAGTAAAGAAGAATCCTTCTATTCGGCTTTGCATGAGGTTGTTGGGAAAGATGGTGGCTTCATTCAAGGCCATTCCTTATGCTCAGTTTCATTTGAGACTGCTGCAAAACCGTATCCTATGGGCTTGGAACAAGCAGGTCCAAGCTCTAGATTTCCCAATGCGTCTGTCTTCAAAGGTCCACAGGAGCCTCAGTTGGTGATTGATAACCAAAAATCTGCAGAAGGGAAAATTCTTCCTACCAGTTACCTGGAAGGTGGTAACAGATGCCATCCTTTTGGTTTGGGGAGCAGTCCTAGAAGAGGCAAGGCAGAGGAAATGA
This sequence comes from Lithobates pipiens, assembly GCF_037356315.1. Lineage (NCBI taxonomy): Eukaryota > Metazoa > Chordata > Amphibia > Anura > Ranidae > Lithobates > Lithobates pipiens. Next base: position 215,286,698 of record NW_027507785.1, read on the forward strand.
TCCTGACCAGAAATGACCTTGCCCATCAACATTCTAGAGATTTGGGCAACGCGCTTGGCCCTGAGGGCCTGGACATTCAGGTTGCAGAATTTTTCTGTCAAGATCTAATCCAACAATGCCACAGCAGTGACCTATATAAATAACCAAGGGGGCACAAGAAGTTGTGCGGCCCAGAGAGAGGTAAATCATATCCTAACTTGGGCGGAAAACAATGTATCTTGCCTATCGGCAGTCTTCATTCCAGGAATAGAAAATTGGCAGGCGGACTACTTGAGTTTCCAGCCATTCTTCCAGGGAGAATGGTCCCTCCCCCCCCCCCCGATATTTTCCTAGCAATATGCTGGAGATGGGGGATCCCGGGCGTAGACCTGTTTGCATCCAGGTTCATCATGAAGATCGACAACTTTGTGTCAAGAACAAAGGATCCACTAGCATGTGGAACGGATGCCTTGGTGGTCCCGTGGAATCGGTTTTCACTGATTTATGCTTTCCCTCCTATTCTGCTGCTTCTACGACTTCTTTGCAGGATCAAGCAGAAAGGGAAGTTGTGATTCTAGTGTCCTGTGTCCTAGAAGATCTTGGTATGCAGAGATCATAAAGATGGCAGTAGGGGACCCATGGACCCTACCACCACGCCCCGACCTACAATATCTATAAAATGCTACTTTTTGCACATTGTCCCACCTTGGTAATGATATATGGGAAACTACCATCAGCTGTTCTCAAGAATTAATAACCGAGACCCAGGAAAAGAAGATAATCCAGGATAGTGTGATATTGTTTTATTATCCTATTGTTGATGTTGGTAAACATGCATTTTGTACACTTTGTGGTGGAGCACTTGTATAAGGAGTATCTGAGGCACTTTTTTCCGACCAGGGGCACAGTGATTGAAGCTTTCTTCAGCAAGATTTATTAATATTTTTTCTGGACCTTTAAGTTTATTTTGATTGTCATTTATTCTTTGTTCACATGCAGTTAGTAGATGTGTGTTAGCGCCTTGCTTTTTATTGTTTTTTCTTTTCAGAGATGAGTCATTCTCTTTTTAAAACCACATATATTCTCTAAAAAATTATATAATATCTCACAAAAGTGAGTGCACCCTGACATTTTTGTAAATTAGTTGTTTTATATCTTTTCATGTGACAACACTGAAGAAATTAAACTTTGCTACAATGTAAAGTATTAAAAGTACAGCTTGTATAACAGTGTAAATTTTCTGTCCCCTCAAAATAACTCCACACACAGCCATTAATGTCTAAACCGCTTGCAACAAAAGTGAGTACTCCCCCAAGTAAAAATTTCCAAATTGGGCCCAAAGTGTCAATATTTTGTGTGGCCGCCATTATCTCTTTCTCTCATTGGCGGACTCTGCACTTTTAATCTTGATCTTAGGGTTATATCGCCACCTTCAGGAGAGGACTAGGCAGAACATGTAAAAACAGCAAAACTACACAGTACCGTCCAGGGGGTGGTCCTACTGCCTATAACCCCTCACACTGCTTCCAGCAGCTCCAGTTTTTTTCTGCCTAGTGTAGTAGAACCTGGCTCCCAGTGGGGACCATTGGTCCTGGTAATTTTTTTCTCTTTTCTGCTTTTTGCTTCCTGTGATCTACAATAAACAGCTGGACTGGGTGACAGGCTGGACAATATAGATCCTGGTAGTCTCGCCAGCCTGGCCATCGAGCGTGAGCAGACCTTGGCTACGCGCTGGGTCGCCCACGACATGCCCCGTCTGATCCAGGGGTGGCTGGTGTGCTATATGCTCCGGGGCACACACATGACCGGGCTACTGCTGTCCGTGTCAGTGTGCCGTGTCCAACAGCCACCCTGTACTGCTCGGGTGATGGGTCTGTCTGTAGAAAGTGTCCAGCAGTCCCTGCAGGAGGCATAAGTATGGTTCCACCTGTCTTGGCAGGATGGAGCAACTGGGCATTCCCTGGGAGGTCGACTAGGGGTTCTCTCCCTGTCCCTTTCCCTCCTCCCCATGCTATGGGCAGCTGTGTGACTGGGCATAGGGGGTGCAGTGCACATACCTGGCCGGGGGTCCTCTGCGGGCGCAAGGGGGGTAAAAATACTCCCCCCCCCCTCCCCCTAACGCCTTCTGGGGAAAGGCCTGATTCTGACTCGGGGCCCGCTATGGTAGGCGGCCTCTGTTCTGACGTTTCAGAGGATGCGGACCAGGACTGTGCGGACAGTGAGGATGACTCTGTGTCTGGGTCAGTGCAGGAAAAAGCGCTAGTAGGAGCACTTATCACAGCGGTGCGGGATACCCTAAAGATGGAAGATATGGCAGGGACATCTGCAGAGGTATCGGTCCCTTTTGGGTCTCACAAGCCAGTCCACACTGCTAAGGTGTTTCCCTACCTAACTTATTTTGATAAGTTTATTTAGTGGGGAAGCCCGCAGTGGGCCTTTTCGGGCCTGAGACGGATGGGGATGCGTTACCCCTTTGTGGAGAGTTTCCTGAAAAAATGGACATCTCCTCCAGTCGTTGACCCCCTGGTATCAAGGTTAAATAAAGTGACCACGTTTCCGGTGGAAGGGACTCCGGATTTCAAGGACCCTGCCAACAGAAGAGCAGAGGCGGTTGACTGGTCCATGTTTATGGTGGTGGGGTCAGCATTGCAGCCAGTGTTAGCCACGGCCCTGGTGTCAGACGATTACTGAATGGGCTAAATTGTTGCACCGTGAGTTGGAGAAGCAACAGGCTTCCCCGGTCTGCGTGAAACTGGCAGACCAGTTGGTGCAGGGCCTGAAGTATGTCTGTGATGTGGCCTTAAATACAGCCCCCTTGCTCTCTAGAGCCTCAGTATCAGCTGTGGTGCTACGTCGCCTGATTTGGCTTAAATGCTAGTCTGTGTACCGGGCTTCTAAAAAAAAAGTGCTGGCGGATTTTCCCTTTCGGGGGGAGAGGCTGTTTGGAGCCTCATTGGATGACATTAAGAATGTTACTGGGGGAAAGAGTACTTTGCTCCCACAGTCCAGGAAGTGTAAGGAGCCACGCCGTAGGCAGGGGTCCTCCTTTTCCGCTCAGAAGCAGATTTTTCATCCGCCCGGGTCGACAGGTAAGCATTCCCAGTCCGACAAGGTGCTCGCTGAGGGACAAAAGCATCCCTCGCAAGCCAAACAAACCTGTTGCCACATGAACTTTTGCCCCCGCCCGACTCTCGGCTGGGGGGTCGCCTTCGGGAGTTTGCAGCCAGGTGGACCTCCCTCCTTTCCGACCAGTAGGTCTGCGAACTGGTTAGATCAGTCCTGATCAGGCTACAAGATGGTTTCTTTCTTATCCGCCAAACAGATTTTTTTCCCTCAAAACTTCATCTTCTTTCGGCTCGTTGAGAAGCCCTGTTCAGGGTAGTACAGGACCTGCGCGTGGTGATATTATCTGTGCCAACGCCGCAAAGGTTTCAGGGATTCTACTTAGAAACTGTAGTCCCAAAGAAGGAAGGGGTCCATCCGGTCCTGGATCTCAAGGCCCTCAACGGCTTTGAGAAAGTAAAAAGGTTCAGGATGGAATCAGTTTGCTCTGTGGTCACTGCACTCGATCAGGGGGATTTCTTGGCGCCCTTGGACATCAAGGATGCATACTTGCATGTCCCCATATGCGTCATGGTATCAGAGGTTTCTACGATTTGTGGTCGGGGACGAGCACTATCAATATGTAGCTCTTCTTTTTGGCCTAGCGTTGGCACCAAGGGTCTTCATCAAGGTGCTAGCCCCAATTCTGGCATTGCTAAGGCAATGAGGGATCGCAATCGTGGGTTACCTGGACAACCTCCTCCTGAGAGCAGCTTCCGCCTCAGAATTCAGGGAGGATGTGGCGATCACCATACAGACTCTTCGGGAGTTTTGTTGGGTACTGAACCTCCAGAAGTCGGTTTTGGTGCCGACTCAATTCCTGGTGTACCTGGACTTGATTCTAGACTCTTCAGACAAGCTGCAGACTCTTCAAGCTGCGGTGAAGTTGCTGGTGTCGCTGAGTTTTTGCATGCGAGTTCTGGGTCTAATGGTAGCCACTTTTGAGGCGGCACCATATGCTCAATGCCACACTCGAGTCTTGCAGAAAGAGATCCTGTCCAAGTGGGACAAATCTCCAACATCCCTGGATTGTAAAATTAAGGTGAGCCAGTTAGTCAGTGATTCCCTTCTCTGGTGGCTGAGGTCTCCGGCCCTTCGGTCCAGGAGGTCGTTCCTTCCTCTTCATTGGACGATGATCACAACGGACGCCAGCTTGACTGGCTGGGGGGGAATTTGGGGTGTACAGTCAGCTCAGGGTCACTGGATGCAGGAAGAATCCCGCCTGACGATCAATGTGCAGGAGCTTTGGGCAATCAGACGGTACCTCTCCACATGGTCACAGAGGCTGCATGGGCGTCTGGTCAGGATCCAGTTGGACAACGCAAAGGCGGTGGTGTATTATCAACCATCAAGGAGGCATAAGTAGCTCGGCTGCAGATCTGGAGGTCACTCACATCCTGCAGTGGGCAGAGCGGCGCGTGCCTGCTCTGTTGGCTGTGTACATTCTGGTTGTAGAAAACTGGCAGGCGGACTACCAAAGTCGTCAGCTGCTAGACCAGGGGGAATGGGCGCTGCATCCGGATGTTTTTTAGGTGGGGCACACCAGATGTGGATCTCTTGTCCTCTCGGCTCAATCGAAAGGTACAGAGGTTCATGGCCGGGTCAAAAAATCCCTGGGCGGACGTGTCAGACGCGTTGGTTGCTCCATAGGGGCATTATAGCCCGATTTATAGCCTTTCCCCCACTCAAACTTCTACCACATCTGCTATGCAGAGTGGAGGCAGAGGGGATTCTGGAGATTCTGATTGCCCCAGATTGGCCTCGACATCTTTGGTACGCCGACATGGTACGAATGGTGGCGGGTGTTCCTTGGCGGCTGCCGATGTGATAGGGCCTTCTGCCGCAAGATCCGATACTTCATCCTGCTTTACCATCGCTGGTTTTAACGGCATGGCTGTTGAAAACCAGGTGCTAAGGGACCGAAGTCTGTTGGATTCTGTAATCTCCACTATGTTGAGGGCACGGAAGTCATCTTCTCAGAAGATTTATCATCGTACGTGGAAGGCCTACATTTCCATGTGTGAGCAGATGGGGTGGCTTCTGTGTATTCATTCAGGTTCCAGGATCCTGCTGTTTTTGCAGTGAGGAGTGGATCAGAAACTTGCATTAAGCACCATAAAGGGGCAGGTATCAGCTTTGGCTGTCGTTTTTTTTTTCAGCGACCTTTGGCGACTCATTCATATGTTTTAGGTCTGGAGAGATGCTTGGCCAGTCCATCACCTTTACCCTCAGCTTCTTTAGCAAGGCAGTGGTAATCTTGGAGGTGTGTTTGGTGTTATCTTGGAATACTGCCCTGCGGCCCAGTCTCCGAAAGGAGGGGATCATACTCTGCTTCAGTATGCCACAGTACATGTTGGCATTCATGGTTCCCTCAATGTACTGTAGCTCCCCAGTGCCGGAAGCACTCATGCAGTCACAGACCATGACCCTCCCACCACCATGCTTGACTGTAGGCAAGACACACTTGTCTTTGTACTCCTCACCTGTTTGCTGCCACGCACGTTTGACACAATCTGAACCAAATAAGTTTAGCTTGGTCTCGTCAGACCGCAGGACATCGTTCCAGTGATCCATGTCCTTAGTCTGCTTGTCTTCAGCAAAGTGTTTGCATGCTTCCATATGCATCATCTTTAGAAGAGGCTTTCTTTACTTGATGACAGCCATGAGGACCAATTTGATGCTGTGTGCGGCGTATGGTCTACTCCAGTCTTTCTCAACCTTTTTACCCCAGAGCAATCCTTGAAATTATTTTCTAGTCTCAAAGAACCCTTACTGAAACCAATTCATTGGTGGTCAGTGAAAAAAATGCCCCTTAAATTTGTAGTCATGTGGAATGCGGCAGCCCTTACAATGATGGGCAAAATGTAATCCCTACAGATGGCTTAAAAGATTGTTGGCTTCATGCAAGTGGCATTGACCCCAGAACTATTCAGGCACCTTAAGATAGGAGGTTGATCAGCCACAGCTCAAAGAAACCCCTAGCAACCCTTGGAGGAACCCTGGTTGAGAAGTGCTAGTCTAAGCACTGACAGGCTGACCGCCACCCCTTCAACCACTGCAGCAATGCTGGCAGCACTCATATGTCTATTTCCCAAAGACAACTTCTGGATATGACACTAAGCACGTGTACTCAACTTCTTTGGTCGACCATGGCGAGGCCTGTTGTCAGTGGAATCCGTCCTGTTAAACCGCTATATGGTCTTGGGCACTGTGCTTCAGCTCAGTTTCAGGGTCTTGGCAATCTTCTTATAGTCTAGGCCATCTTTATGTAGAGCAACAATTCTTTTTTTTCAGATCCTCAAAGATTTCTTTGCCATGAGGGGCCATGTTGAACTTCCAGTGACCTGTATGAGCAAGTGAGAGCGATGACGCCAAATTTAGCACACCTGCTCCCCATTCACACCTAAGACGTTGTAACCCTAACAAGTCATATGACACTGGGGAGGGAAAATGGCTAATTGGGCCCAATTTGGACATTTTCATTTAGGGGTGTACTCACTTTTGTTGCTAGTGGTTTAGGCATTAATGGCTGTTGCTGAGTTATTTTGAGGGGACAGCAAATTGACACTGTTAAAGCGGTTTGGTACCTAAAAATGAAACTTCATCTTATTAAAATCACCAGATTGAATACTTGCCTAAATGAACCCTGAAAAAAAAAAATTATTCTTTACTTACCTTTTATTTCAGATGTTCAGATGGAAAAATGCAATCTGCAGTCTGACTATCTCTTGTATCATGTCTATCTATAATCTCTTGAAACATAAACACATTGCTAATAGTATTAGCAAAATTTCGATTTGATGCACTTCTAGCAGACATGATACAGGAGATGGTCAGAGACTAGAGACATAGTATAAGAAATGGTCAGACTACAGACCTGATACAAGAGATCAATGCAGCCTCACCAGTGCCCATCAGATCCAGCCTCACCAGTGCCCGGATCACAAAGAGCGGTGATCTCCCACTGTGTCACGAAGCTGGATTTCAATGATACACATCACACTAATTCAATTTTTCCTGGCATTGAATCAGTGTGCCGTCTATCATAGGAGGCGGGACCTTGTTACAGTGGCTGCCAAACTATTTAGCTCCGTGACAGAGAGGGAGATCGCCGCTTTGCGTGACAAGGAGAGGTGGAGGGAGGGGAGGACTTTGACTAGGGAGCGCCAGGATGACACCCCCACAATGTGTGGCACCCAAGGCTGAGCGCCCCCTTTTAAGGTGCCTTTGTCGGCACCTTTTTTCTTTTGGCCGATTGGAGGGAAAGACACAATTTTTGGCTGAAATTTCGGTGTACCTCCTAATTTACACACTTTTTTTTTTTTTCACAGCTGTCTAAAACTTTGGCACAGTACTGTGTGTGTGTGTGTGTGTGTGTGTATATATATTTATATAGAATACCATACAGCCATAACGGTAAATAACATTGATTGTCTTCTTACAATGGTACTTGGAAGTGGGTGATATATATTAGGCAGCCAGTAAACATGTCATCCTTAACCACTTCAGCCCTGTAGGATTTGGCTGCTTAACTACTTCCCACCGAGCCAATGTACATATATGACCGTGTGGGCGCTCTGTCCTTCTGAATGGACATTCGCGCGCGTCACCCGGACAGGGCGCATCTCCGGCTCTGATTGTCCCTCCTGATCAAATGATGCTGTGTCCAATCACAGCCATCATGTGATGTAAACACAGAGCCGGTTGCTAGGCAGTCAGCTCTCCTCTCCTCACATGGAAGTTGTCAGTGAGGAGAGAGCAGATCGCTGCAACCGGCTAGTGATCAGTGAGTATGAGCTGTTTTTTACTCACTGATCACCAACCTAGTGTAAACACACAGTGTAAACACACATGTCCCCAAATAATAAAAACACGTCTCTCACATATGTCCCACTAAAATCGCATGTCCCAATGATTATCTGCACACATATGTCCGTGATCACCTGCACACATCTGTACATGATCATTTGCGTACATATGTCTGTGATCACACAAACCAATTATTATACACTTAACGGAATTTTTTTTACCAGAAACATGTAGCAGAATACATTTTGGCTTAAATTTTATGACAAAATTTGATTTTATTAAATTTATTTTAAAATAGAAAGAAGACAATATTTTTTTTTTTTCGCTTATATCGCAAAAAATAAAAACCGAGTCGTGAATAAATACCACAAAAATATTTGTGCAAATAAAATGATAAAAAATTCATTTGGGTACAGCTTAGCATGACCGCGCAATTGTCATTGCAAGTGTGAGAGTACTGAAAGCTGAAAAATGTTCTGGGAAGGAAGGGGGTGAAAGTGCCCAGTATTGATGTGGTTAATGACCAGAGCACTTTTTACAATTTGGCACTGCACTGCTTTAACTGGTAATTGCGTGGTCATGCAATGCTGTACCCAAACAAAATGTAAGTTTTTTTGGTCCCCCCACAAATAGAGCTTTCTTTTGATGATATTTGATTGCCTCTGTGATTTTTTTAGTTTTTGCCATATAAACGAAAAAAGAGCGAAAATGTTGAGAATTTTTTTTTCTTTTTTTTTTTTAAATGTAATAAACTCAATTTTAGTCATACATTTAGGCCAAAATTTATTCAGCCACATCTTTGGTCAAAAAAATGCCGATAAGCACATATTGGTTTGCGTAAAAGTTTTATAGCGTCTACAAACTAGAGTACGTTTTCTGAAATTTAAGCAGCTTTTTGTTTGACTACCTATCTAATTTGTTGAGGTGCTAAAATGGCAGGGCATTACCAGTGACCCAATTTTGGAAAGTAGACACCCCAAGGAAATTGCTGAGAGGCATGTTGAGCCCATTGAATATTTTATTTTTTTGTCACAAGTGATTGAAAAATTACAAAATAACTAATTACACAAAGTTGTCACTAAATGATATATTGCTCACACATGCCTTGGTTATATGGGGAATCTCACCCCAAAATACATTCTGCTGCTTCTCCTGAGTATGGGGATACCTCATGTATGAGACTGTTGGGAGCCTAGCCACGTACAGGATCCCGAAAGCCAAGCACCGCCATCAGTCTTTCTAAGTACGTAAAATGGTTATTTCACTTCCTCACTACCTATCACAGTTTTGGAGGCCCTGAAATGTCAAGATGGCACCCCCCCCCTCCCAATGACCCCATTTTAGAAAGAAGACACTTCAAGCTATTTTCTGAGAGGCACGTTGAGTCCATGGATTGTTTTATATTTTGCCACAAGTTGCGGGAAAATAAAAAAAAAAATTTTGTAACACAAAGTTGTCACTAAATGATATAATGTTCAAACGTGGCATGGTTATATGTGGAATTACACCCCACAATACATTCTGCTGCTTCTCCTGAGTGTGGGGGTACCACATGTGTGGGACTTTTTGGCAGTCTGTGTACAGGAACCCCCAATAACCAATCACTGCCTTCAGAGATTCTAACGGCGTACATTTTTTATTTCACTTCTCACTACCTATCAGTTTCGGAGGCCATTAAATGCCCAAATATCACAATCCCCTCTCCCCCCACATGACTCCATTTTGGAAAGTAGACAACCCAAGCTAATTGCTTAGTGATGTTGAGTATTTTGCAGATCTCGCTTTTTGTCGCACAGTTTTTAAACAAGAAAAAAAAAACATTTTTCTTTTCTTCTATCATTTTCAAAAATACTCACCATGCCTCTTAGCAAATACCTTGGGGTGTCTACTTTCCAAAATGTGTTCATTTGTGAGGGTTTTGTGCTATCTTGACATTTCAGGGCCTCCGAAACTGATGGGTAGTGAGGAAGTGAAACCATTTTACGCCCTTAGAAAGCCTGAAGGCGGTGATTGTTTTTTGGGGTCCTGTACAAGGCTAGGCTCCCAAAAAGTCTCACATATGTGGTATCCCCGTACTCAGGAGAAGCAGCAGAATGTATTTTGGGTTATAATTTTACATATGCTCATGGCATGTTTGAGTTTGAGCAATAGATCATTTAGTGACGACTTTGTACAATTTTCTCAAATCGCCTTTCAGGACAACCCCGGAGAGAGTAGCTCCACCTTGCAATCAGGAAACACATGCCCACTTTAAAAACACCTCCTCCTCCTCCATGGCTTCAGTTATTGTGTTTCCTCCTTGGAGGAAGCATGTGCCTGAACCAGGGAGAGCTACACTCTCTGCAGGGGAGTAAGGCTTACCTTTTGTTGCAGGTTGTTTCTCTTTGACCCCCAGCAGCATCTCCACGGGGAGAGGACTCCTGGAGCTCCTGGTCCCGCCATCTCACGGGAGTAAGGACCCTCGGAGTGCCGGCGTCGGGTGCCCGGTGTCCGCTTGTTAGCGCAGGTAGGGCTCTGTTGCTGGCGGAGGCCGCTGCAGGTCAGCGGCATGGCTCCGTTTTCGGCGCCGGGTCCCGGGCGGCGACGGCGTCGTTCACGGTGACGCGCGGGCGCTCTGAGGGGGCGTGGCGCCGTGGTTCAGCGCCTGGAACGCAGGGGTCATGGGGCGGGTCAGGTGACCGTGTGCTTCCGCTTCCGGCCGGCCTTGATGACGCGGCGGCCGGGAAAATTTAAAATGAGAGCTGTTTGTAAAATAGCTGCCTCACTCAAACGATGGAAGAGTGCAAGCCAGCTATGGCGGAGACAGGCGCCCCCAGCACCGGTCCAGCCCAGGTACGTAAGGTGCACTGGCACCCTCTGCTTTACTGTGGGTATGTCTTTGTTTGTTCCCCCCTCTTGGGGGCCTGTTGCTGCAGGTCAGAGGTGGACTTCGCTCTGACCTTTTGCAGCCTAGTTCGGGGGTCTCACTAGTAGGTCTGTTTGGCGGTGGGTCTCTGCACTGGCTTGGTGTTAAGCAACTGGTTGTTGAGAGCTTTTAGTGAATTAAACCTGTATGTCGTTTCAGGAAAAATCACTAGGAAAAGCTAGACCAGGTCAGAGAAAATGTCCTTCCTGCAAAACCCCCCTCAGAGATTCATGGCAGAAGGCAATGTGCAGAAATTGTATCAGAGAATTGGTGGAAGAGGAAACATCTCAACAATATAAGGATTTGTTTTCTTCGGTTAAAGAGCTGACAAACTCCTTGAGTTCAGTCAGGTCCATCCTGATACAAAACCCTCCCGCACAGACCGAGCCTCAGAACTTACCGCCCAGCCCCAGGGCGTCGTCATCCAGACAGGTGGAAACTGAAGAGTCTGGAGACGAAGGGGGTAGTACTCTCATCTCCTTCAGGGATTCTGAGGAGGAGGAAGAGGAAGAAGATAGCAGGGGCTCCAAATTCAAGCTATCACTAGAGGAAGTAGATGATATTTTAAAAGCAATCTACACTACTCTAGAAATTCAGGAAGAAAGAGTACAACTGTCAGTTCATGACAAAATGTACCAGGGGTTGGACGAAACAAAACGGCGAGTTTTTCCTGTCCACAGGGTCCTCTCAGACTCAGTGAGAAAGGAGTGGAAGGACCCAGAAAAAGCCCCTTTCTTCTCTAAAGCTCTCAAAAGAAGGTTTCCCTTCGAAGATAAGGACTCAGAGGTTTGGAATAAGAAACCCAGAGTCGATGCAGCTTTCTCGCAGGTATCCAGACGAACGGATCTAGCCTTTGAAGATATGGGGATCCTTAAAGACCCAATGGACAAAAAAGCTGACTCCATCCTTAAAAAAGCTTGGGATGCCGCGTCAGTCAGTCTAAAACCAGCAATGGCAGCTACGGTGGTGGCCAGGAATCTGGAATGTTGGGTAGAGAAGCTGAAGAGCCATATTGAGGCGGGGACACCCCGCAAGGATCTCTTAGAGTCCTTTCCACTGATCCTGAATGCAGTCAAATACATGGCGGATGCATCAGCAGAATCAGTTAAACTGGCCGCTAGGTCTTCGGCTCTTGTAAATTCAGCCAGGAGAGCAGTTTGGCTGAAAACATGGTCTGGGGACACTGCCTCTAAGGTCAAGCTGTGTGGTCTTCCCTTCTCGGGTGACTTGCTCTTTGGTCCTGATTTAGAGTCTGTGCTGGATAGAACAGCCGATAAAAAGAAGGCTTTTCCAGTTAAGAAAAAGCAGATGGCTAAAAAGAATTTTCGTGCTTTTCAGCAGTCCCATAAAAAAGACCAGGAGCACAAGAGCAGATGGGGTTCACAGAAGGGCAAAGGCAGGGGTGGAGTCCTCTTTAGATCTCCCCCAGAGCAGTCCCCTAAGAACAAGTGACAATATCTCCCCAGTGGGGGGGAGACTGTCAGCTTTTCGCGAACAATGGGACAGGCTGTCTCCAAATCTGTTCGTGAAGAGCGTTGTCGATCAGGGGTACAGGTTGGAGTTTTCAGAACCACCCCCGAGCAGGTTTTATGTGACAACATTGCCAAGGGATCAGGAGAAGGCCTCTGCAATGAAGCTGTTGTTACAGGAGCTGATACAGCAAGAGGTTCTGATTCAAGTCCCAGTAAGCCAGCAGGGCGGGGGTTTTTATTCACATATTTTTCTGGTGAAAAAACCCTCAGGGAAGTACCGTCTAATCCTGAATCTGAAATTCCTGAACAGGTTCATTCGGTACAAACATTTCAGGATGGATACAATTTTCTCCATCACAAAGCTGTTGACCCCAGAATGCTTCATGGCATCCCTGGACCTAAGGGATGCCTACCTTCATATATACCAATTCATCAGGCATCGCAGCAGTTCCTGCGCCTGGCATTGAAGGTAGGGAGTTCGGTATGGCACCTCCAATTCAGGGCTCTGCCGTTCGGACTCTCGTCCTCTCCCAGGGTCTTTACGAAGATTATGGCAGAGGCTTTGGAACCCCTGAAATTGAAGGGGATTCCAGTTGTTCCTTATCTGGACGACCTTTTGTTTTTTGCAGACTCCAGGGAGCAGGTCCTAGTCAATCTCCAGAGGGCCCAGTCTCACCTCGAGGGCCTGGGATGGCTTCTAAACCTAGAGAAGTCAATCCTGACCCCCTCACAGGAAATGAAATTTCTGGGGTATACATTAAATTCGATTCTCCAGAAAGTTTTCCTGCCGTTGGAAAAACAGGAAAAGTTACAGCTAGCTGTACAGCGGATACAGAGCAACCAGACAGTCTCAGTCAGGATGGCTATGGCAGTTCTGGGCCTGCTTACGGCAGCAATCCCGGCTGTTCAGTGGGCCAGGTTCCATTCCAGACCCCTTCAGAGGGAGGTTCTGTCAAGCTGGTCCCATCAGGATCCTTTGGAAAAACAGCTAAAAATTTCGTCAAAGACGAAAAGGGCTCTTTGGTGGTGGAGAGACCAGGCAAACCTCTCAAGGGGCCTGGTGTGGACCTTTCCTGTGGACAAGCGCCTTACTACAGACGCAAGTGCCTGGGGCTGGGGAGCCCATCTGGATGGTCAGACATCTCAGGGGGTCTGGTCCAAACAGGAAGCTCAAAGATCATCCAACTGGAGGGAGTTGAAGGCGATCTTTCTGGGTTTAGTGGCATTTCAGCAGAGTTTGAGAGGCCACCATGTTCAGGTGTTGTCAGACAACACAACAGCGGTTACCTACATTATGAAGCAAGGGGGAACCAGAAGCAGGAGCTTGATGGAGCTGGCCAATCTGTTGTTAGCCTGGGCAGAACAGAACACAGCCTCACTATCGGCAGTGCATCTGAAGGGCTCTCAGAATTTGTTTGCGGACCTCCTAAGCAGGCGCAAATTGCTAGAGGCAGAATGGAGTCTGAATCAGGAAGTGTTCCTGATGATCTCCGAGGCCTGGGGGGTTCCTCAGGTAGACCTTTTTGCCAGCCAGCAGAACTCAAAGGTGGACAGATTCTTTTCTCTTCACCGAGGAGATGCAGCAATAGGGTTGGATGCATTCGCTCACCCCTGGCATTACCAGCTGTGCTATGCCTTTCCCCCCTTTCCTCTAATTCCACTAGTACTGAGGAAATTCAGGGAAGAAAGGACAGACTTAATACTAGTCACTCCTTTTTTGGCCAAAAAGACCCTGGTTCGCGGGTCTTCGAAACCTAGCCTCGAAGCCCCCATGGAGGTTACCACTCAGAAAAGATCTGTTATCCCAGGGGACAGTAAGTCATCCAGAAGTGGAACTCCTGCAGCTAACCGCCTGGTTTCTGAGGAGGACCTGTTAAAGGCTAAAGGTCTCTCAGATAAAGTAGTAAAGACCCTGCTGTCCAGTAGGAAGGCAGTTACACAGGCAATTTACATGAAGGTCTGGAAAAAGTTCAACTCCTGGTGCAGTTCTAGAGAACTCAAGGTCAAGAGCACGGTGTCCGTCTTGGAGTTTCTCCATGAAGGAATGGAGAAGGGTCTCGCAGCCAGTACCCTGAAGACTCAGGTGGCTGCCTTATCAGTTTTCTCTGAAAAGACTTTATCTAAAGAAACTTTAATTTCTAGATTTTTTAGGGCTCTTGCTCGAAATAGACCAGTAGCCCTTAAAGACTTTCCCAGTTGGGATTTGTCTACAGTTTTACAGGGTCTCTCGGGAGCACCGTTTGAACCCTTACAGGAAGCTTCTTTACAGAAGGTGGTTTTAAAAACAATCTTTTTGGTGGCCATCACCTCGGCCAGGAGAGTCAGCGAGCTCCAAGCTCTAGCTATTACAGAACCCTTCCTTAGAATTTATCAGGACAGGGTGGTACTGAGGACGGATCCAGCATTCCTACCGAAAGTATCCTCAACTTTCCATCGATCACAGGAAATAGTGTTACCTACATTCTCTGCAAGCCCAGCAAATGCAGGAGAGGAAGTTTTTCACACATTGGATGTGAGAAGATGTCTTTTACAGTTTCTGAAAGTTACTAAAGAATTTAGAAAATCAAACGCCCTCTTTGTGATATTTTCTGGATCACGCAAGGGGGAGAAAGCTTCTAAAAGTACGCTGGGTAGGTGGCTTAAGTTGGCTATAACAGAAGCCTATAAAGCAAAAGGAGAAATACCTCCCTCAGGTATTGCTGCCCACTCTACTAGATCCACGGCAGTTTCCTGGGCTGAAAGGGCCGGTGCCACGCCTGAACAAATCTGCAAGGCTGCCACTTGGTCCAGTTATTCGACATTTCTCCGGCATTACCGGTTAGATCTACTGTCTGCAGCAGATCAGGCCTTCGGCAGGAAGGTACTGCAGGCAGTAGTCCCGCCCTAGGGTAAGTTTCTCGGTTATCCTCTCCGGGGTTGTCCTGAAAGGCGATTTGAGAAAGACTCAGTTAGACTTACCGGTGACGGTATTTCTAAGAGCCTTTCAGGACAACCGTTACTTCCCTCCCTAGGTTATGCTTAGTAAATGTATTAAGTTCTACCATGGTGTTGTGCTTTCTGTGCTTTGTTTTCCAGCGTCGGAAGGCCACAATAACTGAAGCCATGGAGGAGGAGGAGGTGTTTTTAAAGTGGGCATGTGTTTCCTGATTGCAAGGTGGAGCTACTCTCTCCGGGGTTGTCCTGAAAGGCTCTTAGAAATACCGTCACCGGTAAGTCTAACTGAGTCTTTTTTTTCCCCGCAACTTGCCTCTCATCAAATTGCTTGGGGTGTTTACTTTCCAAAATGGGGTCGCGGGGGCGAGGGGGGGGTGCTTTCTTGGCATTTTATGCTCTTCAAAACTGTGATAGGTAGTGAGGAGTGAAATTTGCACCCTTAAAAATTCTGAAGGCGGTGCTTGGTTTTCAGGGTCCTGTACGCGGCTAGGCTCCCAAAAATGCTCATGCATGAGACATTGTGCACCCCCTCTGACGGCGGACATCTCACGGACACCCATGCATCACTGCCCGTACATGACACTGGGGGTGTAGCATTTGGGCCCCTGTGGGTATATCTGGACGTTCGGCTGGGATTTTGATTCACAACTTGACGGTTGGATGGATCGGTCACATCTCTAAGAACAAACTGACAACCATTGGATATTTTTCACTCCATTGAGACCTGATTTTAAGGGGGTAAATGGAGACCGCAGTGAGAAATACCCCTGTCCAGACCGTGCTGATCCTCCTGATGTTCCCCTGTTGTGGCCTTGGTTTGCTCATCCTCAGGTCCCGAGCTGGATGCACTACACTGCCGCCATCTTGATATCCAGCGCCTGGCATTTTTTCTCAGCCCTTCGATACAACATTCCTGCATCTGCCCCTGAAGAAGCGAGCAGGGTCTCTCAAAACCTGTAGGGATTTATTGATGCTTGTTTTATGCCGGTACATGCTGAGTATTATTGCTGTCTGCATTATGTTTACATACATTCTAGGGCTGCAACTAACGATTATTTTCATAATCGATTAGTTGGCCAATTGTTTCAATTAATCGGTTAATAACCTTAAAAAAAAAAAAAATAGTTATTTTGCTGAAATTTACATTTTTACATTTTTTTTTTGGCCAATTTGTTGTTGGGCAGATTAAAAAACACAAATTGCTGCAAAAAAAGCTTTTCTGCAGCTTCTCCATTGAAGTATATTAAACCAAAATAGCACCGTTTTGCGTTTAAAAAAAAAGTCCTTGTCTTTTCCAAATATACAGCGGATGAAGAAATCATGGATGTGAACGTGTTCCATAGGAAACCATGTAAATGAACTGTAGTGTGTTTCTGCAAAAAGCACCAAAAAACAGGTGTGTGACCCAGGCCTGAGATGTTTAGTAACATAATGGGATTAAAAAAAAAAAAAAATTAGTACAAAAAGAGCAAATAATCGCTACTGTAAGGGGTTCATTTTTTATTATGGGGCAGTGAAAGTAATATTTACAGTAGCGATTTGTTCTTTTTGTACGTTAAAGGGCTAATTTTATTTTTTATATTTTTTTAACCCCGTTATGTTAGTGGCCAATTGATTATGAAAATAGTAATTGATTAATTTCATAATCGATTAGCTGTCGATTAATCGATGAGTTGTTTCGGCCCTAATACATTCCTTTCCATATGTATGTACATTTTTATTTTCTCATTGTGTATGTGTATTTACTGACCAAGCAACTTTCAAGCTTTATTGTTGCTCATTGATGTATAACATTTGTTATAAATCTTTATATATTTTCATCTGTGTTGTGTACATTGGCTATTATGCTGGGTAAGGGCCGGTTCACACAGCGATGCGCGGCGAGGCGTCTCCGACTTGCCTCGCCGCGACCTGCACGGACCTCAGCGGCGACTTGCAGAGGACTTCTGCATAGAAGTCAATGCAAGTCGCCCCCGAAGTCGCCCCGAAGTAGTACAGGAACCTTTTTTCTGAGTCGGAGCGACTCGAGTCGCTCCTCTCAGAACGGTTCCATAGCACTGAATGGGGGCGACTTGCGGGAGCGAGGCGAGCCGTGTCGCCTCGCCTCGCGTCGCAGTGTGAACCGGCCCTTACTCCCAATCGTTGTTGCCGCTCTGTTACATAACATTTTAAATAAATAAATTGAAACTTGTGGCAAAATATAAAATATTCCACGGACTCAACATGCCTATCAGCAAATAGCTTGTAGTGCCTACAACATTTAGAAGCTTATGTTACATATCACCCACTATTCTAACCACTAGAAGACAAAGCCCTTTCTGACAGTTTTTGTTTACATGAAAAAAAAAATATTTTTTTGCAAGAAAATTACTTTGAACCCCACAAAGATAATTTTTTAAAGCAAAGGCCCTACAGATAAATTGTTGGTGTTGCATTTTTTTTTTCACACAGTATTTGCGCAGCGATATTTCAATGGAAATTTTTTATGAAAAAACAGACTTTTAAATTTAAATACACTATTGTGACAGGCCTAGCCGGGACAAAGGCTTTTTGAGAGGACTGAATGCGAGCCTCTTGCCGACTCATTATGGGCCCTGGATTTTAAGGGGCACAGGGTGAATGAGAATCCCACTATAATCTGTGCTAGTCAGATTCAATACTGTATATATGTATATGTAATGTGTGTTACCTCATGCTGTTGGGACACAAACTGCCAGATGCTAATGTCATCAACTCCAGCCACCTGTCTGTTGTGTAAATGAGTCTAGTCTGGCTTGTAGGAGTATTCACACATTGTTTGTTTGTGCTAATTAACCCTGTGTTTATGTTTATGGTAATGTTTATTGAATTGATAGTGAGCTAGGAGCCAAAAAGTCTTATCCCTCAGTCAACTAGTCTGAGTGTTGATTTAGATAATTAGCTCATGCTAATTAGGTTAGGTTTTAGTCTTCTACTGTATTATAAAAACTTGGCATTTTGGTTCTAATAAATGAGTCCATGTTGAGTAGCTAAGCAAGTGTTGTGTTTTGGGCTTGTAAGCAGTTGGAATATCTGATTGGAGTCAGATTGGAGGAAGCTGGATATACTGACGGAAGCACTCAGAGTGTGGGATTGGTTCCGTCACAACTATATTGCCCAAATGTTTGATGAAATAAAAAAGATGATCTTATGCTAAGTACATGAATACCAAACACAGCATGCTTTAAGATTGCGCACAAGCGTGCATCGGTGGCAAACTACATACATTTTTAAAAGCCTTTACAGGTTACTATTTTAGATTTAAAGAGGAGGTCTGCTTAAATTACTGCCCTTGATCTGTCCTTTGCGGTGATACCTCATATGCATTTTCAATTGCCTGTTTACATATGACACCAGACCGACTCTTGCATTTGCCTTTGCGCGTGAGGACAGGGGGTGCTTTTTTTTTATTTATTTTGCTTTTTTAATATATATATATATATATATATATATATATATATATATATATATATATATATATATATATATATATATATATTGGGGTTTATTAGACTCTAGATCTCTCCTCTGGCCTCAAATGTGATAAAATGCTTTGCCAATTTCCCAATGGCACTGTTTATATCCGGCAAAACCTAAGTCATGAATTGCTCATAACTTCTGGTTTCTTAGACCATAGAGATGTTTGGAGCCGTTCTGGTCTCTGATCTGCTCTATGGTCAGCTGGCGGAACCACTGGCTGCATTCTCTGGTTCCATGTTGGGACAGGAGAGCCAGAGAAAACCATGGAAGATGGTGGTTGTGGGGGGGGGGGGGGCGACAACGTTCCTTCCCACTTATTGTAAATGCAGTCTAGAGGCTAATTAGCCGCTAGGATTGTTTTTACATCAAAGCCAACAGCTGGCTGAACAGAATGCTACTAAGATGATACCTAAACCTGCAGGAATCATTCTGGTATAACCACTCATAGTCCAGCAACATACCAGTATGTTGCTGGTCCTTGTTGGGCATACATTGTAATGTTCTTTTTTTCATGCAGCCTGTGGGCTGAACGAAAAAAGAGATTGATTGGAGAGTTAGAACAGAATATTGCTCTTCATCTACCCACTTCTAATGATGGGCATACATGCACCATTTTTTTTTAAACTAGTGGTGAAATCGCCTCCTACAGCGCTGGAGTCGCTGATTTACCTATCATAGGAGCAAACGCTGTTGCTGTCAAGATAAAGTTCAGTGCTGCAGCTGAATGGCGTACCTGCTAAGGAAATGATGGTTAACAATAAAACAAAGTAACATTAGAGTATAAGACCCCTTTCATACTGGGGCGTTTTTCAGGCTCTTCAGCGTTAAAAAAAGCGCCTGAAAGAAGCTGCAACTGCAATCCCAATGTAAAAGCCAGAGTAGAGGTCGACCGATATGGGTTTTTCTCTGGCCGATGCCGATATTTAGAAATCATGGCGGCCGATATATGATGCCGATTTTTTTTGGGCCGATATGTTAGGCCGATTTTATTTTATTTATTTTTAATCCCCCTTGATCTAACACACCTTTCCCACTGGGTGGCGTTTTTTAAGGCGCTTTTGGGCTAAAAATAGCGCCTGTAAAGTGCCTGCAAAATGGCTCCCCTGCAGTCTGTGTGAAAGACAGAGTGCTTTCACACTGAGGCGATGCGCTGGCAGGATCTTAAAAAAAAAAAAGTCCTGCAAGCAGCACGTTTGGAGTGGTGTACACCGCTCCTCCACCACTCCTGCCCATTGATATGAATGGGCACCACTGCCGAAGCGCATGCAATGCGATTTGGCAGCGGTGCTTCATGGGCGCATTTAACCTCTTCCTTGGCCGCTAGCTGGGTTATATGTGCCCCACTAGCAGCCAAATAGCACCGCTAAAATGATGGTAAAGAGCCGCTAAAACTTGCGTTTTACCATCAACGTCTGCCCGCTCCAGTGTGAAAGCAGCCTTCATAAGTGATACAGAAAATTTCTTACACTTAAAGCGGAGGTCCACCCTAAAATGGACCTTCCGCTCATCGGATTCCTCCCCCCCCTCCGGCGCCACAATTGGCACCTTTCAGGGGGGAGGGGGGTGCAGTTACCTGGATAATCCAGGTAACTGCACCCACTTCCGGGCTAGCTCTCTGCGGAAAGGGGCGTACATTACGCCCCTTTCCGCAAGTGCCCGCCCCCTTCCGCAAGTGCCCCGCTGCCTGCTGGGAAACACACAGATCCCAGAGGCAGCGGGGACCGTCCTCATTGCGCTGCGCGGCTCGCGCATGCGCAGTAGGGAACCTGGAAATTAAGCCGAAAGGCTCCATTTCCTGATTCCCATACCCAAGATGGCGGCGGCGGCAGCACTCGAGTGTCGATCTAGAGATCGGCTTCAGGTGCCGACATCGCGGGCGCGCTGGACAGGTAAGTGTCACTATTATAAAAGTCAGCAGCTGCAGTATTTGTAGCTGCTGGCTTTTAAAAAAAAAAAAAAAAAAAAGCGGAGTCCCGGCGGACTCCCGCTTTAAACATTTATTAAACAAAACAAACCTCCAATCAGTTTACTTGTATGTATGATCTAGATTAAAAAAAAAAAAAAAAACCTATATATTAAATAAAAACGGGTAGTCAAAACTTTTGGACAAAAAAAAAAAAAAATGGGCTAACTTTACTGTTTTTATTTTATTTTTATTTTTTAAATGGTGTATTTTTTTCCCAAAAAAATGCATTTGAAAGACCTCTGTGCAAATGCCGTGTGACATAAAATATTGCAACAACCGCTATTTTATTCCCTAGGATCTCTGCTAAAAAAATATATATAATTTTTGGGGGGTCTAAGTGATTTTCTGGCAGAAAATACAGGATTTTTACTTGTAAGCAACAAGTGTCAGAAAAGATTTAGTCTTTAAATGGTTACACTGAGAACTTCTACACAGAGATGACTTCATTCATTCAGAAGTGTAAACATTGTATCATTTTGTTCTTTTCTTGGCAGTCTGCCCAGAGAGGAGGAAAGTGTTGCTATGAGGACTCAGGCAACTTACACTGACTTCTTACAGAAGTCATTTCAAAGTCCCGCTGTAGAATCGGCTTTTTATCAACACAATCGGCCGATGCCGATTATTTAAAAAACGGCAAATATCGGCCGATATATCGGCCGGCCGATATATCGGCCGGCCGATATATCGGTCGACCTCTAAGCCCGAGTGCTTTCACACCAAGGCGCTGCGCTGGCAGGGCGTCAAAAAAAGTCCTGCAAGCAGCTTCTTTGCAGCGCTTTTGGAGCGGTGAATACAACGCTCCTAAAGTGCCCCTTCCCATTGAAATCAATGGGAAGCGCCTGTAAAACGCCAGAAAAAAGGCCTGAAAAACGCTATTGGCAGCAGCGTTTTGTGGGTGCTTTTAACCCTTTATTTGGCCACTAGCAGGGGTTAAAAGCGCCCCAATAACGCTCGAAAAACGCTGGTAAAGCGATGCTAGTTTAAGCAGCGCTTTACGAGCGTTTTTCGGGCGCTGACATTGTGAAAGGATTCTTAAAGCACTTGGGCTTTCACATTGGGACTGCAGATGAGGCTTCTTTCAAGCGCTTTACAGGCGCTTTTTTTAACGCTAAAACGCCTGAAAAACGCCCCAGTGTGAAAGGGGTCTAACAGTTAGACTTCTCATACCTGCAAAGCAAATACCATAAAACAGGGGTTTGTTTGGAATCTAGAAGCCAGCTAAAAAAGTTAGGAGCCAGGTTTTTTTTTGGTTTTTTTTAACGACTGACAGCTTTATTTTCAATATAAAAATTAACCAATGTTTAATTTAACACAGAAAGACAACTAGAACCAAACATTATATATAGACATTTAACTTGTGTAGGTAATGAATGAATATATTCTCATGTGCCACCAAGTGTTTAATGCTGGTTAACTAAAGAATGTGACTGCTTTTATTTCTGCCATATTCCCGCTTATTTACCGCCATATTCCTGCTTATTTACCGCCATATCCCCGCTAAGGGTCCGAACAGGTCCGCCAGAAAAACTGACAGGCGAACCTGATCAGACAGCCCGTGTGAAAGGGGCCAAGCAGGGAGATTACAAATAATATATATATTTTTTTCCTTAATTATAATTAACAGTTTTTTTTTTACTTTTAAAAAAGAAATAAAAATAAAAGCTATTATGGAAAAAAAAGGCTATATGAAGCTATTTAAACCAACCACCACACTCACCGCAATCACCAGATGACCCCGCAATCACTTCCTTCTCTTCTCCACTTTGGGAAGGAGATGGGCAGGCAGTGAAAACGGGCAGGGCTTTGAAGCTCCATTAGCATTGCATTAACATTGTTGAATGTGTTGTAATATCAACATCCACCACAAGATGGAGCCAGATTACAGAAGGACTTTAGAAGGCCACAAGGCCGCAGCCTCAATTACTGGCCTGCGTGGGCCGATGCGATCGCACGTCGGGGGTCGGTCCACACGGAGACAGGATACTCCAGCTGTGTCGCCCCAGGACGCAAATTCTAGTCGCAAATGCGACCTGGCGCCCGGGGTTTGTCAAGCCCTGTCATAAAAGATAAAAAGAATATATAAATATATTTTTTTTAACACAATCGGTGCCTAAAAAAATATATAATGAAGCATGGGGGCAATCCGCCTCTGTTAGGAGCAAATCGTTCCTCCACCTGCCCCTAAGCTTTGGCAGAGATGATCCTTTTATTTTTTTTTCAACTGATGGTGAAATCACCTTCTATAGCACTGGAGTCGCTGATTTATGTATTGTGGGAGCAAACGATGTTGCTGTCACGATAAATAAATCGGCCCTGCAGCTGAATGGTGTACCTGAAAACAAAAAAAATCGTTAACAATAAAACACAGTAAACAGTAAAGTTTAAAAGAATTACATACCTGAAAAGCAAACATGATAAAACATAGTAACAACAAAACATTTCATTGTAGAATACAGTAAAAAAGAGCAAAACAAGTGAGAGAGAACAATAAAACGGCAACTATTTGTTTTTTTTGATTATTTATATATATATTTATATTTATATTTATATTATTTATTATTATTATTTAAACTTTTTAATTTTTTTTACACTTTTATTTATAACTGTTCGGTTCCAGGTTCGGGTCTCCCAAAATGCGATAGTGCAGTGCTGTATCATACGCTAGTACTCCACTAGAGTGTGGTAGCGTTCAAAACCTTCACCAATGCAAAGACCAGGATGGTCAGGACAGGAGGGATAATAGCGGGTGTCACGCCTATATCCGCGCTTTCTACAGATGCAATGTTTTCTTTGTTTTCTCCTTTATTACCAGTTATCCATTAATGACAGCTTGAAGTCTTTTGTGTTGTTTATGGATGAGGTTCTTTATCTTCTCAGTTGGTAAAGCTGTCCATTCCTCTTGGCAAAAAGCCTCCAGTTCCTGTAAATTCTTGGGCTGTCTTGCATGAAATGCACGTTTTGAGATCTCACCAGAGTGGCTCAATGATATTGAAGTCAGGAGACTGATGTGGTCATAGCTAGGCGCTAGGTCGGCCACGACATGCCCCTCAGGCTCCAGGGGTGGCCGGTGAGTGCAATGCTCCGGGGCACACATATGACCGGGCTACTGATGTCTGAGTCATAGTGTGCTGTGGCCAGTAGCCACCCCGTACTCTTCGGGAGTGAGTCTGTGATGGAATACCCCCAGCTCATTTGGAATGTTAAGTACAGCTCTCCCTGCCTCAGTGGGGCTAAGCAGCTGGGCATTCCCTGGGATGCTGCATGGGCTGCTGAGCGGTGTGTGTGTCATATCGATGGGGGGCTCTCACCTTGGGTGAGGGTTTGCGCTGGGTAGCTGTGCCCCTGGGTGTCTGTTGTCTCCCCGCTGGGTGTCTGGAGGTCTACACATTCTGATCGCCATATCGTTGTTCTGCCGCCATTTTCTCTTTTTTTCACTTTCCCTTTCTGTGTACAGTTTTTTGTTTGGTGTGAAGCATGGTCAGGAACCATTTTACTGTAGTTTGTCAGCCATTTTCCCTGTGATTATGTCCTTTATACTGGACGCTTGGTGGCCATTTTGTTGTAGCCCAGCACGGTTTTTATGTCCAGCGCTGGTCTCTGAGGTTCAAACAGCGCGGGTTCTTCTCAGATACCTGGGAGCTGACACAGGCGCTCTACTAGCTAAACGGCGCAGAACTCGGTCAGGGTGGTGAGTCCTGCGGTGGGGGCCCCTCAGCCTGCAGCAGCTAGGAGGGTGGGACTATACACCTGTCCTAAGTCCCCAACAGGTGGCTGACAAGGTGGTTCCGCATGGCTTCAGAAACTGGTGTTTTTTCCCCCAAACTCCAGGAAATTGGAACCGGCTCGTCTGCAAACAGTGCAGTGCCTCTGGTCGCTTTGTCGGTGGTCCTTGACACGTTCGTTGCCAGGATGGAGGCGGTGCATGGGAGCAAAGGTGGTAAGCTGCCCCTGGTCCTCAGGGGAGAGCTCTGACGCAGACTCTGGCCCTGCTGAGACTGGTGGTCCCTGCTCTGTCGTTTCAGATGGAGCAGACCAGGACCGATCGGACAGTGAGGATGAGTCCCCGTCTGGGTCCATGACGAAGAGCTTGTTGGAGCACTTATTACAGCTGTGCGTGATGCCCTGAAGATCCAGGATATAGCAGATCCCTCTGCTAATGTAGCAGCCCCTTTTGGGTCCCGTAAGCCAGCCCGTGCACCTAAGGTGTTTCCGTATCTGACTTATTTCGATAAGTTCATATACAAGGAATGCGGTAGACGGAAAATTACCTTTTTGGTCCCAAAAAGTATGGCGGTGCGTTACCCCTTTGAGGAGAGCCTTCTTAAAAAATGGTCGGCTCCTCCGGTCGTGGACCCCCCAGTATCCAGATAATATAAAGTAACCACAATCCTGGTAGAGGGGACTCCTACATTTAAGGACCCACGGGACAGGAAGGCCGAGACAGTGGCCTGTTCCTTGTTTATGGTCGTGGGGGTCAGCGATGCGACCAGTACTTGCCTCCGCATTTGTGTCTCAGACACTTATTGAGTGGGCAAAACTTTTGCACTGCAAATTGGCGGACCAACAGGCTTCCCCTGCCTGCGTGGAACTAGCAGACCAGTTAGTGCAAGGCCATAAGTACGTTTGTGGTGCGGCCCTGGATACCCTACCTCTGTTATCCAGGGTTACAGTGTCAGCAGTGGTGCTGAGGCGCTTGATTTTGGCTAAAATGCCCAGGCATCCAAAAAAGCCCTGACGGATCTTCCCATCCTTGGCGACCGGCTCTTTGGAGCCTCGTTGGGTGACATCATTAAGAATGCCACAGGTGGGAAGAGTACCTTACTCCCACAGACCAGGAAGACTAAGGAGCTACACCGTAGGCAAGGGCCCTCATTTTGCGCTCATAAACGGCTTTTTCGTCCACCCGGGGCTTCGGCAAAACCTCTGAAGGACAAAAGCGTCCCTGGAACCGCAAGCCTAAGGAGCCTGCGAGCAAAAGTGCTACCGCATGAACGCTTGCCCCCTACCCATCTCACGGGTGGGAACTTTGCAGCTCGGTGGGCCCTTCGGCTGTCCGACCAATGGGGATGCAAACTGATTTCCTCTGGTTACAAGATAGACTTCCTTTCTTGGCCACCAAACAAATTCTTCCCTTCCTGCATACCCTTACTCCTGGCTCGCCCGGAGGCCCTATTGGGGGCGGTAAGGGACATGCTAAGCTGCGGGATGATGGTACCTGTACTGGAATCGGAAAGATTCCAGGGTTTCACTCCAATCTGTTTGTAGTTCCCAAAAAGAAAGGCGTATGTCCAAACTTGGACCTAAAAGCCCTCAATTACTTTGTGAAAGTACAGAGTTTCAGAATGGAATAAGTTCGCTCAGTAGTCGCTGCGCATACCCGTATGCCTCCGGCATCAGAGGTTTCTGCGATTCGCAGTTGGGGACACCCACTACCAGTTTGTGGCTCAACTTTTTGGCTTGGCATCAGCTCCCCGAGTCTTTAACAAGGTATTGTTGCTTGTACTGCTGGACTCCATGGAAGCGAGAGTGTTTGTTTCTCCCTTCAGGCAAGTTGCAAACTCTCAGAGCCACGTTAAAACTGATGAACCGCAGGTGGTTGTCGCTACGCTTTTGCATGCGAATCCTGGGGCTCATGGTGGCCTCTTTCGAGGCTGTGCCGTACGCACAGTTTCATACTGGAGTCTTGCAGAAGGAGATCTTGATGAAATGGGACAAATCTCCATTATCCCTGGATTGGCGGATTCAGGTGAGCCAGTCGGTCAGGGACTCCCTACTCTGGTAGCTGAGATCCCCGGCACTTCAGTCCGGGAAATCGTTCCTACCTCTACATTGGACAGTGATCACAACGGGCGCCAGCCTGACTGGCTGGGGTGGAGTACTGGGAGTACAGTCGACCCAGGGCTTCTAGTCGAGGGAGGAATCCAAGTTGCCGATCGATGTTCTCGAGCTACGAGTGATCAGGCTATGCCTCTCCACATGGTCAATGAGACTTGGAGGGGGTACGATCAGGATCCAGTTAGACAACGCCACGGAGGTGGCATATGTCAATCATCAAGCAGGAACAAGTAGCTTGGCTGCAGCACGGGAGGTCGCTCACATGGTGGTGACTCCCCTGTTAGGGAGCACTTCTGGTTGTGGGTGAAATATTTTATGCTGTTTC
This sequence comes from Lithobates pipiens, assembly GCF_037356315.1. Lineage (NCBI taxonomy): Eukaryota > Metazoa > Chordata > Amphibia > Anura > Ranidae > Lithobates > Lithobates pipiens. Next base: position 215,313,523 of record NW_027507785.1, read on the forward strand.
CCACCCCTCGGTATGAAACTTCTTGGGGATGTCCCGATGGTCAAGAATGTGTCAGGCAGTGAAGAGAAAATAGGATTTTTGTACTTGCCGTAAAATCCTTTTTACTGCTTGTTGAAGTACTAAGGCTGCAGGAAGCAGGCTGGGGGGTTGTTACTGAAGGGGACCGCCCCTTGGGCGGAACTAGAAAGTTCTGTTTTTTGTACATGTTAACATGTTCTGCCTAGTCCTATCCTGAAGGTGGCGTAACAACCCGAGGGTCAAGAATAAGGAGCTGTGTCAGTCAGTGAACTCCAGAGAAAAGGATTTTACGGTGAGTACAAAAATCCTATTTTCTCTTATATTCACCGACCGACACAGCTCCTCTCTGTAACAAATGGTTTGTTAGCCTTATCACTAGGAGAATACTAGGCATAGTTGTAACACAACACTCAGAACTCTTAGTTCCGCCCAGGGGGTGGTCCCTTGGGCTACAACCCTCCAATCTGCAAAGCAGCATCAGTTTTATTTTGCCTAGTAAAGGAGAAGGACCTAGGAACCCTGCCGGCCCATCGGTCCATGCTTTTTTACACAGAAGCTCAGGTTTTTGCGCAAGATGAATGATCCTGTGATCTACTATCAACAGCCGGCTGGGTGACAGACTGGATACCATTATCCTTGTAGTTTCCCCAGTTCGGCCATCTAGCATGTGCAGGTCGCAGCTATGGCTCTGCAGGCCACAACAAAACCTCAGCTCCAGAGGTGGTCGGTGAGCTTTTATGCTCCGGGGCATACATATGACTGGGCTACTGATGTCTGCGTCACAGTATGCCGAGGCCAGTAGCTACCCTGTACTGATCAGGAGTAGATCTGCAATGCAATGTCTCCCAGCTCTTCAGGACTGGTAAGTACAGCTCTCCCTGCCGGAGCCTGGCGGGGCTGAGCAGCTGGGCATTCCCTGGGAGGTCGATTCGGGGGTCCATCATCTCCCTCTCTTTTCTCCCCTGCCCCTCTTCCCTCCCCTTCACTGGGGGGATGCTGCATGTGGTGCTGAGCAGTGTGTGTGTGTAAGATCCCTGAGGGCTCTCACTTGGGATAGGGGACTGGCTGGCTGGTGGTGTCCTGGATCCTGTGTGTTAGCTCCCGGAAGGTGCCTGTGAGGGTCTGGCTGTGTTTTCGGTGCAGCGCTGTTTCTCTTTCACATTCTGTCTCTGTCCCTCATGGAAGCTGGCCGGCGGCCATTTTAGGTGGGGGCGAGGGCAGCATGTCTTTCTGGGCTTCAAGCGGCCATTTTCCCATTGCTCTTCTATTCAGGACACTAGCGGCCGTCTTCAAGAAGCCTCAGCACGTTTCCAGTGTTCTCCAGCAGCGCTGCATGCGCTTTCAGTTTCCTGTCTGTTTACTGGACGCTGGGCGACCACTTTATTGAAGCCTGAGCACGTTTTTCAGAACGTTGAGCACCCATTCTGACGAACTGCCACAAACAGAGGTTTTGTTTCCTCTACACCTGGGAGTACTCGGGGTCTACAGGCACTACTTGTGAACAAAGCAGAACTCCTCAGCGTGTTGAGTCCATTGGCTTAGAGCCCCTCAGTCAGCAGCAGCAAGGAGGGTGGGACTGTCACTGTCCTAAGTCCCCTTCGGCTGTCAGACAGGACTAGTGTTTCTTCCCCTGAAATCCAGACAATTGCAACCGGGTCATCTGCGGACTGTGCAGTACCCATGGACACCCTGACGGCGGTCCTCAATTCGTTCGTTACCAAGATGGAGGCGGTGCATGGGAAGAAAGGTGCTAAAAAGCGGTCCCTGCCCCCCCCCCCCCCGTCTTCTGGGGAGAGGTCTGACGCAGACTCAGGTCCTGCTGAGGCTGGTGACCCTTGCTCTGTCTTGTCGGGCGACGCTGACCAGGACTGTTCGGATAGTGAGGGTGAGGCCCCGTCCGGGTCCGGGCTAGAGGTCGACCGATATATCGGCCGGCCGATATATCGGCCGATATTTGCCGTTTTTTAATTAATCGGCATCGGCCGATTGTGCTGATAAAAAGCCGATTTAGAACTACAGCGGGACTTTGAAATTACTTCTGTATAGAAGTCAGTGTAAGTTGACTGAGTCGTCATAGAAACGTCTTCCTCCTCTCTGGACAGGCTGCCAAGAAAAGAACAAAATGATACAATGTTTACACTTGAATGAAATCATCTCTGTGTGCAGAAGTTCTCAGTTTAACCATTTAAAGACTAAATCTTTTCTGACACTTGTTGCTTACAAGTAAAAATCCTGTATTTTCTGCCAGAAAATCACTTAGACCCCCCAAAAATTATATATATTTTTTTAGCAGAGATCCTAGGGAATAAAATAGCGGTTGTTGCAATATTTTATGTCACACGGCATTTGCACAGAGGTCTTTCAAATGCATTTTTTTGGGAAAAAAATACACTATTTAAAAAATAAAAATAAAATAAAAACAGTAAAGTTAGCCCGTTTTTTTTTTTTTTTTTGTCCAAAAGTTTTGACCACCAGTTTTTATTTAATACATAGTTTTTTTTTTTTTTATCTAAATCATACATACAAGTAAACTGATTGGAGGTTTGTTTTGTTTAATAAATGTTTAAATGTAAGAAATTTTCTGTATCACTTATGAAGGCTGCTTTTACACTGAGGCGTTGATGGTAAAACGCAAGTTTTAGCGGCTCTTTACCATCATTTTAGCGGTGCTATTTGGCTGCTAGTGGGGCACATATAACCCAGCTAGCGGCCAAGGAAGAGGTTAAATGCGCCCATGAAGCACTGCTGCCAAATCGCATTGCATGCCCTTCGGCAGTGGTGCCCATTCATATCAATGGGCAGGAGTGGTGGAGGAGCGTTATACACCACTCCAAACGTGCTGCTTGCGGGACTTTTTTTTAAGATCCTGCCAGCGCATCGCCTCAGTGTGAAAGCACTCTGTCTTTCACACAGACTGCAGGGGAGCCATTTTGCAGGCACTTTACAGGCGCTATTTTTAGGCCAAAAGCGCCTGAAAAATGTCCCAGTGGGAAAGGTGTTAGATCAAGGGGGATTAAAAAAAAATAATAATATATAAAAAAAAGGAAAAAAAATAAAGAAATAAAATAAAATCGGCCTAACATAGCGGCCCAAAAAAATCGGCATCATATATCGGCTATCGGCCGCCATGATTTCTAAATATCGGCATCGGCTAGAGAAAAACCCATATCGGTCGACCTCTAGTCCGGGCGCGACAAAGCGCTAGTTGGAGCACTTATCGCAACTGTGCGTGATACCCTGAAGATTCAGGAGCCAGCAGATCCCTCTACTGATGTACCGGCCCTTTTTGGGTCCCACGAGCCAGCGCGTTCACCTAAGGTGTTCCCGTATCTGACTTATTTTGACAAGTTCATTTACAAGGAATGGGGTCGCCCGCAACGGACCTTTTTCGGTCCCCAAATACATAGCAGTGCGTTACCCCTTTGAGGAAAGCCTTCTAAAAAATGGTCTGCTCCTCCGGTCGTGGACCCCCCAGTATCCAGTTTAAATAAAGTAACCACAATCCCGGTTGAGGGGACTCCTGCATTCAAGGATCCCACGACCAGGAAGGCCGAAGCAGTGGCTCGTTACTTGTTAGCAGTTGTGGGGTCAGCCGTGCGGTCTGTACTAGCATCCGCACTTGTGTCGTAGACACTGATTGAGTGGGCAAAACTTTTGCAGTGCGAATTGGGAGAGCAACAGGCTTCCCCTGTCTGCGTGGACCTAGCAGACCAACTAGTGCAAGGCCTTAAGTACGTCTGTGACGCAGCCCTGGATACTCTTCCCTCTGTTATCCAGGGCTTCAGTGTCAGCTGTGGTGCTGAGGCGTCTTATTTGGCTGAAATGCCGGTCTGCTGACCAGGCATCCAAAAAAGCCCTGACGGATCTTCCCTTCCTTGGTGACCGGCTCTTTGGAGCCTCATTAGAAGACATTATTAAAATGCCACCAGTGGTAAGAGTACCCTACTCCCACAGGACAGGAAGGCTAAGGAGCCATGCCATAGGCAAAGGCTCTCTTTTTCCGCTCACAAACTGCCTTTTCGTCCGCCCGGAGCTTCGACAAAACGCCCCCAGCCCGACAGAATGCCCACGGACTGTCAAAAACGTCCCTGGAACCGCAAGCCTACCAAGGCTGCGAATAAAAGTGCTACCGCATGAAGGTTTGCCCCCACCCATGTCTCGGGTCGGGGGTCGCCTTCGGGAGTTTGCAGCCCGGTGGTCCTCCCAGTTATCCGACCAATGGGTCTGCGATCTGATTTCCACAGGCTACAAGATAGTTTCTCTCTTGGCCGCCAAACAGATAATTCCCCTCCTGTATACCCGTATCCCCGGTTCGCCGGGAGGCCCTGTTGGGGACGGTAAGGTATTTGCTGTATCGCGGGGTGATTGTACCGGTTCGGGAATCGGAACACTTCCAGGGATTCTACTCAAATCTGTTTATGGTTCCCAAGAAGGAAGGGGTATGTCCAATCTTGGACCTAAAAGCCCTCAATCACTTTGTGAAAGTTCAGAGGTTCAGAATGGAATCAGTTCGCTCAGTAGTCGCTGCACTCCATCAAGGGAACTTCCTGGCGTCCTTGGACATCCAGGATGCGTACCTGCACATACCCATATGCCTTCGGCATCAAAAGTTTCTGCGATTTGCAGTCGGGGAAGCCCACTACAAGTTTATGGCACTTCCTTTTGGTCTGGTATCAGCCCCCCCCCCCCCCCCGGGTCTTTACCAAGGAATTGGCTCCAGTGTTGGCGTTGCTGCGACAACGTGGGATCGCGATCGTGGGATACCTAGACGATCTCCCCCTGAGGGCATCTTCTGCCTCTGAATTATAGGAGGATGTGGCGATCACCATGCAGACCCTGCAAGAATTTGGGTGGCTGTTGAACCTCAAAAAGTTGGTGATTGTGCTGACCCAGCATCTGGAGTACCTAGGCTTGCTGCTGGACTCCAGGGAAGCGAGAGTTTTTCTCCCTTCAGACAAATCGCAGACTCTCAGAGCCTGAACCGCAAGTGGTCGTCGCTCCGCTTTTGTGTGCGAGTACTGGGGCTCATGGTAGCATCCTTTGAGGCAGTACCTTTTGCCCAGTTCCACACCAGAGTCCTGCAGAAGGAGATTTTGACAAAATGGGACAAATTTCAGTTGACCCTGGATCATCAGATCCAGATGAGCCAGTCAGAGACTCACTGATCCAGTGTTTGAGGTCCCCGGTGATTCAGTCCGGGGAAATCATTCCTTCTTCTGAATTGGACGGTGATCACAACGGACGCCAGTCTATCTGGCTGGGGTGGAGTGATGGGGGTACAGTAGACTCTGGGCCTCTGGTTGACGGTTGAATCCGAGTTGCCAATCAATCTGCTCGAATTAAAAGTGATCAGGCTGTGCCTCTACACATGGTCGATGAGACTGCAAGGGCATCCGATCAGGATCCAGTCAGACAACGCAACAGCTGTGGCATACGTCAATCACCAAGGGGGAACAAGAAGCTCAGCCGCTGCACGGGAGGTCGCTCACATACTTTGGTGGGCAGAGTGACACGTATCCGTTCTGTCGGCCATTTGCATCCCGGGAGTGGAGAACTGGCAGGCGGACTATCTGAGTCAACAGATGCTGGACCCAGGGGAATGGGCGTTGCATCCGGAGACTTTCAGGTTACTGTGCCTGAGGTGGGGAACACCAGACGTGGATCTGCTGGCCGCTCGTATCAATCGGAAAGTGCCAAGATTCGTGTCCAGGACAAGAGATCCATGGGCCGACTCGTCAGACGCGCTGGTGACTCTGTGGGATCAGTACCAGCTGATCTACGCCTTTCCTCCACTGAAACTGTCACCACGTCTGCTTCGCAGAGTGGAAGCCAAGGGGATCCCAGTGATACTGGTTGCCCAAGATTGGCCTCAGCGTCCCTTGTACGCAGACCTGGTGCGTCTGGGGGCAGACCCTCCCTGGCGACTGCCACTGCGAGAAGACCTTCTGTCTCCAAGGTCCGATTCTCCATCCTGCTTTACCATCACTGGCTTTAACGGCATAGCTATTGAGCCAGGTGTTGAGGAACCAGGGTCTGTCGGACTTGGTGATTCCGACTATATTGAGAGCACGGAAATCTTCTCGGAAGATATACCATCATACCTAGAAGGCCTACATCTCCATGTGTGAGGAGAAAGGATGGCATCCGCGCTCCTTTTCCATATCCAGGATCTTGCTGTTTCTCCAGCAGGAAGTTGACCAGAGGTTGGCATTAAGCACCATCGAAGGGCAAATTTCAACCTTAGCTGTCTTTTTTCAATGACCCCTGGTGTTGCACTGTTTAGTGTGTACCTTCGTTCAGGGGGTACGACAGGTAGTCCCTCCAGTGTGTCCACCGTTACCCCCTTGGAATTTGAACCTGGTGTTGTCGGCGCTTCAAAAACCGCAGTTTGAAAATATCAGGGAGATTCCTCTGTTGACTCTTTCCCAGAAAGTGGTCTTTCTAGTGGCCATCACATCGGCCAGGAGGGTTTACGAACTGGCGGCCTTGTCCTGCAAGTCGCCCTATCTGGTTATCCACAAGGATAAGGTGGTGTTGCGTCCGCAACCATCTTTTCTGCCTAAAGTGGTCTTGGCTTTTCATATCAATGAGGACATTGTATTACCATCTCTGTGTCCTATGCCAAAGCACCCGAAGGAGGTGGCCTTCCATGCTCTTGTCGTGGTTAGGGCTCTGGCAGTGTATTTGTCTGCCACGGCTCCTTTTTCGGAAGTCTGACTCACTGTTTGTTTCGGTGACTGGTCCAAAGAAAGGCATGGCGGTCTCGTCGGCCACCATTTCCAGGTGGATCAGAGAGATTGTAGTTCAGGCCTACGCCTTGAAGGGGCAGGTGCCCCCCTTTCCGGTCACGGCCCACTCCACATGGGCAATCGGAACGTCTTGGGCCTTCTGACACCAAGCGTCGGTCACTCAGGTGTGTAAGGCGGCGACCTGGTCGTCTGTCCATACGTTTACCAAGTTCTACAAGGTAGACGTCAGTGCATCGGCTGATGCCTGTTTTGGCCGCAGAGTTTTGCAGGCGGTCGTGTAGTTGAATATGCAATATGTATTTTTTCCTGTTTTTTCGATAAAAACACAGTACTGTTATGTTAATGCACTGTTGCATTACTTCCGCAGTTTGGTGCGGTTTTGGGGCTCGCTCCTATTGAGGATACCCTTTTTTTTGTGGTGGTTTTCCATGCACTGCTTTTTTTTTGAGAGTATAGTTTCCCTACTTCCCACTTGCCATGGTGGATGAAGTTTTTATGCTGTTTCTCCCACCCCTCGTTTTGGCACTGCTTGGGGACGTCCCATTTGTTACAGAGAGGAGCTGTGTCGGACGGTGAATATAAGAGAAAATCGGATTTTTTGTACTCACCGTAAAATCCTTTTCTCTGTAATTCACCGACCAACACAGCACCCGCCCCTCCTTTTATCTTTACGTTATACTGCTGGTTGACTAAGGCCTCATGCACACGAGACGCAGATGAAACCTCTGTTAAAAAAAAGCTGAAACGCGTTTGCATGCCGCGTTTAGACGCGTTTAGACGCGTTTGCGTTTAAACGCGTTTATAAAGATAACATCATGTAGACCCTCCCCAAGCTCTCAAAGCATTTTTTTTAACTATTTCTGCTATTTTGATCAGAGTGAGCAGCAGCAGCATAGAGAGCAGTTGTACACTTGCATTTGCCGTGTCACTTGCCACGGCACCTGCCACAAGTTGTGGATTGTCCACTTGCCACGTCACTTGCCACAAGTTGGGGATTGTCCACTTGCCACATCACCTGCCACGTCACCTGCCACAAATTGTGGATTGTCCACTTTCCACGTCATCTGCCATGCCACCTGCCACAAGCTGTGGATTGTCCACTTGCCACGTCACCAGCCACATCACCTGCCACAAGTTGTGGATTGTCCACTTGCCACGTGACTTGCCACATCACCTGCCACGTCACTTGCCACATCACCTGCCACAAGTTGTGGATTGTCTACTTGCCGCGTCACTTGCCGCATCACCTGCCACGTCACTTGCCACGAGATGTGGATTGTCCACTTTCCACGTCATCTGCCATGCCACCTGCCACAAGCTGTGGATTGTCCACTTGCCACGTCACCAGCCACATCACCTGCCACAAGTTGTGGATTGTCCACTTGCCACGTGACTTGCCACATCACCTGCCACGTCACTTGCCACATCACCTGCCACAAGTTGTGGATTGTCTACTTGTCGCGTCACTTGCCACATCACCTGCCACGTCACTTGTCACGTCACCTGCCACAAGTTGTGGATTGTTCACTTGCCACGTCACCTGCCACAAGTTGTGGATTGTCCACTTGCCACGTCACTTGCCACAAGCTGTGGATTGTCCACTTGCCACGTCACCTGCCACGTCACCTGCCACGTCACCTGCCACGTCACTTGCCACGTCACTTGCCACGAGATGTGGATTGTCCACTTGCCATGTCACTTGCCACGTCACCTGCCACGTCACTTGCCACCTCACCTGCCACGTCACTTGCCACAAGATGTGGATTGTCCACTTGTCACATCACCTGCCACATCACTTGCCACATCACCTGCCACGTCACCTGCCACAAGTTGTGGATTGTCCACTTACCACGTCACCAGCCGCATCACCTGCCACAAGTTGTGGATTGTCCACTTGCCACACCACTTTCCACGTCACCTGCCAGAAGATGTGGATTGTCCACTTGCCACGTCACCAGCCACATCACCTGCCACAAGTTGTGGATTGTCCACTTGCCACGTCCCTTGCCACGTCCCCTGCCACGTCACCTGCCACAAGTGGATTGTCCACTTGCCACATCACTTGCCACATCACCTGCCACAAGTTGTGGATTGTCCACTCGCCACGTCACTTGCCACATCACCTGCCACAAGTGGATTGTCCACTTGCCACGTCACTTGCCACGTCCCCTGCCACAAGTGGATTGTCCACTTGCCACGTCACTTGCCACGTCAGCTGCCACAAGTTATGGATTGTCCACTTGCCACGTCACATGCCAGTCACCTGCCACAAGTTGTTGATTTTCCACTTGCCACGTCACCTGCCAAGTCACTTGCCGCGTCACCTGCCAGGTCACTTGCCACGTCACCTGCCACAAGTTGTGGATTGTCCACTTTCCACGTCACTTGCCACTTTACCTGCCACGTCACTTGCCACAAGTTGTGGATTGTCCACTTGCCACATCACTTGCCACCTGCTATGTCACTTGCCACAAGTTGTGGATTGTCCACTTGCCACGTCACTTGCCACAAGTTGTGGATTGTCCACTTGCAATTGCAATTGTTTAAAATATTTTTCTAATGGTTTTTCATCATTTGCAATCATTTTTGAGATTTTTAATGTAAAAAAAAGGTCACCTTTAAAAACGCATATAAACGCAAACGCGGCTAAACGCGGGTGCCGCGTTTAGCCGCGTTTTGCGTCTGAAACGCAGAAATTTTTGTTTCTGAACGCATTTTTTTGCTTCTGGAAAAACGAGATTAAACGCAACTGCATATAAACGGAAAAAAACGAGACTGTGTGCATGGACACATAGGATAACATTGAATGAGTTGAGGTGCAGTTGAAAAAACTGTCCAACTGCATCTGAACGCGCGTTTAACTGCGTCTCGTGTGCATGAGGCCTTACTGATGCTGCTTTGCAAGGTGGAGGGTTGCAGCCCAAGGGACCGCCCCTCCTGGGCGGAACTAAGAGTTCTTAGTGTTGTTACAACTATGCCTAGTATTCTCTTAGTGATAAGGCTAACAACCCATTTGTTACAGAGAGGAGCTGTGTCGGTCGCTGAATTACAGAGAAAAGGATTTTACAGTGAGTAAAAAAATCCTATTTTTTTATATACTAGTGAAATCTGTTTCTTGGAGTACAGTACACAAGTCTCTCCATATCTTGCTATAGCATTGAGGCTTGATGGGAGTGGGAGATGGTGGATGTCTTACAGCCTTCTTTTTTTGCCAATTTCCAATCACCTGAAGGTAGCTGCATATGACCCATAGATAATGACTAAACTGCATTCCAAACATCGATGTCACTTGGTTTATTGTGGGTTCTTATTCCTAACTGGTGGAGGGTCCTCCAGCTCTAACAAGTTAATTAGTAATGAGTTTTTAGGCTCTGTTCACATATGAGCCACATGCTGTTCACAGTATGGTCCGGTGCATGCTGGTTCGCTGTTTAATGTCCGATTTTCAGCCCGAATTTTGGGATGAATTCGGACCTGAAACGGACCAAAAGACACACAGCGTTTTTGTGGAAAAGGCACCGGACCCGCTGCAGAGATATGTGAACTGGCTCCATAGAAAGCCTGTCAAAATCTCCTGCTATTGCGAATTGGATATAGATGGTGGATCCCGCATCCAATTCCCAAAGGTGTGAACCCAGCCTTCAAGTCTGCAGAATCTTTAATATACTATAACTTAAGGCCTCATGCACATGGATGTTTTTACAGCCGCTTTTTTTTCCTCTTTTTTTCCTGCTTAACCACTTAACAACCGGCTCATAGCCGAATGACGGCTATAGGGCGGTTGTTTAACTCTGGGAGGCCGTCATGTGACGTCCTCCCAGAATTCCGCTCTTGCTCGCCCCCTGGGGTGCACACTCGAGAGCATCCGTGACGGATCACGGTAAATGGCCGCTCATCACGGCCGTTTACCTTGCGATTGCTGCGTCAAATGACGGAGTGATCACTTGTAAACAAACCGGCGTCATGTTATGACGCCGGTTCCTCCCTCCCCTTCTCTGTACCGATCGGTACAGTGGAGGGGGAAGAGATCGGTGTCAGCAGCGCTGTGGGCTGCATCTGCAGTGCCCACATCGCTGCTCACCGAAATTTAACCCCTCAATTCCCTGCCATTACCAGCAAATACTCTGCACTACCCTCCAATACTCTGCACTACCCTCCAATACTCTGCACTACCCGCCAATACTCTGCACTACCCGCCAATACTCTGCAGTAAAATTCCAGCCAATACTCTGCAATACCCTGCCATAAATTGCCATACTCGGAGATACCCTGCAATACCCAGCCATACTCTGAGATACCCTGCAATACCCAGCCATACTCTGAGATACCCTGCAATACCCAGCCATAGTCGGTGATACCCTGCAATACCCAGCCATAGACATCCCCCCGCTCCCGCCACCCTACGGTGCTTCTACCGAATCGCCAATACGATCAAAGCCAGAATCTTTATTTATTTTTTTTTTTTTATTTCAGGCTTTCCAGCCTAGAGGTGAGATGTGGGGTCTTATTACCCCATATCTCACTGTAAAGAGGACCTGTCATGCCATATTCCTATTACAAGGGATGTTGATGTTTTTTAAGTTTTTTTTTTTTTTTCCAGCTTAACCTCTTAACAACCGGCCCATAGCCGAATGACAGCTATAGGGCGGTTGTTTAACTCTGGGAGGCCGTCATATGACGTCCTCCCAGAATTCCGCTCTCGCGCGCCCCCTGGGGCGCGCACTCGAGAGCATCCATGACGGATCACAGTAAATGGCCGCTCATCACGGCCGTTTACCATGTGATTGCTCCGTCAAATGACGGAGTGATCACTTGTAAACAAACCGGCGTCATGTTATGACGCCGGTTCCTCCCTCCCCCTCTCTGTACCGATCGGTACAGCGGAGGGGGAAGAGATCGGTGTCAGCAGTGGTCAAGTGGTTAAAAACGGCTGTCCATGTTAGTCTATGGCTTCATGCCCACCTAGGCGTTTTTAAGCTGTAAAAAAACCCAGGACCAGTGCGTTCTGTGGCACGGAGCTAGAGCTGTAAAAACGCGCAAGAACGCGCATAAACGCGTAACATATTTTCTTTGTTTTCTGTGGCATTGTGGGTAATTTGGGAGTGCTATAGCCAAGAGATGTTTCTTTAAAAAACGCTACTTAATGCTAACGCTAAAAAACGCACAAAAATGCCAATGCAAAATGCGGTAAAAATCGCGCTTTTAACGCTGATTTTTCCAGGTGTCAGAGCTAGCTTTGCAGCCCGTTTTTTAAAATGTCCTTGTGCATGAGCACTAAAGTGGAACTTCATCTAAAAAGGCAAGTTCTGCCCATCTCAGTTCTTCCACAGTCCTCATACTTCTGAATTTTTATTTTCCTTGTCACGGCTACCTATTTCTGACAGGTACCCACTCCCAAGTTTAGCCTCCTTCCCCACCTGCAACCTCCTGGAACACATTGCATGTCCAAGGAGATTGTGAGGCCATTGAAAAAGCACCTCGTATCTTGAATTTGCACAGTGGGGAGCCAACTGTGAAACACCAGAAAGTCCCAGACGGCTTCCCATAAGTAAGATGGTGGCATTGGGGACCTGAAGATTGGCAAAGAACTTGCCCAGATCATAGTGCTGGATCCCTGGGCTGATAAATCTGCATAATAAAGTGATTGTAAAGTCTTTATATATATATATATATATATATATATATATATATATATATATATATGTGTGTCTTAACCACTTCCCGACCAGCGCACGACGATGTACGTCGACAGAATGGCACGGGCAGGCATATTGGCGTACATGTACATCCAATATTCGATGCCGCCCTGCCATCGGGAGCGCGCCGCCGCCGGCGTGCTCCCACGCTGGTCGGGACCCCCGTGAGTCCGGTCGCGGGACCCGCGGACTCGATCGCCGCGGGCATCCCCGCGATCGCCTCACGGAGCGGCCGAATGGAGGAAATGCTGTATAAACAACATTTTTCCATTCTGCCTAGCAACTAGTGACGCTGATCTCTGCTCCATGTGATTGGAGCAGAGATCAGTGTACACTAAATGAAAGCCCAACCCCCCCACAGTTAGTAACACACCCCTAGGAACACTTAACCCCTACACTGCCACCCACTGGTTAACCCTTTCACTGCCAGTGTCATTTACACAGGAATCACTGCATTTATATAGCAGTGATTACTGTATAAATGACAATGGTCCCAAAAATGTGTCAAAAATGTCCGATGGGTCCCCGACAATGTCGCAGTCACAATAAAAATCGCAGATCGCCGCCATTTCTAGTAAAAAAAAAAATAATAAAAAATTAATAAAAATGCTATAAAACTATCCCTATTTTGTAAATGCTATAACTTTTGCGCAAACCAATCAATAATCGCTTATTGCGATTTTTTTTTTACCAAAAATATGTAGAAGAATACGTATCGGCCTAAATTGAGGGAAAAAAATGTTTTTTTAGAAATTTTTGGGGGATATTTATTATAACAAAAAGTAAAAAAAATGCCTTTTTTTCAAAATTGTCGCTCTATTTTTGTTTATAGCGCAAAAAATAAAAACCGCAGGGGTGATCAAATACCACCAAAAGAAAGCTCTATTTGTGGGAAAAAAAGGACGTCAATTTTGTTTGGGAGCCACGTCGCACGACCGCGCAATTGTCAGTTAAAGCGATGCAGTGCCGAATCGCAAAAAGTGGTCTGGTCTTTGACCAGCAAATTGGTCCGGTCTGAAAGTGGTTAATTTTACCTGTCCTCTTCAGCTCTCCTGGCCCCTCCCTCCTGGCGAGTACCCCCACAGTGGTAAGCAGCTTGCTCCCTGTGCCCTTTCAGACACGTCTCTGGCCCAGCCCTCTTTCTGTTCTCATTGGGTGACTGACTTTGACAGCAGAGGGAGCCAATGTCGCTGTGCTACTGTTTAAGCCAATGAGGAGGGCAGTCCCAGGCACCTGGGATAATCCTACAACATTGCTGGATATAGAGGGAGGGCTCAGATAAGTATTGGGGGGGGGGGGGGGGGGAATGCTGCACACAGAAGGCTTTTTACCTTAATGCATAGAATGCATTAAGATAAAAAATCTTCTGAATTTACAACCACTTTAAATGTCAGCAGCTACTGTATTTTTATAGATGCTTACTTAATTTTTTTGTAACTGACCAGAGCTTCTCTTTAAATCTTTGTGTTTTTTGTTTCAAGGTGTGGTTAATGAAGACACAAAAGGTGTAGCAGAACTGGTATCCAGACAGAAGACCAGTAGAAGATCTATAAGTAGGCGACGTGTCACAAAACCTCGTTACCATGGGGACCTGGTGAGACGTGGCAGAATAGCTCCGGTTCTTCCAGCATCACTAAAGAGTGACCTACGAGATCTGCTCTCTATCTCTCCGTTGTTGGTCTCCCAGCTAGAAACTGCCTTCTATAATCGCTTTGGGCGCAGTTTTCAGTATACTCGCTATGGATTCTACTCTTTATTAGAAGTCCTAAGATCTGTGTCTGATATGGTACAAGTGACACAAACTAGAGCTGGGTCTTTGCTGATGTTGAAGACTCCGTATAATCATGGCACATTTACTGGTGAGATAAACACAGCCTTTTTAATTTGTTACATTTGTTGCTTTATCTTTATTTAGGTGTTACCTATCATTTATGCACTTATTTGAAATTTTACTAATCTTGTATTCGGTTTCTTTACATTTGTGCATAGGAGTCTAAACAATGCATTTTCATGTCTATGTTCCAGGTTTCATTCCAAAACCAGTTACAAATTGGTCATATAATAAAGTTACCTCTGCCAAGTCAGCGTATCCTTGCAGGGTTCTTAAAGATGAAGCACCATACTCCAGAAATAAAACATCCATCAATGTTTCTTTGCCACTAGCATCTTCTGCTTCATTGCCATTCACTGGCTGCATGCCAGCACCTTCTGCTACTGCACCATTCATTGGCCCTACATCAGCACCTTCTGGAACTTCACCGTCCACTGGCCCTACGTCAGCACTCTCTGCAACTGCATTGTCCACTGGCCCCACTCCAGCACCTTCTGCAACTGCCTTGTCCACTGGCCCCCGGCCAGCACCTTCTAAAAATGCACAGTCAACTGCCTCCAGACTATTTCCACTTGCAACTGTACCTTCTAGTGGCCTCACACCAGCATCTTCTGCCACCACATCGTCCAGTGGTCTCACAGTTCTGGATAAGTTGTTTAAGGCAGCTGAGGCTGAATTTTATGCCAGCAAATATTCTCTTAAAAATGACACTAAAGCTAATTTAAACTGTGAAACTGGAGACTCAACAGTGCACTTTAACAGTGTTGAAATCACTAAAACCCCGTTAAGCTCTTTGCCTCCAGCTATAATTCAGGATACTAATAACAATTTACTTGTTCAGCCACCTCCAAATGTAGAAACTGTCACTGCTGAGGTTATAAACTTGGCTGGTGACTTGAAAGTTGATATAGTTGAATCTAGCATGGATTGTAACCTTCAGGAACTGGAAGAAGCGGTATGTTTTAAACTTTTACTTTTTCTCTAATATTCACTGCACATTCTGGCTCATTTTCTTTATTCCTTGTTCCTTTCAACTAGTTGCATCTTGCCTGTTTATTAAACTTTCTTTGGTAAAAAGCAGTGCTGTTAACCAAACTCCCTTTTCTATCCCTCTGTTGATGTCACTTAGGCAATGGTGATTCTGCTAAATGGTTTTGACCTGGCATTGAATTATGTATGTCAGGGGCTCTCCGACAACTTTTGATCCTCTCTGTGGACAGATTGATTTTCACAAAGTTAAGGCCCATACACACGATCGGACCTTTTGACAACAAACATGCAAATTAGCTGTTTTGGAGCAACATCCGACCGTGTGTTTGCTCCATCGGACAAACTTTTTGGGTTTTCATCGGACTTTTGTTGGCTGTGCAAACGGACAAACTTTCTGGCAACAAAAATCAGATGGAGCAAAGTCTGATCGTGTGTACAGAAAACCATAGGCATGCTCAGAACCAATGCAAAAGATCAGAGAACAATACAGAAGTTGACCAAAGGTGGCGGTAAAGAGCAGAAAAACAACGTGATTTGGTGAAAGTTGGCTGAAAAAGTCCTGCTGTGTGTATGCAATACAAGTTCAGGGCCGACGCCCTTTGTACAAAAATCCAAGGGAAAGTTTGTACAAAGTCCTATCGTGTGTATGAGGCTTTAGACTTTGTAAAATGTTAACCTCTATATGATATCAAACATCATACCATATGGGTCTGTGTACACTTGCTTTTCTGTGAAATCTGCTTCTGCCCTAAGCAAGTCAAAAGGAATGCAATTCAACCAAAGGGCTTGTGTTGATTGAGCTTTTGCTCACATCAGATTTTGCATTGATTTGTTTTGAAATGGCCGTTTTGAATTTCGCATACAAGTCTACAGAAATGAAAAACCTACTTGAAGCAGGTCAGGAGGTGGCCAACTGCAGGTTAGCTGCCACCCCCACTGACTCCCGTTGTGATTGGACACAGTAGCATTTTGTTAGCAGGTCCCTGCCAAGGATTCATGGCTGAGACCGGCTGAAAGGCTGTTTCCACTCACAGCCAGGGGCTCTGTACAGAGGGAATAATTTTTTTGTTTCTTCTCTGCAAAGTAGGGAGAAGGAACAAATAGTTTTTTAGTAAAAGCAGCACATAATACACATTAACACTTGTTAGGCACACACTTAACCCCTTGATTACTTTTAGATGTTAACCCTTTCCCAGCCAGTGTCTGTAGTACAGTGACAGTGTATTAGTATAGTATTATCACTGCTCAATGTATTGGTGTCACTGGTGATATTCGTTCCCACCCATCAGTGTCAGATGGCCCAACGCACTGTCACTGATAACTGGCATTACAAGTACAAAATAAAATAATATATATATATATATATATATATATATATATATATATATATATAACAATTATAAACAATTTTCTCTTACATCACGGGACACAGAGATTCAGTAATTACTGATGGGTTATAGGGTATCACTAGGTGATATGACACTGGCACACCCTAGACAGGAAGTTCCATCCCCCATATAACCCCTCCCCCTACTGGAGGTACCTCAGTTTTTTCACCAGTGTCTTAGGTGTTGGTCACAAGTTAAGATGTGCTGTGCTCCGCTGGAATATCCTTACTGGGGCCAGCTATGCAACCAGATCCATTCAAAGTGTATTTTCCAGACCGAATTAGATGTTACCCGGGGCCTGTTATTCAAACCCTGCAGCTGGATAACGTAAGGGAGACTCCTCAAGAATTTTTCTAATTCTAGTAGGTTTTCTCCTTTTAAGTAAATGTATGCTATGCCTATAGTCACCACCGGGGCCTGCCAAGAGCACATACCTTTCATGCCTGATCTGTCTGCTTGGTGTCCACGCTCTATGCTCCTCCAGCCATGCTCCAGGAAGGATGAAGGTAAGGGTTTTTTTCCTTCTGGGATTCTTCCTCCATGGATTAGGGGACTGAAACAGGCCTGGACCGAGAACGGTAACATACCGCACCACCTGCCGCCATCCACCGCTGTTCGCCGCCATTACAGCGGCTTTCACGTCCACTGGTCCTTCCCTCTCCTTTTCCCCCAGCCTCCCCTCCATGGCAGAAGTGGTCGGGGGGGGGGGGGGGGGGGGCGGAGCACTTGACTACACAGGCTTTAAAGTGCACTCTTTTTCAGATGTACACAGCCTATGGAGGGACACAGAGGTGACAGGTGCATGTGAGTGTGGAGGACACAGGCATTCCCAGATGGCATTTACTTCAGTCAGTGCATTTTTTTGTGGTACCTCTACCTTTTGTTGCTTTGCACTATGGGTAGAAGCGGTACTAGTACCCCGAAGAATAGGGGCTCAAAGGGGTCCCCTTTAGGCTCTGGGGACCCCCTCTGCAGCACCTTCACCCCCCTGCAAGACTCAGGGAGGCTGGCCAGGGTGAGCCGTCGGGGTCAGGGGCTGCAGCTGCTTCTGCCACTTCAGCCCCTGTATACATTACACAGGAGGTTTTTTCCTCAACCATAAACGGTTTAGAGGAAAGATTAGTGGCCTTAATCGCATCTTCACTCAGTGGAAGAAAACGCACTAGGCCCCTCTTTGTCACCCAGGACCCTCAGAGTGAGGAACTCTGGGATAAAGGAGAGGCATCCCCCTCAAAGGATCGGGAGGAGACTGATGATTCCACTTCTGAGGAATGTAGTGGAGAAGGGCCCTCTTCAGCTTCTCGGGATGAGAAGATGTTGGTGCAAATTCTTGCTGGATTGGTCCGTTCCACATTTAAGTTACCCATACCTGAGTCAGTTAAAGAACCCACTTCTTCTCTAGGTTCACTAAAACCTACTCAAACTGCACATGCCTTTCCTGTTCATGGTTTACTGGAAAAGCTTATCTATTCTGAGTGGGATCACCCAGATAAAAAATTCTTCCTCCTAAAATGTTTTCTACACTTTATCCTATGGAGGAAAAATTTACTCAGATGTGGGGTATACTGGCAGTTGACGCCGCCATTTCCTCCATAAATAAAAGCCTGACTTGTCCTGTTGACAACGCTCAGATGCTTAGGGATCCAACTGATAAGAAAATGGAATTCCTATTAAATGTTTTTTCCTTGGCAGGTTCAGTAGCTCAACCTGCAGTGGCAGCAATTGGAGTCTGTCAATATTTGAGAGACCATGTTAAACAGGTGCTTAAAGCTTACCTGAACAGCAAGTTCGGGGGTTAGCCAACCTACCAGCGGCTTTGTGTTTTGCTGTTGATGCTATCAGAGATTCTATCCTTCAGACCTCTTGCCTTACGCTGGGGTTGGTACACATTCTTAGAATCTTATGGCTGAAAAATTGGTCAGCCGAATCACCATGTAAGAAACTCCTGGCAGGATTTCCCTTTCGTGGTGCAAAACTGGAGAGGATTTGGACAATTATATCCAAAGGATCTCTAGTGGTAAAGCACCCTTTTACCAGTCAAGAAAAGGAGTAAACTTCCCTCCTTTTAAACGGGCGCTTTCTCCAGTGCCAGGGTCATCAGCCTCCAGGCAGTCACGATGGCCTCCTCCATCAGGCTCTAAGGTTAAAACTCCTGAGTCAACCCCAGGGACAAAAGAATTCCTGGGGGAGAAGGTCTTCAAGACAAAACGCTAATGCCGCGTACACACGACAGACTTAGTCTGGAGGACATCCCGCCAGACTGTCCGTCCGACTTTCCGAACGGGCTACTTGCCCACACACGGCACTTTTTCAACACACTAATAAGGCGGACTAAGTCCGCCGTATTATCCGCCCTACTTTTGAAATGAACGGACTCGCCCACACATGCGGAGAAAAGTCCGCTCATTTCGAGCGGGTCTCCAGGTAGGCGGGGCCCACGAAGGAGACGTCGCTGGCCCCGCCACCTGGTATGGACTTAAATGGGAACCCCCAACGCCGAAAAAATCAGCGTGGGGGTTCCCCCCAGGTCCACATCAGTCCCTTGTCCGAGCACGCTACCCGGCCGGCCAGGAAAGGGGGGGACAAGCGAGCGCCACTCCCCTCCTGAGCTGTACCAGCCCTCAACATGGGGGGTGCCTTGGGGAAGGGGGGCCGTGTGGCCCCCCCACCCCAAAGCACCTTGTCCCCAGATTGAAGTACTTTCTAAGCCCGCCGTACTTTCGGGTCAAAAAAGTCTGCCAGAGGCTACACACGGGGGGAGTGTCTGGTGGACTTGAGTTTGCCGGACTTTTCCACCCGATTGTTTGATCATGTGTACGCGGCATAAGACCTCCTTATGAAGGGTCGCTCCTGCTCACTCGAGTGGGGGGAACACTACTAAAGTTCTCAGGGCTCTGGCAGGAGGAATTTCGGGACAAATGGTTGGTCTCCACAATAATTCTAGGTTACAAACTAGAATTCCAAGAATTCCCTTCTCGTTTCCTCAGATCAAATTTACCCAGAGAAAAAGAAGTCTCTCCTTCTAGCGTTGGAGCCACTATTATCGCAAAAAGTTATCATGGTAGTTCCCATGCAAGAGCAGGGAATGGGGTTTTATTAAAACCTTTTCACCGTACCAAAGCCAAACGTAGATGTCAGACCCATTCTAGATCTCAAAGATCTAAACCGATTTCTAAAGATACGGTCCTTTCGCATGGAATTGATCTGATTGTTAGTATCCATCCTGCAAGAAGGAGAGCTTCTGGCATCAATAGACATCAAGGATGCGTACCTGCATGTACCTATTTTCCCTGCTCATCAAAAATTCCTGCGTTTCGAAATAGAAAAACACAACTTTTCAGTTTGTAGCTCTGCCTTTCGGGCTAGCTACTGCACCTCGGGTGTTTACAAAGATCTTGGCTCCTCCTCTGGCCAGATTAAGGGCCCAAGGTATATAACAAGTAGCCAGGTAGCCCGCCTTGACCAAAATTTGGTCACCACAATCAACTGCCTGGAATGCCTAGGTTGGGTCCTTAACTTAGAGAAGTCTTCTTTAAAACCAATAAGAAGACAAGAGTATTTGGGTCTGGTCATAGATGCAGCCCAGCAGAGGGTATTCCTACCCCAAGCAAAGATCAGTGCGATAAGAGAACTGATTCAGGTAGTAAGGGCAAAGAAGGGTCCTTCTATTCATCTTTGTATGAGGTTGTTGGGGAAGATGGCTTCATTCGAAGTAGTTCTCTTCGCTCAGTTTCGTTCAAGGCTGCTGCAAAACAGTATCCTATTGACTTGGAACAAGAGGGTTCAGGCGTTAGATTTTCCGATGCATCTATCCCCTACAAGGCGTCGGAGCCTCAGCTGGTGGTTGATGTCCGAAAATCTGCGGAAAGGAAAATCCTTTTTACCAGTTACCTGGACAGTGGTAACAACAAATGCCAGTCTTTCGGGTTGGGGGGCAGTCCTGTAACAGTCGACTGTCCAAGCAAGATGGTCCAAGACCAAGAGGGCCTTACCTATCAACATTCTAGAGATCCGTGCGGCGTATCTAGCCCTAAAAGCCTGGACACTTAGGTTGCAGGGTTGCCCTGTCAGGATCCAGTCCGACAATGCCACAGCAGTGGCTTATATCAATCACCAAGGGGGCACCAAGAGTTGCAGCTCAGGGAGAAGTAATCCAGATCTTAATCTGGGCAGAAAGACATGTGCCATGCATATTGGCAGTCTTCATTCTGGGGGTAGAGAAGTGGCAGGCGGATTACTTGAGCCGCCAGCAGTTAGTCCCAGGGGAATGGTCTCTTCATCCCGACATCTTCTAGGCCAGCGTCCAGGTTCAACTATAAGGTTGACAACTTTGTATCAAGAATGAGGGATCCTCTTGTATGTGGGATAGATGCGTTGGTAACTCCATGGCATCGGTTCTCTAATTTATGCATTCCCTCCTATTCTGCTACCACCAAGACTTCTTTGCAGGATCAGGCAGGAGAAGAAGTCGGTGCTTCTGGTGGCCCCAGTGTGGCCCAGAAGAGCTTGGTATGCAGAAATAGTGAAGATGGTGGTAGGCTCTCCTTGGACCCTACCGTCCCGTCCAGACTTGCTATCCCAGGAACCGGTATTCCATCCTACCTTACAAACGGTTTGGCTATTGAAACCCACATTCTGAAGAATCGTGGGCTTTCAGGGCCCTGTGATATCTACCTTGATTAATGCAAGAATGCCAACTTCCAGAATGATTTATCACAGAGTCTGTAAAGCATATGTCTCCTGGTGTGAATCCAGGGGTTGGCACCCCAGAAAATATGTCATAAGCAAAATCCTTGAATTTTTGCAAAATGGGTTAGAGATTAAACTGGCCTTGAGTACCATCAAGGGCCAAGTCTTGGCCTTATCAGTTCTGTTTCAACATCCACTTGCTCCTAATTCTTTGGTCTGAAGCTTTATACAAGGGGTAACGCGCCTTAATCCTCCAGTTAGGGCGCCTCTGAACCCCTGGGATTTGAATTTGGTTCTGTCAGCTTTACAGAAGCAGCCTTTTGAACCGATACATTCAATTCCCCTAATTCTGTTGACAAGGAAATACATTTTTCTGGTGGCCATTTCTTCTGCCAGAAGAGTATCAGAATTAGTGGCCCTCTCTTGTAAAGAACCGTATCTGATAATGCACAAGGATAGAGTGGTGTTACGCTCTCATCCTAGTTTTCTACCGAAGATGGTCTCAGGGTTTCATCTAAACCAAGATATTGTTCTGCCTTCCTTTTTTTCCAAATCCCTGCTCTGTGGAAGAGAAGTCACTACATTCTTTGGATGTAGTGAGAGCAGTCAAAGCCTATCTGGAAGTGATTGCTCAGGTTCGCAATACGTATGTTTTGTTTGAATTGCCAGAGTGTCCTAAGAGAGGACAGGCAGTGTTGAAATCTACCATTGCTAAATGGATTCGACGAGTAATTGTTCAAGCTTATGGTTTGAAGCAAAAGATTCCGCCTTTTCAGATCAAAGCGCACTCCACTAGGGCTATTAGTGCTTCGTGGGCAGTGCATCACTAGGCCTCCATGGCTCAAATCTGCAAGGCCGCAACCTAGTCATCAGTCCATACATTCACCAAATTTTATCGGGTGGATGTGAGAAGGCATGAGGATATCGCCTTTGCGTGTATTGTGCTGCAGGCAGTGGTACAGGGTCCTCAGGTTGTATTACACCCTGTGTTGTGTGGTTCCCCTCCCCTCAGATAGCATTTCTCTGGGACATCCCATCAGTAATTACTGAGCCTCTGTGTCCTGTGATGTACGAGAAAGAAAATGGGGTTTTTAGAACAGCTTACCTGTAAAATCCTTTTCTTTTGAGGTACATCATGGGACACAGAGGTCCCTCCCCACTTCTAATACACTTATACACTTATATTGCTTTGCTACAAAACTGAGGTACCTCCCGTAG
The DNA here is from genome assembly GCF_037356315.1 of Lithobates pipiens. NCBI lineage: Eukaryota > Metazoa > Chordata > Amphibia > Anura > Ranidae > Lithobates > Lithobates pipiens. The sequence continues at coordinate 215,336,102 of NW_027507785.1, forward strand.
GGGAAGGGGTTATATGGGGGATTGAACTTCCTCTCTAGGGTGTGCCAGTGTCCAATCACCTACTGATACCCTATAACCCATCAGTAATTACTGAGTCTCTGTGTCCCTTGACGTACCTCAAAAGAAAAGGATTTTACAGGTAAGCTGTTATAAAAAATCCTTTTTTTATATTTGTACACACACACACACACACGCACACCATACTTTATAGACGCTATAACTTTCACACAAACCAACCAATATATATTTATCTATTTTTACCAAAGACATGTAACATGTTTAACATATATTCAAGAAGAAATTTGATTTTTACCTTTTTTTATTTTGGATATTTTTTATAGCTGAAAGTAAAAAATATAAAAAAAATATTCTTAAAAATGTGTAGGTCTTTATTTGTTTTAGACAAAAGAAAAAACCCTGTGGTGATCGAATACCACCAAAAGAAAGCTCTATGTGTGAAAAAAATTACATAACTTTCATCTGCGTTTACATGACCATGCAAATACCAGTTAAAGTTGCGCAGTGCTAAATGGCAAAAAATGGCCTGGTCATGAAGGGTGTAAAATTTTTCGGAGCTCAAATGGTTAATCCGTAGTGCCTTCATTATCCCCAAATTTATTCTACCTACTTATATATTAGGCTACTGCTTTTTTTTTCCCCATTATCTTCTTTCTCTTGTTACTCGGTACTAAATACCACACAAAGTTTATGGACAAGACTGTACAAAATATTGGAATATGCTCTTGCGTAACATACGATGTGACAAATTTTCCGGAAGCAGTCCCCTTTTTTTTTAATTTTTTTTTTTTTAGCAAAGATGATTTTTGCATTCTTTTACATTTAGAGAACTACTAGAGTTTGTTGTCTTTTTATATGCTCATAAATTACAGCACTGCAAGCGGATAAACATGTGGTTTCGGGTAAAACTTTATTAATTACTCATGAGTGCTTATTGAAAATTTAAGATTTGTTAAATTTGATTTAAAAAAAATTTGATTGCCGAGCATGGTATCACTGCACTAATGGTGAGAAATGGAAAGAGGAATAGGGGTCAATTCACTAAGCGTTCAATATCAGCTAAAATGCAGTAAAATACTGCATGTGCTAACAATTGTGCAAATGTTTGGTTCATTAAGAATTTTGTGTTGAATAACGAATGCGTTATTTGTTTGATTTAGTGGTAATTACTGCATTAGTTAGTGCAATATTGAGCTGGTTGCTAAGGAGCGGGCCGGGAACCTGGCCGCCAAGTCCTATAAAGCAGAGTTCCACTTCCTGTCAGGGGAGAGGAGACAGATCTTGTGTTCCTAGTATATAGAAAGCCGGATCGTTCTCTCCTAGTCTTCCCCCCCCCCCCCCCCCACTGTTAGAATCACTCCCTAGGTAACACATTTAACCCCTCGATCGCCTCCTAGTGCTTACTCCTTCCCTGACATTTATAGAATAATCTGTGCATATTTTTAGCCCTGATTGCTGTAAAAATGTCAGTAGTCCCAAAATATTGTCAAGTGTTCGATCTGTCTGCTGCAATTTCAGTCACAATAAAAATCGCAGATCACCGCCAAAAAAAGAAAAAATCTGCCATAAATCAATAACCCATTTTGTAGGTGCTATAACTTTGGCGCTAACAAATCAATATGCGATTATTGCTATTTTTTTAACCAAAAATATGTAGAATAATACATATTGACCTAAACTAAGGAAAACAATTAGTTTTTTTTGTTTTTAAAAAATTGGGATATTTGTTATAGCAAAAAGTAAAAAATATTGCGTTTTCTCTTATATTCACCGACCAACACAGCTCCTCTCTGTAACAAAATGGGTTGTTAGCCCTATCACTGGAGATTACTAGACAAAGTTGTAATACAACACTTCAGAACTTTTAGTTCCGCCCAGGGGGCGGTCCCTAGGCTACAATCCCCACAGTCTGCCCTAGCAGCCTCAGTTTTATTTTGGCTGGTGAAGCAGATGCATCTAGGCCCATAGGTCTGTGTTTTTTTTTATTTTTTTGCAGAAGCTTGGCTTTTTGCGCAAGATGAATGATCCTGTGATCTTCTATCAACAGCTGGATGGGTGGGAGGCTGGTTCACTTATCCTTGAAGTCTCCCCAGTCTGGCCATCGAGCATGTGCAGGTCGCAACTACGGGTCGGCAGGCCACGACATATCTCAGCTCCAGAGGTGGTCGGTGCGCTCTTATGCTCTTGGGCACACATATGACCAGGCTACTGAGTATGCCGGGCCAGTAGACTTCCCTGTACTGATCAGGAGTTGGCTACAATGGAATGTCTCCCAGCTCTTCTGGACTGGTAAGTACAGCTCTCCCTGTCTTGGCAGGATTGAGCAGCTGGGCATTCCCTGGGAGGTCGATTCGCAGGCCCCCTCATCCCCCTCTCTTCTCTCCCCTGTCCCTAACTCCCCTCCTTTCCCCCCCCTCATGAGGGGGGGGGCTGTACATGTACTGAGCGGTTTCTGTGTGTCCTGGGCTCTTACCTGGGTTCTGGCTGTGCTGGGAGCCTGGGTTCTGTGTGCTTTAATCTGATAAGAAATATGCAAAGAATTACAGGTGATATCGATATTTGCCTTGTTCCTTATATGTACTTTGTGTAGCTAAAAGGGCGCTGGCTTATTGTTTATGCAACTTTAAGTCCTGACCAAGGCCTGGGGAATACTTAAGAAACTAGCAGATGTTACCATAATAGGAAACCTTGTAAAGGCACTCTGGATTGACTGAGTGACGCCAGTCAATCCGGCTAGGGTGGAGTGATGGGGGTTCAGTCGGCTCAGGGCCTCTGGTTGATGGAAGAATCTGAGTTGCCGATCAATCTGCTTGAATAGAGAGAGATCAGGCTGTGTCTCCACACATGGTTGGTGAGTCTTCAAGGGCGTCCGATCAGGATACAGTCAGACAATGCCACGGCTGTGGCGTACATAAATCACCAGGGGGGAACAAGGAGCTCAGCCGCTGCTCGGGAGGTCGCTCACATACTTCGGTGGGCAGAGTTGACGGATGCTGGACCCAGAAGAATGGGCATATTATCTGGAGACATTCAGGCTTCTGTGCCTGAAGTGGGGAACACCAGATGTGGCTCTACTGGCCTCCCGTCTCAATCGGAAGGTGCCAAGATTCGTGTCCAGGACAAGAGATCCGTGGGCAGACGCGTCAGACGCGCTGGTGGCTCCGTGGGATCAGTACCAGCTGATCTACGCCTTTCCTCCACTGAAACTGTTGCCATGTCTGCTTCAGAGTTGAAGCTAAGGGGATCCCAGTAATATTGGTTGCCCCAGATAGGCCTCAGCATCCTTGGTACGCAGACCTGGTGCGTCTGGTGGCAGACACTCCCTGGCAACTGCTGTTGCAAGAGAACCTCCTATCTCAAGGTCCAATTTTTCATCCTGCTTAACCATCGCTGGCTTTAACGGCATGGCTATTGAGAGCCAGGTGTTGAGGAACCGGGGTCTGTCAGACTCGGTTATTCCAACTATGTGGAGGGCACGGAAATCTTCTTCTCAGAAGATATACCATTGTACCTGGAAGGCCTACATCTCCATGTGTGAGGAGAAAGGATGGCATCCGCGATCCTCTTCCATATCCAGGATCCTGCTGTTTCTCCAGCAGGGAGTTGACCAGAGATTGGCATTAAGCACCATCAAAGGGCAAATCTTGGCCTTTGCTGTCTTTTTCCAATGACCCTTGGCATCGCACTCCTTAGTGAGTACCTTCGTTCAGGGGGTACGACGCGTAGTCCCTTTGGTGTGTCCACCGTTACCTCCATGGGATTTGAACCTGGTGTTGTCGGTGCTTCAGATACTGCCATTTGAGAATGTCAGGGAGATTCCCCTTATTACTCTTTCCCAGAAAGTTGTCTTTCTAGTGGCCATCACATCGGCCAGGAGGGTTTCGGAACTGGCGGCCTTGTCTTGCAAGTTGCCCTATCTGGTTATCCACAGGGATAAGGTGGTGTTGCGTCCGCAACCATCCTTTCTACCGAAGGTGGTCTCTGCTTTTCATATCAATGAGGATGTTGTATTACCATAGCTGTGTCCTAAGCTGAAGCACCCTAAGGAGGTGGCCCTTCACACTCTGGATGTGCTTGGGGCCCTGAAGGTGTATTTGGCTGCCATGGCGCCCTTTCGGAAGTCAGACTCACTGTTTGTTTTGTGGCTGGTCCAAAGAAGGGCGCGGCGGTCTCGTCGGCCACCATTTCCAGGTGGATCAGACAGATTGTAGTAAAGCCTATGCCTTGAAGGGGCAGGTGGCCCTCTTTCTGGTCACGGCCCACTCCACAAGGGCAATCGGAACGTCTTGGGCCTTTCGACACCAAGCGTTGGTCGCTCAGGTGTGTAAGGTGGCGACCTGGTCATCTGTCATTACGTTTACCAAGTTCTACAAGGTAGACATCCGTGCATTGGCGGATGCCTGTTTTGGCCGCAAAGTTTTGCAGGCGGCCGTGTAGTTGCAATTGAATATGCAATCCAATATTTTTTCCTGTTTTTTTGAAAAAACGCAATATTATGTTAATGCACTGTTGCATTACTTCCGCAGTTGGTTGTGGTTTTGGGGATCACTCCTGTTGAGGATACCCGGTTAGTTGGTGGTGGTTTTTCCACACACTCCTGTTTTTTGTTTTGTTTTTTGTGGGTTTAGTTTCACTAGTTCCCACCTGACATGGTGGATGAAGTTTTTATGCTGTTTTTTTTTTTCCCACCCCTCGTTTGGCACTGCTTGGGGACGTCCTGTTTTCTTACAGAGAGGAGCTGTGTCGGTCGGTGAATATAAGAGAAAATAGGATTTTTGTACTCACCGTAAAATCCTTTTCTCTGTAATTCACCGACCGACACAGCACCCTCCCTTCCTTTTTTGCCTCTTTACGTTATACTGCTTGTTGACGTACTGAGGCTGCTAGGGCCGACTGTGGGGATTGTAGCCTAGGGACTAAAAGTTCTGAAGTGTAGTATTACAACTTTGCCTAGTAATCTCCAGTGATAGGGCTAACAACCCTTTGTGTTTACAGCGCAAAAAATAAAAACCGCAGAGGTGATCAAATGACACAAAAAGAAAGCTCTATTTTTGTGGGGAAAAACTCATTTGGTTACAGTGTTACATGACCGCACAATTGTCATTCAAAATGTTACTGCTCTGAAAGCTGAAAATTGACTTTGGCAGGAAGGGAGTCAAAATGCCTTTATATTGAAGTGGTTAATCTTCCCCGCAACTTCCGGTTGTGGCCGGCTAGGCAACTACTAGGGCTGAAACAGCGAATCGATTAATCACTTAAGCCCCGGACCATTTTCCAGCTAAAGGACCAAGCCCCTTTTTGCGATTCGGCACTTTTAACTGACAGTTGCGCAGTCCTGCGACATGGCTCTGAAACCAAAATTGACGTCCTTTTTTTTCCCCCCACAAATAGAGCTTTCTTTTGGTGGTATTTGATCACCCCTGCGGTTTTTATTTTTTGCGCTATAAACAAAAAAAGCGCCAATTTTGAAAAAAACACATTATTTTTTACATTTTGCTATAATAAATATCCCCCAAAAAACAATTTTTTTCCTCAGTTTAGGTCAATGCGTATTCTTCTACATATTCCTGGTAAAAAAAATCGCAATAAGTGTTTGATTTGCGCAAAAGTTATAGTGTCTACAAAATGGGGATAGGTTTATGGCATTTTTATTAATATTTTTTTATTTTTTATTTTACTTTTCAAAGGGCTTTATTGAAAGAAAAAAAGGAGTACATGTTGATATGCGGAAATTGAATAATATATAGGACAGTTATATTGTCCATACAAGAATAATAAGAAACATATAATGTGAACAGGTGAGCATAACCTTGGTTCTTTTCCAGGTCCCGGACAGGGGATCCGGAGGGGGGAAGGGGAGGGGAAGGGGGGTGCAGGGGAAAAGAAAAGAAGGGGGGTAGTTAATGATAGGAGAGTAACGTTTTTTTTAAGTTAGTAAGCTAGGTAAGCCTGTCCGTGTGTCGGTCCTAGCGCAGAGGGTTTGAATTGCTCCAAAGGAGAGATGGAGTCAAGGACTACCTCCATGGGGAGGGCTGTTGTGGGGGGTACTGTTTATAGTATAATCAGTTACAGGGCCTGGCCCTGGGGACGGATAACCAAGATTTCCAGTGGCTGTAGAATTTCCCCAAACTAATTTGTGTTTTTGCAAAGAGATATAACACCAATAGATGTTCATTTAAGATTTCAATAACATTACTGATGGAGGGTGCATAGGGTTGTCTCCAACGGCGGGCAATAGCCAGACGAGCCGCTATAAGTATATGCGTGATAATAGGATGGAATTTCGGGGGGCCAGACTGAAAGGCCTAGGCCAGATAGAGCCATCTGCGGGTTCACGACATGAGACAGGCTAGTAACCTCTTGGATAAGAGTGGAAATGCCCATCCAGTATGTACCCATGGAGGGACATTCCCACCACACATGAACAATGTGACCATCCATGTCACAATTCCGCCGGCACTTGCTGGACTGAGTGGGGAAAATGCGAGCCAATTTCACGGGGCTGTAGTACCATTTGTACAGAATTTTCATTACAGTCTCCCAATGGGAGACGTTTTTGGATAAGACAGTGGGTAGGCGAATAGCCCGGTACCAGAGTGATGGGGGGAACGTTAATGTGTAGTTTGGGCTCCCAGTAGGTTATCGCCGGAAGGTTTTCGTCTTGAGTCGGCTTCGTTAGAAGTCCGTAGAAGCAAGAGATGCCGCAGATTTTGATAATGGGAGAGCTGATGAACTGTATAGTGTCTTTGGTCCAGGTGTTATTGGAAGTTGAAACTGAGGCGAGAATATGGCGTATTCTCAAGTAGATGTAGAAATCTTTATTAGGGATGAAATACCGGTCTGAGAGTTGTTGAAAAGAGAGTAGTTGGTTATGTTGGAAGAGGTCTCCAAGAGTTTGGATGCCCTGTGAGGACCATTTCTGTATTGGTAGGTCTGGGGAGAGAAGAGAAATGGCTGCAAATGGTAGTTGGTAGAGAGCTTGGAGGTGTATTCCGCCTGAGGCTTGCAGAATAGATTTCCAGGTGTTAAGAGTTGCATTAACAGTTGGTAAAATGGAACGTGTGGGGTGGAGTTCTGTTCATACAGCTGCTAAGAGATGTGAGGGTTGATGTGCCAATTCTGCGGCTTCAATTAGAGTCCAGGGCTGTAGTGAGGACATATCCCATAGCCTTCTAGTTTGATCTAGTAAGGTGGCTTTTGTAGTATGATCTAAGGTTGGGAACCCCCAGACCAGCATATTTTGTAGGTGTGTTGAGCAAGGAGGCCTTAATACGTGGTTTGCGAGCTGCCCAAATGAAATTGTTGATGATTCGTTGGAGTCCAGCAATGTCTGATTGCAGCATTTGTATTGGTAAAGTTCTGAAAAGGTATAGGACGTGCGGTAAAAGGAACATTTTAGTTAGGGCTATCTGGCCTGCCCAAGAGGCCTTCACAGATAGAAGCGAATTGGCAATGCCCTGCAGCTTCTGGGTAAGCGATGAGATGTTAGTGCGTTAAAGTAGAGAAGCGGGGGAAGTCAGCTGTATGCCCAATTAAGTCATAGACGAGATGGAGGCCCAGGAAAAAGGGGACACAGAAGAGAAGTTTGTTCTGAGTTGTGGGGATAAGGATATCCCTAACATAGCAGATTTGGAGTGGTTCAATTTATATAAGGAGATCTGGCTAAATTGTTGTAGAAGGTCACAGAGCGGGGGTAGGGATCGTAATGGGTCAGTGAGCCATATAACGATATCATCGGCGTATAGGCCGATCTATGTCTGGGTGTGTTCTTATTGCCTGTGCCAATGGTTCAATCACTAACGCAAAAATGAGCTGTGACAGGGGACAACCTTGTCGGGTTCCGTTAGTGATGGAAAAAGGGGAGGGTAACAATCCCGAGGTGAGGACTTTTGCACTTGGGGCAGAGTAAAGGCCTAGGATGGCTTGTCGGAATGGGCCGTGTATACCGAATTTTTGTAGGACTAGGTCTACTAGGTCTAAATATAGCCAATTAACCCTGTTGACTGCCTTCTCTGCGTTTAGCGAGATCAGTAGAGAAGACACTCGACGGCGCTCCGCCCAGTAGATCATGTCGATGAGTCTGCGGGAGCCATCTGAGTCTTGTCTGGAGGGGATGAAGCCTACCTGGTCTGGGTGCACTAGATTGGGAATATATGAGGCTAAGCGGGTAGCTAGCAATTTAGCATAAAGTTTAGTGTCCGTGTTGAGAAGCGAAATGGGGTGATAACTGGCCGGGTCGTGTGAAGGTTTTCCAGGTTTGTGTATAGTAGTTATTACCGCCTCAAGGGATTCTGGAGGGATCTCTCCAGTGTTTAAGTATCTATTAAAGGAGTTGCATAGGTGGGGTATGATTTGGTCTGTGTATGTTTTGTTAAATTCATTCATGTAACCATCCGGTCCTGGGGCTTTATGGAGGGGGAGCTCTTTTATGGCTTTGAGGATCTCTTGGTGGGAGAATGGCTGGGCTAGGACTTCAAGTTGCGAGGGGGATATCGAGGGAAGCTGAAGAGGGGTAAGGAAATCTCGTATTAGTTGTATGGTGGGCTGCGGTTCCGACGCCGATAGGGAGAGGTTGTACAATTTTGAATAGAAGGTACCAAATTAATTTGCAATGTCTTTTGGATTTGACGGTTTGTGGCCTTTCTGGGTTAATAAAACTGGGATTCTACACTGTGCTGCTTTCCTTTTATACTGCTGGGCCAGGTGTTTCCCAGCTTTATTGCTCTGGGAATACCAAAAAAGGCGAAGGCGCCTAAGGTAAAAATCATGGCTTTTTTGAAGGAAGGAGCTAAGGTGATTCCTTAGGGGGCTAAGTTCTTTTGCATTAGCCAGAGGGGGGTTTTGTTTATGTGTTCAATCACCTGGATACGTTGTAGAAAGGAGTTTATTGTAAGCGTTTTCTTTTTCTTTTCCTGGGCCCCCAGCTGTAGAAAAATTCCCAGAATGACCGACTTGTGCGCATTCCAGAGTGTAGTTGGATTGGAGACAGAGCCAATGTTGGTGGCAAAGAAAAGATATGTTGGCTCGAATCTGTTCCCGGGTCTCAGTCGCACTAAATAGTGCAGCATTCAAATGCCAAATTGTATGTCTGGAGGTGGGAGGTGAAAGAGAGATGGTTATGGATACTGGAGCGTGATCCGACCATGTGATAAGGCCAGTGGTTGCTCTGTTAATTTTTTGGAGTAGGAACTTGGAAACCAGAAACAGATCGATCCGAGAATAAGATCTTTGGGTATGCGAATATAAGGAGTAGTCCCTCTCAGTATCATGCAGACACCTCCATGGGTCATGGAGGTCTTCCAGGGAGACTATTGAGGATAGAGCTGTGGACATCTTGCGTTTTGGGTTGGAGGAGTCCATCTGGGTATCTAAAATCTCATAGAAGTCGCCACATATTATGATTTTGTCCTTGGGGTAATGTTGGATCTTGTGCAGCATGGCTTTATAGAAGGGTTTCTGACGGGCATTGGGAGCATATATGTTTACTATGATAAGGGGTTGATTCTTAAATGTTGCCGACAGAATTAGGTATCTACCCGCGGGGTCATAGTCTACGTGGCTGAGGGTAAAAGATACTGAGGAGCGGACTGCTATTATTACCCCCCTTGTTTTTTTGTCAGCACGTGCATGAAAACAATGGGAAATAGTCTGAGTGCATTGCGGGGGATTGCGCTTGGGAAAATGCGTTTCCTGGACGCACAATATGTCTGCTTTTTGAGTTAAGGCTTCGCGCCACAGAAGTGACCTTTTAAAGGGGCTATTAAGGCTTTTAGCGTTTAAGGAAACAACTGTAAGCAACATCCTGTCAAGTGAGGGGAGTCAGGTATTGGGTAGCTGCACAGTATCGGGGGGGACAGGCTCCAATTCGGGAATGGGGAAGGAATGGGTGGGGGCGACAAAAGAGTATCAGAAAATAGACACAGTAGGATGTATGGGCAGGTCTGGGTCGATTCAGGCAGAACGAACCCAATTTGAGCAAACAGTAATAGAACAATGCAGATACTAGAGTAGATTAATAACTTAATTTATAAATCAAACACAGATAATAAGTTTTAAAGCGTAGAAATTTAAACCGATAGATGTGCTTAGCACATCAAAAGTTGTGGAGTGTGGAAAGGATAACATAAATGCTTCCACTCCTCCACATAACTATAACATGTGATAAACATAATGACAGTGTATAACCAGCATTAAACATTAGTTGTCTCTGGGAGCGATCATCATGCTGCATGGTACAGGAGGGTGACTTGTGGTTAAGTCAGAGTGTGCGATTCCCAATGGTTAGAGATTTTGGAGGATGGCCTCGCAGGAGGAGTGGGAGGAGGTGCTTGGGCGAGTAAGCCCCAGTTAAGGAGTTGTTTGATACCTTCCTTAGGAGATAGTATAGCCACTTGCTGGTTGCGGTGGGTCACAAGGAGATTTACAGGGTGGCCCCATTTGTAGGGTGCAAAAGCTCTGCGAGCTTGGGAGGTTGCAGCTGATATGTCGTTATATAGCGTCATTTCATGAAAGGGATCTGGTAGCGAGCGCAAGGATCTCGCTGTGTGCATAATCTCTTCCTTAACATGGAAAAAGTGTACCCTTGCCAAAATGTCTCTGGGGACAGAGGCTGGGAGGTGTTGCGGTTTGTGGATTCTATGTGCACGATTGATGAGCATGTCTTGTGTCGTCAGCAATGGCACAAGTTTGCGGAACAATTGGTGCAGATATGGCACTATTTCCGTGGCTGCTAGGGATTCAGAGACCCTCTCACTTTGATATTGTTCTGTCTCGAGCGATCCTCGAGATCTGCGATTTTTAGGAGAAGCTGGGTGACCATAGCAGCCTGTTCATCCTGTATATCTACCATGGCATTGTGCGCCTTAGTGGCTTCAGACAGGTGTTGCTCAATATGCTCTGTACGCTGCTCTAAGGAGTTAACCTTCTCCTGTATATGATTTACAGAAATCTTGAGCTCCCTATGCAGCTCTGTCTGTAGGGACATCAGCATGGCCTTGAGGGAATGCTCAGAGGCTGGGTTGTCTGTGGTAGGGTAAGCAGCTAGTGGTTGTGAGGCTATTTGATCTGTGGTGGGACTACAGGTCCCAGCGCCATGTGGCTTCTTAGAAGGAGGCTGCTTATCAGGGGACTATGCTTGGAACTCTGCAAGCCTCTTACCTCTGTCCCCTGGGGAGATGGAGTGCTTGCTCATCTGGTCCATTCAGTCATCCAGCCCATGGTATGAAAAGGAGGCCACCGCAGCGCTGTTTGGCGGTTGTTCCGGCTTTCCCAGGTCCCGGCCGGCGCCATTTTGCGAGTCCTGCTGTGTGGGCTTCATATAGAAGTCCAAGAGTCTGCGGGGTCCCTTGAGCCTGGGTTTCTTTCTGGACATAGCCCGGACGATGTCCTGTAGGCAATCCTCCGTTCAGCAGAGTGTCTGGTGAGCGGGAGACGGCTGGCTGTGCTCGGCTGCAGTGTGGAGGAGCGGAGTGGTGGATTCACACGGCCATCTCCTTTGGCAGGCAGGCCCGCGATCATCGATTTTTATTGTGACTGCGACATTATGGTAGACACGTTGGACAATTTTGACACATTTTTGGGACCATTGGCATTAATACAGCAATCGGTGCAATTAAAAATGCACCGATTACTGCAAAAATGTCACTGGCAGTGAAGTGGTTAACCACTAGGGGGCAGTGTAGGGGTTAAGTGTGTGTGTTTTTTTTTTTTTACTGTAGGGTGGCATGGCTTGGCGTCTGACGTCGCTGATCATCCTTCTCTATAACGGAACAGACGATCAGTGACAGCCTCAGTAGGAAGCACAAGGAGAGGTTTGTTTACACTTACCTCTCCTCGTTCTTCAGCTCTGTGACCCGTTCGCGGGACACCAGCAGCGATTGGGTCCCGCGGCCACGTTCACGGAGCTCAGGACTGGGTTGCGAGTGCGCCGGCGCGCTCGTGACCCACGGCTGGGCACTTAAAGGCAACATACAGGTACGTGATTGTGCCCAGCCTTGCCATTCTGCCAACGTACATCGGCGCGAGGCGGTCCTAAAGCGGTTAATTGACGACTAATCGATTATCAAAATAGTTGTCACCTATATTGATTGATCGGCCAGCTGATTGGTCAGCCTTCATACAGAATGCATTATTCGTTTACATATCAAGAAATACAGTGCAGCGCACACACACCTCAGTACGTCGTCCATCCATGTCAGTAAGTGCCTGAGAACATGTGAATGTGTTAAGAGCAATGCCTCATTTGACATGTAGTCTTGGGCAGAAAGTGAATGGTTCTAAAGTCTGAGGTTTTTTTACCTTGCTGTGGGACATATTACACATTGCAGTTTGCTATTGGGGCACTCTGAGGGCAGGAGGAGCCAGAAGCATTGGAGGGGGACCCCAGAAGAGGACACTCAGGGCTGCTCTGTGCAAAACTCTTACACAGAGCAGGCAAGTATAACATGCTTAAAAAAAATAAAGGTCACTTTAACCGGTTCCCGACCAGCGCACGCCGATGTACGTCGGCAGAATGGCACGGGCAGGCATATCAGCGTACAGGTACGTCCAATCTTCAATACCTGCCGTGCCGGTTGGGACCACCGTGAGTCCGGTCGCGGGTCCCGCGGACTCGATCGCCGCGGGCATACCCGCAAAAATCTCACGGGACGGCTGAATGGAGAAATGCCGTTGTAAACAGCATTTCTCCATTCTGCTTAGCAACTAGTGACGCTGATCTCTGCTCCATGTGATTGGAGCAGAGATCAGTGTTCACGAAATGAAAGCCCAACCCCCCACAGTTAGTAACACACCCCTAGGAACACTTAACCCCTACACTGCCACCCACTGGTTAATCCCTTCACTGCCAGTGTCATTTACACAGGAATCACTGCATTTATAGAGCAGTGATTGCTCTATAACTGACAATGGTCCCAAAAATGTCCAATGTGTCCGCCATAATGTCGCAATCACAATAAAACTCACTGATCGCCGCCATTACTAGTAAAAATAAATTAAAAATTATTAATAAAAATGCCATAAAACTATTCCTATTTTGTAAATGCTATAACTTTTGCGCAAACCAATCAATAATCGCTTATTGCGATTTTTTTTTTTTTTTTTTTTTTTTTTTTTTACCAAAAATATGTATTAGAATACGTATTGGCCTAAACTGAGGGAAAACATTTTTTTGCTATATTTTTTTGGGGGATATTTATTATCACAAAAAGTAAAAAAAATTTGTGTTTTTCAAAATTGTCGCTCTATTTTTGTTTATAGCGCAAAAAATAAAAACCGCAGAGGTGATCAAAAACCACCAAAAGACAGCTCTATTTGTGGGAAAAAAAAGGACGTCAATTTTGTTTGGGAGCCATGTCGCACAACCCACAATTGTCAGTTAAAGTGACGCAGTGCCGAATCGCAAAAAGTGGTCTGGTCTTTGACCAGCAAAATGGTCCGGTCTGTAAGTGGTTAAAGAAAGCAGGGAAGATCAGAATCTGAACCCAGAGAAGGAGGCTGATAGTCTGGAGGTAATAGAAGGCATTACAAATTCATTTAAAGTGAACTTTTACCAGTATTGTGCATTATATTTAAAATTTTCATATCCATAAAAAAAAAGTCTCAGCTTTTAGTACTACTTTAACCGCTTTCCAACTGGCGCACAACGATGTACGTCGGCAGAATGACAAATTGGCGTACAGGTACGTCCATTTAAAATTGCTGCCGTGCCATCACATGTGCCGGTTGGGACCCCCTTGGGTCCGACCGCGGGTTCCACGGACTTGATCACCGTGGGGTAGAGGTCGACCGATATATCGGCCGATATTTGCCGTTTTTTTTATTAATCGCCATCGGCCGATTGTGCTGGTAAAAAGCCGATATAGAACTGAGGCGGGACTTTAAAATGACTTCTGTAATAGAAGTTAGTGTAAGTTGCCTGAGTCCTCATAGAAATGTCTTCCTCCTCTCTGGGCAGGCTGCCAAGAAAAGAACAGAAAGATAAAATGTTTACACTTGAATGAATGAAGTCATCTCTGTGTGTAGAAGTTCTCAGTTTAACCATTTAAAGACTACATTTTTTCTGACACTTGTTGCTTACAAGTAAAAATCCTGTATTTTTCTGCCAGAAAATCACTTAGACCCCCCAAAAATTATATATATTTTTTTAGCAGAGATCCTAGGGAATAAAATAGTGGTTGTTGCAATATTTTATGTCACACGGCATTTGCACAGAGGTCTTTCAAATGCATTTTTTGGGGAAAAAAATACACTATTTAAAAAATAAAAATAAAATAAAAACAGTAAAGTTAGCCCATTTTTTTTTCGTCCAAAAGTTTTGACTACCTGTTTTTATTTAATATATAGTTATTTTTTTTTAAATCTAAATCATACATACAAGTAAACTGATAGGAGGTTTGTTTTGTTTAACCACTTGACCACTGGGCACTTAAACACCCTTAATAACCAGACCAATTTTCAGCTTTCGGTGCTCTCACATTTTGAATGACAATTACTCAGTCATGCAACACTGGACCTATATGAAATTTTTGTCCTTTTTTTCACACAAATGAAGCTTTCTTTTGGTGGTATTTAATCACCGCTGGGTTTTTTATTTTTTGTGCTATAAAAGAAAAAATACAGAAAATTCTGTAAAAAAATGAATTTTTCTTCGTTTCTGTTATAAAATTTAGCAGATTAGTAATTTTTTCTTCATAAATTTTGGCCAAAATTTATACCACTACATATCTTTGGTAAAAATGAGTACAAATTGGTGGATTTTATTTGGTCTTTGTGAAAGTTATAGAGTCCACAAGTTATGGTGCCAATATCTGAAAATTGATCACACCTGAAGTACTGACGGCCTATTTCAATTCTTGAGACCCTAACATGCCAGAAAAGTACAAATACCCCCCAAATGACCCCTTTTTGGAAAGAAGACATTCCAAGGTATTTAGTAAGAGGCATGATGAGTTTTTTGAAGTTGTAATCTTTTCCCACAATTCTTTGCAAAATCAAGATTTTTTTTAACTTTTTTTTTTTTTTCTTTCACAAAATTGTCATATTATCAGTTTATTTCTCACACAGCATATGCATACCACAAATTACACCCCAAAACACATTCTGCTATTACTCCCGAGTACGGTGATACCACATGTGTGAGACTTTTACACAGTGTGGCCACATACAGAGGCCTAACATGCAGGGAGCGCCATCAGGCGTTCTGGAGCACCCAGGACAATTCTGACATTTCTCTCCTACATGTAAAAATCATCATTTATTTGCTAGAAAATTACATCGAATCCCAAAACATTATATATGTTTTTTTAGCAAACACCCTGGAGAATACAATGGTGGTCGTTGCAACTTTTTATCTCGCACGGTATTTGCGCAGCAATTTTTCGAATGCTTTTTTTTGGAAAAAAAACTGTTTTGTGCTAAAAAAAAAAAACCACAGTAAAGTTAGCCCAATTTTTGCATAATGTGAAAGATGAAGTTACACCGAGTAAATCGATACCTAACATGTCACTCTTCAAAATTGCACAGGCTCGTGGAATGGCGCCAAACGTCGCTACTTAAAATTCCCCATAGGCGACGATTTTTTTTTTTTTTACTGGTTATATGTTTTGAGTTACAGAGGAGGTCTAGGGCTAGAATTATTGCTCTCGCTGGGTATTGCAGGGTATCACCGACTATGGCTGGGTATCTCAGAGTATGGCGTATGGCGTTGCAGAGCATTGCAGGATATTGGAGGGTGTTGCAGAGCATTGCAGAGTGTTGCACGGCATTGGTGGGCGTTGCAGGGCATTGGTGGGCGTTGCAGGGTATTGGTGGGCGTTGCAGGGTATTGGCAGGCGTTGCAGGGTATTGGCGGGCGTTGCAGGGTATTGCAGGGTAATGGCAGGGTATTTGCAGGGAATTGAGGGGTTAATTTTCGGTGAGCAGCGATGTGGGCACTGCAGATGCAGCCCACATCGCTGCTGACACTGATCTCTTCCCCCTCCGCTGTTCCGATCGGTACAGAGAGGGGGAGGGAGGAACCGGCGTCATAACATGACGCCGGTTTGTTTACAAGTGATCACTCCGTCATTTGAAGGAGCGATCACGTGGTAAACGGCCGCTATGAGCGGCCGTTTACCGTGATCCATGATGCGCTGGGTCCTGTGGACCCGGCGGTCACGGATGCTCTCGAGTGCGCGCCCCAGGGGGGCGCGCACGAGAGCGGAATTCTGGGAGGACGTCATATGACGGCCTCCCAGAGTTAAGAAACCGCCCTGTAGCCGTCATTCGGCTATAGGGCGGTTATTAAGTGGTTAATAAATGTTTAAATGTAAGAAATTTTCTGTATCACTTATGAAGGCTGCTTTCACACTGGAGCGGACAGGCGTTGATGGTAAAATGCAAGTTTTAGCAGCTCTTTACCATCATTTTAGCGGTGCTATTTGGCTGCTAGTGGGGCACATATAACCCAGCTAGCGGCCAAGGAAGAGGTTAAATGCGCCCATGAAGCACTGCTGCCAAATCGCATTGCATGCGCTTCGGCAGTGGTGCCCATTCATATCAATAGGCAGGAGTGGTGGAGGAGCGGTATACACCACTCCAAACGTGCTGCTTGCAGGACTTTTTTGTTAAGATCGCCTCAGTGTGAAAGCACCCTGTCTTTGACACAGACTGCAGGGGAGCCATTTTGCAGACACTTTACAGGCGCTATTTTTAGCCCAAAAGCGCCTGAAAAACACCCCAGTGGGAAAGGTGTGTTAGATCAAGGGGGATTAAAAAAAAATAAAAATAAAAAAGGAAAAAAATAAATAAAATAAAATCGGCCTAACATATCGCCCCAAAAATATCAGCATCATATATCGGCTATCGGCCGCCATGATTTCTAAATATCGGCATCGGCCAGAGAAAAACCCATATCGGTCGACCTCTACCGTGGGGATACCTGCGATCTTCTCACGGGGAACGAGAACAAGGAGATGCCGATGTAAACAGCATCTCCCCTGTCTAGCAACAAGTGACACTGATCTCTGCTCCAATCACAGGGATCAGTAGATCACAGCCACACCCCCCACAGTTAGAAACACGCCCCTAGGACACACTTATCCCCTACGCTGCCACCTCCTGGTTAACCCCTTCACTGCCAGTGTCATTTACACAGAAATCAGTGCATTGGTATAGCACTGATTGCTATATAAATGACAATGGTCCCAAAAATGTGCTCTGGTCTTAAGCCAGTGGGGCTTAAGTGGTTAATATTAACCACTTAACAACCGGCCCATAGCCGAATGACGGCTACAGGGCGGTTGTTTAACTCTGGGAGGCCGTCATATGACGTCCTCCCAGAATTCCGCTCTCGCGCGCCCCCTGGGGCGCGCACTCAAGCGCATCCGTGACCGCCGGGTCCACAGGACCCGGCGCATCACGGATCACGGTAAATGGCCGCTGATCAAATGACGGAGTGATCACTTGTAAACAAACCGGTGTCATGTTATGACGCCGATTCCTCCCTCCCCCTCTCTGTACCGATCGGTACAGCGGAGGGGGAAGAGATCGGTGTCAGCAGCGCTGTGGGCTGCATCTGCAGTGCCCACATCTCTGCTCACCGAAATTTAACCCCTCAATTCCCTGCCATTACTCTGCAATACCAGCAAATACTCTGCAATACCCACAAATACTCTGCAATACCCTGCAGTACCAGCAAATACTCTGAAATACTCTGCAATACCCTGCAATACTCTGCAGTACCAGCAAATACTCTGAAATACTCTGAAATACTCTGCAACACCCGCCAATACTCTGCAACACCCGCCAATACTCTGCAACACCCGCCAATACTCTGCAACACCCGCCAATACTCTGCAACAAAATTCCAGCCAATACTCTGCAATACCCTGCCAATACTCTGCAATACCCTGCCATAAATTGCCATACTCGGTGATACCCTGCAATACCCAGCCATAGTCGGTGATACCCTGCAATACCCAGCCATAGACATCCGCCGCCCTCCGGTGCTTCTACCGACTCGCCAATACGATCAAAGCCAGAATCTTTTTTTTTTTTTTTTCTTTTTTTTTTCTCAGGCTTCCCAGCTTATTGACCCTATATCTCACTGTAAAGAGGACCTGTCATGCCATTTTCCTATTACAAGGGATGTTTACATTCCTTGTAATAGGAATAAAAGTGATCAAAAAATGTTTTTTTGGGGAAAAAAAATGTCAAACTAAAATAAATTAAAATGAACAATAAAATTATTTTTCAAAGCGCCCCTGTCCCCATGTGCTCGCATGCAGAAGCGAACGCATACATAAGTCCCGCCCACATATGAAAACTGTGTTCAAACCACACATGTGAGGTATCGCTGCGAACGTTGGAGCGAGAGCAATAATTCTAGACCTAGACCTCCTCTGTAACTCAAAGCATAACCAGTAAAAAAAATCGCCTATGGGGATTTTTAAGTAGCGACGTTTTTTTGCGCCATTCCATGAGCGTGTGCAATTTTGAAGAGTGACATGTTAGGTATCTTTTTACTCAGCGTAACTTCATCTTTTACATTATGCAAAAATTGGACTAACTTTACTGTGGTTTTTTTTTTTAAGCACAAAACTGTTTTTTTTCCAAAAAAAGCATTCGAAAAATTGCTGCGCAAATACCGTGCGAGATAAAAAGTTGCAACGACCACCATTGTATTCTCAAGGGTGTTTGCTCAAAAACATATATAATGTTTTGGGATTCTATGTAATTTTCTAGCAAATAAATTATGATTTTTACATGTTGGAGAGAAATGTCAGAATTGTCCTGAGTGCTCCAGAACACCTGATGGCGCTCTGTGCATCTTGGGCCTCTGTATGTGGCCACACTATGTAAAAGTCTCACACATGTGGTATCAACATACTCGGGAGTAATAGCAGAATGTGTTTTGGGGTTTAATTTGTGGTATGCATATGCTGTGTGTGAGAAATAAACTGATATGATGACACTTTTGTGAAAAAAAAAAAGTAAAAAAAATCTTGATATTGCAAAGAATTGTGGGAAAAAATGACAACTTCAAAAAACTCATCATGCCTCTTACTAATTACCTTGGAATGTCTTCTTTCCAAAAAGGGGTCATTTGGGGGGTATTTGTACTTTTCTGGCATGTTGGGGTCTCAAGAATTGAAATAGGCCGTCAGTACTTTAGGTGTGATCAATTTTCAGATATTGGCACCATAGCTTGTGGACTCTATAACTTTCACAAAGACTAAATAATATCCACCAATTTGTACTTATTTTTACCAAAGATATGTAGTAGTATAAATTTTGGCCAAAATTTATGAAGAAAAAATTACTAATCTGCTAAATTTTATAACCGAAACAAAGAAAAATTCATTTTTTTACAGAATTTTCTGTATTTTTTCTTTTATAGCACAAAAAATAAAAAACTGAGCGGTGATTAAATACCACCAAAAGAAAGCTGTATTTGTGTAAAAAAAAAGACAAAAATTTCATATCGGTCCAGTGTTGCATGACTGAGTAATTGTCATTCAAAATGTGAGAGCACCGAAAGCTAAAAATTGGTCTGGTTATTAAGGGTGTTTAAGTGCCCAGTGGTCAAGTGGTTAAAGCTCTAAATCTCCCTTCTACCTTTCATATAGCTTCATGGGTGTGTGTGTCTGTATTAATGTGTGTGTGTGTGTAATATATTTTATTATTTACACTGTTTCACAGTATCAATCAACCCCTTATAGTAGCGATTAGCTGCTCTTTTTGTACTATAAAGCAGGGCTTGATAAATTTTCTTGGAATCTAGGAGCCAGCTAAAAAAGTTAGGAGCCAAATTTTTTTTCAATTGCATTTTAGTGTAAATATGACATCTGAGGTCTCTCTGACCCCAGATCTCATATTTAAGAGGACCTTCATGCTTTTTTCTATTACAAGGGATTTTTACATTCCTTGTAAGAGGAATAAAAGTGACACAATTTTTTTTTTTTAAAAGACCAGTGAAAAAAATAAAAAGTTAAAATAAGAAAAAAATAATTTTAAAACGTGCCCTGTCCCGCAAAGCTTGCGTGCAGAAGTGAACGCATATGTGAGTAGCGCCCGCATATGAAAGCGGTGTTCAAACCACACGTGAGGTATCGCCGTGATCGGTAGAGGTAGAGCAATTATTCTAGCCCTAGGCCTCCTCTAACTCAGAGTGCAACCGGTAGAATTTTTTTTTAAACGTCGCGCTGGAGATTTTAAAGGGTAAAAGTTTGTCACCATTCCATGAGCGGGCACAATTTTGAAGCATGACATGTTGGGTATCAATTTACTCGGCAATATCTTTCACAATATTAAAAAAAAAAATTGAGCTAACTTTGCGGTTGTCTTATTTTTCTATTAAATTATTTTTCCCCAAAAAAGTGCGCTTGTAAGTCCGCTGCGCATATACGGTGTGACAGACTGTATTGCAGACCACCATTTTATTCTCTAGGGTGTGTATATATATATATATATATATATATATATATATATATATATATATATATATATATATATATATATATATATATATATATATTAGGGATGCACCGAATGGGTTTTTTGGTGCCGAAACCGATACCGAAACAGTACCGATACCGAAAATGACTGTTTTTAAAAAATATTTTTATACAGGAGGTGGTTAGAGACTGGGGACATGGTACAGGAGGTGGTCAGAGACTGGGGACATGGTACAGGAGGTGGTCAGAGACTGGGGACATGGTACAGGAGGTGGTCAGAGACTGGGGACATGGTACAGGAGGTGGTCAGAGACTGGGGACATGGTACAGGAGGTGGTCAGAGACTGGGGACATGGTACAGGAGGTGGTCAGAGACTGGGGACATGGTACAGGAGGTGGTCAGAGACTGGGGACATGGTACAGGAGGTGGTCAGAGACTGGGGACATGGTACAGGAGGTGGTCAGAGACTGGGGACATGGTACAGGAGGTGGTCAGAGACTGGCGACATGGTACAGGAGGTGGTCAGAGACTGGCGACATGGTACAGGAGGTGGTCAGAGACTGGCGACATGGTACAGGAGGTGGTCAGAGACTGGCGACATGGTACAGGAGGTGGTCAGAGACTGGCGACATGGTACAGGAGGTGGTCAGAGACTGGCGACATGGTACAGGAGGTGGTCAGAGACTGCATGCATGGTACAGGAGGTGGTCAGAGACTAGGGACATGGTTCAGGAGGTGGTCAGAGACTAGGGACATGGTTCAGGAGGTGGTCAGAGACTAGGGACATGGTTCAGGAGGTGGTCAGAGACTAGGGACATGGTTCAGGAGGTGGTCAGAGACTGCATGCATGGTACAGGAGGTGGTCAGAGACTGGGGACATGGTACAGGAGGTGGTCAGAGACGGGATACGGTACAGGAGGTGGTCAGAGACAGGGGATACGGTACAGGAGATGGTCAGAGACTGGGGACACGGTACAGGAGGTGGTCAGACAGGGGATACGGTACAGGAGATGGTCAGAGACTGGGGACGTGGTACAGGAGATGGTCAGAGACTGGGGACGTGGTACAGGAGATGGTCAGAGACTGGGGACATGGTACAGAAGATGGTCAGACTGGGGACATGGTACAGGAGATGGTCAGAGACAGAGGACGTGGTACAGGAGGCATCCCCCATTGCAGGCCATTGTCCCCCATTGCAGCCAGTGTGCCTGTGCCCCATTTTGCAGCCAGTGTGCCCCATTTTGCAGCCAGTGTGCCCCATTTTGCAGCCAGTGTGCCCCATTTTGCAGCCAGCCTGTGCAGGGAAGAGCCGCCTCCGCCGCCTGTTTGATCACAGCGCCGGGAACATCACAGCTTTCATTTCAATAGCTGTGTGTTCCCGGTCGTGCGCCGTCGGACACAGCCCCTCCCCCTTGTCCGGGCACTTTGATAGACAGATCATCCGTCCAATCCTGCGGATGATCTATCTAAGTGCCCGGACAAGGGGGAGGGGCTGTGTGCGACACGCTGGGGGGGTCCAAACGAGGGGGACAGGATACCCCCAGCTGTGCTGCCCCAGGCGCCAGGTCGCTAATTCTAGTCGCAAATGCGACCTGGCGCCCGGGTTTTGTCGAGCCCTGCTATAAAGGGACAATTTATCAATTTTTTTAACCCCTTTTTGACAGGTGATACTAAAAAATGCTGCTTCTATTGTCTTGGGACTTTTTTTCAATGCAAAATTGTGCTTTTTTTGTCATGTTTGGAATATAATTAGCATTTTTTAATCTGTCCAACAACAAATTAGCCAAAAAAGCATAAAAATACAAAACAGAAATCGCAGAAAAATCACGTGTGTAAAAAAAATGTAAAACGCACAGCAAAAAGCACTGCAGAAATGGATCAAAAGCAAACTGCATGAACAGAGCCTTATGCTGGCCATACACGTATTGATTTTCAGACCAGAATATTCATAAGAAAAATCTTTGTACATTCACTGAATGAAAGAATGTCATTTGACAATTTCACTTGCTTTTAACATTCAGTTTTAAAATGAATGTATATTTGTGAAAGAAAACCAGCATATATTCTGTCTGAAAATCGGCAAAACAGTCTTAATTTGTTTTTCTTTACATAAAAAAAAGTAGTCTCTGAGTCTGATATTTACCAGATTCAACCTCCTATATACAGCATTTCTCTTCTGTCTGTTCTTCTCAGAGTGGATTAGAGATTTTGCTCCCTAACCATATTGTTGGTTATTTATATTTATCGCTGCATATAGATATTTAAGAAAAAAATTAAATTTTTTTTTACCATTACCGTATATACTCGAGTATAGGCCGACCCGAATATAAGCCGAGGCCCCCAATTTACCCCAAAAAAACTGGGAAACTTATTGACTCGTGTATAAGCCGAGGGTGAGACATGCCTGTCCATCCCTGTGTGTCCGTCCATCCCTGTGTGTCCGTCCATCCCTGTGTGTCCGTCCATCCATCCCTGTGTGTGTCCATCCATCCCTGTGTGTGTGTCCATCCATCCCTGTGTGTGTTGTGTCCATCCATCCCTGTGTGTGTTGTGTCCATCCATCCCTGTGTGTGTTGTGTCCATCCATCCCTGTGTGTGTTGTGTCCATCCATCCCTGTGTGTGTTGTGTCCATCCATCCCTGTGTGTGTTGTGTCCATCCATCCCTGTGTGTGTTGTGTCCATCCATCCCTGTGTGTGTTGTGTCCATCCATCCCTGTGTGTGTTGTGTCCATCCATCCCTGTGTGTGTTGTGTCCATCCATCCCTGTGTGTGTTGTGTCCATCCATCCCTGTGTGTGTTGTGTCCATCCATCCCTGTGTGTGTTGTGTCCATCCATCCCTGTGTGTGTTGTGTCCATCCATCCCTGTGTGTGTTGTGTCCATCCATCCCTGTGTGTGTTGTGTCCATCCATGCCTGTGTGTGTTGTGTCCATCCATGCCTGTGTGTGTGTGTGTGTGTCCATCCATGCCTGTGTGTGTGTGTCCATCCATGCCTGTGTGTGTGTGTCCATCCATGCCTGTGTGTGTGTGTCCATCCATGCCTGTGCGTGTGTGTGTGTGTCCGTGCAGCCTTGTGTGTCCAGCCTACCTGTGTCCCGAGCCTCCGTCTCGTCCCGAGCCTCCGTCCTTCTGCCATGCCAGGATCGCCGCTCTTCATCGGCGCCTCGGCGGCCATTCCACTGTTCAAAAGCCGCGCCTCCATCTGTGATAGGCGGAACACTCAATTTCCCAGCAGTCTGTGTTCCGCCTATCACGGACATCCTCTCATCCTCGTCCGTAGTATGAGGATGAGCGGATGTCCGTGATAGGCGGACCACTGACTGCTGGGAAATTGAGTGTTCCGCCTATCACAGACGGAGGCGCGGCTTTTGAATAGTAGAATGGCCGCCGTCTGTCTGCTCGACACGCTGATTGGGCAGGCAGGCGGCGATGACTCGAGTATAAGCCGAGGGGGGCACTTTCAGCCTCAAAAAAGAGGCTGAAAATCTCGGCTTATACTCGAGTATATACGGTACATATTAACTAAATTATACACCATACTTTTTTTTTTTTTTTAAGGTTATTATCCGATTTGATCAAAACAATATTCGGCCAAATAATCAATTATGAAAATAATCGTTGCAGCCCTAGCGACTAAATAATCAGCCCGGCCCGTTGACTTCTGGGATATCAATGTCCTTGATCCCAGAAGTCGCAAGATTTCCTGGCCTCAACAAAGTGCGCCCTCAGTGTCATTACTGTGCAGGTGTGAGATCATGAGGTATATGGTGGGTAGGCAGCTGCATGAAATCCAGGAAATGAAGCCAGGCCAGCTTCAGCTGCCCTCGGCCTCCATGGCCGCAACCAGAATAGACAGAGAAAAGAGAGATCATCTATTAATTCTAATCTGAACATTGCCAGCCATAGCCATTGACTGAGGGTGAATTACAACAATCTCAATGATGTGACTAGGATAATTTTGGCTAGGGGACTGGAACTCCGGTTTAACAAAGGATGACTCATCAGCTGAAAGTAAAAAAAAAAAATGCAAAAAAAGTAATTGGAGAAAAACAGCATTGGGTCCCCCCAGTCCATACCGGGCCCTCCAGGTTTGTTATGGTTTTAAAGGGGAACATCCACACCAAAAAAAATAAACGGCGTGGGGTCCCCTCCAAAGTCCATACCAGACCCTTATCTGAGCATGCACCCCTGCAGGTCAGTAAAGAGGATGGGGGTGAGTGAGCATTCCTCCCACCCTTTCCTGAACCAAACTGGGCCACATGCCCTCAATTTGGGGGGGGGGGGGGGGGGGTGGGTGCTTTAGGGCACTCGAAAGCAACTCGTCCCCATCAGCATGGGGAAAAGGGCCTCATCCCGGTGGTTGTGGGGGTCTTCGGACAAGGGGCTTATCAGAATCTGGCCCTCCATGTGAATGACTCCTACCCATTCACCAAAAAAGTGTCAAAAACTAATAGAAACACAGACAGTATTTGACAATTCCTTTTTATTAAAAACAAAATAAAAAAATAAAATAAATAAAAAGTGTCCCCCCAATGTAAACCACGCCGCACCGCTGTCCTGAAAAAAAAAAAAAAACGTTCCCTCCATCCATGAAGGTTGACTGCCTACTACAATTTGACATTCTATAGGTAAAGAGTGAGGTTGCCTGGTGGTCCTGCTCCCTTGTAACGTCACCGACCCAGCATGCATCGGTCCGTGATGTCTTAAAGGGGCGAGACTACCAGATGACTTAGCCAGGTGGCCCCGCCCCTTACCTATATAAGATATGTCAAACGAGGGAGCCTGCAGTAAGCAGCCAGCCTTCATGGACGGCTAGAGCGTTTTTATTCACTTTTCTTTTCTTGGTGAGGTGGGGGGTGTGATTGACAATGGTTATACATGTGGGGACACTGTTTTTATTTTTTAATGAAGGAACCCACATATCTCCCCCCCCCCCCATTTTTTTCACCATTTTATTTGTCTTTTTTTTTACGTTGTTTTTTTACGTTGTTTTTTTTCCCCCCATCATTTTTAATTGTCTGCATTTTTTTTACATTAAGCTGTCAGCTTCCTGGCCTTCTCCTTAGCAACCAGCTATTTGTCAAAAAACAGTGTGGAGGTCTCCTCGACCCACGTGCTGTTTTTTGATAAATACCGCATGTGATAGCGCCAGCATGCTTTTTTTTTTTTTTTTTTTTAACTCTGATCAGTTTATGTATTAAACTTATACTGGCATTTACCTTTTTTTTTTTTTTTTTCGACAAATATTTTTAATTAACCACTTGACCACTGGGCACTTAAACACCCTTAATAACCAGACCAATTTTCAGCTTTCGGTGCTCTCACATTTTGAATGACAATTACTCAGTCATGCAACACTGGACCTATATGAAATTTTTGTCCTTTTTTTCACACAAATAGAGCTTTCTTTTGGTGGTATTTAATCACCGCTGGGTTTTTTATTTTTTGTGCTATAAAAGAAAAAATACAGAAAATTCTGTAAAAAAATGAATTTTTCTTCGTTTCTGTTATAAAATTTAGCAGATTAGTAAATTTTTCTTCATAAATTTTGGCCAAAATTTATACTACCACATATCTTTGGTAAAAATAAGTACAAATTGGTGGATATTATTTGGTCTTTGTGAAAGTTATAGAGTCCACAAGCTATGGTGCCAATATCTGAAAATTGATCACACCTGAAGTACTGACGGCCTATTTCAATTCTTGAGACCCTAACATGCCAGAAAAGTACAAATACCCCCCAAATGACCCCTTTTTGGAAATAAGACATTCCAAGGTATTTAGTAAGAGGCATGATGAGTTTTTTGAAGTTGTAATTTTTTCCCACAATTCTTTGCAAAATCAAGATTTTTTTAACTTTTTTTTTTTTAACAAAATTGTCATATTATCAGTTTATTTCTCACACAGCATATGCATACCACAAATTACACCCCAAAACACATTCTGCTATTACTCCCGAGTACGGTGATACCACATGTGTGAGACTTTTACATAGTGTGGCCACATACAGAGGCCCAACATGCATGGAGCGCCATCAGGCGTTCTGGAGCACCCAGGACAATTCTGACATTTCTCTCCTACATGTAAAAATCATCATTTATTTGCTAGAAAATTACATCGAATCCCAAAACATTATATAGGTTTTTTTAGCAAACACCCTTGAGAATACAATGGTGGTCATTGCAACTTTTTATCTCGCACGGTATTTGCGCAGCAATATTTCGAATGCTTTTTTTTGGGAAAAAAAACTGTTTTGTGCTTAAAAAAAAAAAACACAGTAAAGTTAGCCCAATTTTTGCATAATGTGAAAGATGAAGTTACACCGAGTAAACCGATACCTAACATGTCACTCTTCAAAATTGCACAGGCTCGTGGAATGGCGCCAAACGTCGCCATAGGCGACGATTTAATTTTTATTTTTTTTACTGGTTATATGTTTTGAGTTACAGAGGAGGTCTAGGGCTAGAATTATTGCTCTCGCTCTAGCGTTCGCAGCGATACCTCACATGTGTGGTTTAAACACCGTTTTCATATGTGGGCGGGACTTACGTATGCGTTCGCTTCTGCATGCGAGCACATGGGGACAGGGGCGCTTTAAAAAAAAAAATAATAATTATTGTTCATTTTACTTTATTTTAGTTTGACATTTTTTTTCCCCCAAAAATTAATTTTTTGATCACTTTTATTCCTATTACAAGGAATGTAAACATCCCTTGTAATAGGAATATGGCATGACAGGTCCTCTTTACAGTGAGATATGGTGTCAATAAGACCCCGCATCTCATCTCTAAGCTGGGAAGCCTGAAAAAAAAAAAAAAAGATTCTGGATTTGATCGTATTGGCGAGTCGGTAGAAGCACCGGAGGGCGGCGGGAGGGGGGGGGGGTGTCTATGGCTGGGAATTGCAGGGTATCACCGACTATGGCTGGGTATCTCAGAGTATGGCGTTGCAGAGCATTGCAGGATATTGGAGGGTGTTTCAGAGCATTGCAGAGTGTTGCACGGTATTGGTGGGTGTTGCACGGTATTGGTGGGTGTTGCAGGGCATTGGTGGGTGTTGCAGGGCATTGGTGGGCGTTGCAGAGCGTTGCAGGCTGTTGCAGGCTGTTGCAGGGTATGGCAGGGTATTGGCAGGGTATGGCAGGGTATTGGCAGGGTATGGCAGGGTATTGGCAGAGTATTGCAGGGTATTGGCAGAGTATTGCAGGGTATTGGCAGAGTATTGCAGGGTATTGGCAGAGTATTGCAGGGTATTGGCAGAGTATTGCAGGGTATTGGCAGGGTATTGCAGGGTATTGGCAGGGTATTGGCAGAGTATTGCAGGGTATTGGCAGGGTATTGGCAGGGTATTGGAGGGTATTGGAGGGTATTGGAGGGTATTGGAGGGTATTGGAGGGTATTGGAGGGTATTGGAGGGTATTGCAGGGTATTGCAGGGTATTGCAGGGTATTGCAGGGTATTGCAGGGTATTGGCAGGGTATTGGCAGGGTATTGCAGGGTATTGCAGGGTATTGCAGAGTATTGGCAGGGAATTGAGGGGTTACTTTTCGGTGAGCAGCGATGTGGGCACTGCAGATGCAGCCCACATCGCTGCTGACACCGATCTCTTCCCCCTCCGCTGTTCCGATCGGTACAGAGAGGGGGAGGGAGGAACCGGCGTCATAACATGACGCCGGTTTGTTTACAAGTGATCACTCCGTCATTTGATGAGCTATGAGCGGCCGTTTACCGTGATCCGTGATGCGCCGGGTCCTGTGGACCCGGCGGTCACGGATGCTCTCGAGTGCGCGCGAGAGCGGAATTCTGGGAGGACGTCATATGACGGCCTCCCAGAGTTAAGAAACCGCCCTGTAGCAGTCATTCGGCTATATGGCGGTTATTAAGTGGTTAATTGGACTTGGAATTTTGGAATTTCCTGCATGCGATTTATGCAAATGAGTTCTGTGACTGTGTTATCACATGTGGTAAATGTTAGTGAATTGACCCCATTGACCATAGTAAAAAAGATTTATGCTGAGTGTTTACTGCAATATAGGAACTAACATCTGGTGTACCCTCTCTTTTTTTTTTTTATTCTTTAATTTTCCAAAAGTTTTTTAATGCAAACAAGAAAGAAAGAAACGAGGGAACAACAATTCCAAAAATATTAAATAGAAAAAAACAGAGCCAATATATTTTAGAAGCCTTCTTTCCTTTTCCTGCTATTCTTCTATCAGATGAAAAAAAAAAAAAGGCCCCATCCGCCTTATTTTTCTACCTTTTTGTAATTATCACTTTTCCCCCCTTTCTCCCCCTACTCAACCCGTACCCCTCCCGTACCTCCCACCCACACTCCTTTTTTTTTTGGGTGGGAGGGCGGGGAACCCCCCTTCCTCCCCTCCTACAGCCCAATTACCTCGCTATATTTCTTTGTTAACTTGAACAGTTTCCATCTCTCCCATTTCTTCTGAGACAATCTGCTTCCACTCTCCTCATCTACTCCAACTCCTTCCATTTTATATATTTTAGAGCTGCAACTAACGATTAATTTGTCTGTCGACTAATCTATCGATTATTTTTTCGATTAGTCAACGACTATATGATTACTTATTTTTTATGAATCTAGTGTGTTTTTTGTGGGTAGATAATCCTTTGGATAACTTTACAAAAAATAAGTGCAACTTCTAATATAATATTTAAACTTTTATTACATTTTTTCCAAAAAGTACTTCAATGTGGTAAAGTATTTACACTATAAAAAAGTGGCAAAAATAAAATGTAAACACTTTAGCATCAGGCACGAATAATGGCATTGCCATTAATTCAGAGCCAGAAGCATTACAAAATGCCATGTAAAAATGCTACAAAAGCACTGCTGCTCTGCACTGCTGCTCAACGCTGTGTACAAAACACATGAAAGACATAATATACAAAAATAAAGTGCCCAAAAATAAAAGGTAACACTTAAGGGCCGGTTCACACAGCGGGCGATGCGAGGCGACACGACTCGCCTCGCCTCGCTCCCGCAAGTCGCCCCCGTTCTGTACAATGGAACCGTTCTGAGAGGAGCGACTCGAGTCGCTCCGACTCAGAAAAAAGGTTCCTGTACTACTTTTGGGCGACCTCGGGGCGACTTGCATTGACTTCTATACAGAAGTCATTTGCAAGTCGCCGCCGAGGCCGCTGCAGGTCGCGGCGAGGCAAGTCGGAGTCGCCTCGCCTCGCCTGCAGTGTGAACCGGCCCTTAGGGCATGAGGCATGTGTTGTTGTTTAACACCTCAAAAATGCTGGTCAACATACAATAACACAATGTAATTGTAATCATTACATAGTGTTATTGTAGAGTGTTGATTCAGCAGTATTTTTGTGGTGTGCTACTTGTAATTGTAATGTAAAACATACCTGAGGAGGTAACAGCTTTCAAGGAAGGAAGGAACCAAGCCCAACAAAAGCACTGCTCAACACTGTGGCTGTGCAAAAATAATGGCCAATACACTGAAGGCAGCCATGAGCCATCCCAATATAAATACACTAATACAGTCCAACAAGAACAGTGTATGAATGCAAAAGGTTAGGGGCCTGTGTTACTCCATTGCAGTGCTATATTTTAGCATTGCAATGGAGGAAGGTTAGCATATCGACATGCTCTGTTTTTAGGCTTGCTCTTTTTTTAGTCACAATGTTGCCAGCAACTGAGAAAAGCCTTTCAGATGGGGTTGATGTTGCAGGCACAGACAAGTAACTCTTTGCCAGCATGGCCAAGATGGGAAACCTCTTTTCATTTTCCTTCCACCATTTCAGCAGATTTTCTTCCTTTGGAATAGCCTGCTCACTGAAATACTTGTTTATCTCATTCCGCACAACTTCACTGTGGGTTTCTTGATCTTAGATGTGACCAGTCATGTCATCCTCGCCATTACTGTGGTGGTCATCTGAATCTGAAGAACCAAGCAAAGTTTCTAACAGAGACACTTGCCTCTTAGAAAATTTCATGTCTGCACTGGCTGACTGTTGTTCCTCACATCGATGTTGCATTTGCTCTTCCTCATATCTTCTTTTCACTTCAAGAGCAAGAGCTTGGACCTTGAGGTGAACTTTTAAACTGTCCTCTGCTGGCAGGAATTTTAGTTTGCGGAATCTGTGGTCCAGGGCTGCTGCAATAAGACATATATTTTCTCCACCATCATCTCTGAATTTAGTTTCCTGCTCCCATCTTGATGTCATCTCTTGTGCAACAACACTTTGGAAAGCCTTGACTGCTGCTGTCTCACAAATTGTGCTTTGTATGGATTTCTGGAGGCCCTTTACCAGAGGAGGTAGAGTGGAAGCAGTCACATACGACTCAACACTCAAAACAGTAGCACACTCAAAAGGCTTCAGGACTTGTTCCACTTCCTCAAGTAAGCTCCACTGTTCATGTTTTAAATCCAGGAAGCGCTTCCCTCGTGGTGTGACATCAGGATCGGAAAGAGTTGCAGTCACAGGCCACCTCTGCTCAAGTAGGCGGCTGATCATGTTTAACCACTTTCAGACCGGACCATTTTGCTGGTAAATGACCAGAGGTCTTTTTACACTTTGGCACTGCGCTGCTTTAACTGGTAATTGCGCGGTCATGCAATGTTGTACCCAAACAAAATTTGCGTCCTTTTCTTCCCACAAATAGAGCTTTCTTTTGATGGTATTTGATTGCCTCTGCGATTTTTATTTTTTGCGATATAAACGTAAAAAAACCGCAAATTTTGAAAAAAAATGATATTTTCTACTTTTTGTTATTAGAAAAATCCAATAAACTCAATTTTAGTCATACATTTAGGCCAAAATGTATTCAGCCACATGTCTTTGGTAAAAAAAAAGTCAATAATTGTATATTTATTGGTTTGCGCAAAAGTTGTCACATCTACAAACTAAGGTACGTTTTCTGGAATTTACGCAGCTTTTAGTTTACGACTGCCTATCTCATTTCTTGAGGTGCTAAAATGGCAGGGCAGTACAAAACCCCCCCAAATGACCCCATTTTGGAAAGTAGACCCCCTAAGGAAATTGATAAGAGGCATGTTGAGCCCATTGAATATTTTATTTTTTTGCCTCAAGCGATTGAATGACAAAAAAAAAATTTTTTTTTGTTTTTTACACAAAGTTGTCACTAAATGATATATTGCTCACACATGCTATGGGCATATGTGAAATGACACCCCAAAATAAATTCTGCTGCTTCTCCTGAGTACGGGGATACCACATATGTGGGACTTTTTGGGAGCCTAGCCACGTACGGGGCCCCGAAAACCAAGCACCGCCTTCAGGCTTTCTAAGGGCGTAAATTTTTGAGTTCACTTCTCACTACCTATTACAGTTTTGAAGGCCATAAAATGCCAAGATGGCACAAAACCCCCACAAATGACCCCATTTTAGAAAGTAGACACCCCAAGCTATTTGCTGAGAGGCATGTTGAGTCCATGGAATATTTTATATTTTGCCACAAGTTGCGGGAAAATTACAAACTTTTTTTTTTTTTTTTTTTCCACAAAGTTGTCACTAAATGATATATTGCTCACGCATGCCATGGGCATATGTGAAATGACACCCCAAAATAAATTCTGCTGCTTCTCCTGAGTACGGGGATACCACATGTGTGGGACTTTTTGGGAGCCTAGCCGCGTACGGGGCCCCGAAAACCAAGCACCGCCTTCAGGCTTTCTAAGGGCGTTACAGTTTTGAAGGCCATAAAATGCCAAGATGGCACAAACCCCCCCCAAATGACCCCATTTTGGAAAGTAGACACCCCTAAATTTAGGGGTACACTAGTGAGACTAGGTAATAAATGGCGGGTGCCCTGAAACTATAAAAAAATAACTAACCAACCAACCAGCGTCACCTGTAATAGTTATATGGTGATCACTGGTGAAAGGGTTAACTAGGGGGCAATCGGGGGGCTTTATGCGGTAGTATATGGGGGTCCCTGGCGCTATAAAAAGCTGCGGCGAACCTAAATACCTACCTGCCTAACTAGCGTCACCTGTGACACTAATACAGCGATCAGAAAAACGATCGCTTATTAGGCTGGGTTCACACTGGAGCGATGCGGGAACGCCACGAATGCGCGGCGGGTTCCCGCATCGCATGCCTCCCGGCGGCAGTTCACACTGCCCTATGCGAACTGCTGGGAGTGTCAGTGAAATGTTAATGACACCCCCAGATCAGTTCGCATATCGCAGTGCGATCTGCAAACTTGGATCGCATGGTGTGAACACCCATGCGATCCGATTCTGCTGCGGACCAAAAAAAGGGTCCCGTGCGAGTTTGCGGCGGGTGCGACACGAATTCAGCCATACTATCTGTATAGCTGAACTCGAATCGCACAGAGATCGGATGTGATTTGCACTGCAGTGCGGTGCGAATCACATCCGTTCTCATAAACCGCTGCAATGTGAACCCAGCCTTAGTGACACTGGCGACGGGGGGTGATCACGGGGTTAAACCTTTATTGGGGGGGTTAGGGGGGTACCTTAGAACTAAAGGGGGCTAACCCTAACTGCCCTAACAGTTATTAGTCACAAATGACACCCGCCGGGTGATCAGGGGGTTAAACCTTTATTAGGTAATAAATGGCGGGTGCCCTGAAACTATAAAAAAATAACTAACCAACCAGCGTCACCTGTAACAGTTATATGGTGATCACTGGTGAAAGGGTTAACTAGGGGGCAATCAGGGGGCTTTATGCGGTAGTATATGGGGGTCCCTGGCGCTATAAAAAGCTGCGGCGAACCTAAATACCTACCTGCCTAACTAGCGTCACCTGTGACACTAATACGGCGATCAGAAAAATGATCGCTTATTAGGCTGGGTTCACACTGGAGCGATGCGGAAACGCCGCGAATCCGCGGCGGGTTCCCGCATCGCATGCCTCCCGGCGGCAGTTCACACTGCCCTATGCGGACTGCTGGGACTGTCAGTGAAATGTTACTGACACCCCCAGATCAGTTCGCATATCGCAGTGCGATCTGCAAACTCGGATCGCATGGTGTGAACACCCATGCGATCCGATTCTGCTGCGGGCCAAAAAAAGGGTCCAGTGCGAATTTGCGGCGGGTGCGGCAGGTGTGGCGGGTGCGGCGAATGGCTGAACTCGAATCGCACAGAGATCGGATGTGATTTGCACTGCAGTGCGGTGCGAATCACATTCGTTCTCATAAACCGCTGCAATGTGAACCCAGCCTTAGTGACACTGGCGACGGGGGGTGATCACGGGGTTAAACCTTTATTGGGGGGGGTTAGGGGGGTACATTAGAACTAAAGGGGGCTAACCCTAACTGCCTTAACAGTTATTACAGTCACAAATGACACCAATGCAAAAAAAAAAAAATGACATTGGTGTCACTGTGACTGGGGGGCAGGGGTAATTGGGGGGGTGATCGGGGGGGTGTGAGTGTGCCAGGCATGTTCTACTGTGTGTGTAGAGTGTTGGTGCAACTCACCGATCCGCTCTCCTCCGTGTCGGAACGAAAAATACTGACACGGAGGAGAGAATACATCACTTCCTCTCCTGTGTTTACATTACAGGAGAGGAAGTGATGTCACGGGGGATTCCTATTCGTCGGGAGCGATCGCGAGGGGGTGGCCATGAATGAATGGCCGCCCCCTCGTCCCGGATCGCTCCCGGACGAAAACCGACCGCCGCAGGCACCGGGCGGGGGCCCGATCGGGCCCCCGACCCGCGGGAGGCAAGGGACGTACATGTACGCCAATATGCCTGCCCGTGCCATGCTGTCGACGTACATCGTCGTGCGCCGGTCGGCAACTGGTTAAAGTACATTTACTTTGGCCATGGATATCTCAGCTGCTTTCTCCACTCAGCAATGTTTTCAGCTGTGTGGCGATCTTCAAGTGGCATAATGGTCAGATTGTACGATTTAAGATTCCAGTCTTCATTGATGAAGTGGCATGTGACACCCAAGTATGCCTCTGTGGCAATACTGGTCCATGCGTCTGTGGTGAGAGCTATTTTTGATTTCACATCTTTGAGTGACGCTTTCAATCTTTCAAAATTCTCCTCCTATTTCTTCTCCATCAGCTTAGTGAAATGGGACCTGGAGTATCCTGGGTAAAACATGTTGATCATCTCACGAAATCCTTGACCGTCTACAATAGAAATAGGTCTCATTTCTTTTACAATCATGTTGAGTTTGCTATTGGTATATGCAACGGCCATTTGGGGTGTGCAAACAGTGACATCCTTTTTATGGAAGAAGAACTCCTGTACACAGCTTTGCCTCTTCCTGAGAAAAAAAAAAAAACACACACAATAATAATTAACATTTAGGAACCTGAACCAAGTTTAACCAACATGAATGCCCAATGCTAATAATGAACTTGTACTGTGTATTTCAAAGAGGGTACGGGTAGGGTAGTAAATGTCTGCAATAATTAATATTGTTGCTGCTCTGCGTAATTTGTAAGAAAGGCATGGCATCTCTTCTCTCAGGTGTGCTGGTCATACATTGCAGTTAGTTGTCGATGTCAACCATGCCCTGAGGGATCCCCCAGATCAGCAAGACACTGAGGGCTGCAGTGCAAAAAGTGCCTTGTGAAACATAAAAAAAAACATGAGATGGCCACTACAAAAAAGCAATTAGCAAAGCACAGCAACAAATATGGGTACCCCACCCCTGAGCATGCACTAATAATGATGTATCATCCGTAATAATTATTTACTAGCAGCATATATTGACTACATCCACAACACAATTCCACAACACAATTTGACTTTGCAATGTATTGTATATTACTCCCATTGTCTCCCAAAACAAAATATAATACTAGTAGTAAGTACTTACAAAGAGAGCTTGTCCGTCTGAGGCAGTAGAGCACCAGGATGTTTTCTTCTGAGGTGCTTGTGCATCGCAGTAGTGCTGCCGTGCTACGCCATTTCGGTTTTGGAGAGGGAACAATGAACCATTTTATCTGGCCTCTGTTTAAAGAATTCCCATACCTTTTGAAAGTCGTGGTCTGGCTTTTCGTGCTGCACCGGACCTTTTTTCCCCATTCCCGGGAGCAGGAGGAGGAGGAGGAGGAGCAGCAGCAGCTGCTGCCGCCATTACTGCCATTTACCCACGAGATGAGACGTGTGACGCGTCAACGGCTTTCACGCACGTCGACTTATTTTCGTAGTCGATTACGTTGATGCATCGTGGCAGCTCTAATATATTTCATCTATTTTTTTCTAGCCGCTCCCTTACTTTAGGTGCTTCTATTTCTTTCCATTTTTTTGGGATCAGGCTCTTTGCCATGTTTTATCAGGCGACTTATAAGGGGATTTCTATACTCTTTTATTGGAGTGTCTATGCCAAGGAAAAGACATGCCCAAGGATTTTCTGGTATCTGGGTTTTGGTTATTACTTTAATATATCCTAATATTTCTCTCCAGAATTCTTTAATCCTTGGGCAGTTCTACCATATGTGTGCCATATTCCTTAGTTGTCCACAGCCCCTCCAGCATTTCCCGGATTGTCCCTCTTGATATTTTGCCACTATATCTGGTGTCGTATACCACCTTGCTAAGCATTTATAGTTTTTTTCTATCAACCTAAGGCCCCTTTCACACGGTGCGGATCAGTAATGATCCGCCCTGTGATGATCCACTCGCTCAGCGGGGATCGCTCCGTTGTCCCCGCTGAGCCGGCGGCAGACAGGGCGGTCTCCGCACATTGAGCAGGGACCGCCCTGTCAGCTCTCCGCTCTCCTCTATGGGGATCGGATGAGCACGGACCGTCTGTCCGTGTTCATCCGGTCTGCTCTGCAGACGGATAGAAAAATAGGATTTTCCTCCGTCTGCAGAATCGGACAGTAGCGGAGGCTGACAATAGCGGGTGTCTGCGGATGTTCATCCGCAGACACCCGCTATCCCATAGGGATGCATGTATGTCCGTATTTCATCCGCAAGCATGTGTGAAAGGGGCCTAATATTTTTAGTGGTTCCATGTACCAGCTTCTGGATGGGCCAAACTTGGCATCAGCTTTTTTATCCTGGAGGCTAATACTTTCGCAAACAATTTTATGTCTGTGTTCAATAATGAGATCGGTCTATTGTTTGAACATATTGTATTCTCTTTCCCCTCTTAAAATACCGTGGTGATTGTAGCTGTAGAGGCTTCTTTACTCAGTCCGTATTTGATACCTAATCCGTTATAATATGCGCATAGTTTTGGAGCTAGTATTTCCCCAATTTTTTTTTATATATTCTATTATAAAGCCATCAGAGCCGGGGCTTTTCCCTCCCATGGTCTCTTTTTATTACCTGGTTTAGTTCCTGTACAGATATTGGATTCTCGAGTTCCTGCGCTAGTTCCTCCGATAGTGTAGGGACCTTTGCTTGAAGTACATATTCTTTGATTTTTTTTCCCATCTGATAGTCTCTTGTTGTCCTATCACTCTGCTCTTTACCGAATATAGTTGCTCATAGTACTCCCTAACAACTTCTGCTATGTCCTTATTTTTATATAACGGCTCTCCTAGCTAAGCCCCTGCTATTTTTATTCCCCCATTGATATCTCTCTTTTGCGATCCTATTATATGTCTTCCTCATTTCTTGTTCCATTAATTCCTTTAGCTCCTCTCTTTTGGTAACTAAATTATGCTGTAGATCCGGGTCCTGTCCCCTTTTCTTACTTTTCTCTTTTTTATGGGTTTGTTATAATCTATAGATTTCCTCCCTTAACCCTCTACTCTTGTTATTCCTTTCTCTTTGCCCCTAAGGAAACATATATCCCTCTTACCCTGTTTCCCCTAAAATAAGACCTAGTGTGATTGTTGGTGATAGCTGCAATAAAAGCCCTACCCCCCAAATAAGCCCTAGTTAAAGTCCTTTTAGGTCTTCTTTTCAGGGTAGGGCTTATTTTTGAGGAAACAGAGTAGGGCTTATTTGGGGGGTAGGGCTTATATTGCAGCCAACACTGACAATCACGCTAGGTCTTATTTTAGGGGAAACAGGGTATATAGGGCTTGTGAGCCTCCCATATGATATTCACATTCTCTCCAGTTTCATTAGTGGCAAAGAACTACTCCAACTCCTTTCTTATTATTTCCTCTCCTTCTTCATCTAATAATTCCTTGTTGAGTTTCCAAGAAAATGGAGGTTTCTGTAACCCAGGAATTTTAATTTTCATACACATTGGAGCATGATCTGACAGTCTGAATTTCTATATTTGTAGATATCACATCATCTAGTACCCGATGTTCCACTAACCAATATTCGATCCTAGTGTACATCCCATACACAGGGGAATAGAACGAAAAGTCCTGTATCCTCAGGTGCTGTACTCTCCACACATCAATCAGCTGTAACTGGTACAGTCGGGGCTTTATTCATTTCAACTGTACGTTCCTATCCCCTATGCATGGGACATACTATCTAGTTCCGGGTTCATATAGAAATTTAAATCTCCGGCTATAATGATCATCCCACTCTTAAACTTTTTCTAGTGTTTCTTTCAGAAAAATCATTGGACCCCCATTGGGACAGTATATATTAACTAGAGCAGGGCTTGACAAATTTGCTTGGAATCTAGGAGCCAGCTAAAAAAGTTAGGAGCCAGGTCCGTAACGCCAATCCGGACCTGTCCCTGGCCTGACATGGAGACGAGTGAGGGGAAGATAGCATGCCCCCCCCCCCCCCCCACCTGTCTCCAAGTCATTGCCCATAGCTCTTAGGCCCCTTTCACACTAACGTCCCGTTCAGGCCCGCCTGTCAGTTTTTCAGGCGGACCTGAACGGGTGCTCCATAGAGCTCTATGGAGCGTCGGATGTCAGCGGTGACATGTCCGCTGACATCCGACCCGCTCCGATCCGAAAAAGTGTGACGGAGGAAAAAGCTATTTTTCCATCCGTCTGCGGATCGGATCGGGGGACGACGGGCACTGCGGTCCGTCGTCATCCGATCTCCCATAGGGGAGAGCGGCGCTGTGACAGGTCCGTCCCTGCACAGTGTGCGGAGACAGACCTGTCATCTCCCTGCTCAGCGGGGATCGGCGGAGTGATCCCCGCTGAGCAAACGGACATCCACGGGGCGGATCAGAACTGATCCGCCCCGTGTGAAAGGACCCTTAGAGGGACATTTTATTTATTTTATTTTTTTCAAACGACAATTATTATTTTTTTTTATTGCATTTTAGTGTAAATATGAGATCCGAGGTCTCTCTGACCCCAGATCTCATATTTAAGAGGACCTGTCATGCTTTTTTCTGTTACAAGGAATTTTTACATTCCTTGTAATAGGAATAAAAGTGACAATTTTTTTTTTTAAATAACAGTGAAAAAATAAATGCGCCCTGTCCCGCCAAGCTTGCGTGCAGAAGCGAATGCATACGTGAGTAGCGCCGCATAGGAAAGCAGTGTTCAAACCACATGTGAGGCATTGCCGCGATCGGTAGAGCGAGAGCAATAATTCTAGCCCTAGACCTCCTCTGTAACTCAAAACATGCAACCTGTAAACATTTTTAAATGTCGTCTATGGAGATTTTAAAGGGTAAAAGTTTGTCGCCATTCCATGAGCGGACGCAATTTTGAAGCGTGACATGTTGGATATCAATTTACTTTTTTCACAATATAAAAAAAATTGGGCTAACTTTACTGTTGTCTTATTTTTTTAATTAAATAAATAATTTTCCCCCCAAAAAAGTGCGCTTGTAAACCCGCTGCACAAATACGAAATACGGTGTGACAGACAGTATTGCAACGACCACCATTTTATTCTCTAGGTTGTTAGAATACAAAATATATATAATGTTTAGGAGTTCTAATTAAAGGGGAGAAGATGGGTGGGCAGTGAAGGTCGCCAGGTCGCTAATTCTAGTCGCAAATGCAACCTGGCGCCTGAGGTTTGTCGAGCCCCGAACTAGAGTATATTTTACTCCCCATAATTTCCCCTTTAAAAAGAGGAATCTTCTCTCCGAATCCCCTAACCTATCTTTCAAGGTAAAGTGTACCGCCCGTCCTATACCCATAGCAACCCCCTTTGATTTGCTTGACAATGAATCGCCATAGAACCACATCGGGTACCTTGAGGAATATATTCTAGCTTTGCTTTCATAGGATAAGTGCGTTTCCTGCAAGAACACAATCCCTGCATCGTAATGTTGAATCTCTTTCAAGACTATAAACCGTTTTGCTGGTTTAAGCCTCTAACATTAGAGGTCAAACAATTGACTATAGACATAATTTATAACCAATACACTCCCCCCCCTGTTTTTCTTTCACCTTTAGTCAATCCCATACTGAGAATTCGACTTAGCGAGGTTCTAGGCTGCAGGTTCATTAACCCCCCACCCCCCCCACCCCCGCTATTTCTCAAAAAACTTACTCAGAAAATGAGTTCTGTGACTGTGTTATCACATGTGATAAATGTTAGTGAATTGACCCCATTGACCATAGTTAAAAAGATTTATGCTGAGTGTTTACTGTAATATAGGAAGTAACATTTAGTGCGCCCTCTTTTTTAACAGCTGGACAGGAACTTGAAACTGTGTTTGTCACAGAAGACAGCAGGCAGTGTCATCAGCCCTGAGCTGCAACAAGAAATCAAAACCGTAAGTTAATAGAGCACACATTCAGTTACATAGTTGATCAAGTCCATTCAGTTCAATCCATATGTCATGTATGTGGAAGCTTGTTTTGTTTTGTAAGCATATACATATCCCTGTATGTTCTAATTGAGGAAGACATTTTACTTAAACACTTCAGCCCTCAAAGAATTTACCCCCTTGCTGACCATATGGCATTGAGTTGCTTTAACCACTTGCCGACCAGCTGCCTCAGTTCTACTGCGGCAGAATGGCAAGGCTGGGCATAACGCTGTTATGATGCGTCGCTTTGCCCTGTGGCCACTAAGGGTACCTGCTGCTCACCCTTGGAGCCAATGCCAGTGCCCGGCAGTCACAATGACCACTGGACTCCCGTGATCGCTGCTAACACACGGAGAACTGGGATCTGTGTGTGTAAACACACAGTTTACGGTTCTCTGAGGGGAAAAGAGACAGAACATCTGTTCATACAAAGTATGAACGGCGATCTATCTCTTCCCCTACACAGTCCACTCCCCCCTCCAGTTAGAACACACACTAGGGAACACAACCCCTTGATCGCCCACTAGTGTTAACCCCTTCCCTGCCAGTGACATTTTTACAATAATCAATGCATTTTTATAGCACTGATTGCTGTATGAATGCCAATGGTCCCAAAATTGTGCGATGTGTCCGCCATAAGGTCGCAGTTCCGATAAAAATCGCAGATCACTGCCATTACTAGTAAAAAAATTATAATAAAAATGCCATAAAACTATCCCCTATTTTGTAGACACTATAACTTTTGCTAAAACCAATCAATATACACTTATTGCGTTTTTTTTTTTTTTTTTTTTTTTTTTACAAAAAATATGTAGAAGAATACATATTGGTCTAAACTGAGGAAAAAATCATTTTTTCTATATTTTTGGGGAAAAGTGGTCGGAAAAAAGGGCCGGCGGTCTCGCCGACCACCATTTCCAGGTGGATCAGACAGATCGTGGTCAAGGCTTATGCCTTGAAGGGGCAGGTGCCCGCCTTACCTGTCATGGCCCACTCCACCAGGGCAATTGGGACCACTTGGGCTTTCCGGCATCAAGCGTCCGTCTCCCAGGTGTGTAAGGCGGCGACTTGGTCGTCCGTTCACACTTTCATAAAGTTCTATAAAGTTGATGTAAGAGCATCTTCTGATGCCTGCTGTTTTGCAGGCAGCCGTGTAATCTCTGCAATTTACACTCTTTCTTCCTGTTAGAGAAAGGTACATTTTGACTGTCAATGCATTCTGATGCATATGTTGGCCGCAAGTTCTGATGCGGTTGGTTCAGGTGGTAACTCCTCTGTTGGGGAGCACCTCTGGTTGTGGGTGAAGTCATGTTTGCTGTTCCCACCCCTCGTTATGACACTGCTTGGGGACGTCCCTACGGTCAAGATTAACGGAGCTGTGTCCGTCAGTGAACGAAAGAGAAAAAGGATTTCTCTTATATTCACCGACCGATACAGCTCCTCTCTTAGTCATTGGGTTGTTAGCCTTATCACTAGGAGAATACTAGGCATTAGTTGTAACACAACACTCATAACTCTTAGTTCCACCCAGGGGGGCGGTCCCTTGGGTAACAACTCTCCCGTCTGCAGACAGACCTCAGTTTTATTTTGCCTAGTGAAGAAGGACCTAGGAACCCTGCGGGCCCATTGGTCCGTGCCTTTTTATGCAGAAGCTTGGCTTTTTACGCAAGATTAATGATCCTGTGATCTTCTATCAACAGCCGGCTGGGTGATAGGCTGGATACCCTTATCCTTGTAGTCTCCCCAGCCCGGCCATCGAGCTTGTGCAGGCCACAGCTACGAGCTCGGCAGGCCACAACGAAACCTCAGCTGCAGAGGTGGTCAGTGAGCTTTTATGCTCCGGGGCATACATATGACCGGGCTACTGATGTCTGCGTCGCAGTATGCCGGACCAGCAGCTACCCTGTACTGATCAGTGAGTAGTTCCGCAATGGAATGTCTCCCAGCTCTTCAGGAATGGCAAGTACAGCTCTCCCTGCCTCGGTGGGGCTGAGCAGCTGGGCATTCCCTGGGAGGTCGATTCGGGGGTCCCTCACCTCCCTTTCGTCTCTCCCCTGTCCCTATCCCCCCCCCCCCTCTGGGGGGATGCTGCATGTGGCTTCTGAGCGGTGTATGTGCATATACAGGGGATCTCTGTGGGCTCTCTCCTGGGATGGGGGGCTGGCTGGTTAGCGGTGTCCTAGGTCCTGTGTTTTATGCCCCTGGAAGGTGCCTGTGAGGGTCTGCTGTGGTCTGGTGCAGTGCTGTGTCTCTGCCATCATTTTTCCTTCCTGTACCTCATGAAGCTGCTGGTGGCCATTTTAGGTGTGGGTGAGGGCAGCATGCCTTCCTGGGCGTCAGCGGCCATTTTCCAAGTGATCTCCTATTCATGACACTGGCGGCCATTTTCTGGAAGCCTGAGCACATTTCTAGAATGTTTTAGCGCACATTCTGGCAGGTGCCACTGGCACAAATTTTGTTTGCTCTGCACTTGGGAGTACTCAGGAACTACAGGCACTACTTGTGGACAGCGCAGAACTCCTCAGGGTGGTGAGTCCGGCGGGAAAGAGCCCCTCAGTCAGCGGCAGCAAGGAGGGTGGGACTGTCACTGTCCTAAGTCCCCTTAGGGTGGCAGACAGGGAAGGGTTAGCATGGCTTCAGAAACTGGTGTTTGTTCCCTTGAAATCCAAGCAATTCCAACTGGGTCACCTGTGGACTGCGCAGTGCCCATAGACACCGACGGCAGTCCTCAATTTGTTCGTTGCCAAGATGGAGGCGGTGCATGGGAAGAAAGGTGCATTAAAGAGGCCCCTGCCCCCCCCGTCGTATGGGGAGAGCTCTGACGCAGACTCGGGGTTCTGCTGAGGCTGGTGACCCCTGCTCTGTCTTGTCAGAAGACACTGACCAGGACCGTTGGGACAGTGAGGATGAGTCCCCGTCCGGGTCCGGGCGTGACAAAGCGCTTGTTGGAGCACTTGTCACAGCTGTGCGTGATACCCTGAAGATTCATGAGCCAGCGGATCCCTCTGCTGATGTACCGGTCCCTTTTGGGTCCCGTAAGCCAGCACTTTCACCTAAGGTGTTCCCGTATCTGACTTATTTTGACAAGTTCATTTACAAGGAATGGGGTCGCCCGCAATGGACCTTTTTGGTCCCCAAGAACATGGCGGTGCGTTACCCTTTTGAGGAGAGCCTTCTCAAAAAATGGTCGGCTCCTCCGGTCGTGGACCCCCCAGTATCCAGGTTAAATAAAGTAACCACGATCCCGGGTTGAGGGGACTCCTGCATTCAAGGATCCCACGGACAGGAAGGCCGAGGCAGTGGCTCGTTCCCTGTTTACGGTTGTGGGGTCCACCGTGCGACCGGTACTGGCATCCGCACTTGTGTCGCAGACACTGACTGCGAATAGGGAGAGCAACAGGCTTCTCCTGTCTGCGTGGAACTAGCCGACCAACTAGTGCAAGGCTTTAAGTACGTCTCTGATGCGGCCCTGGATACTCTCCCTCTGTTTTCCAGGGCTTCAGTGTCAGCTGTGGTGCTGAGGCGCCTGATTTGGCTAAAATGCTGGTCTGCTGACCAGGCATCCAAAAAAGAACTGAAGGATCTTCCCTTCCTTGGCGACCGGCTCTTTGGAGCCTCTTTGCATGACATTATTAAAAATGCCATCGGTGGTAAGAGTACCTTACTCCCACAGGCCAGGAAGGCTAAGGAGCCACGCCGTAGGCAAGGGCCCTCTTTTTCTGCTCACAAACGCCTTTTTCGTCCGCCCGGTGTGTCAACAAAACGTCCCCAGCCCGACAGGACATCCACGGACGGTCAAAAACTTCCCTGGACCCGCAAGCCTACCAAGCCTGCTAATAAAAGTGCTACCGCATGAAGGTTTGCCCACACCCATGTCTCGGGTGGGGGGTCGCCTTAGGGAGTTTGCAGCCCGGTGGTCCTCCTGGTTATCCGACCAATGGGTCTGTGATCTGATTTCCACAGGCTACAAGATAGAGTTTCTCTCTTGGCCGCCAAACAGATTCTTCCCCTCCAGCATACCCGTACCCCCCAGCTCGCCCGGAGACCCTCTTGGGGGCTGTAAGGGACTTGCTGAATCGCGGGGTGATTGT